>NC_058096.1:184000000-184622500 GCF_020171115.1 Neogale vison
ATGTGTGGTTGAAATTGATCAACATCAGGGATGCCAGTTAGGTGGGTATGCTCATAGGTTCAAAATCTGAGTTGCTCAGTCAGGATATGTGTGTACTCTTCTCTCTCATGTGTGTCTTTGTGTGGAGGTGGGGGGTGTATGTTATACTTCAATAAAAAAGTTATTTAAAAAGACTCCAGGAAAATACAGTGGGTTTATCCTAGAGCTCTGAGTAAACCCTGGCACGCTGCCCCAAACCCCTAGGGTAGACCTCCCTTGTTTGCAAAGCATGTCACAGAGGAACAAAATCCACACTGAAGTGACAGTATTACTAGGGAAATAAGGAAAGCTTCTCCATGTGATCTAGGACACGGCGGAGTCAGGAGTTTTTCACAGCAGATGTGAACTTGTGCTGATTGCCAATTTCCAAACGCTCATTTGGAAGCCCACGGTTCAGGCAATTAGGACTGACTCTAGGCTGTGTTTGAAATACAGGAGGGTTTGTGGTTTTTGGGGGGTTTTGGGGTTTTTTGTTTTGTTTTTTGTTTTGTTTTTTGTTTTTTTTTTTAACCAAAAACTCATCATCCACAATAATTGATGCAATGTGCTAGTTCATTTTTTCCAGTGACTGACCTTTAAGTGTCCAATTACAAAGTTTTATTATTTCCACCCCCTTTTTGCCATTACCCCCTTGGGAAGGAGAGAAATCAGAAGCCAATAGGAGTGCAGAATCTGAGGCTGGAATTGGATTGGAAATTGCAATTATAAAATCCCTAAACCCAAACACCAAAAACAGATTTCCAAGGGTAACATTAAAGTCAGGAGCACAGACTTTCAGGCTTAAATTTGATTTTATAAAATTCCTGGGAAGATGATTCATAACATTACTATGAGGGCACGCAGCTACATGACTTCTAAGACTCTCTCTACCTTTAAATGTATATAAATACACTGATCTTGAAATAATGCCTACTCCACCACATCGCCAAATGGGTTCCATTTATCAATAAAAAAGGCAGGGAGAGGGTAAAGGTCGTGTTAAATACATTTGACAAACTCTATACCTTATCTTCTACTCCCAGAGCTTCGCAAAACTTATTAAAGGCTCTGAGAAGTCCTGCAGCCAGCAAATATGTTTAATTGTATGCAACCCCGAGCTTCCCCAATTTACCTGACCAAACATGTCACACCACAGAAAATCCTCTAAAAATTGGGGAAGTGCCAAGTTCACCCTGATGAGCTGTCTGGTTGTCATATTCAGGATGGAAATCCTCAAGCAGGATGTTGGTGCACTGGTCTTCAGGCCTCATGTGGCCATTAGCCATGTGTCCTACAGCTCTCTGGAGTTTTGAATTTATACTTCCAAATTTTCTATGACACAAACTCTTCAGGGCGCCTTTGGCCAACAGCAGTGACACTATGATTCCACAGTCCCACAGGGACCGGAGCTGTCAAGGACCTTGACTAACAGTGATGCCATATGTGGTCAAAACGGAGAAACAGTGAACTGCAAAGGGGATATATATCTGCACGGATGCAACGGAGAAGGTTCTTGCCTCTGCCACTCTCCACTTACCTTTCTTTTTGTTCTTGCTCATTTTTTTTTTAAGATTTTATTTATTTATTTGACAGAGATCACAAGTAGGCAGAGAGGCAGGCAGGGAGAGAAAGGGAAGCAAGCTCCCCGCTGAGCAGAGAGCCCGACACGGGGCTTGATCCCAGGACCCTGGGATCATGACCTGAGCCAAAGGCAGAGGCTTTAACCCACTGAGCCACCCAGGTGCCCCTCTTGCTCGTCTTCTAAACCTTCCTCTTTCTCCCCTCTCCTCACGTGACCTTCCTTTTCTTCAGCTGGTACTTCTTGATCCATGCAGAAGGTGACAAACTTTTGCTCTTCAGGGATCAGAAAGTCACTATTTTAGGCTTTGCAAGGCCAACTGGTCCCTGTTAGAACCACTCAGCTCTGCCACCGTATGGCAAAAGCCACATAATATGCAAATAATTGGAGGGCAGCTGTGCCCCCAATAAAACTTTATTTACGAAAATAGGCAGAGGGCCAGATTCAGCCCATGTGCTGTAAAATTACATGGAAACCAATCTTTAACCTAGGCTTTATTTGATGAAGTTAAGGAATTCAAGTATGGTTTTCTTTTTACTTCTTCAATGACATTGCCCATTTCTGGTTGCAAATCTACCCCCTTCCCCCCAACGGTAATACTCTTCTGTAAATCTTATTCTCATTTCAAAGTGATTTCTCCCTCCATCAGGGAACATTCCCAAACTGCCCCCAGCCACCCACCATGACTTGGCCTTTCCCCTGACCCTCACAAGGCAGTGGGGCTCAGCAGAAATTACAGGACTGCCTGCTCTGCCTTGCCTTAGAACGGGTTTTTAAATATTTTGTCTTCTGTTTCAGACGCATACTCTCTCCTCTCTGGAGCCCCGAGCCCTATCTGTACACACCGAACAGTTTTCTTACAGCGGATTCAGATGTCTGCGGAATTCTGTCTGTCCCTTTTTTAAATGGAGATGAATATTTATAGGAATAAATACAAATCACAAAAATTGAAGCTGGTTTTGGCATGAGGTGCTTAGTGAGCATTTTCTGGGGACTGATGCAAGGTGTGTGTGTATGGGGGGGGCAGGCAGAGGAGTTTCACATGAGATGGAAAGAAATCTTGACGGGAAGCCGTTCTAAGGATATAAAGGCCCTTTCTCCTCTCACACCTCAAAACAGATGTCCTACTTATGCATCCGTAGTACGAGCACCAGAGCTTTCAAGAAATGCCGTCTAAATGTATTCAAACAGGGACTCAGCAATAACTCCTAAGAAGCAATGCCTTCAAAGGAAAAGGAAAGGCGCTCACCTTGCGAGACCATCAAAACTATTCCCACGGAAGCCTCGTGAGCCTCCCCTTATCTGACATGAAAGGAGCAGGGCCTGCTGCCGGCCTGGCGAGATTGGAATCCTCTGGTTCCAGGGAGAGAAGGTATTACCAAGACCTGCTTCAGCATGCGGCTTGAAAGGCACGTAAATGGAATACGTCTTGGCCCGTTTGGTTTTGAACTAAATCTTCTCCTCCCTCCCTGATGTAAATGAGATCATTACTGAGGCTCGCTTAGCAGGGATGGATGGGAGTCGGGGGCGTCCGGGGGGGGGGGGGCGGCAGCGGCTCTCAAAGGCTCTCTGGAGCCAGCCTGAAGCAGGCTGGTAGAGTCATCAAGAGCCACAGCCCGACCTGTTGGACACATGGTGACGAACCGTCCCATGAAAGTGCCATAGCCCCGGGGGGGGTGTTGAGAGCGGTACTCAGGGGCATGTCTGCCTCCAGCTTTCCGCGCAATGGAGAGAAAGTCACAGACTCTCTCTGTCCTCTATTTCTGTCACCTGTAAAGTGCGGGCAATGGCAGTCTGCAAGGTTGTGTTCATAGGGTCAAGTGCCTACAACCGTGTCTCTTGCTGTCTCAGTGTCCTCGTTTATAAAAGAAGTCGTGATTTGTTATTCTCCACAAATAAGTGAAACCATATGATAATTGACTCTCTCTGCTTGACTTATTTCACTCAGCATCATCTCTTCCAGTCCCGTCCGTGTTGCTACAAAAGTTGGGTATTCGTCCTTTCTGATGGAGGCATAATACTCCATAGTGTATATGGACCATATCTTCCTTATCCATTCGTCCATTGAAGGGCATCTTGGTTCTTTCCACAGTTTGGTGACCGTGGCCATTGCTGCTATAAACAGGACATGGAGAGATAGAGAGGAGAAGGGAGTTGGGGGAAATTGGAAGGGGAGGTGAACCATGAGAGACTATGGATTCTGAAAAACAATCTGAGGGTTTTGAAGGGGCGGGGGGTGGGAGGTCAGTGTACCAGGTGGTGGGTATTATAGAGGGCACGGATTGCATGGTGTACTGGGTGTGGTGCAAAAATAATGAATACTGTTATGCTGAAAATAAAAAATAAATTTAAAAAAAAGAAGTCATGATGACAATTGTTGCAAAGGGTTGTTATTGACTCAGTGTCAGCGCCCAGAACAGTGCCTGGCACATGGCACATGGCACAGGTCACGGAAGGGTTCCCTATGAAGACGGGTGAGGATAAACAGACAGGTAATTGTGCAGTGATGAACAGCGGAGGCCGACCGGCTTGCCTTAGTCAGTGACCAAACTGCACGTACTTGGGCTGTGCAAGTCACACGGTTTCTGCTGCGACCACTCCCCTCTGCTGTGGGAGAGCCACGAGTCTCAGACTCTTGTAAGGAGTGCTGGAGGCTTTGTGACAGTAAAACATGGCTTACAGACACCAACATACGAAGTCCATATAACTGTCACCTATTACAAAATGTCACTCTTCTTAGGATGTTCTAAAACCCACTTCTAAAATATGAAAACCACTCTTCAATCCTGAGTCCTACCCTAGAACAGACAGGCACTGAATTTGGCCTCTGGGCCATAGTTTGCCGATCATTGATTAAGAGTGACTACTCTGGGGGCACCTGGGTGGCTCAGCGGTTAAGCCTCTGCCTTGGGCTCAGGTCATGATCTCAGGGTCCTGGGATCGAGCCCCATACCGGGCTCTTTGCTCGACGGGGAGCCTGCTTCCTCCTCTCTCTGTGCCTGCCTCTCTGCCTACTTGTGATCTCTCTCTGTCAAATAAATAAATAAAATTTTTTTTAAAAAGATTTTATTTATTTATTTGATAGAGATCACAAGCAGGCAGAGAGAGAGGAGAAAGCAGGTTCCCCGTGGAGCAGAGACCCCGATGTGGGGCTCGATCCCAGGACCCTGAGATCATGACCTGAGCTGAAGGCAGAGGATTTAACCCACTGAGCCACCCAGGCACCCCAATAAATAAAATCTTTAATAAAAAAAAAAAAGAGTGACTACTCTGGTGTGATCCCTGTTATGTGACATTGAGTAAGAGAACCCTTCTAAGCCTCTCAAGTTTGATGATCATACCACCTATAGCTGAGAGTTGCTGGAACGATGAAATGACCTAATGCTCCAGAAGAATGTATCATGAGGCCAGGTATATATTAAGTGCTCAGTAAGTGTCAGCTCTCATTATGAACAAACCCATTTATCATATCTAACCGAGCTATAGGACTACCTTCTTGGGAGCAAAACCAATGCACCTACCTGCCTCTTCACAAGACCTAGACAGAGACCCTGCCAGGAATTCAGCATGTCTATGTTGTGGACACTGACAGGCAGCCTTGGCATTGACACTTGACCCCCCCCGAATGAAATCAATCTGGGGGGTCCATGAACTGTAACCCCCTACTTTAGAAAGTGTAGAGGTGATCAGTTACAAAATACCTGGCCCATGTCCCCAACAGATAGCACAGACGATCACTGGGGACATTCATAATCTGCAGGTAATGAAGAAACCACTAGAGCACCCAACCCTTCTGCTCCTCCTTTCCTTGGGGTGACTTGTAATTCCCAAAACACTGAACTATGCACATTCCACTCAAAACATCAAATAGCCTCATCAGCCAGATCCCCTTTCCCTGTCTTTTTGAGAATGTCTACTCTGGCTGGTTCTTTGGATAAGATCATTTAAGGCCGGTGTGTTGTTCTTATGGTCCTTGTTTCTTTGTTTCGTTCATAGGATTGAGGAGACCAGTGAACCTGACTGCATACAAACCTGACAACTTCCCTGACAACTTCAGGAGCTAGGGCAGTCTCATCCTTTACTATCCTGACCAAACTTCAGTGTCAGACAGAAAAATTCTAGACCTTTCCAAAAAAAGGAAACCTTTCTACATTCAACTCTACCATGTCAAACTGAGCTGAGATTACAATGGTTAGTCCAAGGGGGTAGAAGGGAAAGCCTTGTTTGTGGAAATAGGGACCATGAATTTGCCTCATTGGGAAAAGATGGCAGAGAGCGATTACTTGCAAACACATCAGCAGAGGACAGTTAAGAGAGCCACTATAGATTCTGAGAGAGGCTGGGGGCCCATCCAACAATCTCTCTTCTCCACAAAGCCACTCCAGGAAGTGATCACAGCAATAGGGAACAGAAGTCATGCTTGATATGGACAAGTGACATCTCCAGATCTGGCACAAAATGTGGACAAACTCTAGCTTTTTACTCTTCCTTCTTTCTTTTCTACCTCCCTCTCTTCCTCCCTTTCTTTCTTTCTTTTCTTCCTTCGTTCCTTTCTTTCTTTTTTTTTTTTAAAGATTTTATTTATTTGACAGAGAGAGATCACAAGCAGGCAGAGAGGCAGGCAGAGAGAGAGAGGAGGAAGCAGGCTCCCTGCTGGGCAGAGAGCCCGATGCGGGACTCGATCCCAGGACCCTGAGATCATGACCTGAGCCGAAGGCAGCGGCTTAACCCACTGAGCCACCCAGGCGCCCTCCTTTCTTTCTTATCTTCCTGTTTTGCTATAGCTACTGTGGAAAATACTATGCAGTTTCTCCAAAAAATTAAAACTAGAATGACCATATGACCCAACATTTCTACTTTGGAAATTTACCCAAAAGAAACAAACAAAAGCACTATCCCAAAGAGCCATTTGTACCCTCATGTTCATTGCACCATTACTTACAATAGCGAAGACATAGAATAACAGTCTGAGGGTCTACCAATAGTTCAGTGGATAAAGAAAATGTGCTATATATTCACAACAGAATACTACTGAGCCATAACTTAAGGGGAAAAAAAAAAGGAAATCCTGTCATGTGCAACACGGATGGACTTTGACAGCATTCTGCTAAGTGAAGTAAGTCAAAAGAAAGACAAATATTGTATGATCTCAATTGCATGTTAAATCTAAAATACAAAACCCCTCGTGGATACAGAGAGTCGACTGGTGTTTGCCAGAGGCTGGGGGATGACATGGGCGAAGGGGGGACAAAGGTCCAAATTGCCATTTATAAGATAAAAGTCCTGGGGATACAATGTTCAGCATGGTAAAGAAGCAAAATGGACCTTACTTCTTCAGTTCACCTGTCCTGTGTACGTCCTTTGCAACAGTCCTCACCAGGCAAGCAGCCTTGCAGTCGCTCTCTGACTCCCGCCCATGCCGCGCTCCACAGTCCTGCAGGGAGGGCAGTTCCAGAGAACCTCTCCGGTCAGAAAACCTCTCCGGTTCCGTGTGGGCTGAGGGCCTCCAGCACCCCGGGATGCAGCAGCCAGCACCTCCTGGGGTCCCAGCACTCTCACACGCTCTCAGCCACTGACGGGCTGCTCAGCCCAGCAAGAGCTGCCAGCATGGCCCCATATGTGGCGGGGACCCCCCCCCCGTGAATCCTGACAGTTGTGATGGGATGGACAGGTGTCTGATTGCAAGTCACATGGCCGTCATGTACCAGGCCACATCTGAGCACCCCTCAAATGATGATGGGAGGAAAACAAACAGGAGACAAAGCAGATTACAGCTCTCTCCGGCAGGGCTTTACGGAAAAGGCACCTCGCCCATGTCATTCATTAAGCTAAAGCTCCATTTGGACCCGTTTGGAACCTGAGACAATTATTACAGAGCAATTGCCCATCACTTGCTTTCTGATTTAAAGATGTCTTTCTGCCAGAGTAGAAGGATCCGGGGCTTCACAAGCAACAAGAACACATTGAAAAGTCGTGCTTTTACCCAATATGGCTCTGGATCCTGTTTCATTATTTAGCAGGGAAGAAAGAAAATGTTTTAAAGAGTTACTTTCTGTACAACAGCAGAGACTTGGAAGCAATTTAATGTCCAGTAATATGGAAGTGATTCGAAGAACTATTTACAACACCGTGAAAGGCCAAGATGAGGCTAAGAGGAACGGGGAAAAGCTATACCAATGCTGAGGAAAAATCTCTAAGACATGCTGTTAAGTAAAAAGAAAATTAAAAGTGAAAACAACAAACAAGTTTAAGAACAAGAGATTCTAACAAAACAGTGGGAATGTGCTCTTGGCCCTGAGCCGTGTACTTCAAAGCAGTTAAGACAGTAAACTGGATGTGTACTTTTACCGCAACTTAAAACAAAAGATGTTCTCAATATATCTATAAAAACAAAACTGTGCATTTTCCACCTTGACACTTGAGCATAGGGAAGTACAGACAAATATCAGCAGAGTCAGATACTGACTTCCAGGGAGGGGCCTAGAATTGAGGGGAAGAACAGCACAAAATTCAGCTTTGGTAGCATTCTATGAATGTCTTATGACAAGAACATGGTCATGGATATTGTAGTTCATAAATAATTTAAATAAAATCTGCAAGTAAGCCTCAGTCTCTTCTCTAAAATGAGGATATTGAACTAGGTCAGCAATTCACCTTTTCCCCCTATACTGACAAGTCATGATATTGTAAGATTTGTGTCCATTATTAGGCATGGTTAAAACAGATCTCGTACAATTTCTCAACTTAACTTAAAAACATTTTTTAGTTAGGGGTGCCTGGGTGTCTCAATTAGTTAAGCTGCTGACTCTTGATTTCAGCTCAGGTTATGATCTCAGAGTCCTGAGATGGAGTCCCACTTTGGGACTTAATGGAGAGTCTGCTTGGGGATTTTCCTCTGCCTCTTCCCTAACTCGTGCAGATGCTCACATGTGCTCTCTTTCACTCTCCATCTCTCAAATAAATAAATAAATCTTTAAAAAAAAAAAAAACTTTTTTTTTTTTTAGTTAGCAAATACTTATTCCAAGTGCTTCACAAATACCAGCTCATTTAATTATCAACAAATACCATGAGGTAGGGCTATCATTATCCCCCACTTCACAGATGAGGAAAAGCCCAGAGAGATTAAGGAACTTCTCCAAGGTCCCACAGCTGACACGTAAGACCACTAGGATTCCAGTTCAGGCAGCTCCAAGTCCATACTCTTTAAACACTGCTCTGGGCTGCCTCTCTTTCCATCACCTACTCGCCTCCTTTCTGTTCTTCACATCTATCCAGTTGATTCCCACATCAGGCCCTATGCACTTGCCATTTACTCTTGTGGTGAAACTCTTCTCCAGATCTTTATGTGGCACAGTCTTCTAATATTTAGGTTTCAGCTTAAATGCGGACTTCCTAAGAAGACCTGAAATGGCTTTTCTGCCATCTTTGTAAAATTATTTCTTGTTTGTTAATAATCCAGTCACCATTTTATTTTATATTTCTACTAATACATTACATGCTTCATGAGGTTAGGAACCCTCGCTGCCTTGTTCACCACTAATCTCAACTCCCACCTCCCAAGCCTAACACAGAGCAGGTGCTTGGTAAGCGGGGGATGGGTGGATGGATGGATGGGCAGACGGATGGAGAGATGACAAGTGGATGAATAGATAGATGGATGGCTGATGAGTAGAGAGACAGACAGATCATGGGTAAATGGATGGATGGACAGACAGCTGGAAAGATGGAAGGAAACATTTAAGTTTTAATGAATTTACCTCTACTCCTTTTATCCCACTCAAAACCATTAGCAGGATTCAGGTGAGAGACATGCTATTACACAGATGACCTTGAAATCATTACTTTCCTTTTAAAAATAATTTATAACTGCATGGCTTTGATACATTATAAGGATCAAATCACTTGGAGCACAGCTCACAATGGGTAGAGACAAGTATCAACGGGAAAACGATCTCTGACAAACGTTTCAGTTGATGTGTGAGAAGAAAAAGTCTGCCTACTTTGAAAGCCAATGATACTACTATGCACTGCCCAGTAGCACTCGGAGGGTGAGGATTCAGGCCGTCGGGATGAAACAGAACCCTCAGCTGCTCGGGGGTCCAGAGGAGCGACCGAGCAGCACCCAGGGGCCAGGTGCTCATCGGGCGCTGCCGAGGGCTGTACGCAAACATGGTATAAACAGAGGGATCCCTCCTCTGGCCCCACGCTATCTGGGCTCTTTCATCAGGCTCTTTTGAATTCTTTGCTCTCCAGGAAAATAAGAGAAAATATCCTATAGCCTGTCTCAGATATTAGGGAGCCAAACAAGCAATCTCTACAAGTAAAATATGAGATATTGAGCGAGGCTCCCTGGAGCAGCCAGCTCCCGCCTGTAAGTAATTTTAAGAGGATGGAATTGATTTCTGACCTTATGCCTTGGTGTATTTGTAAGCATTTGTATTTGATGAAAAACAGTCAGAATAAAGGGCAGTTTGATTTTTCAAGAGCTGTAAAGTATAGACAAGGATAACAGGGGGTAACTTGCATATTACCCTGCGAATGGACAACAGAAAGTTCTGGGTAGAGCAAGCAAAATATGAAATCAAATTCAGCAAAAGCCCTCCTTTCATTTTTTTTTTTTAACCCAGTATATTTCTGCCTTGGTTGGATGAACTCAAGACAGGCAGCTTTGTTCAATAAGCACAGGTCTGCTACGTTTTCTCATTTCCTCACGTGGAAGCCCTTAGGCAGACCTGAACATTATCTAACTCGAACATGATCTAACTCAGAAAAAATATTCCTGGTTTCGTCAAGAGATGGGTCTCCTGTTCCTCTAGGAGTGAGATGTGAAGGCTCCTGGATCCTACTGAAAGACGATTGGAGACAGAGACTTCCACACCAACCTCATAGATGGCATGTTAGGGACTCAGGCTGTGAAGGGAGGTTGTCCTCGTAAACCTCACTTCCCCTGGGCTTACTCAGGGACACAATGTGATTTTAGACTCATGAACAAGGACATGCATCTAGAAAGATTAGTTAAACAGGCAGCAGACATAACAAGAGTCCATTCTCCCCCTACCCACCACCACCACCACATAGAGCACACATGTTTCTGTGCGATTTGCATACATGGAGACTGGATCCGCCCTCTTCTAGCTCAATGACCTTACAGAAATGTAGACACTAAACATACTTTGCTTAAATGGGACCAAGAAAGAGAGATCACAAGCAATTATACAACATAAAGACCCATGATTAAGTCTGTAATAAGACTTGGCTTCCATTTCAAAGGTCCGTCTCAATGTTTCATAATTAAGGAGCGATGAGCCTGATAGACATGGGGCATGTCAGACATAAACAGAGATTGGGAATTTCATGCCATCTCTACCCTATTGTAAATAACTCAAGGGTGGAACAAGGCAGGAGGCATTACCAATACGGCTGGAGGTGGGGGAAAGCCAGCTTAGTGCCTTCAATGCCAGGAAGTTATTTGAGGACAGTTGAACCCTAGGAAAAATCAGGCTTTCAGGGTGCCAAGCCCTCAGACACTTGGTTTTATCAAAGAAGTACCAATCACATAAAATACCTGAAACAGCCTAGAGGTAACTTTGGCTTTCACACCTGAGATCTAGGGAAATTCTGAAGCTCTTGTACCTTTGCCAAAAGCAGAAAACTCATTATTGGCAGCTTTGTGCTTTGTCTGAATACATAGTTTCTCATGGGACTGTCTGATCTCCTTTCCTACCAACAGCTCTGCTGTGTGTCCCCGACAGTCCCAGCCCACATAGTGGGCATCAGGAGAGACCAAGGCATCATCTCAAAGGCAGGGGGCTGGGCATTGCGTCCAACATTGCACCAACAGAATTCTTCTGTGATACATCCTCTGGTTGATACTCCTAATCAGGGATACCTATCATTTGTAGAGAAATTTTTGCTATTTTGCTTGGGAATGAGATTCTTCTCCATCCAAGGAGTCCATCAAAACCCACTAGAGTTCACACGTCTCAATTCATGCATCTCAGTGAAATGTACAGAAAGAATGGCTTGTTTGATTAATTAAAGGTCCCACTATGCTGGGTGATAGTTCTCTAGGGCAGCACGGTAAGTAAGTAGCCCTCATGCTTCAGAATCAGAACCTACAAAGCCTGTACACCCTACTGAGACCTTCTCTTGGTTGCCAATAGAAAAGCAGTCACAATACACAGTTAGAATAATATACAATATGCATCATGAATGAGTACCAGAGATCACAAAAACAAATGCAGAGGGAAAGGCCTGAATGGAAGCCAACTTGAGGATAGAATCTAGTAATTTATCAAATTCTGTTGACACCACTTCATGACATAGTGCTCTCCAGCTTCTGCCCGGGCCTGCCTGGACCACCCATCTTCCTCCATGTTCCCAGAATTAACCTAATAAGTCCCAGCTCTATTTGTACACCTTTAATGGCCCCCAAATGGATTAAACAGAAAGCCAAAAACTGGGTATACATTTAGAATTCCGTGTTCAGAATGTAGCCCACTTGTTCGGCCCCACCTCTCAATGAGGTACCCATCCTCTAACCCCGAGCCCCACAATGGATTCTCCATTTCAGGCTCCCAGCAGTGCTTTGAGGCGGTGGGGAGGAGGTTGGGTGGCATCATGACAGCTGTCTTAGAGCTGAGGAAACGGAGTCTGGAGAGGTTTTGTAACTGGCCCAAAGTTACACAGTCAGTAAGCAGAAGCACAACAATTGAAACCAAGTCTGCCTGATTCCAACACATCTGTTCTTTCCCCTATACTGTGTCAGTGGATCAGTAACTGTCGGACCTCTTGAGAAGTGCATGGGGTTGTAAGGGGACAACTCAGGAACGTCATACAGAAGCCGGGCAGAAGAATATCTTTCTTTTCCCAGAAATAAAGGCAATCAGGAATGAAGAAATAATCGTGTTGGTGCCAGGAAGGGGTTGGAAGAGGCACATGAACCCCCACATTATTCCTTCCCATGAACTCCTAAAATTTTCAATAAAAAGGGATGCTCACCAATTGTTTGGTGGAAACCAAGGAAGGGGCTGGGCTTTGTTCTGATGGTAACAAGTGTGGCGTCAAAGCGGCATGCACAGATGGGGAGGCATAGAGGCAGAAGGACACAGGCAGAAATTGGTGGTAGGGGGGCACACAGAGCTATTCCAGAAATTGGCACATGTGGAGCCAGATCCCTAAGAGGCAGGGGAGTTTTCCAGCTTTTTTCTCTAATGAAGCACTGAGCTCCAATGCGTTGCAGAACCTCTCATGTATTCAGTTTTATCCCCGCCCACCTTTACTTCTGTCCCCCTTCCTCAGGGGAGCCCCTACCCCGAAGGAGTACTCTGCCCCCAGAGCCCAGGATCCCCTCCCACCTCCTACCAAAACCTCTGTGCAGGAAAGGCTCTGACAAATTCATTGACCTCCAGGAGTAAAAGCAACTCCTTGCTCAAATCATCACCCCTCCAGGGCTCAGATTTTCATTTTTCAAGCAAAAAGGAAAGGAGCCACGGAAATGGAATTCCGGGCAACAAGGAACAAGTCAGAGGCTTTTCTGAAGGCTCAGAAATCCAACAAAGGCTAATCTGACACATAATATGACATCCTTGATTTTTAAGACAGTTTAATGAAATTAGGATTTTGAGGAAAGCTGTCAAAGACACACAAGGAAATACCAAAATATAAGTTGTCATGTGCTCTTAGATGGCCACTACATGATTGTCTTTCCTTAAATGGTGGCTCCTTTGGCTCTGGCAAAACAGAATCCATGCCAAAGTGAATGTTCTACAGCTTTGAAAAAGAAAGCTATAAGGATGTATGGAGACACACACACAAAGTTATGTACCAAGCAAAAAGCAAAGCTATGGAATAGCAAAGACTCTGTATTCCTTTTTGTTGTTTAAATTAAGATGTACATGTGTATGCATCACTGGCACACTATGTGGTTGTTAACTGACATTCTGTCTCCCCTTTTTCTGGAATCACAAACTCCCTCTTCTTTGAGTTGAGGTGGTCCTGGGCTTCACATTTCCCAACAACAATTCCTCCACCCGGTACAGATAAGGATGTGACCCCAGTCTGTCCCGTTACTGTCCCCCTGTCACCCTCCGAGCCAGTCACCGTCCTTCGCTGGGACTGATGTCCAGGTCCCCAGATAAAGAAGTTTTTCTCTCCACCAGAGCGGCTGCCCTGGTGAGTTAG
Organism: Neogale vison; assembly: GCF_020171115.1. Lineage (NCBI taxonomy): Eukaryota > Metazoa > Chordata > Mammalia > Carnivora > Mustelidae > Neogale > Neogale vison. Next base: position 184,013,782 of record NC_058096.1, read on the forward strand.
GGCTGGGGGGATGTGGGTGAGCATCTTTCCCACCAAGGGAAGGAGAGCGGTCTGCAGAGGACTGGCAAGGAGAGAGAAGGACTCGATGATGGAGAAGGAGAAAGGGAGAAGAGGAGGAGGAGAGAAGGCTCCCAGCGGACCCCGGGATCCAATCAAGAATCCATCCATGTCCACTCGTTAACTTCCCAGGAACACGGCTATTCCACTCGTGGCTGAAGCTCGTGCGGGTTTGCTTTCAGTCACGTGCAAATTAAAGAGCTCTCCCAAATACCGTGGCTATATATCTGTGGGCTTCTGGATGTCTCCATCTCCAAATCCAAAACACATCCAAGTGATTTAACAGTACTTATATGTGATCATCTATGATTGTGATTAACGTGGGGTGGCAAGGGCCAATTTAATAATTTTAACTTAACAAGTACTGATACTCTTTATGTTTTTTTTTTTTCAGTGAAAACATGGATTTGGATTTTTTTGGTTTGTGTTTTTTGAAAAAATTTCTGCCTCCAATTAAGAATGGAAAGAATCTGTGTTCGCCCTCGGAGTAGGAACCTTAAGTACCCTGTAGGTAGCAGAATCTGCAAGTGGCAAACTCACCTGTGCCGTGTGAAATAACACCGCTGGTACCTACTCTCATTCAGTGCATTGTATAGTGAGCCACTGCCAAGTGGAATCTTCCAGAAACTTCATTTAGCCCTCCTTCATCTTTGCTGTTTGTGCTAAAATGTCCTTCCTCCATGTAATCGTCACTTTGGGCACCAGAAATGTAGGATTCCTTACCAACTCCCACTTGCTTCTTTATCATTTGAACAAAACCCAAATTATACTCCATTTTCTCCCTTTCTGCCAACCAAGAACACCAAGTCACCTCCAAGGAATACAGAACAACATGGCCAGATTCTGTCAGATTAAAATATGAGACAAATTAACCCTCATTAAGAGAATGCACCTGCAACACTGCCTACCAACTGTGAAAAAGCAACTGGCCGCATCCCTGAGTCCATATTGTCTTCACCCCTCATTAAGCAACCCCCCCGCCGGATTTTGCCGAGCAGCCGCTGCCGTGAGAGGCGTGACGGTAAGCAGCTCCGGCTGGACCCCATGGAGGGGTTCTGTAGGCAAGTTGGGACTATTTTGTCTATTCTGAGTACATGTGTATGGGATGCATAAGGAGATTTGATTTTAGAAACCGATATTTACTTTCTGGAGGGAAAAAAAAAAGTTCACATTTTTAAAGGATGCAGTTATGGTCTGGTTTATTCCAGGACTTTGAAAGCAAAGGTTCTTTCTGGACCAGTTTCCTTTCTGATGCCTTTTGTTGCTCGGTGCCTCAGGTGGCCGCAGAACCAGATACTGCCAAAGTTCAAGGAAGGTCTCGTTTTCTGCCTCAGAATGCCACTTTTTTTCCTTTTCCACTGAAGAGATCCTGAGTAAAAAGTAAACTCTTCCTGATGTCATTTCTTTGAGAAAACTAATGCTAATGTGAAGTCTCCGTGCACAGCAACATTTTTAAGACACCCCACACCCTTGATTTCTTTAACTTTAATAAGGAGACAGAGTTCAAGGTCGTTAGCTGTGCTCCCCAAGGTCTCCTGGCCAGAAAATGGTGAAGCAAGGTGTGTCTGATTGCAGAATCCATATCTGTAATCACAGTGCCACAGCATAGAGGGGCGCGAACCACAACCCACAGGCCAAAGCCCAGCCTGCCACCTGTTTCTACACATACCTGTCTCCTTGGCGCACAACCAGGTGGTTCACACATGTCCTCTGGAGGGCTGCTTTTGCGGTGCAATAGAAAAGTCTAGCGATTGCAAAGCCAAACCTGTCTTCTCTCTGACCATTTACCAGTAAACGTTCACCAACCTCATACAGTTGTGGTGTCTCAAGTCTCATATGGTTTAATGTCCTGGCCCATGAAAAGAATAGAACTCAACTCGGTATCCAGGCAGACCAAAATGCCCAACTGATCATGTTCATTGTCTGAAGAACTTATCCGGTTGGTGGATGCCATGTCCAGGGGGCGGACTTCTGTGCTGCAATGACTCAGCCTTATCTGACCAGCCCTGCTCTCCTATGGGCTGCACTGTGGCCCCTGACAAGCAAGAAGGCTCCTGCTTACTGGCATCAAGACCTCAAAGGTAAGAAGGCCAACGTGATCATTGTGAACCAAACACACAACTCCTTCCCTCATCCGTCACTGCCCCCCAGCAATCTCCTCCTGTACAAGCCCGAGAATATGGGTTGAGCAAAACCCATGCTTTATGTGGAATGGACTCAAGGTGTTCCAAAGATTATCTGCCATGCTTTCACTGACAGTCCTTTACGGGGGTTGGGAAGGTTTCAAGGACAGAAATGCCAAGCTACAGAAGGGCAGGAAAGGGCCATGTGTGCTAGAGGATATGCTTCCAAAATCTTATTTGAGAGAGTGCCGTTAGAAATCCATGTCAGGACATAAAAAGGGTCCACTGAAAAAATGATCACGCTTTCACAGTCTAATTGTGATGAAAGTGAATCAAAATATGGCTTATAGTTGTTGTCATTTTTCATTATACAAGAGAATCATATTCCTTTCCCTCCCAGACCAGCAACTTCTCTTCTGAAAATCCAAAATTTTTTTTTAAAAGGGTTCATATAGCCCTTTCCCTTTCTAAGATATTCAGTGAGCACTTGCTATGTGCCTGTCTTTGTTCTAAGTGTATGTATGAGCTGTGATGATCCCTGGGCTTATAGAGTTTCCACTCTAGTTGGAAGACATGTAAATAAGTAAAATAAATGGGAATATTTTAGGTAGAAACAATAGATGAAACAAACAATGTGTCATGATGGGAGGATGATTTTAGGCAAGAAACACAGAGGCAGATACCTACTATATGCCGGAGAATGCAGGAAGCTTTTGGGAAGGAGTAGGAAGTGCTGACCAGAGAGGAAGGGCTGTCCATCATCCATCCACATAGAGGGGTTCCAGGCAACCAAACTAGAGTTGTCTTGGGAGGACAGAAAGGATTTTCAGGAACTACATCAAGACCCCAGGATGACCATTTCAATAACCAACAGTGGTGAAATAATTAAATTATGGTATAATTTAGGGGCATCTGGGTGACTCAGTCAGTTAAGTGGCTGCCTTCAGCTCAGGACATGATCCCAGGGTCCTGGGTTCAAGCCCCACATGGGGCTCCCTGCTCAGCGGGGAGGCTGCTTCTCCCTCTGCCCCTCCCCTGTGCATGCTCTCTTTCTCTCTCTCTCAAATAAATAAAATCTTTAAAAAATAAAGTAAAAGATGTTATCATTTGATGATGGATGGAACTACAGCGTATCATGCTTAGCGAAATTAGTCAAGTGGAGAAAGACAACTATCATATGATCTCCCTGATATGAGGAAGTGGTGATGCAACATGGGGGCTTAAGTGGGTAGGAGAAGAATCCATGAAACAAGATGGGACAGGGGAGGGAGACAAACCATAAGTGACTCTTAATCTCACGAAACAAACTGTGGGTTGCTGGGGGGAGGGGGGTTGGGAGAAGGGGGGTAGGGTTATGGACATTGGGGAGGGTATGTGCTTTTGGGTAAATTGGAAGGGGAGGTGAACCATGAGAGACTATGGACTCTGAAAAACAATCTGAGGGGTTTGAAGTGGCGGGGGGGTGGGAGGTTGGGGTACCAGGTGGTGGATATTATAGAGGGCACGGCTTGCATGGAGCACTGGGTGTGGTGAAAAAATAATGAATACTGTTTTTCTGAAAATTAAAAAAAAAAGATGTTATCATTTGAAAGTTGTTTTGAAAGATTATGTAATGAAATGGGGAATTGTTCCTAATTTACTATATTAGAAAGGTCATTTCTAAAGCAGTCTTTGTGATGGCTGATTGTATGCGTGAACCTGACTAGGCCATGAAATGCCCAGAGAGTTGGTTAAACATTATTCTGAGTGTCTTGGGAGGGTGTCTTCCGGATGACATTACACTTGAATCAGACAGAGTAAAGCAAATGATCCTCCCCAAAATGGATGACTCCATCTGAGGCGCCGAAGGCCCAACGAGAACAGAAAGACTGATCTTTGAGAGCGAGAAGGAGCTTCTGCCTGACTGACCGGAGCTGGGATATCAATCTTTTCCTGTCTTCAGTTGGAAACTGAATCATGGGGCTCTTCTTGGGTAGCAAGCCTGCTGGCCTTGGGACTCGAACTGTACCATCCACTCCGCTGGGTCTCCAGCGGGATGACGGCCCCTTGTGGACTTCTCAGCTTCTGTAATGGTGTGAGCCAATTCCTTAGAAGTCTCCTCTCTTGCTCTCTAGACAAACAGATATGTATCCTTATCCGTATATATACCAAGATCTCTCTAAATGTGGGTACATATGCACATATACACTATTGATTCTGTTCCTCGTGAAAACCCTGACTAGTACAGTACAATGGGACTTTTTTTTAAGAAATGTATGTATACACAGAAAAAAATGTCTATTAAATATTAACTGAAGTTGTAACTGAAGAATGAAATTAGATGATTAACACTATTTTGATGCTTTTCTGCATTTCCCAGATGCTGTACTATAATAGGTAGACACACACACACAATTTAGGACACTTGAAGCAAAATGTGGAATTTTCTAGTCTCTTGGGCAAAGCTATCCATGAGCCCTCGGGATATAATAGAAACAGGCTACCCAGCCTTGGGCCCCTGGACTCACTTCATTCCCCCACCTGGCACCGATTCCCCACTCCCCAGTCAACCTTCTGGGTGAGCTCTGTCTTCCCACATAGCTCTGCCAAGCGGGAGAGAGGCTGGTAACCATCCAGGCGTGAGTATTCCACCAAAATGAATACATTAATAGCCTGGTTCTGGGGCATTGGCCATGAAAACTCAGGCAGACTGAATCCTTCCCTGAAAGATGGATACGGTAATGACAGTATGGACAGTCCCCCATCTGAGGCCACATGACTGAAGGCCAGACCATGAACCAAGAAAAGCTTTACTTCTGCTAATTAAGCCTCTCAATAGATATTTGCCACACATCAGATTTTACACAATTCCTCAAGAATCATCTGCCAGATAGTGACATTTCCTTCTCTCATTTCTACAGTGAACTCATTCAGGAGTCCAGGGGTGTTCATCAGTGTGGGGCTTTCAGCCCACTGTTCCCCAGCCCACCAAACCACACTCCACACTCACCTTCATTCAATCTTCCATGATCCAAAATTGCTAAACACTAGGCTTCCCAATAGATTCACATAATAAAAATAATAGTCCTAAAAAGTCCTATAGCAAGTCCTAGTCAGCTGGTAGGTGGGTACTGGCATCCCCATTGTATGGATGAGAACACTGAGACCTGGAAAGCTGACTGGTCCATGGTCACATGGCTTGTAAATGGCAGAGTCAGGGTTGGCCTGTGTTCTAATGCATTACTCCAACCCCAGAGCACCATCTACCGGAGCCCACCGGAACATTCTATCGGAACGTTCTCTTAGTCCATGCTGCTTCTCCACCCTCAACTGCCCCTCTTAGCCTCCCTCATACCTAACGCTCACACCAAGTCTGCAAGGTATGACACACAAAGTATCAGAAAGACGATTTCATGCTTTTGAGCTCATTCCTCTGGCCCAGGAGTTGCACACTTAATTACCTAAATCCAGGTGAGGTAAATAAAGGAAGCAGGAGGTTTATGACAAGAACACGGTCTGTGGGAAACTGAGGACGAAATGCTGTCTACAGGGTGAAGTCTGTGTCTACATCCACTGTCAGAGGGCTGCAAACTCTGGCCTGTGGGCCAAATTCAGCACACCACCTGTTAATGGTATGGCCCATGAACTAAGAACAGTTTTTAGATTTTTAAACACTTTTGTTTTAAATCGTTATCTAAATACCTTATTTTTTGTCTCTTGACCCACAAAGCCTAAAATATTCACTGTCTGTCCCTTTACAGAAAAAGTTGGACAAATCTTGCTTTATAGTGTCCCTTAGCCTTCCAAACTAGACACATATCCACCTGCAGAACCGAAGTCAATAGATCTGTCTACGAAAACTCTCCAAGTCATTTATGAAGAATGTGGTCTACAAACCCTGTGATTCCAACCATAGGGCATTCCAAACTATGGCAACAGTAGGAAGATCAGTGATTGTCAGGAGTTGTGGGGAAGAGACACACGGGACGAGCATGGAGGATTTTTAGGGCAATACTCTGTACGATATACTATAATGGCTATATGGATGGATACGTGCCATTGTCCATTTGTCTAAGCCCACCAAATGCAAAACACCAAGAGTGAACCCTAATGTCAACCCTGGACTTTTGATGATGATGGAGGTCAACACCACAGAATCAACATAGATTCAGTAACTGTAACAACCATACCACTCTCATGGGGGATGTTGCAACGAGAGGCTACACATGTGTGAGGGCAGGGGGTAAATGGAAAACCTCCATACTTTCTTCTCCATTTTGTTGCAAAGCTAATACTGCTCAAAAAAAAAAAAAATAAGAAAAAAATATGACTCTTGCCCCGCTTATGCAGTAGATTTGCAGAGCACAGTGCTTTTAGGGACAGCGACCTAGCTAAGCATGAACGTGGTGACGTCAGCAAATGGGTACACATGAAACCACACTCCGCTTTCATTTGCAGGGCAGACAAAGTCAACCAATTGTGGCACGCCTTCTTGCTGAGGCCAAGAATGGTGTCTGAACCCTACTCAATACAGCACTTTACACATCTACCACCAATACATCAGGGTTATCCAAAGAAAGAAACCCACCTAGTGAAATCAGTCAGACAGAGACAGACAGATACCGTATGAGCTCACTCACAAGTGGCATCTAAAAAGGCACACACACACACACACACACCAAAATAAAACAACAGCAAAGTCTCACAGGGACAGAGAACAAATCGGTGGTTGCCAGAGGCAGGGGTTAAGGGGTGAGGAACTGGGTGAAGGAGGACAAAAGTAGGAACATCTAGTTGGAAGGTCAGTACGTTCCCGGGATTTAATGCACAGATGGGGACTGTAGTTAACAGCGCTGTATTGTATGTTTGAAGGTTGCTAAGACACTAGATCTTAAAAGTTCTTGTCACAAGAATAAAAAATGTGTAACTGTGAAGTAATGGATCTGAACTGAACTTGGGGTGGTGATCATTCCACAATATGTACTTACATCACATCCTTGTGTTGTCTACCTGAAACTTACACACTGCTCTATGTCAATTACATCTCAGTAACACTGAAAGGGGAAAAAAACCTGCCATCTTGGGTTGTGACCTTGGAGCAAGTTTTTTTTTTTTTTTAAGATTTTATTTGTTTATTTGAGAGAAAGAGAGAGAGCACAAGAGTGGGATGAGGGGCAGAGAGAGAAGCAGACTCCCCACTGAGCAGAGAGTTGGAGCAATATTTGAGAGATGTTTTGAGAGCTCTTAGCAACTTTCCTCCCTTGAATCCCACAATGGAGGCTCAGGTACACACTTGAGAATCAGAGCTGGTTTGATTTTCATGGCATTTACTTCAGAGAGGGCAGAAAGTGGCTTTCCTTGTCCCGGTGTGATTCTCCAACATATGGCTGTACTGCAGGTCTGAGGACTGAAGCCCCTCTGAAAATCTCTGTTATGGAAATTTTCTGTGGTGAGCTAAGACTTCAGAGCGACACTAGTATTTTTGTTTAAAATCGCTTTCCTTTTTTCCCCCCTTTCACTTTCCAAAAACACTGAAGCATCCTCAAGGAAAGCCTTCCAAGCCCTGGGCACAATGGTCATCTACGTTCCATAAACACTTGAGGCCTCTCCAAGTCAGGACAAATAATAAAATAGTCCAGATGCATTTCAATCATTAACCAGGTTTCAGTATTCCCATTTTTCTTCTACGCTTCTGTCCCCCAGCGACCACCCCCTTCCCTCAGAATCCTCCACAAACCCAATATGCCTTCCCACCCCCTCAACCACACACTTTATTATTATCTTAGGGTCAATACCTTTATAAACGTGCCTTTGACTGGTTTTTCGTAGATAACTTGAGGGCAGTTCTTCTTCACAAGCAATAAACATACCCCAGCCTGGGATGTTATCAAGACGAAAGTAATTACAAAGTCCTGAGCCCAACTGCCTGCGAGAGCCGGCATCCCTTATTATTGCTGAAGTCTTTGAATGGGATCACCTGGTTTTATGTAACCATCAATCTCATACTTTTCTTATTTCAAAAGAGGCTTCACCCTTAAAACATACACTCTAAGAAATTATTTGGTTTTGCAAGCAATTCTTTTTTTTTAAAGATTTTATTTATTCATTTGACAGACAGAGATCACAAGTAGGCAGAGCAGCAGGCAGAGATAGATGGGGAAGCGGGCTCCCTGTTGAGCAGGGAGCTGATGTGGGGCTCGACCCCAGGACCCTGGGATCATGACCTGAGCCAAAGGCAGAGGCTTAACCCACTGAGCCACCCAGGCGCCCCTGCAAGCAATTCTTTATCACATATTAATATTTTTCTGTAGGCACCTTAGGGGATCCGCAGTTATTTACTGGCCTTACCTTTGTTAGTTACCCTAATGATTCACTTTCTCACACAGTGTGCTTTTTTGGGGGGGGGTACCCCAACCCCTCCACCCAGATCTGAAGCTAATTGGTTGATAAAGGCTATTCTAGCAATGCCAAGTTCAGAGTCAGTTTCAAACATAATGAAAGAAGCTAAGCACACGAGGGCTATGAGCCTAACTTATCTGTGAGGCATATGCACCAGCCAGATTTTGCTGATTCATGTGTCCTTGGAGAAGAGAAGGCCATCAATGCCACATGAGTGGAGAGCGGTAGGAATGTCTATGAGCTTTACGCTGATGTTGGGAGGTAAGACTGACCCTTCCAGAAGAATATGTCCTCAAAAGAACCAAGCACAGGTTGAAATCACGCTCACTTGGGACACTTTAGGACAAGTTTCAGTAATCTGTCAACAACACAGACCTGTGGGGGGGTGAGCTACCACTCCGTCATTTTCCAGCTCTGTGGTGGTAGCCAAGTCAGTGAAACTCTCTGAGCCATTGGTATTTCACCTAAACTTGGGGATAAGGAAGAGATAAGACACATAAAGACTCAGGAAGCATCCCAGAGCAACAGAGGAGATGGGGGCCCCTTTGTCCTACAAACAAGAGAGAGCAGATTATCTTCAAGTCTGTAGCTCCAGTATTCAATTGGTCCAGTTCCTAGAACAAGGGCTAAGGAGACCAGTGAAAATAACTTCTGCTTAGAACTCAGGAGCTCTGGGCCCCAAACCAAAGCCAGTTCAGTTCAGTCTCTCTGGCAAGTGACTCCTGTCGACCAAGCCTAGGAAACTTCTAGAGCACTGTATCACCTCTTAGACTATCACCTACATGATAGGGATAAACATGCCATCCCTACATGTACCTGGGATAAACACTTAACATGGTGACTTATTTATTCTCTATGATAACCAGAGAGCACCAGTGTTATTATCTCCCTCATTTTACAGATAAGGAACTAAAGCAAAGAGAGAATAAATTACTCTGCAGATAGCAAAAAGGGCGGAGGGGGTAGTAAGTGGCAGAAACAGCGCATGTGCCATTAAACAGAGAAGAGATGAGCTAGACCGACCGAGGAGTCACCTTTACGTGGGCTGCTCAAAGCGTGGCTTACTGAGGGAGGGTTATCGGAGCTGGGGCCTGAAGGACAGAAGCAGCCAGGCATGCAAGGATCTCCCAGTCCAGGGAGAACATGGGAACTATGTGAAGCCCCCCAACTACAGAGGAGATGGCTCGAAGGCCGTGCTTCTCAAACGCTATGTGTGTCAGAGCATCTGGAGGGCTCGTTCAATGCACATCATTAGGCCTCGCCCCAGAAAGTTTACTTTGGTGGCTCTGGAGTGGGCCTGGGAAATGTCATGTCTAAAACATTCCCAGATGACGCTGGTGCAGCTGAGCTGGAATTCACACTTTGGGAACCACTGCTCTGGAAAAGGAGCCCTCCAGCTTTTTATATGAAGAGCCACACAGTAAATATTTTTCATTTTGCAGACCATCAAGTCTCTGTTGCGACCCCTCGGTTCTGGATCATGAACACAGCCAGAGACAATATGTAAACAAAGGAGCATGGATCTGTTCCAATAAAACTTTATTTACAAAAATAAATGGTGGGATCCATTAGGCGTCATGGGCCACAGTTTGCCAGCCACTGTTCTAAGTGAATCAAGAGCTACCTATAAATCTGCCTTCGACTCTTTCCAGAACAGAAAGCCAAGAAAGCTCCTATGCCCCGAGCCTCTGCTAGAAACCACTGCATTTTCCCACTCTCTGTGGTCAGCCGTTTGTGTCTTGGATTAGAAGCCATACACCTGGGAAGGTGCCCCTGACCTCCACGGGGCAGGTAAATTGCCCCTCCACCGTGTGTCTCTGGTGCCACTCCCCCGCTCTGTCAGAGCACAGAGTCCCGTGTGACGTACATGACTGCATGGTCCTAGTTCTATCGGAAGGGGGCCAAATCTATCACCCTCAAACCCCAGTCTGGTGCCCACTACAGAGCCTGCCAGACAAGCACCGGGAGTGTCACTTATAGAATGATTGAGTCTTTCATTTTCCCCTTTTCAAGAGCGATTCCCAATGGCCCCAAGCTGTACTTGTCCCATCCTAATGAGTAGGGATCACTTGGGAACCTTGTTAAAATGCACATTCTGGAAGAGGGAGGAGTCAAGATGGCGGAGAAGTAGCAGGCTGAGACTACTTCAGCTAGCAGGAGATCAGCTAAGTAACTTATCTAAAGATTGCAAACACCTGCAAATCCATCAGCAGATCGAAGAGAAGAATAGCAAGTCTAGAAACAGAAAAACAACCACTTTCTGAAAGGTAGGACTGGCGGAGAAGTGAATCCAAAGCGACGGGAAGATAGACCCTGGGGGGAGGGGCCGACTCCCAGCAAGCGGCGGAGCAACGGAGCACAAAATCTGGACTTTTAAAAGTCTGTTCCACTGAGGGACATCGCTCCAGAGGCTAAACCGGGGCGAAGCCCATGTGGGGTCAGCATGGCCTCAGGCCCCGCAGGGTCACAGAAGGATCGGGGGTGTCTGAGTGTCACAGAGCTTGCAGGTATTAGAATGGGAAGCCAGCTACAGAGACAGAGCCAACAGTAAGTTCACAGCTCAGGGTTACCTTGAACTGGTCACAGGATTGGTAAGCTTGGAGCGCGGCCGGAGGTCAGGCAGACAGGAGTTACTGGGCGCTGTTCTCTGAGGGCGCACTGAGGAGTGGGGTCCCGGGCTCTCGGCTCCTCCCGCCGGAGACCAGGAGGCCGCCATTTGTATTCCGGTCCTCCGGAACTCTACGGAAAGCGCTCAGGGAACAAAAGCTCCTGAAAGCAAACCCGAGAGGATTACTCAGCCAGGCCCCTGGTAAGGGCGGTGCACTTCCACCTGGGGCAAAGACACTTGAGAATCACTACAAGAGGCCCCTCCCCCAGAAGATCAACAAGAAATCCAGCCAAGACTAATTTACCTACCAAGGAGTGCAGTTTCAATACCAAGGAGAGCAGCAGAATTCCAGAGGAGGAGAAAGCAAAGCATGGAACTCATGGCTTTCTCCCTGTGATTTTTTAGTCTTGCAGTTAATTTAATTTTTTTTCTTTTTCATTTTTTCTCTTCTTCTGATGAAATTTTTTTTAACTTTTACCCTTTTCTTTTTTAACGTTTTTAAACTAGTTTATTTAATATATATATATTTTCTTTTTTATACTTTTCTTTATTTGTTTTCTTTTTCTAATTCTTTTCTTTTTTTTTTTTCTTTGTCTTTCTTTCTGAACCTCTTTTTATCCCCTTTCTCCCCCCTCACGATTTGGGATCTCTTCTGAATTGGTTAAAGCATATTTTCCTGGGGTTGTTGCCACCCTTTTAGTATTTTACTTGCTCCTTCATATACTTTTATCTGGACAAAATGACAAGGAAGAAAAATTCACCACAAAAAAAAAGAACAAGAGGCAGTACTGAAGGCTAGTGACCTAATCAATACAGACATTGGTAGTATGTCAGATCTAGAGTTCAGAATGACAATTCTCAAGGTTCTAGCCAGGCTCGAGAAAGGCATGGAAGATATTAGAGAAACCCTCTCGGGAGATATAAAAGCCCTTTCTGGAGAAATAAAAGAATAAAATCTAACCAAGTTGAAATCAAAAAAGCTATTAATGAGGTGCAATCAAAAATGGAGGCTCTCACTGCTAGGATAAATGAGGCAGAAGAAAGAATTAGTGATATAGAAGACCAAATGACAGAGAATAAAGAAGCTGAGCAAAAGAGGGACAAACAGCTACTGGACCATGAGGGGAGAATTCGAGAGATAAGTGACACCATAAGATGAAACAACATTAGAATAATTGGGATTCCAGAAGAAGAAGAAAGATAGAGGGGAGCAGAAGGTATACTGGAGAGAGTTATTGGGGAGAATTTCCCCAATATGGCAAAGGGAACAAGCATCAAAATTCAGGAGGTTCAGAGAACGCCCCTCAAAATCAATAAGAATAGGCCCACACCCCGTCACCTAATAGTAAAATTTACAAGTCTTAGTGACAAAGAGAAAATCCTGAAAGCAGCCCGGGAAAAGAAGTCTGTAACATACAATGGTAAAAATATTAGACTGGCAGCAGACTTATCCACAGAGACCTGGCAGGCCAGAAAGAGCTGGCATGATATATTCAGAGCACTAAACGAGAAAAACATGCAGCCAAGAATACTATATCCAGCTAGGCTATCATTGAAAATAGAAGGAGAGATTAAAAGCTTCCAGGACAAACAAAAACTGAAAGAATTTGCAAACACCAAACCAGCTTTACAGGAAATATTGAAAGGGGTCCTCTAAGCAAAGAGAGAGCCTACAAGTGGTAGATCAGAAAGGAACAGAGACAATATACAGTAACAATCACCTTACAGGCAATACAATGGCACTAAATTCATATCTCTCAATAGTTAACCTGAATGTTAATGGGCTAAATGCCCCAATCAAAAGACACAGGGTATCAGAATGGATAAAAAAACAAAACCCATCTATATGTTGCCTCCAAGAAACTCATTTTAAGCCCGAAGACACCTCCAGATTTAAAGTGAGGGGGTGGAAAAGAATTTACCATGCTAATGGACATCAGAAAAAAGCAGGAGTGGCAATCCTTATATCAGATCAATTAGATTTTAAGCCAAAGACTATAATAAGAGATGAGGAAGGACACTATATCATACTCAAAGGGTCTGTCCAACAAGAAGATCTAACAATTTTAAATATCTATGCCCCCAACGTGAGAGCAGCCAACTATATAAACCAATTAATAATAAAATCAAAGAAACACATCAACAATAATACAATAATAGTAGGGGACTTTAACACTCCCCTCACTGAAATGGACAGATCATCCAAGCAAAAGATCAACAGGGAAATAAAGGCCTTAAATGATACACTGGATGAGATGGACATCACAGATATATTCAGAACATTTCATCCCAAAGCAACAGAATACACATTCTTCTCTAGTGCACATGGAACATTCTCCAGAATAGATCACATCCTTGGTCCTAAATCAGGACTCAACCAGTATCAAGAGACTGGGATCATTCCCTGCATATTTTCAGACCACAATGCTCTGAAGCTAGAACTCAACCACAAGAGGAAGTTTGGAAAGAACCCAAATACATGGAGACTAAACAGCATCCTTCTAAAGAATGAATGGGTCAACCGGGAAATTAAAGAAGAATTGAAAAAAATCATGGAAACAAATGATAATGAAAATACAATGGTTCAAAATCTGTGGAACACAGCAAAGGCAGTCCTGAGAGGAAAATATATAGCGGTACAAGCCTTTCTCAAGAAACAAGAAAGGTCTCAGGTACACAACCTAACCCTACACCTAAAGGAGCTGGAGAAAGAACAAGAAAGAAACCCTAAACCCAGCAGGAGAAGAGAAATCATAAGGATCAGAGCAGAAATCAAACCAAAAAAACAATAGAACAAATCAACGAAACTAGGAGATGGTTCTTTGAAAGAATTAATAAAATTGATAAACCCCTGGCCAGACTTATCAAAAAGAAAAGAGAAAGGACCCAAATAAATAAAATCATGAATGAAAGAGGAGAGATCACAACTAACACCAAAGAAATACAAACTATTATAAGAACATACTATGAGCAACTCTACGCCAACAAATTTGACAATCTGGAAGAAATGGATGCATTCCTAGAAACATATAAACTACCACAACTGAACCAGGAAGAAATAGAAAGCCTGAACAGACCCATAACCAGTAAGGAGATTGAAATAGTCATTAAAAATCTCCAAACAAACAAAAGCGCAGGGCCAGACGGCTTCCCCGGGGAATTCTACCAAACATTTAAAGAAGAACTAATTCCTATTCTCCTGAAACTGTTCCAAAAAATAGAAATGGAAGGAAAACTTCCAAACTCATTTCATGAGGCCAGCATCACCTTGATCCCAAAACCAGACAAGGATCCCATCAAAAAAGAGAGTTATAGACCAATATCCTTGAAGAACACAGATGCAAAAATTCTCACCAAAATACTAACCAATAGGATTCAACAGTACATTAAAAGGATTATTCATCACGACCAAGTGGGATTTATTCCTGGGCTGCAAGGTTGGTTCAACATCCGCAAATCAGTCAGTGTGATACAACATATCAATAAAAGAAAGAACAAGAACCATATGATACTCTCAATAGATGCTGAAAAAGCATTTGACAAAGTACAGCATCCCTTCCTGATCAAAACTCTTCAAAGTGTAGGGATAGAGGGCACATACCCCAACATTATCAAAGCCATTTATGAAAAACCCACTGCAAATATCATTCTCAATGGAGAAAAACTGAAAGCTTTTCCGCTAAGGTCAGGAACATGGCAGGGATGTCCATTATCACCACTGCTATTCAACATAGTACTAGAAGTCCTAGCCTCAGCAATCAGACAACAAAAGGAAATTAAAGGCATCCAAATCAGCAAAGAAGAAGTCAAACTATCACTCTTCGCAGATGATATGATACTATATGTGGAAAACCCAAAAGACTCCACTCCAAAACTGCTAGAACTTGTACAGGAATTCAGTAGTCAGGACATAAAACCAATGCACAGAAATCAGTTGCATTTCTCTACACCAACAACAAGACAGAAGAAAGAGAAATTAAGGAGTCAATCCCATATACAATTGCACCCCAAACCATAAGATACGTAGGAATAAGCCTAACCAAAGAGGCTAAGAATCTATACTCAGAAAACTATAAAGTACTCATGCAAGAAATTGAGGAAGACACAAAGAAATGGAAAAATGTTCCATGCTCCTGGATTGGAAGAATAAATATTGTGAAAATGTCTAGGCTACCTAAAGCAACCTACACATTTAATGCAATTCCACCTTTTTCAAAGAAATGGAACAAATAATTCTAAAATTTATATGGAACCAGAAAAGACCTCGAATAGCCAAAGGGATATTGAAAAAGAAAGCCAAAGTTGGTGGCATCACAATTCCAGATTTCAAGCTCTATTACAAAGCTGCCATCATCAAGACAGCATGATACTGGCACAAAAACAGACACATTGATCAATGGAACAGAATAGAGAGCCCAGAAATAGACCCTCAACTCTATGGTCAACTAATCTTTGACAAAGCAGGAAAGAATGTCCAATGGAAAAAAGACAGCCTCTTCAATAAATGGTGTTGGGAAAATTGGACGTCCACATGCAGAAAAATGAAATTGGACCATTTCCTTAAATCATACACAAAAATAGACTCAAAATGGATGAAGGACCTCAATGTGAGAAAGGAATCCATCAAAATCCTTGAGGAGAACACAGGCAGCAACCTCTTCGACCTCAGCCGCAGCAACATCTTCCTAGGAACATCGCCAAAGGCAAGGGAAGCAAGGGCAAAAATGAACTATTGGGACTTTATCAAGATCAAAAGCTTTTGCACAACAAAGGTAACAGTTAACAAAACCAAAAGACAACTGACAGAATGGGAGAAGATATTTGCAAACGACATATCAGATAAAGGACTAGTGTCCAAAATCTATAAAGAACTTAGCAAACTCAACACCCAAAGAACAAATAATCCAATCAAGAAATGGGCAGAGGGGTGCCTGAGTGGCTCAGTGGGTTAAGCCTCTGCCTTCGGCTCAGGTCATGATCCCAGGGCCCTGGGATCGAGCCCCGCATTGGGCTCTCTGCTCATCAGGGAGCCTGCTTCCTCCTCTCTCTCTGCTTACCTCTTGGCCTACTCGTTATCTCTGTATGTCAAATAAATAAATAAAAATAAAATTTAAAAAAAAAGAAATGGGCAGAGGACATGAACAGACATTTCTGCAAAGAAGACGTCCAGATGGCCAACAGACACATGAAAAAGTGCTCCATATCACTCGGCATCAGGGAAATACAAATCAAAACCACAATGAGATATCACCTCACACCAGTCAGAATGGCTAAAATCAACAAGTCAGGAAATGACAGATGCTGGCAAGGATGCGGAGAAAGGGGAAACCTCCTACACTGTAGGTGGGAATGCAAGCTGGTGCAACCACTCTGGAAAACAGCATGGAGGTTCCTCAAAATGTTGAAAATAGAACTGCCCTATGACCCAGCAATTGCACTACTGGGTATTTACCCTAAAGATACAAACATAGTGATCCGAAGGGCACGTGCACCCGAATGTTTATAGCAGCAATGTCCACAATAGCCAAACTATGGAAAGAACCTAGATGTCCATCAACAGATGAATGGATAAAGAAGAGGTGGTATATATACACAATGGAATACTATGCAGCCATCAAAAGAAATGAAATCTTGCCATTTGCAACAATGTGGATGGAACTAGAGCGTATCATGCTTAGCGAAATAAGTCAAGCAGAGAAAGACAACTATCATATGATCTCCCTGATATGACGAAGTGGCGATGCAACATGGGGACTTAAGTGGGTAGGAGAAGAATAAATGAAACAAGATGGGATTGGGAGGGAGACAAACCATAAGTGACTCTTAATCTCACAAAACAAACTGAGGGTTGCTGAGGGGAGGGGGGTTGGGAGAAGGGGGTTGGGGTTATGGACATTGGGGAGGGTATGTGCTTTGGTGAGTGCTGTGAAGTGTGAAAACCTGGCAATTCACAGACCTGTACCCCTGGGGATAAAAATATATGTTTATAAAAAATTAAAAATTTAAAAAAATGCACATTCTGATTCATCCAGGCTGGGGAAGGACCTGAGACTCTGCATTTCTTTTTTTTTTTTTAAGATTTTATTTATTTATTTGACAGAGATCACAAGTAGGCAGAGAGGCAGGCAGAGAGAGAAGGGGAAGCAGGCTCCCCGCCAAGCAGAGAGCCCAATGCGGGGCTCAATCCCAGGACTCCAGGATCATGACCTGAGCCGAAGGCAGAGGTTTTAACCCACTGAGCCACCCAGGCACCCAAGACTCTGCATTTATAACGAGCTCCTAGGAGATGCCGAGGCCCCTGGGCCATGGGCCACATTTCACGTGAGGAGCACTTAAAATTACAGAATAAAGGATCTCTCCAGAGTTACGATGTAAGGGGAGGCCCTTGAATCACGGTCTCCAGTGCTTTGGTGCAGAAACCCAGGACGTGCTCTGTAGCTTCCAGACAGATGTTGAAAGAACCCGCACTTCAAATCCAACAAGCGGACCGTACTTTACAAACCTCACTATAATTTCCTGTTATTTTAACTATCACTGTAACTAAGGTGAAAAGACTTACCACACACAACTTGCTTTGGCACACTGGGTGTGCTCTGATTTTCAGTGGCCTCAACCAACTCTGGTGCCCTTGAAATTCTTCTGTCAGACACAGGGATGCCACAGACTGAAATCACAAGAGTCCTATTAAGTTCGTGAGTCCCCCATGCCAAGCTTTGTCAAGAAACAGACTATTTTCAGCATATTCTAAATGCATGGTGTTCTTTGGCTTCCTACTACTGACCTCTCGAGGGCAGCCCCGAACCCCATCAAAAATCAACATGGAATGACAAAGAACTTAGAACTGGCAGGGATCCTGTATTTATCTGCTCCAAACCCAGCCACTGAATGAAAAAGCTAAACTCAGAGAGAGGAAGCAACTTTCCTAGGGCCACACACAGCAAGCTCAAAGCAAGAGCTAGAATGAGTGTCTCCTAAATTATGAGCTGGAAATGTCATTTCTGGTAATGACTCTCTCATGGTGTGGTCCACGGCCAACCCTGGTTCATGTTCTCATCGCGTTCTGCGATGAGATATGTACAGAAATTGAGTGAAGATGTTTAGAAAGTCTTACAGCAGGTCGGCATTGCTGATATTGAAGCAGAGATCTGTGGTCTTGTCTCTGAATGTGGGGTCTTGCCATCTCCCCAGTCAGGCGTGTACCACAAGCTACATCATTATCCATACAGAGTGGGACCACAATGAGTTAGAAATTTGAAGAAGGAAAAAACAAAACAAAAATCTGGTCCTCCCCTCTGGCTCCTCGTTTGAGGAGCAGTGGTCTATACCACAAAACCTCTCTCGTGGCATCACCACAGACCCATGGCAGTGCCCCAATTCACAGTTTAATTTAAAAGCATAAACAATGTTAGTTATTGGTTGGAAATCTCTCAGTAATAACACTCTGGCCACTGCCCAGGACAAACCTTCTCACTGGCAGGGAGGGACTACAGTCTGGTAGCTAAGAACCTGAGCTCTGAAAGGGTCCAACTGTGGCCCGTCCTGGAGCCACCATATTCCTCACCATGTGACCTCGGTCACATTCCTAAGTCTTAACCCTTGGTTTGCCTGTCTACAAACTGGGAGTAAGAGTAGTGTCCACTGCCTGTACGGCTGTTCTGAGAAGTAAAGCAAACAACAAGAAGAATGTACGTAAAGAGCCTTCTCCAGCGTCCAGCACACATATATGGCACTTGTGCTGAATCCAATTATTGCAGAGGGTAGGGACGTAGCTGCTGCAGGCCGTTTGCTTGCAGTGGGATCCCGGCTTTACCAGCTACTAAATGGGTGACATGAGGCAAGCCATTTGCCTCCCTTACCTCGGCATCTCTTCATCTGCAAATGAGAAGACAAATGTCCCGGGCTCTAGGAGGATGCTGGAAGGATTACACAAAATAACCATGAGAAGCATTCAGCATGGGGCCCAGCAGACAGCAAACATGGAGGTACAATGTAAGAGGGCCTGTCTCTTACCACCACCATAGCTACTCTGAAAAGAATTTGCCCCAGAAAGAGTTCATACATGATAGCTGATGTGTGTCAATTCCTGGGCACTCCTTTCAGTTGTAGGATTAGAAGTTGATTAAGAAATCAAAGGCAAAATCCAACCCCAGGGGACCATGTAAGTTACCTCTCACCTGAGCTGAGCGTGAACCATGTGTTACCCAAAAACAGACGTCAAACCATTTGACCACTTCTTGCTGCCTGCTTCTGTTCGGGTTCTGAAATGATTCCATTTACTTACAAATGAGATTATCTGTAGCTCGAACTTGCCAAGAATTAAGAAACTAGATTATATGGTGTGACATTAATTTCTCTTCTGATGTGGTCAGGAGTAGGCCACAGGGCATCTGCCCGACTGCCAAGAGCCATCTGGCAGCTGTTTCCTTGGGCGGTTTGGCCTTGTTCGGCTCTGGCCCCACTGGTCAGGGCCGAGCAGATGGAGGCACACTTCACAGAGGGCCCGGCTGGCTCTCCATCACAGAGGTACTGAGCTCGGGCCTGCAGCGAACCACGCTGTGTACCTTGTCACATGACCGAGATAAACAGCAAAAAAAACACCACACACTGAGCATTTGAGGAGCGAGCAGCGAAAACCCCAGATGCTGATCCGTGGGCAGCATCTACAACGGAGGGCAGAGGGAAGCAGAGAACCAACTCGCCACCTTCCACACCAACATGAGACGGGGGCAAAGCAGCAGGGAGAAAGATGGCTTTTCTGGAGTTTCCGTCTCACCCTGGAAAAGGGTCTAATAGTAACAGGTAAGGGAGGCAGAAACCTCGGATGGCAGAGCGGAGCAAACGGCAAAGATGGGACACACACTTCAATCTCCTCTAACGGAGGGAGTGACGTCAGCTCTCTGGGTGGGTGGCCTTCTGGGAATGTCCCTGAGTGGACACAGGAGAAAAAGTGGAATTGTTGCCCCAAATCATCACTGGCAGTGATGCTACCATTTGTCCTGCCTACAGCAGGGACCGGAAAAGAACACTAGACTAGCTCCCAGCTGGTAATGCACAGAGCTGTCCTGCTGTGTTCATGGGAAACAGAGTGCGAGGCTGCTCTGTCCACCACGGTAGCCACTGACCACACGTGGCTCTTTAACTTCAAAGTAATCTTGCAACAACAGGGATGGACCTAGAAAGTATAATACTAACTGAAATCAGTCAGCTAGGAAAAGATAAATACCGTAGGATCTCACTCGTATGTGGAATTTAAGAAACCAGAGAACAAAGGGGGAAAAAGAGACAAACCAAAACACAGGCTCTTAGCTCTAGAGAACAAACAGATGGCTACCAGAGGGGATGGGGGTAGGGGATGGGTGAATTAGGTGATGGGGATTAAGGAGTGCACTTACCCTAATGAGCACCGCATAGCGTACAGAATTGGTGAATCACTGTGCTATACACCTGAAACTCATGTAATGGTGGATGTTAACTGCACTGGAATTAAAATAAATTTTTTAATGGGAATAATTTAAAAATAAAAAATAATTTATCTAATAAAAAAATACTTTTTAAAAAAATTCTTAAATTCAAATGGCTCTAAATTGAATTAAAAATTCATTTCCTTGGTTGCTCTAGCCACATTTCAAGAGCTCAATAACCTCACATAATTAGTGGCTACCCGATTAGTGCTAAAACAGCATTTTCATCATTGCAGAAAGTTTAATGGGATAGCACTGGTCTAAAAATAACAGGGTAGGTTGTGTATACAAGTCAATGAATAGGACCAAATAAAGATACTTCATGCCGGTGAAATCACGATGAAACAAGCAGGGCTCTACTCTGCTGCAAGAAGGTAAATTTGATACGTCCCTAGAGTATAACCTGACAATATGTATCCTAAAAAGAGCCTTAAAACAGTCGTATTTGTTGGCCCCGTCTCTGCACGAAGGAGGTAATCAAAGAACTGATCCCCAAATTTATGGTTTTCATCCAGCAATATTTACCGAATAATTACTTTTTGTAGAAAAACGAAATCATGTAAATATGTAGTATCAGGGTTATAAAAAATAGATTTCATCACATAATAGACTCCAATGCTCCTGGTGAAAATAGAATTTCTAAAAACCAGTAACATAAAGGACATGACTGACCTAAGTTAAGAAAAAGATAGCAACGTGCCTACGTACCCCTACGGTATTTTCAAAAATTGCACGTACAGATATAAAGGAAAGAAAATACACTGAACCGTTAACAGAGGCTATCTCTGGCTGATGGACTCGTGAACAGTTATTTACATTTCTTCCTATTTCCCTGAAAACTAACACTGCATTTCTATCACACCTTCACCAATGCTCACGATGTGTTCACACCTCTAATCCTCATGGCACGCTATCAAGTAAATTCTATCCCCAGCTGGGAAACAGTAATAAAGGGGCGAGGGAAGTCCCAGAGGTCACAGAGGGACAGGGCAGATGAGCCAGGATGTGGAAGCAGACACTTGGATCCAGAATCCAGAGTCTCAAACTTTAAGCTGCCATCATGACTCCAACTTTCAGCCGAGGATACCGAATGAGGAACTGTAAAATGACACACGTAGATAACACAGTCATTAACCAGCAGGGCTAAAATTCGACCAGAGCCTCGCAGACTGTTTCCATGTTGCCGGCCTCAGAAGAAGGAGGGTCCAAGCCAGGAATATGATTGAGGTCTACAAAACAAGCCAGTTTGCCTTTCTGGCACTCCAGAACATACAAGCTTACACAACCACACTGCATCAAAACTCAATTTTCACGGAGCACTTAACCTGTGAGCCCTTCACACAAAGCCCTTTGCAAATACCATCTTGTTTAATCCACAAAACAACCCTCAAAAAGTTGCCCCTATTCTTCTCATTTTAGAGTGAGGAAGCCGGAGCTCAGAAAACTAACAATTCAAGATCCCAGGGCTGCGAATAGGAAAACCCACGATTCATACTTAGGCTGTGGACTGCAACACCTTCGTTCTTTGCTGGGTCAGAAAACAACTCTGTAATTTATTTTTTTTCCTTTAATATTTTATTTATTCATTTGACAGACAGAGATCATAAATAGGCAGAGAGGCAGGCAGAGAGAGAGAGGAAGGGAAGCAGACTCCCTGCTGAGCAGAGAACCCAATGTGGGGCTCGATCCCAGGACCCCGGGGCCATGACCTGAGCCAAAGGCAGAGACTTTAACCCACTGAGCCACCCACATGCCCCTGTAATTTCTATTTCAGAAGGACACCTTTGAGAGTGAAAGGGAAGCTAATAATTATTCCAGGAAAAAGAGGCACACCCTGTTTCTGTCCCACGTAACCCGCTGCTGCTAGGAAATGTAGCTTCTCTGTGATCTTGTTCTCCACTGTGAAGGTCACTGGGCCGGCCTTTGGACACACGGTGGGCCTCCAGCATGGGCTAGAAGGACAACACTGTTGTAAATTCCCAGGCAGGTGTCACACGACAAATTATAGATGCTTACTTCTTGGTGCTCTCAAAATACATACCAGCATGTGACAGCCCGAACTAGTGCTGGGGGCTGATTCGGATACCCCACAACAGAATGAGTGAGATAAACTCAGGCCCTTTGGATTTCATGGGCAGCTGGTGGAAGGTTCCGCCTTCAGCAACCAGGATTTGTTGTTACTCTTGTCAATGAGAACAAAGACAGGACGGGGTCGATTTTGCCCACTTCCAGCGCTGGCGCTGGCCATGATTCATCATTACATGGTTCCCTGCACACTTCCTCACACAGTACTTTGAGGAGGCGGATGGCAGTGGGGGAAGATTCTGCTGATCTACAGATCTGATTTGCTGCTCTGTCCCGGGGGGGAGGGGCGGCACCCTCCAGAACGTACCCACTGCTGGATGGAGCCCCAGACCTGATCTAGCAGTGCATCGCTAAGGGTCAGCGAGGAGGGGTGACCCAGGAGTCAACTGACTCCACGAACCATTGAACAGACCCCCTAAAACCCAGAGCATCAGCCAGCTAATGAGGCTTGGGGCCATCATCAGTTCACTGGAAAATGACATCTTCCTGGAGGCTGACACTGGCTTCTTCATCATCCTGAAAACAGAAGGATTGAAGGAGGGCCAGACACCTGGGCTTGGAGGCACCTGTCACAGCAACCAAATCACAGAGCAGTGTTCACAGGGGAGAGAGATGAGGACCACAGAGGTAGAAGGCCTAGTTCTCCCATCATCTTGTTGTGCGTCCTAGGACAGTTCCTTTAAACTCTGTAAGTCCCAGTCTCCCCATCTGTAAAAGGGGTAAAATGATTAAAACTCACCTATAGGGTTTTGTGAGGATTAAATGAGGTAATACATGAAAAGGGCTTAGCACTGCATTCAGCTTATAGTAAGAGTTTAAGAACTGTTAGCAGTGACAAAGAATTATTACCTCAACAGTGACACAAAATCCAATTATAATAATTAGTATATATTAATAGAATTAATATGTAACATATTATCCAAAGTATAACAGTTACAATGATGATTACTATTGTATATTGCTTTTTTTCCCTAAGATTTTATGTTTTTATTTAAGAGAGAGACAGAGAGAGAGCACAAGCAGGAGGGAGGGGCAGAGGTGGAGGGAGAAGCAGACTCTCTGCTGAGCAGGGAGCCTAGTTGGGGGCTCCATCCTAGAACCCTGGGATCAGGACCTGAGCTAAAGACAGACACTTAACCGACTAAGCCACCCAGGTGCCCCCATATATTGTTAATATTATATCGCATCTCAAATGAGAACTATCTGCTAAATACATTGCCTAAAATTAAGGAGTTAGAATGGAATAAAACAATAAAATTACAGTGAAAATATACCAAGAATAAGGCTCTGGATTCCCAGGCCAAAATCAAGGTCAAGGCCTTGCTCATGGAAAAACACCTCCAGATGTTGACGTTCTTATAAACATCACCTTTGGACATGAGCTGAGTTTCGCAGGAGGCTGTGAAGGGGAGGGGAATCAAAGCTCCAGGACAGTGTCTGAAAGAACACTGGCAGTCAGCAGAAGTCTGGTTCAGATCCCGAATCCCAACTGAGAACAGAGTCAGAGAGCACCCTCAGCACGTCGGTATCTAATGACGGACAAAATTAGTTCTTTCTCACTAAGAACCATTCAACCTAATGTCTTCATAAACATTTAATTGTTCCACTCTTTGCAGCAGAGCTTTGGGCAAGTTTTTCAACAAAAATGAGCAAGAGTGGCTTGGAAAACTGTTTAATAGGACATAAAAAGAGTAACAGTCTCAATTTTTGCTTTGCCCCTCTCTTCGTCCCCAGGGATGCTGCTGAGCTACAGGGTAGGCGCGCCACACTCAGAACTCTTTCTTTCGATCCCTGTCAGATTCACAAACATCGTCTTCCTCCTTGTCTTCTTCAGTTCACTTTATATTTGGTGGTTTCTCACCCATCTTCCTCTCGCTCCCAAAACCGGAGTAATCATTTGCAAACAGGATGAGGGAGCCTGCTACGTTGTTGCTAAAGTTGCACAATTCACACTGAAACTCTGGAGCCAGAAATAAAAGGGGAGGGGTGTCCCATGAATCACTGCCCGCCCACACAAAATCAATACCGCAGAGGCGGTAACCCAGCAGGAAGAGCCATTTTCCCTTCTGAGAGGGAAGTAGTAGTTACAGTTTCAGCTAATATAACATGTGAATGACAACTTAGTAAAATCGAGAGACTTGATGACTTCCAGCCATCATTCAAGGGCTGGGCTGTAATTCACCATATTACTGCCCAGAGTTCAATACTCAGTTACGGTATCTCATCAGTCCTGCTCTACCCACATCCCCCAGCTCTCTCCTGCCTTCCCTGCACTTGACAATCTTCCCATTCTGCTTCTAAAGTCCTTGGGGTGGGGGCAGGGGGAGGTGGGCCGAAGGGGATAGAGCATAACAAGCAACTGAGTGAAATAAGTCAAGCAGAGAGAGAGTCAATTATCATATGGTTTCACTTATTTGTGGAGCATAACAAATAGCATGGAGGACAAGGGGAGTTAGAGAGGCGAAGGGAATTTGGGTAAATTGGAAGGGGAGGTGAACCATGAGAGACTATGGACTCTGAAGAACAGTCTGAGGGGTTTGAAGTGGCGGGGGGTGGGAGGTTGGGGTACCAGGTGGTGGGTATTATAGAGGGCACGGCTTGCATGGAGCACTGGGTGTGGTGAAAAAATAATGAATACTGTTTTTCTGAAAATAAATAAATTGGAAAAATAAAAAAAAAAAAAACAAGCAACTTTTGCCTCCAATTCTGACCACAAGAGGCAATGCCTCTATTCCAGGGTTCCTCTGGTCTCTCCTTTTCTTCTCTCTTCAAATCTGTCTGTATATAAACAGCACCTAGCTTTCCTGTGAGCAGGGTCATAAACTCAAATCCTAGCCAGTACCAGATGGACAGCTTCCACAGGGGAAGTGAACCAAATGGAGATTCTTGTTTTGAGAAACCCTGTTCCAGGCCCCTCCTCACCACTCTTCTGCAGAGCACACCACAAAGACCCAGGAGTCGCTCTCAGCACCCGAGCTTGCCATCTATTTTGCGGTTGGCTTTCTCCACTGGCTTCCCATCTCGTTTGCACAGAAAACAACACAGTGGGGCTCTTTTCAGGTTTTCCGGAGACCTAGTGATCAGTACCTACTGCCTGGCTGCTGAACTTCAAAAACAAAAACAAAAACAAAAACCAGGGACTTCGTCAGCTCCTACAATTAGAGGAACTGAGATTTGAATAGCAGCCAGTAAATTTTCCTGCATTATTGATTTTCACTAAGTGTGTGACACATTGTATTTTCTTGAATCGAGTGGAGATACTTGTTTTCTTAGCAGAGGCTCAATCGATGTTCCTTCTGCCATCAGTCAAAGGGCAGCAGTCAATCTGGGCTGCGAGGCACAAGACCCATTCAATAAAACACACCCAGAGGGTGCAGAAGCCAGTTCTGGCTTTTCCGGCTCAGTGTCCCCGACTCTATCCAGAAAAATTCAAAAATTAATTTTCTTCCCACTCTAAATCACCTCTTTGTTTATTCTTGTACACCTGCTCTGTGCCAGGGAGAGCAGGGGTTGTTGGTGGACCATTTCCCCGCCTTAAGGGGTAAACCATCAGTGAGTGAAAATCTTAAGAATAGGTTTATTTGTGACTTTTCCTTTTTGATTCATTGCCTGTTACCTCCCTCCAGAAATGGCAAGAATTCCTTTGAATTAGAAAACCCAGAAGAGACAACATGCTCATGTGGAGAAGCCAATCAGCCTCAGATGGAGGAGAGAGGCCAACAAGAGGCATATCCTGGGGTGATGGACGTATACTAAGAAATAGCTCGGAATTGAAACACTGAAAAACTTAACTAATTGCTGAAGTGTGCCCCCCCCCAAACATACATACCTGAATTCCCTAGGAGAGGATGATGCTGCAGGAAAATAGGCTGATTGGGTCCAAAGTTTCAGAATGGACCCATTCCTACAACACTGTCCAAAGAACTTCCTGCCTTGAATGTCCAATCACATGCTATCAAATATAATATTCAGTATTAATAGCCACAGGATGCTATTTGGCGTATAGAATGTGGCTAGTCCAAAGGAGAATTTTAAGCTGAACTTTAGATTTTACACTTAAAGTGAACTTTAAGTTTTACCTAATTCTATTTAATTTTATTTAAATGCCCCCAGTGGTAAGGGGCTACCGTACTGGACAGTATAGATCTACAATAAAGAAGTGCCTGTTTAGAAATTCCCACCCAAGTCTCTTTTCCGTGATAGTAACATCATCAAGAGAAATGGGCTAAGAGCAGCTGTCAGCAAGTACCAATGTGTTCAAAACTATTAGCCCTTGTTGACACCGAAGACACACATTTTAACCATCTAAAAATACTCCTGAGTTAAATTCTTTGCATTGAGGCATTCCCACAAGACAGGCAACTGTTGGTGTTGTTTTGTGGCCAGCAAGTACAAATTGTTCCCCCTTCTCTAGTTATTGAGTTAGGAACAGATCCAAGTGCGACAAGTCTTGCCTCACCTTGTCCTCCTGCTGGGGTCAAGGGCTTCTGGAGAAGATTTATGAGTTTCATGGGTCCAGAACCAGGGAAGTTCTTCTGAGGACATGAGCATCATCTGATGGCAGCATCACTCTTCCTTCTATCAGGAAGCCAACGGGATTTGGCTCATCCAGCTAGTTACACAGCATCTCCTCCCTTTCTTCTTCTGCTCTGTGGGTCTATGCAGCAAAGAATAAACAGATGGTCCAAGTGCGGATTAATCTTGCTTCTCTCCTCAAACTTTTATGCTGAAGATGTGGAGCAAAAACAATTTTACCCACATTCCCATCCATTAAACAAAGAAAGCACTTGCTTGATCACTTGCTTAGGTCTGGATGCCCCAGTCCTGGTTTTCTCAATTCTCTGGACTCTACTTTTTCTGATAGTTCCATCATAGTTTTCTTTATAATCAATTTGACTTCTTAACCTAAATTGTTTGCATGAGAGACTTTATACCACTATATGAAAGAAAATACACAGATCTGATGTCCTAGTTACCAAGATTCTACTACACATTAACAGCTTTTAAATTATATGTATGCCCAATACCCTCTCACTGATCTTGCAAGTAAGAGTGGTTACTTTTGGGACAATCTGGCCAATTATCCTGAAATTCAAGGATAATTATTTGAGACACACAGCTGCTTTTCACCTTCATTTTCATTTAGAAATGTGCACTCTGCACCACTTCGTATGAATGGGATAAAATGCCACAAATGCAGGGAGATTAGGGAGTTGTATTGATTATGGAAAACTTCTCCGTACTTAAGGAAGAGAATGGCTTTGGAAAGAGCCTGCTTGCTTCCAACCCACCAGATTTTCTATCTGACCCTTCCCAACGCTACCTCCCTGCTCCAGAACACAGACTTCAGTCAGCCCTGCCTTTTCCTCCTCAAGAAGCTGAACCTTCCAGGTGCCATTTAAACTCCCTGGAAGATCACCCTTCAAGCTCGGATGCCTCATTCTGGACACACGATGCCCTTCACTTCGAGGCAGGTCTGACCTCTGTGATGCTAACAGCCAGTCTGTGCACCGCCCCTCACAAGTCATCATCTCGAATGGCCTCCTTGCCTAATTTTACTACTCTTTCTGAAAAAATTACTCTGGAGATTAGCCTATAAACCTTCCATATAAAATGGCAATTATCAATTACTGACCCTTCCACAGCCCCACCCCTTAGGAAGGCATTGGTGTAAAGGACTACAGAGGCACTTAATCACCCTTGTCATGTTTCTCTGTGAAATGCAATGAGGCTGCTGCTTTGGTCTGGCCCCTCCCACCATTGTCTGATCTTAACTGTGACTGATGGGTGGTGAGTGAGAAGTCAACCAGGCTCAAGAGAGGATATGATTGGCCCGTAGCCTCCAAGGTGGCCAAATGTAGCCTAACCGCCTAGGAAAGCCTATGTCTGGGCTGCCAGTCCCTTACAGTAATAGTCACAGGACAGAGTAGGTACCTGTAGGTCGTAATTTGAAGGGTTCATCTATTTATAAATTCTTTCAATAAATCTATTTATGTACTTCTACCTCGCAAGCCCCTGGAGCGGCAGTGAGCAAGGGAGGCAAGGTCCCCACCCTCAAGAAGTTGATTTCTACCTGACAGTCAGATGACATGCAAGTCATCAACTAAATATCTCATCAGGGCTCTGAAGATGGTAGATGGGCAAATAGGAGAACTTAAAGGGGGATGCATGGTAGGAAAGGGCCTGTTATAGCAGTTCCACCGCTAATGAAAAAGACGGTGGCTTTGTTCAGAATTGGAAAGGGCCTCCCCTTACTCTGCACATTTAACACCAACTGCTAGAAAACTGTCACAGCATGTGTACACAAATCTGTGATGACCAAAAAGTAAAGGGGTCCCTAGAATTGTGTGGTCCTTAACCAGCACACATCTAAGCAGTGGCCACCATATTTCACAGCATGGCCCAGGAAGGGATGTTTGAGCTGCGCCTTGAGGGACAGGAGACAGCGGTGCTGAGGTAGGGGATGAGCATCCCAGCCAGGGAGGACAAGCGTGAGGCCCAGGCACAGGGACAGGTGTGGCCTGCTGGAAGAACACAAGAGAAGCCCAAGAGCTTGTGTGTAGGTGAGGTCGTAGGACAGAATGAGTGAGGGGGAGCAGGCCTGCCTGGACTTTAGGGGTGTGGTACAGAGTTCAGACTTTATCTTAAACATCGGAAGGTAAATGAGGGGTGTTAAGCAGAGAAATGCCATGAGATCATCTGATTGGCATTTCTCAAACAGACTCAGCTTCTGGGTGGAGACTGTATTCTAGGGCCAAAGACTGAAAGCCAGAAAATGGGATTTACACCAAGTCTGTGGTTCTCACCTCTAGCTGCACATTAGAATCCCTCATGAAACATTTTAAAAATAGTGATACCCTGGCCCCACCCAGGGAGACCAAGTTGGCTGCGGTGGGGGATCACTATTTTTAAATGCTCCCCAGGGCTGGGAAGGGGTGCCGGGGTGGCTCAGATGGTTAAGCGTCTGCCTTCAGCTCGGGTCATGACTTCAGGGTCCTGGGATCAAGTCCCTGTCCAGGCTCCTTGTTTGGCAGGGAGCCTGCTTCTCCCCTTACTTGTGTTCACTCTCTCTCTCTGACAAATGAATCAATAAAATCTTAAAAAAAAAAAAAAAAAAAAAAAGCTCCACAAGTAATTCTAAGGTATAGCTAAGTATAAGAACCACTGCCCTCCAGGAAATGCCATGACACTGTAGAAGTCTACACAGTGGCTCTCCATGCACACTCTCTGAACTGGAAGCATCACTATTACCTAGGAATGCGTTAGAAATGCACCTTCCTGCACCCCACCCCAGACCTGCTGAATCAGAAACAGTGGGAGGGGCCAGGCAATCTGTTTTAACAAGCCTTTCAGGTGATCCTGAGGCCTTTTGATATTGGAGAACCTTGCGCCTAAAAGATAACATTTTAAAAACGTGAAAATATTCCAAAGCCAGAATTCCTAGTACTGGGGAAAATAAGTAATTCTGCCATAAGAAGTAATACTATTGCAGAGGATTACAGAATTAAACAATAATGATAATACCGATGCCCATTTACAAAAACAGAACATTGAGTTTTCACCCCCAGAATGTATGCCCAGAATGGTTTTTCCGGTAGTGGTAATGAATTCCCAGTGCTTTACCCGCACTCCCCAGGAGAAACTCAAGCCCCAGATCTGCCAGAAGGCTGATGACGGCCAATGAGCAAGGGATTGCTTTTCCATAATGCCACATTCTTACAAAACGCTTTCATCTAGGTCACCTCATTGTACATTGTAGCAACTCCACAAGGTAAATTCTGTTCCCATTTCGCAGGTAGAGAAACCAAGAATCAGATAGCTTGAGAAACTTACAGAAGGTCACGCAGCCTGAAATTAATTCTGTCTACTTTAAGCTTTCCACCTTACATTTTTCCCCATGCCATCCAGCGATGAGACTCACCTGAGCTAAGTATTTGAAATGGCTACTTAAAACGCTTTAGAGTGAATGGGCATCCAAATCCTAGCTTCCAGCCAATCTGATGGGCCACTGCCAGTACCACCTAAGGACAGACATCCCTTTGTGTAGAAGGAAAGAGGTCTGGCGGCATCTGCAGGAGGTCCTGGGAGTGGGGAGGTAGGATGGGGATGGCAATCCTGTCTGGTGCCTCCCCGCTCCCAACGGAACTGCGTTCTCAGCCCAGGCAACGCGTTAGTGTCACCTGGGAAGCTTACAAACCACAGTGCCAGCCGTCCCCTCCCCCATGGCATCCTAACTTCAGTGCTCCAGGCTGGGGTCCAGACATCATTATCTATGAAAAGCCGCACGTGTGACTTCTCTGCGCAGCCACCGGTTTGAACCATTAACCTCACAGGGAACGGTGTCAGGTAGAAATGCAGGGGCTGTTTTCTGGAACAATCTTGCAAAGCTCTGGGCAGACTAGGTTACTCACAAAGTCACTTGCAAGGAACTTTAGAAGGAGCCCTTCGGTCCCTTCCCCACCCCAGCTTTGGGGCCCTGTGAACAAAGGCAGCAATGGGGAACGAAGGTGCAGAGAAGCAGGAGAGAGACTTCGGTGCACAGAAAAGCAGCTCAGAGTAGCAGCAGCACTGGTGTGGCTGGGCCAAGCCCCTGCTGTGGCACCCCGTGGTCACCAAGCAGCTGAAGGAGAGTGGGACACAGTGAGGAAGCTGACCCAGAACAACAGAGAGGTGCTTTGAGCACTCATCAGAACGGCCCCCTCTGCCCTGGGGTCTCCCAGAATTCACAGCTAGGGCTCCTGTGGGAGGGAGCTGACAGGTGAGGGTCAATGACGTTAGGTTAGCAGTGGTGTTCTGTTGAGCAAAACCTCCAAACGCACTCAAGGCTGCATTCTTCCGCGCCCCCGATCGCTAGGCTTCCTTCTCCACCCAGCATCCCTGAGTCTCCACTTCTAACCGCATGACAAGATGCGCAAAATACTACCCCTGATGACAAGCAATCAGTCCCCTGGTACAGGGCCTGTGGGGGTGGCCGGGAGCCAGGCTTCCCAGGGAGACCCGCCTCCAAGCAGAAATAACAACAGATACCCCGCTGAAAAGCACCCCCCCCCAACCCTCTGCCCCACGCCCTGCCCTCCCCCGCCCTTGGAAACCAATTTTCCTTAATTGCTCGGGGACCTCATCAGGAGAGGCTTTCCCGGTGCTCAGTGCCTTGACTGAGGCGCGTGACAACAACCGTGCTCCACGGGAGGATTAGCTGAAAGCCTGGGACTCCAGGGGACATCAGAGGTGCTAATAAGAAAAGTTTGGATGGCGTGGGTCGCTCCGGAATCCGGGAAGAGATGCCGGCTTTATCGTGGCCACTTACAGGAAAGGAGGCCCAAGGCAGCATTTCTACATGTAATTACGCTCTCATCCCAACCCTGCTACTAAGGGAACATGAGCTTTACTGCGCCGCTCACCACCGGTTTTCATTGTACCGCACACACGAACTCATATTCCACCAGGAAGATGAAAGATTGCAGGTTCCGAGGCTGCCAGACATTTGCGCTGGCGAATTTAGCGAGGCTCCTAAATCATGACGGAAGCACAACTTCCAATATCTCTCCCCTCGTTTTCAGGTTTTCTAATATCTCCCCTGCTCCTGTGGTATCTTGGAGCAATCACGCTAATAGGAACAATTTAATGGAGTCCTGGGGAGTCAGGAGTTGGGAGGATTAAATTTCAACACTCAGCGTCTTATCGTAGAGAAACACCCTTTCTCAGGAGATGCCCTGGAATCCAGACGTCCTCGTTTCTCTCTCGGAAGAACCAGCAGCACCTGATCAGGACTGAGGAATTAGAAATATGGTTACTACTCCTTTAATCTCAGTTCCCATCAAGGATGGGCTGAGGGCAAGAGAATGCTAATAAAAAATTAGGAGGGGGGGGGGGCGCCTGCATGCCCTGCCTCTCTGCCTCTGCCTGCTTGTGATCTCTGTCTCTCTCTCTCTCTGTCAAATAAATAAAATATGTTTAAAAAAATAATAAACAAAAATAACAAATTAGGAGGGACCACCAGTCTGGAAAGACTAGAGTCCTTTTTCTCCACACTCAGAAATCCAGTCTTCTTTTTTTTTTTTTTTAAGATTTTGTTTATTTATTTTTGACACAGAGAGAGATAGATCACAAGTAGGCAGAGGCAGGCAGAGAGAAAGGGGGAAGCAGGCTCCCCACTGAGCAGAGAGCCCGATGTGGGGCTTGATCCCAGGACCCTGAGATCATGACCTGGGCCAAATGCAGAGGCTTAACCCACTGAGCCACCCAGTCGCCCCCAGAAATCCAGTCTTCTTCCCTGCCCTCTCTAACCACCCACCAGGTAGTTCCAGCTAAAAGCCTGGAGACTGTCCTACCGTCCTCCCTCATCCACACACCCCCTCGCATCTGGCCTGTAAGCAAATTCCCTCAAAGCTCTAACATTTCTTTATAATAAACTCTCTACTTTCTAGTATTGGTACTTTGCTGTGGTTTAGACCCTCTTCATCTCCTGGCTATATTTGTTTATTCAAATATTTGAGGAGCTGCTACTAGGTACCAGGCTTACAGGCTGGGATCACAGGGGCTCACATGCTCTCACGGAAAAAATCAATCAATCAATCAATTAATTAATTAATTAAGTATCCCAATCAATGTTTAATAACCTGTGTAATAAATGCTACCCAAAGAAGTGCGATTTGAATTGGAAATGGGCGTAAGTGCTTCTGAGGTTTAACTGTTCAAACATACATTATCTGACATTTTTAGAACACAGAGAAGCCCAGCTTCTGGTATAAAGAGGTACCTGTGGAACTGAGGGGTCCGGCACATAACAACTATAAACTCTGGACAACACATGCACACATAGGTGCACACAAAAGAACCTGAAGGTATGAAGCATGAAAAGAAGACATTCTGGAGGGTCGTCAAAACTTGGAAGAGAAAAGCACAAGTTACTTGTCTCTACAACTTGCAGCCTGAAGACGAGCTGGAATTAGCACATGGGGCAGCTACTACTCTGAAAGAAAAATGCCACTCTTTTGGGGCGCCTGGGTGGCTCAGTCGGTTACGTGTCTGCTTTGGCTCGGGTAATGATCCCAGATTCCTGGGATCGAGGCCTGCAATAGGCTCCTTGCTCAGCGGGGACATCTGTTTGTCCCTCTCCCTCTGCCTGCCGTTCTCCCTGCTTCTGTGCACACTCTCTCTTTCTCTATGTCTCTCTCTCTCTCTCCCTGAAAAATAAATAAATCAAATCCTTAAGAAAAATACCACTCTTTTGGACCCAAAGCACAGGAGGACAGGGTTTGGAGCTAGCACAGTCACTGGAAAGCAAGGAGAGAAGCCTAGAGTAGAGAAAGCCAAAGAGGGAGAAGTCCAGTTTCTACATACAGTCTTGGTCCACATGTCTGGTTGACCTGAACTCAACATGCACAGAGCAGATTTCAAAGCAGCCCAGCTAATGATAAAAGAACAGAACTGGGGGCGCCTGGGTGGCTCAGTGGGTTAAAGTCTCTGTCTTCGGCTCGGGTCATGATCCCAAGGTTCTGGGATCAAGCCCCACATGGGGCTCTCTGCTCTGCAGGGAGCCTGCTTCCTTCCCTCTCTTTCTCTGCCTGCCTCTCTGCCCACTTATGATCTCTCTCTCTCTCCCCGTCAAATAAATAAAATCTTTATAAATAAATAAATAAATTTTTAAAAAAAGAACTGAACTGAAATTTGACCTACTGCTCAGAAGTAAGAGTTACTCTTTGAGTTCCACTCAGTTAGGTGTCTGGTATAACAAGAACATTAAGACGCTGCAGAAGAATATAGTGGAATCCAGAGTTTCTACAAGGTAACATCACAATATCCAGAATCTAATCCAAAATTACTCAGTATGCAAGGAACCAGGGCTGTGAGCCAATTGCCAGAGAAGAGACAATAAATAGAGGCCAATCCTGAGATGACCCAGACATTGGAACTTGAAACAACTATTCTATGTTCAATAAAGAAGAAATTTTATCATAATGAATGAGAAATGGAAACTACAAAAAAGAAAAAAGAGAGAGAAACTCCAATGGAAATTCTCAAACTGAAAATTAAAATATGTGAAATTTAAGTTAATGGATGGGCTTACTGGAAGAATGGAGATGTCAGAGGAAAGAATTAGCGAAATTACAGCTAACTCAAAAGAAATGAGGCAATCTAAAGCATATAGAGAAAAACAATTATGGAAAATATACAGAGCCTCATGGGATTTTGATCTGATACCATATGGACTAGTTTTTAGACAACTACAATCCTAGAAGGAAGATAAACAGAAAAAAAAATACTTGAATATAAAACACCCCAAATTTCCTTAATTTGGTTAAAATCATATGTTCATAGGTTCACAAAGCTTCATAAACCCCCATAGGATAAATACGAAGAAAACAATGCCTTGCCTTTCATAGTCAAAGCACTGAGAGCCAAAATGAACAGAAAATATTAAAAGCAGCTAGAGAAAAACAACACATTACACACAGGGGAACAAACATTTAAATTATCACAGATTTCTCATCAGAAACTATGGAGACAAGATAGTGGAATAACATCTGTAAAATCCTGAAGAAAACCTTGTCAAGAGCATTCTTTTTTTTTTTTTTTTAAGATTTTATTTATTTATTTGACAGAGAGAAATCACAAGTAGATGGAGAGGCAGGCAGAGAGAGAGGGAAGCAAGCTCCCTGCTGAGCAGAGAGCCCGATGCGGGACTCGATCCTAGGACCCTGAGATCATGACCTGAGCCGAAGGCAGCGGCTTAACCCACTGAGCCACCCAGGCTCCCCAAGAGCATTCTTTATTTAACCAAAATGTCCTCCAGGGGTGCCTGGCTGGCTCAGTTGGTAGAACGTGCCACTCTTAATCCCAGGGTCGTGAGTTTAAGCTCCACATTGGGTGTAGAGATTACTTAGAAAAATAAAAAGTAACGTGCTAAAATATCTTTCAGAATGAAGTCAAAATCAAAACATTTTTAAAAATATATTTTATCCAGTTTTTTGAGAGAGTATGCATGTGAGTGATCGCAGGAGTAGGGGGAGTGTTAGTGGGAGAGGGAGAAGCAGACTCCCTGCTGAGCAAGGAATCCAATATGGGCCGGTGCCAGGACCCTGAACCACCCAAGGGCCTCATTTTTCCAAAATAAAAACATTTTTAAATCAAAGAAACCTGGGGTACCTGGATTGTTCAGTAGCTTAAGCATCTGACTCGATTTCAGCTCAGGTTATGATTTTATGGTTGTGAGATCAAACCCTGTGTCTGGCTCCATATTGAGCCTGGAGCCTGCTTAAGACTCTCTCTCTCCCCCACTCTGGCCCTTCCTTTTACCCTCTCTCCCTCCCTCTCTAAAAAAAAAGAAAGAAAGAAAACTAACAGAATCTGTCCCCTTCAGACCTTAACTCCAAGAAATCCTAAAGGAAGATTTTTAGAGTAAAGGGAGATAATTTTTCAAAATCAAAATAAAATGTTTTATTCCTAAAATTTCTAGTGATTCAAATACTATCAAAAAATTACATTAAATGAGGGGTGCCTGGGTGGCTCAGTGGGTTAGGCCTCTGCCTTCGGCTCGGGTCATGATCCCGGGGTCCTGGGATCGAGCCCCGCATCGGGCTCTCTGCTCTGCAGGGGGCCTGCTTCCTCCTTTCTCTCTGCCTGCCTCTCTGCCTACTTGTGATCTCTGTCAGATAAATAAAGAAAAAAATCTTTTTAAAAAAATTACATTAAATGAGGTGTGAGGTATTAATGTTTGTCAAGCGGGGAGACTAACTTTAAAAGATCGAGGACCACCTCTCAACAGAAATCATAAAATAAGAGTGAAATGACCAAGGTATGGTCTAGCCATATGTAATTTTTATATTATTTAGAGAGTAAAATGGTCCTCATGAATGGTTTTTTGTAACTTAGAAAAATATCTGTTACAAACTAAAAGTGTATCTGTAAAACCCTGATATTCATAGCCTTTGATATAACTTTTTTTGTCCTGAGATCTACCTTAAAGAAACAGAAAATCACATCAACAATAATGCATAACAATGTTCATCATTGTGTTATTTTTTCCATCAAAATCCAAAAACTGGATGGAACCTCTTTCAGTTATAGACTTGTTAAATACACGCTACATTTTTAAAACTCATTGTTGTACAAGCAGTACAACTAGTTTTAAAGACTAATGGAGAGTTCCTAGGTGGTGGTTAAGTGTCTCCATTTGGCTCAGGTCATAATCCCAGGACTCTGAGATCTAGTCCCACGTTGAGGAGTCTGCTTCTCCCTCTGCCTCTCCCCCCACTTGTTTCTCTCTCTTTGTCAAATAAGTAACATCTTAAAAAAATAAAGACTAATGGCAAAAATAATTTTCATTGCAAAAAGGACAGCAATTTATAATGTGCACATACATTTACAATTCCATGAAAAAAAATACTGTGAAGCCTAAAGCACACATAGGTGATTATGTACAGGTGGTTTCTCACTGGCAAATGTATGTCATTTTTTTCTTTATATATTTTTTAAAGATTTTATTTATTTGACAGACAGAAATCACAAGTAGGCAGAGAGGCAGGGAGAGGGTGGTGGGGGAGGCAGGCTCCCCGCTGAGCAGAGAGCCTGATGTGGGGCTCAATCCCAGGACCCTGGGATCATGACCTGAGCCAAAGGCAGAGGCTTTAACTCACTGAGCCACCCAGGTGCCCCTATTTTTTGTTTTCTAAATTATTTTAATAAATAACTGGATAAGTTTGGATATACAGTATCTATATATCCAGACTGCTAGAAGAAAATTCCCTAATGTGGGAATCATCCATGGGGATACTCTTTTCTTCAGTTCAATCTGGTAGTTTTATACCCAGATACGGTCTGTGATACTTTCTTGCTTCCTGAAGAGAGGAAGAAGCTCTATAACTTGATGGTTAAGGAAACAGGCTCTGGATCCAGATTGGCTGGGTTGGAAGCTCAGCTCTGGCCTTTTTTTCTAGTTAATCTTTCTCGGCCTCATCCGCAATATCCTGACTCTTTGGGTTGGTAGGAAGATTAATGAGTTAATTTTTGTAAAATTTGTAGGAAGATTAATGAGTTAATTTTTGTAAAACGTTCAGAATAGTGCCAGGCATTCAGTGTTCTTTAATAGTGTGTTAAATAAAAACTAAATAGAAAATTATCCTAAGGATACAAGCAGATTAAAATGTTCACTGAAACATGATTTTAATAGGAATGAAAGGAGAAATTGCCAACAAGAGATTAGCTAGAATGGCAGAACGAGGAGGAGCACGAACTCTGGGAGCAACCTGCCAGGATTCAAATCCCATCCCTGCCGTTCACGAGCTGGGGGGCACAGGACAAGCAACTTCATGTCTCTCGGCCTCCGTCTTCTCATCAATAAAATGGAGAAAGTAAGAGTACTACTACAGAGGTGTTGAAGGGCTAAAGAGAACGGTGCTTATTAAATGCCCCCAAAACAGTGCCTGATGTACAGTAAGCATTGCATTCAGTATTTCCTCTTGTGGGGGGACATTGATGCAGTGGTGAAGGGACATCTACGTGTGAGTGTTATGTGTCTTCCACATACTGCTGAGGGGAAGATGTCAGGGCTTGCTGCCTCCACGGGAGCCCTCCACAGACCTGAGGAGATGAATGAGAATTGTATCTACCTGTAAGGGGGGGGGGTGCATTTTGTAACACAGTGGAGATAAGGTAGTAGGATCCCATTCATGTAAAATAAAAATTAAAAAATGGACATTTATGGGGCACCTGTGTGGCTCAGTGGGTTGAAGCCTCTGCCTTCGGCTCGGGTCGTGGTCCCAGGGTCCTGGGATTGAGCCCCATGTCAGGCTCTCTGCTCAGCAGGGAGCATACTTCCCTTCCTCTCTCTGCCTGCCTGTCTGCCTACTTGTGATCTCTGTCAAATAAATAAAATCTTTTTTTTTAAATGGACATTTATGTTTCTAAGTGTCCATCCATGTTAAGTTCTATCAGGATAGTGGGCTTGGGATGCTATCATTCTCTCTTCTGAACTTTTCTACAGAGCCTTTCTCATCCCATCCCCCAGAATATGCCTTCTTGTATAAAAGCAATAAATCGAGGTTCCTGGGTGGCTCAGTGGGTTAAAGCCTCTGTCTTCAGCTCGGGTCATGATCCCAGGGTCCTGGGATCGAGCCCCACATCGGGCTCTCTGCTCAGCAGGGAACCTGTTTCCCCTTCTCTCTCTGCCTGCCTTTCTGCTTACTTGTGATCTCTGTCAAATAAATAAATGAAATATTTTAAAAATAAAAAATAAAAGCAATAAAGCCTTGTGTGCATCATGGATCTGCCTATCGACAGAAATAGAAACAATAGAGAATTTGGTGGACAACATTCCATTTCTGTATGTGTGGATGCAAGGCTCAGGAGGGAAGAAACCCAAACATGTATATACAAAAATGAATAATTCCTATCCTTGGGCCCAAATATTATTACAGGCTATGTCCACAGCTTTCTGTATTAATGAGAACGATTCTCTTAAAAAAAGTTTTTTAGAGCAGGGGGTGGGAGGTTGGGGGAGCCAGGTGGTGGGTATTACGGGGGGCACGTACTGCATGGAGCACTGGTGTGGTGCATAAACAATGAATTCTGTGACACTGAAAAGAAATAAATTTTTTTTAAAGTTTTTTAGATTTTGAAACAGAGGGAAAGAAAATACACTGAGTGGTTGTCTTGGGCGGTACTATTATGGACATTTCTTATTTTCTTATATTTTCCTATAATGAATGCATACTACTTTAATACACACAATATACTATATATAGCTAAACCCTACATGGTTCATCTACAACCTTACAGTTGAAAATAACAAGGACGATTAAAAGTTACATTTATGGAAACACTTTACAGGTGAAAAGAGTAGTTTCCCCACAGTCTCTCCCCTCCCCCTCTCCCAAAGCAAAGCCAGCAAGTGAAGCGTGTGTTTCCAGCAGACAGCTCAATTTTATCAGTTAGCAAGGTACATGCCCCTGGCAGATTCACCGCATTAAGCTTCGGCCATAGTTTAAAGTTTAGGAAACCTCATTTCCTAGTTCCTGGTCTGTCACACTCCCAGTTTCCCTTAGGAATGCTCTAGGAGGTGACTGTTTTATTTAAAGATTATTTTTATTTTTATATTCCTAGCCATGTTACGCTCAAACATTATCATGGTTAGAGCAGAGTGGTGAAGGCACATGGACACACACACACACACAAACATACAGGCCAGAGTGGAGACATAAAACCAGGTATTAAATACATATCATACCCTCCAGACTGTCAGGCAGAGGAAAGACTAGGACACGTGTACCAGCCCACGATCTCCAATGTGTTAAAATAATTTAATTGGGTATTTCATGGCACATTTTGCATTATTATGGCTCCCTTTGGATGCAACAAATGATTTGCTTCAGTAATAGAGTCCCAAGTAGTGGCATTATGTGATTAAGTAAGTGAGAACATCAACCATTAAATTCAGTTCAGTCATGCTTACATCCATCTTATTTCTTTTTTATAATTTCAATTTTCCTGCTGGTATATATTCACCTGAGACTATTTTTGAGTAACCTGTTTATGAGAGTTTCTCTTCTTACTTTTCACCCAATTACTGCTGCACTGGGAGCTTGAGAACTGCAATCTGATTCTCCTTTGTTAAGTAGATTGACCATCAGGTTAGAAGGCAGGAGAGTACAGTCCTCAATGTCCACATTTACAACGTCTCTCCAAAAGGTTTCAGGTGGCTTGTTTTGTGGGCCTCATAAGCACTACTAGGTTATTGGGCTTGAACACTCAATTAGAACTCCCAGTCATTAAGCATGGTCTTGGCCTCTCTACCTAGGAAATTCCACAGTGTACAGGAGGCTAAAGGAAATCATGGTGAAAAGTTTTAAAACAGCTAGAAAATTCTAGATGAATGGTTCTTGATTGTGCTGGACCATTGTCTCCTTTGAGGATGTATGAGAGTTGTAGGCCCTCTCCCCAAAGCAGTGAACACACACGAAACTAATTTTACGTGCTATTTAATGGTCCACACATGCACGTCCCACCCAGTAGTTCATAGAACTTAACATCAGATCCCTTCTCTCGAGCAGTGATTCTCAACCAGGGGCTGTTTCGTCCTACAGAGGACATCTAGCAAACATCTGGATTCAGTGGTGTTTGCCACAGCTGGAAGGTTTGGGTGCTAGTAGGATCTAGTGGATAGAGGCCAAAAGTGCTGCTAAACCTCCTACAATCCTGAGGAGACTTCCCCACATGGAAAACCATCTGACCCAAACATCATTTATGCCATGGCTGAGAAATGCTGTTCTACACAGTCGGCCAAAAATCCCAATGGAATACTGCTACCCAGCTCCATATGGGAATACACCCAGGAAGACTAATCAGAAGTCATGGGGAAATTCATACCATTTCGCCTTAATTCATTCACTGAACCAATTATTTATTCAACACGCTTCTAAACATCAGTGTGGTGCCCAGTGTCACTGCAGTCACAGGGATTCCAGCAGTGAAGAGGACAGAGTCCCTGCCTTCTGCAGAAGGTAGTCATTAGAAATAAAGTAAGTTACGCAAATATCCAATTTAATGAAATGCTGCTATCAGTTAAGAATGAGTTCAGCTGTATGCTTAATACTTGAATCAAACTGGGATTTGACTTAACCAGGTCTATTTTCACGTAGAAACAAATACAAGGGTAGGCAGTCCCAGACAAAGGACTGCCTGTGTGACAAAGACCACAGACAACTGCCTCTCTCTGGACAACTGCTGCTCTCCTGCCCTGCCATCCTTCACGTTTTGCCTCCCTTCTTTTAGCTGCTGCTCAAATCAGAATGCCAAGCAGAGGAGACAGAGTAAAGGACAAGGGCAAAGCAATGTACAGACCAGTCAGGTCAGACTCTCTTAAATGGAAACGATTATCAAGAAAACTGTTAATCAAGATAAAGAGTCATATTGATATGAATACATTAATAGTGGGAAATCTTAATACGCCACTCTCAGTAATAGATCATACAAGCAGAAACAAGAGCATTGAATGACACATTGGATCAGATGGACCTCATAGGTATATACAGAACATTCCACCCTAAAAGAACAGAATACTCATTTTTCTCAAGTACACATGGAACCTTCTCCAGAATAGATCACATACTGGGTCACAAATCAGGGCTCAAGCAATACCAAAAGACTGAGGTCATTCCCTATGTATTCTCAGATCACAATGCTTTGAACCTGGAGCTCAACCACAAGAAAAAGTTCGGAAGGAATTCAAACACCTGGAAGGTAAAAACAACCTTGCTTAAGAATGCTTGGATCAGGGGCACCTGGGTGGCTCAGTGGGTTAAAGCCTCTGCCTTTGGCTCAGGTCATGATCCCAGGGTCCTGGGATCAAGCCCTGCATCGGGCTCTCCTCAGCAGGGAACCTGCTTCCTC
Organism: Neogale vison; assembly: GCF_020171115.1. Lineage (NCBI taxonomy): Eukaryota > Metazoa > Chordata > Mammalia > Carnivora > Mustelidae > Neogale > Neogale vison. Next base: position 184,055,883 of record NC_058096.1, read on the forward strand.
CTCTCTCTTTGCCTGCCTCTCTGCCTACTTGTGATCTCTGTCTGTCAAATAAATAAAATCTTAAAAAGATAAAATAAAATTAAAAAAAAAATAATGCTTGGATCAACCAGGAAATCAAAGAAGAATTTAAACAATTCCTGGAAACCAATGAGAATGAAGACACTTCAGTCTAAAACCTATGGGATGGGGGGGGGGGTGGGAGGTTGGGGGAACCAGGTGGTGGGTATTAGAGAGGGCATGGATTGCATGGAGCACTGGGTGTGGTGCAAAAATAATGAATACTGTTATGCTGAAAATAAATAAAAAATAAATTAAAAAAAAAAAAAAGAAAGAAAGTATAAACCCTGCAGCCATCCTACCAGGGTAGAATCTGGCCCTGCTTCTTACCAAGAGAGACAACTTTGACAAATTCTTTGCCATCTGAAGGGCTTGCTTTCCTCATCTATAAAATGAGTATAAACTCATAGGGGCTTCAGAGAGTTGATACTATGATGTATCTAAAACACTAGAAGTATTATGTAAGATTTTTATTAAATAAAACTCTTGAAAATTAAAAAAAAAAAAACTATGGGATACAGCAAAGGCAATCCTAAGGGGGAAATACATAGCCATCGAAGCCTCCCTCAAAAACAATTGAAAAATCCAGAATACACCAGCTGTCTTTACACCTTAAAGAACTGGAGAATTGACAACAAATTAAGCCAACTCCACATAAGAAGGGAAATAATCAAGATTAGAGCAGAGATCAATGAGACAGAAACTGGAGATACAGAAGAATGCATCAATGAAACTAGAAGCTGGTTTTTTGAAAGAATCAATAAGATCGATAAACAATTGACCAAACTAATTCAAACAAAAAGAGAAAAAACCCAAATTAATAAAAGTATGAAGGAAAAGGGAGAGATCACAACGAACACCAAAGAAATAGAAACAATTATCAGAAATTATTATCAAGAGTTATATGCTAAAAAGCTAAGCAACCTAGATAAAATGGATGCATTCCTGGAAAACTATAAACTTCCAAAACTGAATCAGGAAGAAAATGACAACCTGAATAGACCAATACCTAGTAACAAGATTGAAGCAGTGATCAAAAACCTCCCAAAAAACAAGAGCCCAGGACCTGACAGATTCCCTGGGGAATTCTACCAAACTTTCAAAGAAGAAATAATACCTATTCTCCTGAAGCTGTTTCAAAAAAATTGAAGCAGAAGGGAAACTTCCAGACTCTTTTTATGAAGCTAGCATTACCCTGATCCCCAAACCAGGCAAAGATCTCACCAAAAAGGAGAATTTCAGACCAATATCCCTGATGAATATGGATGCTAAGATTCTCAACAAGATCCTAGCTAATAGGATCCAACAGCACATTAAAAAGATTATCCACCATGACCAGGTGGAATTTATCCCTGGGTTGCAAGGGTGGTTCAACATTCACAAATCCATGTGATAGAACAAATCAGTAGGGGAAGAGAGAACAACCACAGGTTCCTCTCAATTGATGCAGAAAAGGCATTTGACAAAATCCAGCATCCGTTCCTGATTAAAACACTTCGAAGTATAGGGATAGAGGGAACATTCCTCAACTTCATAAAATCTATCTATGAAAATCCCACAGTGAATATCATCCTCAATGGGAAAAAACTGACAGCCTTCCCTTTGAGATCAGGAACACGACAAGGATGCCCACTCTCACCACTCTTGTTCAACATAGTATTAGAAGTCCTAGCAACAGCAATCAGACAACGAAGAGAAATAAAAGGTATTCAAATTGGCAGTGAAGAAGTCAAACTCTCTCTCTTCTCAGATGACATGATACTCTATATGGAAAACCCAAAAGATTCCAGCCCCAAACTACTAGAACTCATACAGCAATTCAGTATGTGGCATGATACAAAATCAATGTACAGAAATCAGTTGCTTTCTTATACACTAACAATGAAAGTACAAAAAGGGAAATAAGAGAATTGATTCCATTTACTATAGCACCAAGAACCATAAGATACCTGGGAATAAACCTAACCAAAGAGGTAAAGGATCTGTACTCGAGGAACTACAGAACACTCATGAAAGAAATTGAAGAAGACACAAAAAGATGGAAGACCATTCCATGCTCATGGATCAGAAGAATAAACATTGTTAAAATGTCTATACTGCCTAGAGCAATCTATACTTTCAATGCCATTCCAATCAAAATTTCACTGGCATTTTTCAAAGAGCTGGAGCAAACAATGCTAAAATTTGTATGGAATCAGAAGAGACCCCAAATTGCTAAGGAAATATTGAAAAAGAAAAACAAAACTGGGGTCATCACGTTGCCCGATTTCAAGCTTCACTACAGAGCTGTGGTCACCAAGACAGCATGGTACTTGCATAAAAACAGACACATAGACCAGTGGAACAGAGTAGAGAGCCCAGATATGGACTCAACTCTATGGTCAAATAATCTTCAACAAAGCAGGAAAAAATATACAGTGGAAAAAAGACAGTCTCTTCAATAAATGGTGCTGGGAAAACTGGACAGCTATGTGTAGAAGAATGAAACTCAACCATTCTCTTACACCATACACAAAGATAAACTCGAAATGGATAAAAGACCTCAACATGAGGCAGGAATCCATTAGAATCCTAGAGGAGAACATAGGCAGTAACCTCTTCGACATCAGCCACAAAAAGTTCTTTCAAGATATGTCTCCAAAGGCAAAGGAAACAAAAGTGAAAATGAATTTTGGGGATTTCAACAAGATCAAAACTTCTGCACAGCAAAGGAACCAGTCAACAAAACAAAGAGGCAATCTATGGAATGGGAGAAGATATTAACAAATGATAGTTCAGACAAAGGGTTGATAACCAAGATCTATAAAGAACTTCTCAAACTCAACACACACAAAACAGATAATCATGTCAAAAAATGGGCAGAAGACATGAACAGACACTTCTCCAATGAAGACATACAAGTGGCTAACAGACACATGAAAAAATGTTCATCATCACTAGCCATCAGGGAGATTCAAATCAAAACCACATTGAGATACCAACTTACACCAGTTAGAATGGCCAAAATTAACAAGACAGTAAACAACGTGTGTTGTAGAGGATGTGGAGAAAGGGGAACCCTCTTACACTGTTGGTGCCAATGTAAGTTGGTGCAGCCACTTTGGAAAACAGTGTTAAGATTCCTTAAGAAATTAAAAATAGAGCTTCCCGGGGCGCCTGGGTGGCTCAGTGGGTTAAGCCTTTGCCTTCGGCTCGGGTCATGATCTCAGGGTCCTGGGATCACGTCCCATATCGGGCTCTCTGCTCAGCAGGGAGCCTGCTTTCCTCCCTCTCTCTCTGTTTGCCTCTCTGCCTACTTGTGATCTCTGTCCATCAAATAAATAAATAAAATCTTAAAAAAAAAGTAGAGCTTCCCTATGACTCTGCAATTGCACTACTGGGTATTTACCCCAAAGATACAGATATAGTGAAAAGAAGGGCCATCTGTACCCCAATGTTCATTGCAGCAATGGCCACAGTCGCCAAACTGTGGAAGGAACAAAGATGCCCTTCAACAGACAAATGGATAAGGAAGTTGTAGTCCATATATACTATGGAGTATTATGCCTCCATCAGAAAGGATGAATACCCAACTTTTGTATCAACATGGATGGGACCGGAAGAAATTATGCTAGGTGAAATAAGCAGAGAGAGTCAATTATCATATAGTTTCGCTTATTTGTGGAGCATAAGAAATAACATGGAGGACATAGGGAAGATGGAGAGGAGAAGGAGTTGGGGGAAATTGGAGGGGGAGACAAACCATGAGAGACTGTGGACTCTGAAAGACAATCTGAGGGTTTTGGAGGGGTGGGAGGTGAGAGGTTGTGTGAGCCTGGTAGTGGGTATTATGGAGGGCACGTATTGCATGGAGCACTGGGTGTGGTGCATAAACAGTGAATTCTGGAACACTGAAATTTAAAAAAATAAATAAAATTTTTTTTAAAAGTGGAAATGATTATCTGGAAATTGCACCCAGTAGACAGTTCCTTACACCTTATTGGCAATAACCAGATCACATGACTGCACACAGCTACAAGGGAGTCTGGGAAGGTAAGTATTTTTAACTGGGCACATGGTTACTCTGAGAAAAACTAGGGTTCTGCTAATAAGGAAGGAAAGTATAATGGTTATTGGGGAGATAATTAGTACTATCTGCCATAAGGATGGTAACTGCAAGAAAATCGATTTAAGAAGTACTAAGGGAACACTTGGGAGAAGCACAGAAATGATCTTGAAGCACTTAAGGGAGAGGGGATTCTCCCAGACATGGAAACAGAGGCTTGAAAATGAGGCAGAGTTACTGCCAGGGGTGAGGGTATTTGAGCAGTGGGATGGCTGTGAGGTAACAAAAATCATCCAAACAGGGGAACCATGTGTATAAAGGCTAAAAGGGAGGACACGGAGAGCAGCAAAGAATGAGGCAGGATGGGCAGGTAGGACAAGGCACTGCAGTCCATATTAATCCTGAGGGCACTGACTGGCCTCTAAAGTTGAAAGCAGGGAAGTGACACTCTCTGAAAGTTCACTCAGAAACATCACTCCAATTGCAGTGTGGTGCACTCTTGTAGGGGAAACAAGACTTGGTAGAATAAAACCAGAGTAGTAGCACTGAGGAAGGACTGGATTGCTTGTTTTCATAATAAAAAAGCGTATTACCCCAGCCCTCAGCCATGAAGCAGGAGTGGTATGGGAATGCTTGGTTAGGAATGGGGATACTACCTGAATCTGTGCTGCAGGCATGTGTTCCAGAAAACCCTTGCCCTGAGAAGTTCCTGAATCATGTGATCATCTCCATGTTCTTCAATCTTTGGAGATGTGACTACCTTGGGCTTTTTTTCTTTTGCAATCCCTCAGGCAAATGTTGGTCACTCATCTCACCTAGCAAGGTTTGTCCAACAGAAAGTCAAAGGACTCCTACCAGCCCCTGCCTGCCTGATGATGTTGACTGCTTTTCCTCAAGTATTCCCCTACAAGTGCCTATGCCACACTCTCCACATACAAGTCTTACATCTCCATATAATTGGAGATTCTCCCACTGCTTCTCTGGAGCAGTCACTGGACTACTACTTGAGTGCCTTTGGTATCACTGGGAACCATGACTCTTCTTATACTCTACACAAAAATGGCAGAAGGAGAGACTGCAGAGAAGTAAACTCCACACTCAACTCAACATGGCGAACACTCATTGACTAAAAGATCATACTGTATGGTACACACAGCGACACTCCTCAGCAGCAATTACACACTACTGCCTGCCAAACACAAGCAATGAGTGTGTGTGGTGTAGTATGCTGACTATAGAAAAGAACATATTTATATCATAAAATGTACTAGGAAGGAATGCTGTGTAGGAAGATATTTTGAAAACATGTCCATAAAGTAGCATTATTAAAAAAAAAAAAAAAAACCTGAGCTAGTTGGCAGGTAACAAGAGTATCTTCAAAAGAAGGTCCTTATTCATTCATTGGGAAAGCAGTAACTTCACAGCAAAATTCTACATATGTCCAAACCATAGCTACATAACATTAAATTGTGTGTGAGAAATATTCATTTCAAATAGCTCTTCTCCTATATGACTGTAGAGTAGATCATTTGTTCAGAAATCCAAATACTGGGATAATTTATCTGAATTGTTTAATAAGACTTTCTAATTATAATTCAATATTTTATAAATTAGTGTTTTCTAAAACAGTTTTATTGAGGTTTAATTTATATACCACAAGACTGAGCCACCAACCCCCAAAATTCTATGAAGACCACTTTTACTTAATCCTTACTTGTTTCCCCCACCCAAGGCAATCACTGTTCTGCTTTCTGGCTCTATTACATTTGCCTTTTCTGGGCACTTCCTATAAATGGAATGATACAAGAGGTAGTCTTTTGCCCCTGGCTTCTTATAATGTTTCTGAGAATCATCCATGGTATGCATGTATGGATTCCTTTTTATTTCTGAATGGGATTCCATTGCACAGATACACCACATTTTGTTTATCCATTCACCAGTTGATGGACAACAAATATATAGATTTTTTTTCTCTCTTATGAATCATGCTCTTTGTGTAGGTAAGAGATTGTCTTGCTTTTGGAAAAATCTAATTTGACAATCTCTGTCATTTGATTAAGGTATTTAGATCATTCCCAGTGGATTTACATTTTCCACCTTATTTTCTGTTTCCTTTTGTGTTCCTGTTTCTTCTTTTGATTGACTTCTCTTGCATTAAATAAACACCCCTGGTTTCCTTCCTTTAGCACTTTGACTACATCATCCACTGCCTTCTGGCCTCTATTGTTTCAGATGAGAAGTCAGTCGATCATTCATCATACTGATACTTCCCCTGCCTGTAAGAAACCATTTTTCTCAAATTCTCAAGAATTTCTCTGCCTTTCACCCACTGAGCCACCCAGGCACCCTGAATAGATCATTTCTGCTGCTCTGTCTTCATGTTCACCGAGGCTTTCTTCAGCTATCTTGAATCCCTTTAGTGAATTATTCCTGTTATTGTATTCAACTTGAGAATTTCCATGTGGGTTTTTTTTTCCATAATTTCTATCTCCTTATTGAGACTCAGTTGTTAATTATTGTCATAATAATGATGCTTATTTTGTACGTCCACTTAACCAGGCTATGGGATGCCCAGGTAACTAGTAATAATTATTTCTGGGGGTATCTGTAAGAGTATTTCTGGACAAGATTAGCATTCGGATCAGTGAACCGAGTAAACAGAAGGCCCACCTCAATGTGGGGAATCACCATTCAATCCCTTCATATTCCAGACAGAATAAAAAGGGACAGGAATGGTAAATGTGCTCTGAGAAAGAATGTTCATCCTCTCCTGCCCTCAGACATCAGTACTCCTGGCTCTAGGGCCTTCAGACTAGGATTAGGACTTAGACCATCAGCATCTCCTGCCCTCACTTTTCAGGCCTTCAGACTTAGACTGAATTATACCACCAGCTTTCCTGAATCTCCAGCTTTCAGAAGGAAATTCATGGGACTTCTTGGCCTCCATAATCATGTAAACTAATTAATATACAATAGAAAAAAATACTATTGGTTCTGTTTCTCTGAAAAACCCTAATACACCTTCCTTTAATTCTTTAAGCGTAGTTTTCTATACCTCTTTGAATATATTTATAATAGTTGTTTAAAAATCTTTGCTAAATCTAACATCTGGGGATGTTCAGAGAGTCCTATCCACTGTGGTTTCTTCCAATTATAGACTTTCCTGTATCTCTGTATGTCTCATATTTTTGGTTGAACACTTAACATTTTAGATAATGTGCTGTAGCAATCTGGATTCTGATTTTTCCCCTCTGATGTCTGCTGTTGCCATTTAGTTGGTTCTATTTATTCAGAAATTTTCACTGGCTAAACTTTGAAGCTTGTCTCCTACAGAGTGTGTGGCTGCTGTGTTTCAGCTCAGGTTTTTGTTGTTGTTGTTGTTTAATTCTTGATTTTTTTTTTTTTTTTTTTAGATTTTATGGGGGGGTGCACGAGAGAGAGTGCGCAGGGGCAGCAGAGGGAGAGGGAGAATGAGGCTCCCCACTGAGAAGGGGCCCTACCCAAGGCTCAATCCCAGGAGCCCAGGATCATGACCTGAGCTGAAGGCAGACACTTAACCATCTGAAACTCCCAGGGGCCCCTTGATTTTATTTTTATAAGTCTGGCTTCGTGCGGGCTGCTCTTGTATCACCATAGCTCAGTAGTCAGCTAATGACTGGGAAAAGGTTGGACTCAAACCCTTAACCAGGAAGCATACTATCCTTTGCTGATGGTAGAGGCTAGGAGTGGACATTAAAAGGTCAGGCTCTTCTTAAGTCTGCCCTGGCTTTTGTTCACTGCTAGGCCTTTCCATGTATTCTGGGCAATGTGGAAAGTTTTAGGGTTACCCAGGAGTGTACGAATAGCTGAGGCTCTCTCTGGTCTCTACTATGCACCTGCAAAGCCTCAGCTGGGAACATGTTTGCCCGAAAACTCAGGCTAGTAGACATTTCTACTTCCCGGTCACCAAGGTCATCACTGTCATTAATAACTCTCCTACACCAAATTCACACAAGCCCCCTTCTACTGTGGCTGTGCAATTTACCCAACCTGAGCTGGGAAGGAGAGCAGCTTCAGACTAAAACACCTCGGACTCCCAGAAGTACCAAAATTCCAGTATTTTTTTTTTTAAAGCACAAATGCTTCTCAGATTGTTTCCTGCCATGGACTAATTTTCAGGATATTGAAATGCTTGTTTTTGTCCATTTTGTCCAGCTTTATAGATGCATTTTGGGGAGAGGATTTACTGACCTCCTTACTCAGCCATACCTGGAAGTCCTGCCAATAATTCAATTTTAAAATCAAGCTGCTGCAAACAACACACAGCATGTAGTGATAGAATGATTTGTAAGGCTATGAATGTCTCATGGGTGATGTCATGATAGACTGATCCATCAACCGGAGCAGAAGGGAACAGGTAAAAACGGCTGATCACATTCACATCACTATCATTCCCAAGCATAATTTCTAAGTTGAAAGTGTTGCTCTATGTCATTTATATATCTTGGCAAGTGACAACTGTTTTAAGGCACTGGACACATATTATATATGTCAGAACACACATGTGTTCATATGTAGGTGCAGGTACAAACATGCACACTATAACAGCATTCTTCTGCCTTTCACATCCTATCACTGTGATTGTTCTAATTAAGCTATATAAACTCCAGAGTTACTGTTAATCCAATTCTGGTAAAATCCCAGAAATTTTAGGCATACTCTCATCTACAGAGGTAGAGAGGAGATGCCTGTCTTCTACTTCCAGGCAGAAAAGTATACCGAACAGAAGAATCAACGCTAACGTGAACCCAGTTCCACAAAAATTAAGCATAAAAGCATATTATTAAGTCTCAAGGTGATTTCCAAAAAGATGTCAACGGTATTTAATTACCCACAACAATCTGATTGGCAAGGAATACCGCTTCAGGGGTGAGAGAGGTTCACCCCACAGTACGGCAGCACCTCTAACGTGGTCCAATATCTTAAATGCACAGAAGAAAATAAAAAGCTCAAATTAACTTCAAAGCTGAAAGTGGCCTCGGTACCAATTTTTCACGCTAGATCATGAATAATGTCAGTTGGCTGAAACTCTCTGAAGAGAGCCTCCAGGGAAATCTGTAAAGCACGTGTTCATCTTCAACCTCTACCCAAGAGTTTTTCTTCACAGTCATTTGCCACCTGTCACCGTCCTCCCTGTTACAGGGTGAAGTTTTGTCACTGGAGTTGCCACGAGCGAGAGCGAAAGAGAGGGTGGCAAAGGGGAGGCTGATGTGAGAGATGCTTGAGATCTCCTTTGACAAGGAGTTCTCAAGATGGCAGAGGTATGGCTAGCGCTGCCGTATTTGCTGTCACTCCCAGTAGTTTAGAATATGATTTCATTTTCCCTGGTGCCTCAGGATGAAGCTAGCAGACAAGTGTATTCATAAATTAATAGGAATGAACACCACCAGATCAGCTAGAATTTACTGAGTACTGCGCCAATGCCTGGCATCGCATCATAGCTGCAAAAATTAATCTGAACTTTTTATTTATAATTTAATTCATACTGCCAACAAAGCCACTGCTCTAAGGATCATTTTACAGTCACCTCGGTCTATTTTACTGATGCTGCGTCCAAATGACAGCATTTAGGGGCACCAGGGTGGCTCAGTCGGTTAAGTGTCTGCCTTTGGCTCAGGTCATGATCTCAAGGCCCTGGAAATCAAGCCCCGAACGGGCTCCCTGCTCAGCGGGGAGCCTGCCTCTCCCATTCCTCTGCCCCCCCACCTGCCTGTGCTTTGTCTCTCTCTCTCTTTCTCAAATAAATAAAATCTTTAAAATATATATACACAGCATTTAATCACACCAACTCCATGAAGTTGAATGAGTATGAATATCCCCATTTTACAGATGAGAATTCAAGGACTAAGGCCCTTGGCCAGAAGCAAGTCAGGATCTGAATAATTTTATTCTCCCCTCAACATTCCTGTCCCAGATGCTGAATTATTTGCTCAGAGTCCTTCTATTAGAAAACCATTCCTGCAGTACTAGTCTATAGATGCAGCATAAAATGGGAACAAAGATATTGCAGGATTGCCCTGAGCAATGAAGATGATCTGAAACCCAAGCTAGTGTTTTATCTTTAGCCTATCTTTAAGAGGAATGTGTCTTGGGTGAAAATAAAGAAATGTATCAAAAGACTCGGAAAATACTGTCAATGATTTTGAATTCAAAACCAAGCCCACATATTGTCGCTCACATTATTCACTCATTACTTCATTCACTCATTCATTTAAATACTTATTGAATCCCCACTAGGTGTGGGGATTTTGCTAAACACAGGGCATACAGCTGTGAACATGGCAGCTTGTCCCCAACCTCAGTAGACTTGGAGGCAACCTAACAAGTAATCAGGCAAATATCATCAGTTCTAATAAGTATCCTGAAGGTAGAATTATCAAGTCTTATATGAACATGGTGTGGGGAGGGGAGGCTCCAACTTCATCTCACACTTTCAGAGAGAGCTTCCCAGAGGTTATGTGTCAGCCAAGACCATAAAGTGCTGTCCGGGTGGATAGGGGATTGTGGTCTATATTCCAGGCAGAAGATCATTTTACAAGGAAGGTGCTTCATTAGACATTCTAAGGGGTGAGTGGGGACAAGACTTATTCAAGAAACTCAGGGGGGCAGCTGGGAGGCTCAGTCGGTTAGGCATCTGACTCTTGATTTCAGCTCAGGTCATGATCTCAAGGTCGTGAGATCGAGCCCCATGTCAGACTCCGCTCTTAGCAGGCAGTCTGCTTGAGATTCTCTCTCTCCCCCTTCCTCTGCTCCTTCCCCTTCATGCTCTCTCTCTCTCTCTCTAAAATTAATAAATAAATCTTAAAACAAACAGTCATGGTATAGCTCATGCTTAGTATGCCAGCAAGAGATGACATTAGACCACACAAAATCAGAGCTATTTCTAAAGCAATGAAAATAGAAATGGAAACTTGCAGAACCAAAGAGTTCCTGGGGAAACACATGAGAAGCACAATGTTAGCGAAAATATCCCTTACTGGTCAAGTTACCTTTACATAAATAGTGATTTTTTAAAAACCTCCATCCTGCTTCACTTCTGGCTTCTGAAATGTTCTCTCTACATGGTGCAACATGGTAAATGGTGACATAGACCTTCCTTTCAAAGTGAGCCAAAAATAGAGAGGGAGATGTATCTAATAGTGCATTTAATCTGATCTTCTTGTCCTCATCAAATAAGACTCTCAGGAAAAAAAAAAAAACAGAAACAGCAATCACAGAATGAGATTCTCATTTTAAGGACAATGAAGTGCCTGTAGGAGAGTAGGGAATGGCACGTAATAGGCCAGTGGAGAGGGAGAAATTGAGGACTTGGAACAATGGCTTGTTTCTAGAGACCCAAGGATGCATAAAACTCCTCCGGCTGCCAGGCAATTTGGAAAAGGAACAGCTTCAGTTGTAATATAAAACAGGAAGAAAGATCACCACTATAAAGGGACTGCCTTGAGAACTAGGGATGGATGAAACCCTTTTATAGAGGCCATAAACCGAGCTTGCTTGTTGGATGAGTTTATCGGCTCCGTGTACAAAGGTCGGTGTCAAGTTCTCAGGAGGAAGTGTCTACCGTCTAGAATGTTGTTCTCTCCCTCTCCTCTTCACCTCGCTAACACCTACACAGTTCGGGAGGCTCAGTTTAAGCAATTTCTTGTTACGGTTGTTCCACTAAACATTTTTCATTCCCCAGTGAATGCAAGACCTGCTTGTCAGATGCTCCCATAGCACTGTCTTCCTGCCTCTGATCACAGCCCTCACTCCAAGAATCTGTGTAAAATGTGTCTCGTCTGTCTCTGCACATAGAGGCTCTGTGAGCAGAGGGACTAAGCTGTCTTGGTCATCACTGACAACCCAGTGCTAGGAACACACAGCAGCTGTTCCTAATGATGTCTTTTTATTTTAATAGTCACTTGCTAATTCAATAAAATGTTGCAACTCCAACTTAAACACAAAAATTTTTCTACACCAACTACTTGCCAGATGCCATGCCAAACATTTTCTCAAGCTTTTTCTCATTTAATCTTTACTGCAGTCTGGTATTCATCATTATTTGGAAGGAGATAAAATCAAGGCTGAAAGAGAAGAGAGATTTGTCGAAGGCCATGTGGAAGAGATGTGGCAAAACCTGGATTCATACCAGGTCTTCTGACTGCCCCCACACACTCTCCCCACCCGTGCCATGCAACAGCAACTTGCCTACTGCGTTGTCTGCTCACACATATGGTAACAGGACATCCAAGTCTTAGAAGCTGCAACCAACTGCATGATTTTCCTACTCCCAGACACAATCAACACTTACATAGTTAGAATATGTGTTAAAAATGTTATTTTCAAAATAAACCGAATCAGTTGCTATAGGAAGGAGATAACCTTAAAAAGAAGATAGCAAAATGAAACAGGACAGAGTTCTAGAACTCTAACTAGATGTTGGAGTTTTGAGCCAAGGGCTGCTCACTATGGGTTTGGAGAGGAAAATAACCAAGTCACACCAGCATAAAGCTGAGATATTCTCCTGGACCCAATTAAGAGTATCAATTTATTTACAACAGCCAGCATATAAAAAGCAACTCAAGTGTCCATCAATAGATGAATGGATAGGGAAAAGATGGTAAATACACACAAGGAATATTACTCAGTCATGAAAAAGAATGAGCTCTTACCATTTGCAATGACACAGATGGACCCAGAGGGGATTATGCTCACTGAAATAACTCAACAGATAAAGACAAATACTCTTTGATATCACTGATATGTGGAATCTAAAAAACCAAATCAAGAAACAAACGAACCAAAAAAAAGTAGAAAGACACACATAGTACCAAAAACAAACTGGTGGTTGCGTGGGCAAAATGGATGAATGCGAGTGAGAAACACAGGCTTCTGGTTATAGAATGAATAAGCCATAAGGATGAAAGGTACAGCACAGGGAATAGAGTCAATGGTGTTATACTAGGGTTGTATGGTGACAGATGGTAGCTACACTTGGGGTGAGCACAGTGTAATACACAGATGTCCAATTGCACTGTTGTACACCTGCAACTAAAGTAGCATTGTGTGTCAAATATATTTCAATTAAAAAAATAGTATCTATCTGTAATGGGCTCTTAGGACAGTGCCTGGAATATAACAAGTATTATAGAAGTGTTTGTTGTCACATACATGTGTAACTGATTGGTGTCAGGGGTCACCACCAAGTGAATGTGGAAAGTAAGGAGAGAGAAGGAAGGAAGAGGTAATAAGAAGAAATGAAAGTACAGGTGTCATGTGTATGCATGTGTGTATGCCCATGTAAAATAACTGGGTAGTGATGGATGGTAACTAAATTTATTATGGTAATCATTTTGCAATAAATATAAGTATTGAATCATTATGTTGCACACTTGTAACTAATATGATATTATATATATATCAATTATATCTCCAAAAAAGGAGAAAATCTCTGTATCTCCATGAGATGTGTGTTAACTAACATTCTCCCAGAGACCATCTAAACACAACTTTCACCCCTCACTGTGTATATCTCATACTTAGAAACACAACACTGACCAGAGTATTTCAGGAAGGAAGTAACTGCAACTTTAAACAGCTCAAATCTTAGATGTCTTCCCATAGGAGAGTGGCGACATATTTCCTATGAGGGGAGACAGCACATTCTTTAAGGAAGTACCCTGCTGACCTCTTGGGTAAGAGAGGTGAGGATCCCAAACCTGAGACAGATCTGGAACAAAGAGTCAACAGAAAGAAGGAAGAAAGGGAAGGAGGAGGTGGGGGAGGGAGGGAGGGACTGGGAATTTCCTAGGCAACCTGAAAAAGAGGGAGGCTTACAAAAATACAAAAGAAGCAGGGAAGATATTAATCTTGCTCACAGAACCCTGTTCTCCTTCCCAGGCCTTCTCACAGTTGCGCTAGAATATGTGTGTGTCGTGTATTTCATCTCTCCTCCCGTCTCTCTCTCCCTCTCCATCCTAGACCAAAAGCCCTGTTGCATCATGTCTGTTTGCATCTACTGCTCACACTTGGTACACAGAGCATGCTCAATCCTATTTGTTGACCTAATAAGCAAACAGGAGGATAAAGGGCTTCACAGAACTCAGAACCTGAGTGGGCAAGACCAGTGAGGTTTCCCCATGGTGATGGAAACCAAGGCACTGGTTTAAAAAAAAAAAAAGTGCTATCTAATTCTTAATGTGTTCCCTATGCCCTTCTCCCTGTCCACTATCCAATCCTGGAAATTGCTTCACATCTATCTGGTGGTGGGACTTTGGAGGATGAAGGAGGAGGTGGAATGAATCAATTCACGTACAAACAGCAAGAAGATAGGAGTTTCAGAATTCTGCCTCCTTTGGAAAAGTTAAGAGAAGGGTTGAATGGCAGAAGAACTCAAGGCTCAGTCTCTAGCTTCTTCAAACTCTAACAAGAGGCTAAGTAAGGTGTGGGCTCAAGGCAGTTGAGAAGGTTGGCAGACTTAAAGACAATACCCCCACTCCTCACCCAGCCCACTCTTGGGGTAAATTAGAATTATAGCAAATCAAGTGGAAGGAGAAGTGTATTTCTGGCTCCCCAGCAACCAGCACACAGAAGTGGAATTGCCTGGGTAAATGTCACATTGAGCCCAGACTCAAACAAAGGGACTATAGCAGGCAGCCCCTCATGTCTTCTTAGAATAAAGCACAAGCTATAAGAGCATCTTTCCCTATGGAGCCATCTGGGAAGTGGATGGGTCTGCATTCCACTATCAGCAAAAGGTATTGATTGGTACTTATGAAGTGCCCACATGCTCCTTGTGCTGGACAAAAGGCCCAGTCCCACTTATAAAAGCACTCACTCAATGAGAGTATCAACATTAATACAAATAACAAGTGTCATCCCCCAATGACCATTAGACGTCACAATGGAGAAGAATCCTGATGTTTCAGAAAATAAGCCATTGTTGGCACAATCCCTTCCCAAAGTGACAGTTAAGTGGCTCAATATTCTCATTTACAAGGACGCTGAAAACAAAAATGTTAAGATAGCTACTGAATAAAGTTTTTTATTTTTATTCTAAAAGACCCAATAACAAGCAGTATTTTGGCTTCTGTCCTTCAAGGGAGCGGTTATGTCTCCCCAGAGGTCACAGGTAGATCTTCACATTTTAAGTTCTCCTCTTAAGGACTTTCAACAGGAAGAAGCTTCCTCCAGAAGGCAGGGGAAATTTGGCTTTTCTGAATCTGTAAATGCGTAGCAACAGAAAATGAGGAAGGTGGTGGTGTACAGGGCTGGGCTGCATGGACCACCTTGGCCATCCACACTCAGCTGCTTGGGGGGGCTTGTGACATCTGAAGGAAAACAAAACCAAAAACCAATTGCTCAGAGATTGGTTCCTGAACTGTAAGTCATTTCTAGGAATAACTTCCCATTAATCCCAGAAAACATTTATATCTACGAAGTTTGAACAGCTCTTCCATCAATTTATTCGGGATTTATAATCAGGGAGCTGTCATTTTCCAACAAGAAGATGATATGCTCGTTGATTCCATTTCTCTTTCTGGCACATGAGGAAATGGTGAGTAATGCTCCTTCCCCCTTGGGGAATGAATCAATGGTGGCAGAAACACACCCTGAGCCTCACAATGGAGAACCCTGGTGTTCTGCTTGTCATCCTCTTCTCTGCCAGCTGATCAATGACAATATGTAAATGTGCATCCAAGACAACCCGCCCTGTCTGCCAGCATTACAGGAGCCCCTCCTTCCGGGTCCTTTTGTGCATCTGTGACAGAAGAGCTTGATGTACGGTCTCCCTGACGTGCTCCATCTCATTAGAGGACAATCCTTTGCTCAGTTCTTAATGGACTTTACAAATTGGTCGTCCTCCCTCTGGTGCAAGATTATTATAATTTTATTATTCATTCCAGGAATTAGTTGCCAAAAATGACAACATGATCAGTACCACTGACAGATACGAGGAACATCTCCCATGACATCTTAGGAAAGGGACCATCTGAAATAATGTTTGATCTTTAATTAGGAAGAAATGATTTGCCACTTTTCAGCAGAAGTGGGAAGCTACAGCATATGTGCCCTCCGCTCCGAGAAGCCGGCAGCATCCCCATCCCCCAGTGCTAAAGGCAAAAATTAAGCAAACTAATACACGCTAAACAGAGCCCTCGCTGTGCCAGCTGGAATGTGCAACTCTGATGTTAGTCGCCGTCAACCTCAAATTCTACATCGGGAATTAGAAGATCTAGACTCAGATCTGTGGTCTGACACCAACCTCCTCTGGTGCCAGTTTCCTCATAAATAAGATGGATAAAACAATGTCATTCAATCATTTCATTTCTAAAACTTTGTCTATGGCTGAGACTTTTTGGTTGCCAGCATGGCAACTGTTCACTTCTTTCTTCTACTCTATTGGCAGATTCTACCCCAACCCAGCAGAGACTGAAAATGCCAGATACTCACTTTCTCAGCCCTCCTTGCAGCTAGGGACAGCTGTGTGATATAGTTCCAACAATGAAACATAAGTGGACATTCCAGGGACCAGCCAGGATCTGGAGTTCAAAAAGAGAGAGAGAGCATGGGAGATGGATGAGCAAGTAAGGCATGCACTTCTTCTCCCTTCTTCCAACTCTGGAAGTATGGACTTGGGATGTGGAAGTATGGACTTAGGGGACATAGGGGGGGTGGTGGCCATATTTAAACCAGGAAGGGAAGGACCAGACACTTGCAGAGACAATCACCCAGAGCCATGGCATTCTGGGCCAACAGAGAACCAACTCTGGAATTCTATACCTCTCGACATCTTATTACGAGAAGAAAATTAAGTCCAAACTAAGGAATCCATTCTTGGGTGCCATTTTATTTCTTGCATCTAAAAGCATCCCAGAAACATCCCAGAAGAATTGTTATTCTGTGTTATGCTGTGTTACCTTTTTTTGTCTGTTTGTTTTTTCCATATTTTATGCCACTGATGGCAGCTGTCTACCATGGTCTGTTGGATGTTAGACTGGCCACAGGTGAAGGCCCACAGGACCCCTAGGAGGGTTGGTGGCAATACCTGATCCCTTCACAGACCCCCATCCTGAGGTAGGATGGGGAATTTGCTTTTCTATGTCCTCCCATTGATTTGCTCCACCTCTGTGGTCTTCCAGTCTTCCCAATAACTCAATTAGAACCTCCAAATGCTGAGATTCTCCCCAATTCTCTGCCTTTAGATTACAGTTTTACCCTCTGATTAAAAAAAAAAAAATCCAAGTTTTGCACAGTGGCAGTATCGTAGTCAATGAGGTTTATCTGAGGCATGATTATTGCTAATTGAAAAAAAAAATCCAGGAAGAAATAGCCTTAGAGACGATGCTAGATCTTAATATATTATTATTTTATCAAATAACACTAGCCAAATATTACCAAAGAGGAGACATTGATTGAGGTCAACTGGAAGACATTTTTAAACATTATTCTTAGGTGCCTCATTAGTGCAGTAGGTAGCACGTCAGTCTCATAAACGTTATTCTTTGGACCATCTCACAACTTTTAAGATACAACCCGGGACCTAAGATACGCAGAGATTGTTCAAAGGGATTCAATGTCCTACTTTACTGCTGGATGGCAGAGAACCATGACTTTTACTGGCTAAATGCCCTTTAAAATGCTGAATGAGCAAACTTTTTCTTAAAAACGAACAGCACCCCTTGGATCGGAAGAATAAACATTGTTAAAATGTCTATACTGCCTAGAGCAATCTATACTTTTAATGCCATTCTGATCAAAATTCCACCGGCATTCTTCAAAGAGCTGGAGCAAATAATCCTAAAATTTGTATGGAATCAGAAGAGACCCCGAATCGCTAAGGAAATGTTGAAAAACAAAAATAAAGCTGGCGGCATCACCTTACCTGATTTCAAGCTTTATTACAAAGCTGTGATCACCAAGACAGCATGGTACTTGCATAAAAACAGACACATAGACCAGTGGAACAGAGTAGAGAGCCCAGATATGGACCCTCAACTCTATGGTCAATTAATCTTCGACAAAACAGGAAAAAATATACAGTGGAAAAAAGACAATCTCTTCAATAAATGGTGCTGGGAAAACTGGACAGCTATATGTAGAAGAATGAAACTCGACCATTCTCTTACACCGTACACAAAGATCAACTCAAAATGGATAAAAGACCTCAACGTGAGACAGGAATCCATCAGAATCCTAGAGGAGAACATAGGCAGTAATCTCTTCGATATCAGCCACAGCAACTTCTTTCAAGATATGTCTCCAAAGGCAAAGGAAACAAAAGTGAAAATAAACTTTTGGGACTTCATCAAAATCAAAAGCTTCTGCACAGCAAAGGAAACAATCAAAAAAACAAAGAGGCAACCCACGGAATGGGAGAAGATATTTGCAAATGACAGTACAGACAAAAGGTTGATATCCAGGATCTATAATGAACTTCTCAAACTCAACACACACGAAACAGGCAAACATATCAAAAAATGGGCAGAAGATATGAACAGACACTTCTCCAATCAAGACATACAAATGGCTATCAGACACATGAAAAAATGCTCATCATCACTAGCCATCAGGGAGATTCAAATTAAAACCACATTGAGATATCACCTTACACCAGTTAGAATGGCCAAAATTAACAAAAAAGGAAACAGCATGTGTTGGAGAGGATGTGGAGAAAGGGGAACCCTCTTATACTGTTGGTGGGAATGCAAGTTGGTGCAGCCTCTTTGGAGAACAGTGCGGAGATTCCTCAAGAAATTAAAAATAGAGCTTCCCTCTGACCCTGCAATTGCACTCCTGGGTATTTACCCCAAAGATACAGATGTCGTGAAAAGAAGGGCCATCTGTACCCCAATGTTTATAGCAGCAATGGCCACGGTCGCCAAACTATGGAAAGAACCAAGATGCCCTTCAACGGATGAATGGATAAGGAAGATGTGGTCCATATACACTATGGAGTATTATGCCTCCATCAGAAAGGATGAATACCCACCTTTTGTAGCAACATGGACGGGACTGGAAGAGATTATGCTGAGTGAAATAAGTCAAGCAGAGAGAGCCAATTATCATATGGTTTCACTTATTTGTGGAGCATAACAAATAGCATGGAGGACAAGGGGTGTTAGAGAGGAGAAGGGAGTTGGGGTAAATTGGAAGGGGAGGTGAACCACGAGAGACTATGGACTCTGAAAAACAATCTGAGGGGTTGGAAGTGGTGGAGGGGTGGGAGGTTGGGGTACCAGGTGGTGGGTATTATAGAGGGCACGGCTTGCATGGAGCACTGGGTGTGGTGAAAAAATAATGAATACTGTTTTTCTGAAAATAAATAAATTGGAAAAAAAAAAAAAAAACGAACAGCACCCCTCTGTAAAACTCAAACAAAGGGGCCGTTGTAACCTAATTTCAATGTAATTTTCACTTGCTCTGTGAGAGCAGGAGCAGCTCCGTGGCAGACCTCGTTTCTGATGAGTTTCAGAGAGCTAAGGGGACAGTTAGAGCTGAATTTACGGTCACCAGACACTGCCAGAGCTCTCCGCTCTGTACCAAAGCTATGAGGGCTTGAAGCAAATGTCACTATGACAACCATTTATGCGGCTAAAATGGAAAAGTAAGATTTGATGGGAGGGGAAAAAAATGTATGCACCTATAATTCTAAAATATATGGCGAGTTTTATGTTTGTTTGTTTTTTTAAGGCCAAGCCCAGCACCTGCCCCCTCCCCACCCCGCCCTCAGATGTGTGTGTGTGAATAAAAGGGGCCATAATGAAACCATGAATAATAAGTACAGGGCTTCAGAAATAATACCACAGGGTCTCCAAATATTCTAATTTAAAATCCACCAGCAACATACCCATGTGTCCCAGCTAGCCATCCTTCACAGGAAATTCATGTGCTCTTCCCCACGGTTTATCCCTCGCCCCTTCTGAAATATGTTCTGCCAAAACCCCCACAGCAAAATATTCAAAGAGTTTGAACGCTGCCTTTTTTAAAACAACAGGTAGAACGAGTAATGAGTTCTTTCCATGTGTGCTTGGCCAAGTCTGTCAACGACAAACCCCAAAATGCCTCTGGGGAGTTGATACGCTCAGAAGCCCCGTGCCAGTTAGCTCCATTCTTCTAGAAACCCTGAAAAGTGTCACTGAGAAAAACAAAACAAAACAAAACCCATGTAAGGGAAAACCAAGACCTTCGTGTTTAGGGCTCCCTCTGTCATTCTCTTGGCCTGAGTTTCAGATGACCACGTCTTCAGAAAGACGAGAGCCTGCCCTAGGCTAATGGTACAGACTAAGGATGCTTCTTTAAAAAGGGAGAAAAACAGTTGTTAAGCAGGTTTTAATGTCACCTGCGCAATCCCCAGTCTCTGCAGCATAAGAGTACAAATGAAATTCCATTTCTACCTGAATTACGCGGGCTCTGCTCCCCCCACTTCCAAAGCTTTCACTATTCGAGGGAATCCCTTTGATGTCTCTTTCCATTTCGGTGTCCTGGCTGGTGTCTGCAGGATGGAGGAGCCCCACCAGCACGAAACATCCCATCCCCCGCCGCAGCAGCCCCAACCCTCCTCAGGAAGGCTGCTCCTTTGCCTGCGGGACAACTTCCTTTGGATGCCAGAAGATCCAAGCCCCTTGAGGGACCACACAGCACTGAGCTCCCTCCGTCCTTGTTCCAAAGCTGCAGCGGGTTCTGAGCAAAAAGGAAAACATGAGTCTTGTTTTGTTACCATGGCCCAGAGCAGCCAACCTTGTGCTCTGAATCTTAAAAGTCCCTCAGAAAACCAATGTCAGGGTTGCCTGGGTGGCTCAGTTGGTTAAGCATCTGCCTTCAGCTCAGGTCATGATCCCAGGGATTTGGGATCAAATCCTGCATCAGCATCCTTCCTCAGCAGGAAACCTGTTTCTCCCTCTGCCTCTCCCCCTTGCTCATGCTTCTCTCACTTACTTTCTCTCTCAAACAAATAAATACAATTTTTAAAGGAAAAAAAAGAAAGAAAGGAAAACAAATTCAGAGAGCTACCAGAGGCAGTCTCGGTTTCAAGGTCAGACTTCGTTGTGGAGTTTGAAGTAGAAAAGAATTCTTCCATCTTCTTCCCACCTCTAGGGTGATCAAGCACTAGACTTCCTCCTCAAGCTATGGTCTGTAATCCCATACAGTTATCAAGAGGTATGGGGTATCAGCTCTGTGCTTGTCTGTGGGAAAGCCTCCCACCAAGAGCAGCCATGTTCCCCCGATGAGGTTCTTTCCTGACTACAGCCAGTCAGACTTGGGAAGACCGCTGAACCAAACTGGTTGATTCATATTCTTTCTCTCTCTCCCTCTCTCTCTCTCTAACCCGGGAGACAGTGGTAATGAAGACAGCACCACCATCAACATTCCCAACTGTGGCTATGGTAAGAAAGTCTTTAAGGTTGCGGGGGAAGCTCTCTGGTCCTCTGTCCATGGATGTGAGCTGAAAGTTTGAAGGTCTGTGCTTGTCACTCCATTTCTGTGAGAGTCCCCGTGTCCTTGCGGAAATCCATCTCACAATGCAGTCCTAAGAGTCATCGTGACAGCCATCACAGTCAAGGGCAGAAGTGACTTGGCCCCCTCAGTCCTTGCCTCAGCAGGGGTTTCATCACAAAGCTGATGACTCATGAGGCCACAGGGTGCCATGATCAACAGCAGTGCCTTTTCCATTAGGAAGACTCAACACTGTGCTCAAGTCTGAGGACCCCATGGGCAAATCTCCAAACCCATCTTAGAGTACTAGCTTCCTAACAATGCTTCTGGCGCCGACTTCCACATCATTCAGGATCCGGGCAGAAGATAGGAACCATACCAATGTTTTCTAGTTTGTTCAAAAGAGAGAATTTAATAAATAATAGGGTTAGCTAGGGATAAGATTGTTAAATTTACAGAAAGCAAAAAGAAGACACTAAGCTATCACACAGGGAGACAGTTACCACTGCCAGGAAGTCAGGAACCCAGGGCAGAGGTTGGAATGATTGGAGCTCAGAATCCTAGGGAACATTTTCTGCCAAGCTGAAACTTGGATGTCTGAGAAGGGGGTGCTGCCAGGCAGCTGCCGTTAGCTCAGAGCTTAGAGGAGGGACTCCCCCAGGGGCAGGACCCACCCCCTGAGGAGAGGCCACTGGCCTCCAGTCCTGGTGTCGGAGCAGGCAGAATGTGGCCAGGTCTGCTGGCCCAACAGCAGACGAATTCCATTGCCGTGCTGGGATGGAGAAGCATGACTGCGGTGATGTTCGCAGCAACAAAACATCTCCCAGGTTCCTCTAGTCCCTCATCCTGGCAGAGCCTTCCAGGAAGCAGTTGGCCCAAGCAGAAATGTGGCTTGTAGTAGCCCAGCCACAGCATTACAAAGCAGAACAGAGGAGGGAGATTTGGGAGCTGAGAGACAGTAGCTTAATTACTGATGAGATCATTATGTTTATCCACAGGGAACAAGGGTTTTAAAAGGTAGAGGTGAGATAGGACAGAGTGTTCTGGCTGAGAAAACAGCATAAGCAAAAACAGAGACGCAGGGAACAGTTGGTGGGTGAACGTGGCTGGTGCATGTGGCTCATGAGAGCGGAAGACAGACAAAAGACAAAGGGAGGACAGAAGCGGAAAGGTGCACAGCTGTCCTGTTGTGGGGTTCCTGGGGAGCACACTGGGAAGTCAGGACATTTTCCTATAGTCATTTGGAACCCAACAAACACTTTCTTATTTAATTAAATTACTTAATTAATTAATTTGACACAGAGAGAGAGAGAGAGAGAAAGAGATCGCAAGTAGGCAGAGAGAGAGGGGGAAGCAGGCTCTCTGCTGAGCAGGGAGCCCGATGTGGGGCTCAATCCCAGGACCCTGAGGCCATGACCTGAGCTGAAGGCAGAGGCTTTAACCCACTGAGCCACCCAGGTGCCCCCCCAACAAACATTTTTAATCAGGAAACTAAAATAACCAAAGATAGGTTTTATGACCCCAGCAGTGTAGAGACAGGAATTATCACTCTTTTTCATCTTCACAAATTGCCACCGAAGCAGCCAGAAGATGGCTTTATGTTAGCACATCAACCCTTCTGCTTAAGTTTTGCAGGACAAAATACAGTGCTCAAATGAATACCTTTTTTTTTTTTAAGATTTTATTTATTTGAGACAGAGAGTGAGCAAGAGAGCGCACATGAGTCGGGGAGGAGCAGAGGGAGAAGCAGACGCCCCGCTGAGCAGGGAACCCAATTTGGGACTCGATCCCAGGACCCTGAGGCCATGACCTGAGCTGAAGGCAGAGGCTTCACCAGCTGAGCCACCCAGATGCCTCTCAAATGAATACTTTTTAAACGGAGGCTGGTAGGAGGAGAACAGGGTTTTGTTTTGTTTTTTGCCCAAAATGTCATTGCCCTCCATTGGCTAGATTCCAGGTTTAAAATCACAGATTTGTTTGTCAACTACAAAGGGAAAGATAGTTACTTTATACAGGCGGAACCTGGCAAACAACAATTTAGAGGAATTGTGATCAAAGAAAACATCACCTACGATAAGACATACCAACGTTACGAACTCCTGCCTGTCAGTCACTGAGGAAAACACAGTAGTTTTGTGGAATTCAGGCTGAAAGTGCATAACCTCAGACCAATCATGAGAAAACATTGGACAAACCCAAATTAAGGTCCATTTATAAAATACTAACTGGCCTGTCCTCTTCCAAAGTGTTAAGGTCACGAAGATGGGGAATGATGGAGGACCTGTCCCAGACTGGATGAGAGGAAGGAAAAAATCACGACAAAATGCAATGTGGGAGTCTGAATGAGATCCTGGGAAGGAAAGGGCATTAGAGAAAAAGTGGTGAATTTTAAATAAGGACCACAGTGTATTTCAAATAAGGACCACAGTGTAGTTAAGAATGCTATATCAGGGGGCGCGCCTGGGTGGCTCAGTGGTTTGAGCCTCTGCCTTCAGCTCGGGTCGTGATCTCAGGGTCCTGGGATCGAGCCCCATATCGGGCTCTCTGCTCAGCGAGGAGCCTGCTTCCCCCTCCCTCTCTGCCTGCCTCTCTGCCTACTTGTGATCTCTCTCTGTCTATCAAATAAATAAACAAAAATCTTTAAAAAAAAAAAAAAAAAGAATGCTATATCAATCGCAATTTCCTCTTCTTGATAATCACACCAAGGTTGTATGCCATGTCATGATTGGGGCAAAGAGAGAAAGAGATAAGAGAATTACCTAGATTACTTTTGCAACTTTTCAGTACATCTAAACTGAATTCGAAATAAAAATTTTTCTAAAATGTACAGATTTATTTACATGGGCTGGAGTCCCACAGATTTCCAGCCATAACCATCACAATATGGGTTGAGTAAACAGATGATTACAAAGTGCCTTTTCTGGAAAACAAAGACCATGAGACCTTCAGACACAGCACATCAGCAGATGGGATGTTACTTGGCAGAGCACTGGGTGAGAAATATTTCACAATGGGCACAATGAAAGAGGTGAGAGGTTACCAAAGACCAACACTGTCTGCTTCCTAATAGAGTCAGGGACCAGCCCAGTTTACAAGATGGAGTCATAAGCCTCCTGCAACCAACCCACACCTGCTCCCAGGACCAACGCGTCAGTCATCCTCACCTCTTCCCTCACATCCACATAAATCAGTCATCAGGACGTGTTGACGCTATCTTGGTATTCTCTAACCCACCACCGCCTCTTCCATTCAACAATGGTCTATTGCTCTCTTGTAAGATGACCAAAGCCAATTTGGCCATTCACAGTTGCCAAACTTCCCTACTGAATTTGGAGAACCTCCAATGTTTAGAGGCAATTTCGAGCTGTATTTTTTCCTCAACCTCCTCTTCCCACCTGAGCAGTATGTCACGCGTAAGCAAGTCTCAGACTGAAGGTCACCACACCTACAAAGAGTTCTGAGCAAGCAGGTCCTAGAGAATCAAACCATCTGGGCCTGGCCCAAGCCAGTCCTCCATCTCGGGTTTTCAGGTTTTAGATAAAGCGTGTTGCACAGAAGTTTCATCCTGAAGTAACAACGTGTTCCAAAGTGAGGTTCACCTCTCATTTAATCAATTTAGGCAACAGAGTCTTCCCCGGAGAACAGAGACTAGGATCCTTCAGAGTTCGGGGCCTATGCTAACCTTATTCTTCAACCCTGGTAGAGATTCTTTGCTTGAGCAAACTTGGGCTCCTGAGCCTTCTCCTAGGCCTATCTGTGCTCTTCGTCATAAAATCTGGTTTTAGCAAGAACCCTGAGAAGTCAGTTGAATCAGAACGCCTCTACCTTTGACAACTGATCATTCTCGATATCTCCTCATGTTCTTCATCCCCAGTGTCCCGCAGATGATGTCTGATCACCTGGCCTGTCTTCAATAAGAATCCTGTTAGACTGGTTTAGCCAGAACTCCCTCTTACCCCCCATGTTCCCTCTTAGTAATTTTCCATCCACTAGCCCTCATTCTGCTCCTTTGCTATAAATTCCCACTTGTCTGTGCTGTATTGGGAGTTGGGTCCAGTCTCTCTCTCTCCCAGTGTAAAATCCAATTACAGTGCTCTCTGCACCTATCTGGATGGTCCTAGATAAAGTCTTCCTTACCATCTTTAACAAGTGTCATAAATCATTTTTTCTGTAACAACTCCATTTGTGCAAGGGCAGATTCTAACCAATGGATATCTTGAACACCATTTATTTCACCAATAACATTTATTTCTAACATCCCTTATGTTTAATTAGCAGACAGTGATATCTGATGGCAGCCCTGGAAAATTGGTCCCTGATTAATCCAAATGTTAACTACTCCTAAAGTAAAATTTAAAGTTGACTTATACCTACATAGAGAGATAGATCAAATTGTCGATATTCATGCATTTTTAATAAATGGCAGAATATTTAACAAGTTCTATGTTCTGGTAAGTTCTGGGGACGGACAACTGATGAGCTCAAAGAGGCACGGACCCTATCCACAAAGAGCTTATAGTTCAATGGGGCAAGGAAGACAACACTCACACAGCTATTTTTCTGCCAAAAAATAGCTCATTCGCCAGAGATGCATGCTCAAAAGAAGTGAACAGCATTCTAGGAGTAGCGAAAACGAAGAATACAGCATTATGCAAGGAATCAAGGAAGGCTTTTTTGAGAATGTGATAAATGAGCAGAGATCTGAAAGATTAAAAATTCCAGGTGAAGGTGGTAGAAAAGGGGCACAGGGAACAGTCTGCCAAGTGCTCTGCAAAGACCTGGTGGCAGGGAGGACAGAAGGAATGCCAGTATGACCTGAACAGAAAGAACCCTACTCGAGACTAGTTGGTCCTAGCTGGCTGCCCATCTCTGCTGTCATTCCCCACCTACCCCCACTTCATACACTCGTCATGTGCACACCACATTTCATCGTGATGTTATCCTACTCCGGTAGAGCATGCTAACTTGCTTTTCCAGCCAGCAGCTCTATGAATTTTAGAACCCCTTAATATTCTTTGTTGAAAACTCTCAAACATCACCATCTCTAAGACATCACTTCTTCTCCCAGCCTTGTAGCCCCTTACTCAGCCTTACGATTAATGCACTTTGGTCGACCAGCCATTACATTATAGATTTGTATGAGTTCTTGTCTGTTTCCTCAGTGGACTATCAAATCCTGGAAGACAGGCATCTTTTTCCGCTGGAAATACACTATATCCCTAGTGCATAAACAGAATACAGAGTACAGGGTGTCTACCCAAACAGCTGAAGGAAAGAAGGAGATGCCAAAAGAAGGACAGACAAGACATTTTGACCACCAATGTGTGAATTAAGACTACAGGCACTGCAGGCTAGCTGCCAAAGCATTGCTTCCAGCTCCAACACTTGGTCCACTGCCCAGCTTCCTCAAGCCTCAGTTTTATCTTCTGGAAATGGGAGTAAGATGACCAACCTCAAAAGACTTTTGGCAGAAATAAAATGAACTAATCTATGTAAGACTCTCAACACCCAGAACGGAATAAACACTCAATCACATGTAAGTTATTATTAAACAAGTTTTACTGAGCCTTTCCTTAAATCCAGTTCAGGGAGAATTATAACAAGATCTCAGCACACAATGAATTTCTTCTTCCCACGGATGTCTAGAATAACAATGTCTAAGTACGCTGATGCAGTTGACTTTGCTTTACAAGCTGGGAAGCCTTCTTGTGATTCTAATACCTTCTTTAAAAAATTCCTAGGACGATGAGGTAGTGTTGTAGGTGAAATTCATTTGGATGCCCAGGAGTTCTTGTTCTGTGATCCTCCATTGAAGACGCTGGTTTTCCCAGCCAGAAAGATTCACCCTTGATCATCTTCAATCTGCTCACCTCACATTAAATCTTCTCATCATGGGGATGTTATAAACCACACCTCAATTTGCTGATTAGGAATCTATTTGATTTCATCACCTTTTCTATAATTATACCCTCTCTGTCCTGTAAGGAGATCTTATTCAACATGTGACAACAAGTTCAAGAGCATGCATTTATACTTCAAACTCCCTTTAATGGAATTTCAATAGCAAAGGCAATGAACACCTCAGAAGTTCATTTCTTAATTTTTAACATTATAGCAACTGGTATAAATTATGAGCATCAGAAGAAATAATAAACACCCAAGATGAAAAATGAAAAACTGTACCCTGCCTACAGTACTTAGATTTAAAAAAAAAAAAAGCAAAAAAGTACTTTGATGTACAGAAAAAAATCAATAATAACATCTTTTAAAAAAAAATCTGGTGTAAAATTTGATTCCAATAGCCTTCTTGGCAAAGAGATTTCCTGTTACTATTTAAATGCAAATGAGTTGTGAAGGTTGTGTCAAAAATATTTAGCTCAAAACCAGACCCAATACACCAAGAAAGACAGAGAACAAAGCCCAACCAAGGAAATGGAAATAAAAATGTTTGAGTTTCCAGATTTTGATAACTTTATGCATCTAGAAACAGAGGGAAGTGATAAATGGGTACAATTAAGATACTCTATATGCCATTTATTAAATACTGTGTGACATGCAACTGTATGGATTTCTAGCTTAACCAATCACAAATTTAATCCGAACATTTACCACTTTGTCTTGATGATGCTTTGGAGAATTCAGCTATTGATTAAAACCTATTTATGTGTCCTTTCACAACAATCCATTTTAAGAGCCTTTGATTTTTTTCAAAGAAGAAGAAAAAGCACATTTAATTGTGGCCTCAAAGTCCTAACGAGAAACATAAGCTTGAAATCATATCTCTGTTCCAATCCACTGAAGCAGACATGCAATTTAAAAGAATTTAAAAGAATTAATCACAGCTGCGATAATGCAGCCTACAGAGACTTTCACTTAACCAAATATTAATGCAATTTATTCAGCTAATTCTACTTGTTTGAAAGGAAAAAGTCCATGTAGAGTCACAATAGAAGATAAACACTAGAATTTGTTCAAGAATAAAAACAATAATAAAAATAGCAACACCCATTTATTGGGCCCCAACTTGGTGCCAGGCCCTGGGCTCAGAGCTTCAAGTGCATAATCTGATTTAGCTAAGAAAACCCCATTATGTAAAGATATTGTGATTAAGGGGCACCTGGGTGGCTCAGTCAGTTAAGCATCTGTCTTCGGCTCAGGTCATGATCCCAGGTTCCTGGGTAGAGCCCTGGGTCAGGCTCCCTGCTTAGCAGGGAGTCTACTTCTCCTTCTCCCTCGGCCCTTCCACCCTGCTCATTTTCTCACTCTCTTTCAGATAAATATATAAAAAATTTTTTAAAAAAATTTTTAAAAAGATATGGTAATCAAGTGGATTTTTGTCCCTCTCTCCTTTTTCCATGTGAGGTTCCATACTTCCCACTACAGTAGACATCTATGTTCTGCCTATTTGAAGCAGGCTTGGCCAGGTGACTCGCTTTGCTACCAGGCATGATGCCCTGAGAGGCTTTCAACGGACGTGCACCATTTGCCTTGGCCTCTTCTGCCTTCTTCCAGGAGAACATGCCCCAGGTAGCTGCCAGGGCCAGAATGATATAGGCACAAGGAGTAGGTCTGAACCCAGCTGGCCTCGTGTCTGAATGAACTGCAACCAACATAAAGGCCCATGGGCAAGAAAAATAAATGTTTTCCACTGTAAGTGGCTGATATTTTTGGATTGTTTAACATATGGTCTCACTGTGTATTAAACGGGCTAATAGCGTGTATTTGTTGTCAAGGGCTGAAGCAAACCACAAACTAGGTGCCACAGACTAGGTGACTTAAATGACAGAAATTTGCTGTCTCAACTATTCTAGAGTCTCTAAGTCCAAAATCAAGGGGTCAACAGGGCTGGTTCCTTCTGAAGTCTGTGGGAGAAGGGAGAAGGCCTTTCAACTTGGCAGATACACAGCTGTCCTCTCTATCTCTTCCCTCACCGTCCCTCTCTGTGTGTTTCTATGTCCAGATTACCCCTCTTGAGAAGGTCACCAGTCATATGGGATTAGACCCCACTCTGATGACCTCACTTGAACTTGATTACCTCTGTAAAAACGCTGTCTTCAACTAAGGTCACATTCTGAGGTACTGGGGGTTAAGACTTCAATATGTGAATTTGGAAGGGGCATAATTCAACTCATAGCATTTAGGTACTATTTTTAATATCAAGTGTATAGACGTAGAAAATGAGCTTCAGAACAAGCAACTTTTCCAAGACCACAGAGAAACAAATGATGAACTAAGCCAGAGCCTAGACTTCGGACAGCACCTTAGTTATTAAATCTTCCACTTTCCTGCCTATCCACCACTTTGCACAGAATGCCCAGAGTGAATTTTTTTAAAACCGATGGCTTTATCCATGATTGTCACACAAACACATGTACGCACTGCTTACATATGTGCTTTCCCTTTTCATTTTTTTTAACAGAAATACAGGGACTCTCCCCAAACCCTTAAAATGGAAGAACTTCTAGAATGCAAGATGCTTCATTCATTCAATACTTCCAGAAGACCGACTATGAGTCAGCTCCTCCAGGGAGCAACAATGAGCAAAAAACATCTTGTCTCCTGCCCAAATGGAGCTCACAGAGGGTGATCGATGGATCAAAACAATACATACCTTACTCTGAAATCACACCTGTGATCGCTATGACAAGAGGAAATTACAGGGTTCCACTAGATGGTAAAAGTCAACAATTACGACTTAGTCTGAGATGCCCAGAGCAAGCTAAGAAAACAAGAAATGAGCAGAAATCTCAAGCAAGGAGGAACCCCATAGGAAAAAGCACAGGAGAAGAACATTCTGGAGAGTGAGGAAACAGCACATTCAAAGACACAGTGGCAGAAGGTAACCCAGAAGTCCAGAGCATACCCAGTCATAAGTTGCAAAGGGAAGTGGTGGGAGACACATCTGGTGAGGTAGATACTATCCATTGGGATCTACTCAGCTATCCCGGGCAGGAGGGACTATTAACAGCCTCATCTTCAGACCCTTCCCCAAGGCCAGCCAGTTGATACATGGTCAAGCAGAGACTCAAACCCAAGTATGTTTGGCCATGGAAGCCGAGTGTTAACCACCACACTGCACTGCCCCTCAAAGCAGAAGAAAGTACTCTTTCTTCAGTGGAAAAGCTACTAGTCTTATCAACAATGCCTCTATTATGGAGCTGCTGCTTTCTGGCTTAAATCCATCTTGTGACTACTGATTTGGTGATATTTACACTACTTTATTTTCTAATTTCCTTGTGCAAAATGTACTGAAATTTATAAAACTGCCATTTCTGTAGGTTGAAAGATGGCCGACTGCTAGCCATTTCACACATTACCTCATACACTAATGCAAGTAAAAGATGTGAGCTGTTGAATAAATAATCATCAAATGAACAGGTATGGCATCGCCATCTAGATGAGGAAGCAGAATATTCACAGAGACCGGGAAGACCACCAAGTTTCCCTTCCCAACGTTGTGTGTCCAGGGACATGCCGTGGGGCTGAAGGAGATGGGGGGGCACCCCTCCCCACGCTGCAGACATGCAGGGGGCTGTTCCTTCTCAAAGTGACCCACTTTAGCTACGCCAGGCACACTTTGCAGGTGTCTGCTCTGATAGAACAATTCTCGACCCAAGGACAGGAAGAGAGCCAGACAAAATATCTCAACAACTCCCACAGTGCTTTGCTGCCAGATCATTTAGAGCAATTTATCACAGCTTTTTCACAAGACAGTTCTGAGTCTTAATGAACTATAGGGAGGAACTTCTGCCCACTGCCCTTCTTCCTCAGAGCAACCCCCAACTTCCAGCCCCACCAGCCGAGAGAATTGCCTCATGGCCCGCTGTCCCTGAGCCCATGACCGCCGAGAGGGGAGAACCTGGATTGATGTTCCCTGCAGTCACTAGTCTTTGTGAGGCTGTGCTTTCTCTGGGGCAGGTAAATTCTTGGCCATAGACCCAGCTTGACAGCCCAGTAGGTATCCAATGGTTGACAGCAGCTCTCAGCTAAGGCACACTGGAGGCTGGTTTCCAAGACAGCTTAAACACAATTAACTTTTCATTTGACGCAGCCTGCCTCTCTCTGCTCCTAATGTTCCCTTAGGACCTGAGATCCAATAAAGTCCAGCCTGCGACTAAAAAAACCAGGCAGAGAAAGTGACCAAATATTGTTCAACGCTACATTACAAACCTATGGGAAAGGAGTTTAATTAAAGACCACAACAATTCTTTGGGGAAATGTTTCTTTTATTAACCATTCCTGCCGAACAAAGCAGCTTTAAACAAACCCTTACTGCTTGAAAATTGTGTATGCCTGAGATATATTTTTTTTCTTCTTAATCTGTTCTGCTTTTTGGTTATTTGGTCATTAGGAAAATCAGAAGTGTCTTGGACCCAAGAAATCCAATTTGAGTGAGCTCATTCTACATTTATAAATATGAGCAGATGACATTTAAAACACACAAACCAGCAGGGACAGTTCTAAGTGTGAAATTGTTGTTCAACATAAAGTATTACCATAAATATATAGAGGAGCTATTTGTGGACCAACTAACAAGTTCAAGGCATTTCAGTGAAATCTATGCACAGCCTGAATGTGGATACGACATTTATAAACGTAGAGGAAATGCAATTCTTTTACGCTCTAGTGTAATAAAACCACTAGTTAGTGTCACTGATACGATAGCCCCAATTGCAGAAGAGTGAAAAAGCAGAAATCAAAATGGAAGAACCACATCTAATGGAACAATGAAATTAGATTTTAAAGTATTATTGGAAAAGAGGAAATACCACCGAGGAGCAAAGACATGAGTGTATGAATTTTTTAAAACTCAAGGAAAGTCAGAGGACATTTACATTTAAACCTGACCCATGAGGACATGAGAACATTCCAAGGCCATGCACTAAGTCGGAGGCACATCTCATGTGGAGACACGCTCTTGAAGAAGATGTGCAGGACAAAGAGAACAGCCCTTGGGAAAGTGAGTTTGCTTTTCTCAACAATGCCATGAAAATATGCAAAGAAACGAACATTCTGTAAACATAGAAATTATTAAGCACGGACTATAAAATTCTACCACCAACATCTTCATTCCCAATGAATGCACTTGTTTGTAAATTCTGCACATAATAGGACCCTCTATCTAGGCGTATCTTCTCCAGGAGATCTTTCTTTTGCTTCCACCTGAGTGCGTTAGATGTGGCAAATTTTGTTTTCCCAACATCCCTCATCCCCCACACTCTTTTTTCAGTGAAACCATGCAATACCTTGTTGGGTGGTAGAACCTATTTCCATGGCCCCTTGAATCAGCGCAGCCCCAAATGCACAGGCTAGGGCTGGGCCAAGGATATTTAAGTGAGCCCATGGCTTCCAGTTTCTGCCTCTTGACAGTTAGCTGCTATTAAAAAGTACAATTGCATGAACACCACCAGGCTGCGAGTAGCCAAGCCATATGGAGAGGCCTACAAGAGCACAGACAGACAGGCCAAGGAGCATTGCTGGCAGCAGACATATAATTAAAGAGGCCATCTTGGAAGTGGAGTCCCCATAGTGTAGCTGGCGGCCTGCAGCTCAGACCCCTAGCACCCCCACCAAGTCCTTCCCCAACCCGGATGCCAAAAATAAAAAGCAAAATAAAATGGTTATTTTCAGGTACAAAAACACAGTGAATATTGATCTCTGAGGGGAGAGCCTAGAAACATGTATTTTTAAATACTCCCCTCATACCTCACATATATCCAATTCTGGCTTCATGACCCTCTCATGTTCCGAGCCTGGTAATAAGCTTATTTCCAAGGCAATGTCCAAAATAACTTTAGAGGCATTTTGGCGGATGTCGGAGTAAGCTATCTTGACCTGTCCATACCATGGTTTTGCCTACTGTGGTGTGCTCTTTGATATAATAGTACATGGTAGAAAATGTTTTCTTTGTATTCACCCTCTGCAGTTAAACAACCAATTTATCTGCCAAACGAGTTTGTTCTACGAATAACAGCTTCTCACAAGTTCACTAGCCATTCTTTCTAGAGAAGGCAAATCAGTAGTAAGATTCAATTCAGACAAGCTTTACTGTTTACAAAATACCTTGCTAGATGGTGCTGGTGATACCATCAGAAATTGGGGAAGTGGGGGGAGGGGGTGGCTGATCCCTGGCAACTCAGCCTGGTAAAAGAAACAATTGGGGTGCCTGGGTGGCTCAGTGGGTTAAGCCACTGCCTTCGGCTCAGGTCATGATCTCAGGGTCCTGGGATCGAGTCCCACATCGGGCTCTCTGCTCAGCAGGGGGCCTGCTTCCCTTCCTCTCTCTCTGTCTGCTTCTCTGCCTACTTGTGATCTCTCTCTGTCAAATAAATAAATAAAATCTTTAAAAATTAATTAATTAATTAATTAATAATAAATAAATAAATAAGAAACAACGGGTTCCCTGAACAAGGGTTCCCATTATGCAGATGGTAACAGAGCGCTACAAAAGCAGCATTCTGCTCTACTTGGCACCTAAGATCTGCAGATCTTAAGCAAGGGATGGGGCCATGTTTGCAAAGCAGATGTAAGAGGAGTCTTTTATTTTTTAATCAGGAGAACTTCTTCCTCCGGGATAGAACTGTCACAGAGCATAGTCAACCCCTTTCATAATACACTAGGGAGGAACAATGGTTAATTGAGATGCCCAGGGCCACACATCAGCCAAGCAAGGAGGTTGCTAACAAACTATTAATGATACAGGTTAATTGTTCAGTGACTTCTGTCAACATGACGGCATCCCAAACTTCTGTGTAGGAGTGTCAAATCCCAAGGAGGCAGGAGACAGAGCTGGGTCACACAAATAAATAATAAGCAAATTTATGCCTCCAATGCCCCTATTGTGATGTCATGACTGCCATGACTGTCTGTGGAGACTTTCGGGACTGGAGGAAGTGAAGAGCTGACCTCTTGGAGTTTGGGGCAAGTCAAGGCAGACCATGACGATCACGATTGTTTATGCCGTACCCATGTGGCACTTCTAACTCACTAAAGGCTGCCAACATTTTCCTCCAATCCATATTTGTGAGGTTGACTGAGCCAGGATTTTAGATTTCAAAACTGTGAGATCATGGGAGGTCAAATGCCTTGTCTAAGATCACACAGCTGTGGCAGCTGGAAGGTCAGAATTCCCAGACGCTCTGACTCGAAGTCCATGGCTCTGCCCAGAGAATGTTAGAAGTCAGTGGCTGTGTTGACATCAAATATTCAGAAGTGCATTGTCTATATGAACAGGTCCTATTGGATGAACCTCTCTGATGGCTCCGACCGACGGAGAGGTGTCCAGACGCAGGACTTGGACTCACAGAACATAAGCTTCACTCAGCTTCTTAACAGTGTGATTTTTATCCTAGTCCCTTCATCTACCTAGGTCTTGGTTTCTTCCTGTATAAGATCAACAAGACACCCAGAATCCTCAATACATAAGTTTATGCTTTTGAGAAGCTGATTCATAAGTTTCTTCCTCTCTGAGGTCACCACCTTCCCTGGGTTGTGTAAAAGCCCACATTCAGGAAAGCCAGAATACTAGATGGGGCAGGGAAGGAACGAGCTTCAGAAAGAAGGGAGAGAAAGTAAGAGAAATTCCCCCAGACTCTATAGAAAAGGGACAGGGTTGCTTTGGGTCCTAGGGATAGTCTCAGTATAGACCCTGCTTCATAACGGTGTCCTGGGAGACTGGCCAGATTTCCGAAGGAATGGCTGTATAGAGCATGGGAAGACAAGAGACCACAGACCTTAGGACTCCTGGCTTGGTCAAAGATACCACCCCCTCAAGGCACCTGGGTACCTCTGTCAGTTAAGTATCTGACTCTTGATTTCTGCTCAGTTCATGATCTCAGGGTGGTGAGATCGAGCCCTGCATCGGGTCCATGATGGGTGTGGAGCCTGCTTAAGATTCTCTCGCTCCCTCTCCCTCTGCCCCTCCCCCTGAATTGCCCACTGTTTCTAAAAAAGAAACAGCGAAACACCCCCTTATATGACAGGGAAACAAGGAAGCCAACAATGGACACTGGGAAACAGGAAGTAATCAGGGTGGGCTAATGCAATGTCCTATCACTCCAGATGTATTATGGTCAGTGCAGTTCAGGTGAGGGGGGACACCACCTACAAATGACCAAGACATTACATTGCAATGAAGTGCCTTACAAATTCCTCTGCAGGCAGTGCTGATGCCAGCATGGAATGCATCACACTCCATTCTGCTGAGTCCAGAAGAAATACCTCAATGGCCTGAGGGACCATGCTCGATGAAAGAAAAAACATCTTGGACCCACCAAGGGAAAAGCAAATCCTGTCCCCTCATCCCCTGATCCCTCCAAGCTTCTGTTCTTGGACTACAATGACAAAGTCAATCTCTCTGTGGCAAAGACTACCATTAAAACTCATCACTGTGTTGTCTCCCATTCCAGAAGACAAGTGAGTTGAGTTGCTTTGATCCGGTTACCCTCCCTTCCACCAGAACACAAACAATGTTAGCCACCAAAAATTCTAATACGGCTTTCCTGTTCGCCTAACAAGGAAGGAGATTGGGTGTACCAAGCTGTTTCATTAGGACCACCAAAGAATTTTTATTAGCAGTTCCATCACATTTAACTAGCTCTTTTAGGAACATAAAGAAAATCTATGTCAGAGGTTTGTCAGGCTTTGATGGATGTTTTCATTCTTGGAGTGTTATTACTGCTCTCCTTATGTGGCCAGGCGGCAATGGGGAGTTGGAGCTTATTAGACGCCATACTCCATCTGCCGCCATGCCCTGCAGCTAGGATATTGCTGTTGGAGCCCAACGC
Source organism: Neogale vison (assembly GCF_020171115.1). Classification (NCBI taxonomy): domain Eukaryota; kingdom Metazoa; phylum Chordata; class Mammalia; order Carnivora; family Mustelidae; genus Neogale; species Neogale vison. The sequence goes on from NC_058096.1 coordinate 184,092,225, forward strand.
CAGGCTTCGAAATTACACAGTTGGGCTGAACAGAAAGGACTGGCCGTTGTTTCAAGGAGGTTTTCTCTACCTCTTTGACTTAGAAAACCCTGAGCTTTTCACTTGCTCCTGGTTTGTAATATCAGGAAGAATTGAGAAGAAATCGGATTGTTTGTGATTTGGCCAGCCCAATGACCAATGCCTCATTCTCTGTTGAAGGGGCTTGATTCTGTCATAATCGGTGATGGGAGTGGCTAGGAGAAGAGGGCGGAGGAGGACATTCATTACATATTGGCCAAGGTTTTGGTGCTTAGATCTTATACAAGGTCCTTTTTTTTTTTTTTTTAAGATTTTATTTATTTATTTGACAGAGAGAGATAGGGAGAGAAGGAACACAAGCAGGGGGAATGGGAGAGGGAGAGGGAGAAGCAGGCTTCCCACTGAGCAGAGAGCCCAGGGCAGGGCCCCAATCCCAGGACTCTGGGATCATGACCTGAGCCAGAGGCAGATGGTTAACAACTGAGCCAGCCAGGCACCCCTATAGGACTTTTTATCAAAGTCATTTTGTTGCAATTTTTTTTTAGATATTAAAGCTATATATTCTCTTTGAAAACATCAGACAGGTGTGTATTCTTACAAAGCTATCATGTCACCCATAGTCTCTGTGCCAGTTCATAGTTTCTAAAGATGGCTACACACACACACACACACACACACATGCATGCACACACCCCATCCCTCAGGTTCCTCTTATACTGCAATACTGAAACTTCACACAAAAAGTCCAAGTTCCCTCCCCTTGAAACTTTGTGGGTCTTTGTAACTGCACTGACAGATCAGAATTCAGTGAAAGTGATGCTGTGTGGCTTCCAAGGACAAGTCATAAAAGGATATGGGGCTTCAGCTTGGTCCTCCCCCACCACCACCCCACAATGTGCATCTCCCTTTCTCTCTTTTCCCCTCCCCCTCTCCCCGCTCCTGCTCTTTCCACATGTGCTTTGGGAGCCCTGCATTCACATGAAGGAAGTGTCCAGGCTGGAGGGATCACATGGAGAAACTAGAGAGAGTTAGAGAGAAACACCCAGAAGTCCAGCTGTGCCAGCCCCCAGCTGTGTGAGTCTCCTCAGGAACCAGATCTGTGAGTGACCCTTCAGATGATTCCGGCCTTTTATCCACCCCAACTAACACCAAGTAGAACTGAGACGGGCTTTGTCCCATTAAACCCTGACCAGATTACACACTTATGAGTAAAATAAAAGGCTGTTATTGGCGAGGGGTGGGGGGGGGTGTCTAATACTGCATTAGGTAAGCAGAACTACCTCATCACCTCCAGATAAAACCCTGTTACCTCGCTGGCATCAGTACTCTCAAATAATAAGTGGCCTTCTCGCCCATTCTCAAGCCAAGAAAAAAATGTGTTCCATCAAGAAGTTTTTGTTCCAGCTGCCTGGTTTAATAAGTTATCAGTTTGGAAGGTAGAACCAGTTTCCTCCAATGAAGCGAGTTATCTTGGTGGGCCAGGCCACAGAACCTCACTCAATCTCAGTCTCCATACAGAGTGGATGGCCTTAGAGCAGGAGCTCTACAGAACAGTGCTCCCATGTCAGAAAGAGGTTTCTTCCTTCCTTTGAGTGTTTTGGGAATGAATCTAACCTCGAGAATTTTTTCATGCCAGATGTCTCACCATCATCAACAATTTGATGAATTTCATGCAAGGAGTTCAATGAAGGACAGGTCACAGTGCATTGTGGTTGTTGAGGTAAGGTCCATGAGAAATTTAGAGCTTGTGTTCACTAAGCAGAAGTGATTAAAAAAAAAAAAAAATGGGTTGACAGGAAGGGATCATGGCGGCCATCTCTGGTTTCCTTCCCCTGCCCAGCATCATGCACCTTGAGTAACCACATCCCAGTGTTCCTTCAGACCTTGCTACTCAAAATGTGGTGCCCAGACTAGCTCCATCAGCATCACCTGAGAGCTCATTAGAAATGCAGAATCTCTTGGGGCGCCTGGGTGGCTCAGTGGATTAAAGCCTCTGCCTTTGGCTCAGGTCATGGTCCCAGAGTCCTGGGATCAATCCCCACATTGGGCTCTCTGCTCAGCAGGGAACCTGCTTCCTTCTCTCTCTCTCTGTGCCTGCCTCTCTGCCTACTTGTGATCTGTCAAATAAATAAATAAAATCTTTTTAAAAAAAACAACAAACAAACAAACAAAGAAATGCAGAATCTCAGGCCCCACCCTGGAGCCTAGTGAATCTGAATCTACATTTATCAAGAGCCCCAAGTAATTGATATTTACTTAACATTGGAGAACAACTGTTGATAGACATTCGCCCTTCTTCCTTTCAGTTTGTGTGGCCTGTGGACCTGAGGGTCCTTTGTGACCCTCGGTGTGGCCAATCAGTAACAGCTCAAAATTAGGTATGTGAATCAGGCCTAAAGAATGAGGGCTACACGGAAACTTCTCTTACACAGTACAAAGAAAGGAAACTTTTCTTTGGGCTATTGCTAAACTCTTCAGATGAAAACCACAAATTGTGGTCACAGATGGGGTTCGGAGGTTGACATTTAAATACCAATTCCTGTATACAAGCCTAATTAAGAGAGACGTACAGAGGAGTCAGAATAACAGAGAGAAACAATATCCACTTTATGTTGGAGAGGGAAGCCTGACTTCAAGTCACGATTATACTCTCTAACTTAACCTCTGAAAACTGGACATCAGCCTCTCCCAGGGAGATGCTATCCTAGTAAGCTTACCACACACCAGGCCAATAATATGAACATCCTGAACACAATTCTTTCCAAAAAAACAAAAGGTTGCTGAGTCGCCTGTGCCCTGTTCCTTCTTTCAAATATCAGGGGATGTTGCTCCTTTTCTCCATGAAAAATGAGATAGAGGGGGAGGAGATCCATGAAGAAAAACAAGCTTGAGAATGAAGCACCCCCGAGAGAAGAGATAGAGAAATCCTTGACAAGATCATTTAAACAACTGCAACCAGTGAAGCCAGAAGTTACGTGACCCAATAACTTCCCTTTCGTGAAGGGGTCCTAATGCAGACATGGCAACTCCAGGGGCACCAAAGGTGCTGTTACATGGGACAGTTGAGGATCACAGAGAAGAGAGCTTCTCTATTATTTTTGCTCCCTACCGGAGTAATAGATTTGCTCCTGAAGTCAGAAAATTACTGTAAAAACTCTAAAGTGAACTGATGACAGTATTGACTAATGACTAGTCACTAGTATGCTGATAGTGACTAAGGCACAGAGGAAAAGCCAAATATCTCCACAGATCTCACTAGGTGTAGCTGGTGATAGGGTTGTGTGGCAAAGACCTAGTTGCTAAGTGGGAAGGCAGTTTTTAGAGAAAAGGTGTCCGGGTAAGCTCCACAGGACTATTCCTCCCAAAAAGTGGTGTCTCCATGTTCCTTGAATCCCCTAGGCCTAAGTCCAAGCTTTCCAGTGACTCCTTATTATGGTTTCTCACCCTTCCACATGGAATGGCTGGAAGTCTTAATCTTTCTGAACAGCCAGTGTGTACTGAAAACTCACACATACACTTCTAAAGGTCTTCCTTATAAAAACAGGCCAACATTAAGACATCAGGACTAATTTTTCTTTTTCCACATACGCCTCACATGGGAGAAAATTACAGTTTGAAGGGGAGCTTGTGGCATACGAATAATGACTGAGCCTCATCAAGTACAGACCTGGAGCCAAGCAATGGAGGGAGCAAGGCGCATGAGGGAGGTCTGTTCTCATGGAGGCGGAGGCCAGTCAGGGAGGCAGCACCATGGCAGGAAGGCGGAGTTGGGGAAGGCCAAGCAACAGGGGGGTGGGGTGGGGTCTGTGGAATATCCACCAAGACCAAGGGAAAACCTTTCAGTTTGAGAAACTGAAAGAGAACCAGAAAACAAAAGGGGAGAATGGACATGGCAAGAGAGGAGGCCAGACAGGACAGCCGGAATCAGGAAGGGAGCTCTGGGCCAGAAGGCAGGCTACGGGTCTGGGCTGTGTGGGGCCGGGCCCAGGAGACCAGTGCCCACAGAGGGAAAGACAGGAATCTGCTGCTCATAGACAACTCCTCGCTAGCTCTGGTGCAGCCACTGTCAGTCGCTGGGCCTTGAAGTGAGAGGAAAAGGAGGAATGGGGTGTGAGTGTGAGTGTGCTCCGAGGAAACCACGAGCTAAAGGCAATGGGAGTGCAGACAGAAAGCACATCTCCAGCAGTGGACAGGAGGTCAGCGTTTGTGAACCTTCAACCCAGAGCACCCTTCCCAAAGAGTGACCGGAAGTTCTCCACACACCTTGACATAACAAATGGTCATTTCCTTTTACTTTTCTGAGGGAAAGCCGCAAATATCCAACCAATAGTCAAATGGCCTTAATCCACATGATGCCCTTACCTGTATATAAAGAAGATGTGAAAAAGAAAATAATTTTTAATGAACTATATATTTTGATATATCACCACTTAAGCATTATTACATTAGACCAGCAGTCAGCACATTTTTTTTTCTGTAAAGGCTCATCTGGTCAGTATTTCAGGCTTTGTGGGCTGCAGAGGGTCTTTGTTTCTTTCTTTTTTTTTTTTTTCTTTTTTACAACTTGAGTATTGGTGAGGCTTTGAGCAGTCTAGAAAGAGACGGCAGGACAGCTTTGGCCCTCGTTTGCTGATCCCTGAACTGAAGAAGACCTTAAAGCAGATGTCAGATACTTGGACCTACTTATAATGAAGTTTGGACTTCACATGTCAGAACGAGACCTTAATAAGTGTGGTCATGTTGTCTACACATGCATCAAACCACCCTGAATGCCGGAGCCGCTGTAGACACACTATAGCCAGTGTGCTTCAGCGGGAGTCAAGTGCCACCCACATTTCTGTCCCCATTGACAACCTTCAAAAAATACTGAAAGGGGGCGCCTGGGTGGCTCAGTGGGTTAGAGCCTCTGCCTTTGGCTCAAGTCACAGTCCCAGGGTCCTGGGATCCAGCCCCACATCGGGCTCTCTGCTCTGCGGGGAGCCTGCTTCCCCCTCTCTCTCTGCCTTCCTCTCTGCCTCCTTGTGATCTCTGTCAAATAAATAAATAAATATTTTTTTAAAAAAATACTGAATAAATAGTTCACAGTCAAGCTCTGGACAAAACAAACTAGAACCTTCTCTCTTTGGATGGCAGTTGCATTGCTGCATGATTCAGGGTATATAAAAACCATGTAAAGGGGTACGTGGGTGGCTCAGTGGGTTAAGCATCTGCTTTCAGTGCAGGTCATGGTCCCAGAGTGCTGGGATCGAGCCCCATGTTGGGCTCTCTGCTCAGCGGGGAGTCTGCTTCTCCCCTTGCCTGCTGCTTCTTATGCTTGTGTTCTCTCTCTCTCTCTAGCCAATAAATAAATAAAACCTTTAAAAAAAAAAGTAGAGTGTACTTGTGTGGAAACTGGCCTTTCTACCTTCAGTAATGGAAACCACTTTTCACTACAAGAATGACTGGTTAGGTTATGGGAACGGCACGTGGGATGTTGTTTGGGAAGCAAGAAAATTACCTACAACGTGGGGCTGTCCATGCGTGGCAGGAAATCTACCATTCCTTACCCCCACCACTAAGGGCCGGTGTTGCCCCTCTGCCTGCCCTGCTCCGATTATTATGACAACCTTCAGCACTGCCATCCCTTTCCAAACAGTACTCCTTAATAGCAGAGGTAGGTCCAAAGGTGAAAGAGAATGTCATAAAATTTTGCATAAATATAATTTCAACATTTCTCCAAGTCTTAAAGGTGGGCCTGCCAAGGAGGCTCCCTGCGGCTTCAGTGGCAGTGGTTTCCCAGTTGACAGGCCTCTGCCTTGCAGAGGAGAGTCTCAGCAGTGACAACCTCGACCCACAACTGTAACTATGTGAGGCTCAAGACAGACCCAGGCCAAAAAATAAATTCCCACTTTCCTGGAGCAGGGCCCAGTGACACTTGCTGAGTGAACCAATCCAGCCATCTGAGCCAACTGCGGGCCCACAGTCAGGATGGGCTACCCAATGGTGGAACCCAGTTCAAGATGAAAATGTGAGGCCCCTCATTTGGAAATTATTAAGAATTTCAAGGTGGCAACAGTAGAACACCACACCAAGCACAGAGGCCTTTGAACTCAGGGCCTGTGTGGTCACATAGATCACACTCTGTGACATTGGTGCTGTCACAAATCAAGCCAAACAGCAATTATAATGAATCCATGTTATCAGCAAGGGCTTTCACATCCATTATTTGGTCCAGTTTCGTACGTGCCTTCTCTTAATCAAAATAAAGCTCTGAGGGTATGTAAGGAGAGAGAGGAACTAGAATCCAGGCAGGAGGGAGAGGAACTAGAATCAGGTCTCCCAACTGTTTGCCTGCCCCTGGATCTCATTCTGCAGCTGTCAAGGCTTCATCCCTTGTCCTGCTTGCCAGACCCAGAGCTAATGGAAGGGGACCTAAATGGACGTAGATACCCGGGCTTCAATGCTGCTAGAGACATTATTAGCTTCACATTAACACAAATATTCACAGCGTTCACACATGTTGGTGTGGTTCTTGGTTGGTTGTTGCCAAGCCCCCTTTCACTCGAATACATGCATTTAATTTTAGAAAACCTCCAGTCACGAAATGGTACCAGCGATTCACCATGAATTTTAAAATTCTGACTTGGCTGTAAAAGGGAGACTTAGCTAATGCTTGCCCAAAGCCCTCTGGATATTGTTGTGGAAATGTGAGGCCAAGAAAATGGCTGACTAGCACGAAGGTACCAACCCCTGGTGATTGTACTGCTCCTTCACATGACTTTGCCAAACCCCACTGCTATCAAAGATAGGGCACAGCCACGTTTAGAGTGCACTACAAAGCAGGCAGGAGAAAATGGGAAGAAGGGAAGACTTCTGTGATCTGCCCTCCCTTAATGAAAAAGTGCCCAGTGTGTCCGCTTAGGATCTGTGGAGCTTTCCAGACACCAAGCATTTAGACTTTGGACAGGTGGAAGGTAGGGAAATTAGACACTTCTCTATCCCTGATGATCTAAGTCAATTCATTTAAGCTTCCCTGAATAGATTACAACCTCTACTCATCAGTGAATTCCCGTGCTTGCAAAAAACACTAACAGAAATCCAAAAGCTAAATTTGCTAAAAATAGTTCCCCAAAGCAGTCAAGTTTCATTTAAAGTTTCTACACCTTAGATTATACACACACACACACACACACACACACACACACACACACTTTAAAAGACAGTAAGGAATAAAGTTTATTCTGAGATGAAAACAAGAGCAGAGAGCAAACAAGGCAAACACGATTAAGCGAGGGGAGGCAGCGGACAGGCGCGGGGAGGGACCTGGAGGGAGAGCTGTCAGCACAGACTCAGCATGAATTACAGCTTACGGAACAAAGAGAGGAAGATGGAAGCACCAGAGATATTTCATCATCATCTACATAGACCACTGAGTTTATTTGGTAGTTAAGGAGGTAATGACTTTCTTTCAAACTCATTTTAAAAGTTCTTTTTTTAATGATGGCGATAAATGTTTTTTAGTGCCGGGACTATATTCACTAGAATGGCCGCATGGCCACATTCAACCCTTGTGAAGGATGCTTAATGAGGTGACGCTGGCTTTGCTAAAATATTCCGTGCTCGTTCCACAGTCTCGGAGTTAAGAGAACTCTCAAGGTAGGAACACAATATGGGGGAGAAAAGAGGCATTTTACCCTGTATGTGAGGCCCTCCGGGGTTCGTCTCAAGTGTGTTACCAACTGTTTCTTCCCCAGGAGGTACAAAGTGGCAGGGATATTTAACAGGGGCATAAAAACAAATTAACAGAAGTAATGTGTGAAATAAGCTTTTGCCAGTATCCAATTATAACATCCCATTATGCTAAAAGGTTGATTGATGTTTTGTAGCACTGAATAGCATGGAGTTTAGGGGCTGTATGTGTCACAGAGTCTTGTCCACCCATCAACCCCAAAATTTAAAACCAACCACTACGATAAAAAGGAATTTGCCTGCTGTCTCTCTAGTTTAAGGGGAGCAGGTTACCTCTCTGGGACCGCAAAATCAGTTCAAGTTTCCTCTATTTCTATCGTATTAAGAAACATCGTTTTTTAAAAACTCCTTCTCATCAGATGCCCACACTACCAAGTCAGCTGTGTTCAAAAATTCATTACAATTGTGTGTGAAGCATGTCATGTTTTTGAGGTCCCACAGCTCCTATAAGCATTTAAAATTTTTTTATTTTTCAAGGAAAAAAAAGGGGGCACCTGGGTGGCTCAGTGGCGTAAAGCCTCTGCCTTCAGCTCAGGTCATGATCCCAGAGTCCTGGGATGGAGCCCCGCGTCAGGCTTTCTGCTCAGCGAGGAGCCTGCTTCCTCCTCTCTCTCTGCCTGCCTCTCTGCCTGCTTGTAATCTCTGTCTGTCAAATAAATAAATAAAAATCTTTAAAAGAAAAAAAAAGAAAGAAAGAAAGAAAGGAAAGGAAAAAAGATGTAGCAAGTGAAGAAAACACCTGAAAATTCTACTTAAAAATCCCTGATTGCATTCACAGTTCATAGCATGAATACACATACATATTTTGGGTTTTTATTTACCACAACTAAATCTTCATATTATAGTCATGTAACACAGTAAACACAAAGACAATGCACGGAGGTGGAAAAAAAAATTCAAGTCTTGAAAATCAAACTGTATCCAAAATTAAACAAATACACCTAACATTGAAAAAGTGGAAGAACTGCAGGTTGATGAATAATTAAACAACTGAAATCAAAACAGTGGGGAAATAGACTGTTTAAAAAAAATACCACAGACTTTAAAGCATAAATCATGATTTATAACCCATCCCAACTTTGACCTCATAGAAAGCAAGAAAGATCAAAGGTGATTCTTCATTATGTATTTATTCCTCAACCAAAACATTACTCATCGGTCTTCATTTCAAAAGATATATACGGAATATGTACAAAGTCTCATAGATAGAACCATTACTGGGAAGGTTTTATGTGCAGAATTTATCATGAAATCTGCAGCTAATAGGACAATATGCCTAATTTGTAATTTGCCTGTCTCTTTCCAGATTTATAACATCGCAGCTTTGCAGCCAAAAGATGCAAGCTGCAGTGCATCATGGGAAGATGGCTGACAGTTCAAATATAGTCGCTGTAACTCTACAGAGACCTTGTTATTTAGTTCTCTAATGAGCATTCCATGAAACAGCCACCACTGCCACCACCATTAACACACACGCACACGCAAAACCCAGAAGATTCCAATTGGAAAGACTGCTGTGTTGTTCATTTCTAAAACGAGGTCAGGTATAAAAGATGTGAGGTGGGATTGCTTTTTTTAATTGAGAATGCTTCCATTATATTGTAGAATTCTCTTCTTTCCGTGCCTTTGTCAGGGAAAGACTAAATGGCATCAGGAGTTTGCCCCTAAACCCAGGATACAACAACCATGAGTTACTTAACTGAACACTGAAACTAGTATTGTCCCCAAACGTAGTTTTTAAAGACCTGGGATATCCCTAGTTACTATAACTAGTGTCATAACGGTCCCAAATCTATTTAGACCCATTTTCATGTTTCTAGAAGGTGACATAGCAAAGCGGTACACCTGTGCATTTGGGGAGGGAAAAGAAAGGGAAAGCCACTCATAAACTTAAGCTGTGTCTTGCGATGTGGGCAGGTCTGAGGAAGGCCCAGAATTTCTGGACTGTAACCAAAACCGCATGGCAAAAACGCCCCACCCGAGTGGTGCAGCGTACCTGAGCGACCAGCGTATTTCCCCCCATCCCTCAAAGCAGCTACAGCCTGGGCCTTGAGACCACCTCCTCATCAGTTTACCTAGATGGGAAGATAGTACGACAGTAAACGTTCCCTGATTGATGTTCGTCAAATGATCTGTTGTGATGGTTCATTTCATGTGTGAACTTGACCGGCCCACAGAGTGTCCAGACCAGGCGTTACTTTTGGGTGTGTCTGCAAGAGTGTTTTCAGATGAGTTAGCATTCGAATTAGTCAACTCAATAAAATCCAGTGTGAGTGGGCATTATCCCATCGGTTAAGGGCCTGAACAGAACAAAAGGCAAGGAAGAAGGTGTTCACTCCCTTCCCTTCTAGCCTACTGGACCTGAGACATCTCCCGTTATCTTCTCCTGCACCTGGACGGGGACTTACACCTCCAGTTCCCTGGTTCTCAGGCTTTGGGACTCATACTAGAATTACGTCACTGGCTTTCCTGAGTCTCCTGCTTAGAATATGGACCCTATTGGGTCTGTTTTTCTGGAAATTCCTGCCTAACACAAATGTTAATGAGTACTCCACATTCTGAGGTCAAAATAGGTGCATAAATTTTGAGTTAAACAAAGCCGAAAGCTCTACAGGGCTTATTATTTTAGGACTTTTCAGCGCCACGAATACTGTATACTGTCTTGAAGGGCGATAATCCTACATAGTTTTTCCAGTCCAACCACGGGTTTTTTTGTCTGTCTCTCTTTTGCTTCACAAGACCAGAGTTCTCAGGGAAACACCTCAAGGAGTAAGAAAATAAAGGAAAGTCTTTGGAACCGCAGTCTGGAATACAGCCCCTAACACTATTTCCCACCATGGGTATTCTTTTTTTTTTTTTCTTTTTTTTAAGATTTTATTTATTTATTTGACAGACAGAGATCATAAGTAGGAGAGGGGCAGGCAGAGAGAGAGGAAGGGAAGCAGGCTCCCTGCTGAGCAGAGAGTCCAATGCGGGGTTTGATCCCAGGACCCTGGGAATGTGACCTGAGCCGAAGGCAGAGGCTTTAACCCACTGAGCCACCCAGGTACCCCCACCGTGGGTTTTCTTGAACAAGCAACTTGGTGCCTGAATCAACCCAGACATCAAATGGGTGCTCTGAGGAGGGTGAATGGTGAACAAAAGTATTTGCTCCTCTGGAAAAAGGCTTCCTGACATCAAGGCTGCCATTCTAGGCCTTGGGGGCACACCTGAATCCAAACCCAGCTGTGCTCCATTTCCTGGGAGGTGACCTTTGGCATTCACTTCAGCATCTTGAGCCATGGTTTTCTCATCTGTAAACTGACTTAAATGAGAAGATAGCCTTAAGTAAGCATCAAAAAATAGCAGTTACTCCCAGACCTTCACCAGAGAGGCTGGACTGGGAATGGTAACCAAGAAGAACTACCATATCCTGAGAATGTGGTGAATATTTGTCCCTCTGTGGCTGCCCAGCCTCCATATTCCCTTCCCAACAGTGACCCAATTTCCTCCAGAGAACCACCTCTTCTACCCAGTGTGTGGTCTTAGCAGGGTCTTAGCTCTTAAACTCACATCCATCACGCAAGTTGAAGTATAGAGCTCCTTCTTCCCTGTTCCCATGTTCTCTAGTACAGACAGAGGGAGCCATGTGACTTAAGCTTCACCAGTGGCATTTTCTCTGCCAACTCGAAATCTTGGACCTCATGAGGATGGAAGGTCAGGTTAGAAGTCAGCCATGGTGGTGGCAAAAAGAACATTCTTATGACCATAAAGGTGCCTGGCTTCCTACCTAATCCCAATACTGAGGTTCCAGCATCCAGTGAATTTACTGAGCCCCCAAATCCATCAATCAATTAACCTTATATGTATGAAACCAGTATTCTTTTTCCAATGACGTTTATGTCAGCAGAGATACCCGTCTAGAACAGTTTAGGTCTGGTCCTTAACAGAATCCCAGAGGGAAGACAGGAAGGACAAGAACATTAGTAAGTGAATAATAAACCAAACATCTGCCTCATATATGGTTTTCACTGGGCCACTTCTAAAAACAGAACTATTCGGAATGTATCCTTTATAAGCCCATCGGGGGGGGGAAAAAAAAAGGAAATTTCCCTGTAATGAAAGCAGAGGGAATTTAAAACAGGCAATTGGTTACCGAAGGGAGGAAAGAGCTGAGAAGCCAATATAGGACAGTGAGGCAGTCCCAGAGAGCTGTAGCAGCAGGAAAACTATTACCACCCTGAATAAACAGAGTTTATAAAGTGGGCTTACCCCAGGCCAGGGGCTGGGGCCACCACCAAAGCTAGAATCGCTGCGTGCCTGAGGCCACAGAGGAACCACAAGGACTGAGGGAGACTTGATTCAGGGCAGAAAAGTAGGGATGGGAGGGAGAATTACCCAGTTTGTCCCTCCCCCTGCCCTTTGACCTCCCATCCACAAATCCCATTGGTCCAATCCATCCAGGTGATTCAGAAACTTGAGAAATCCCACTGTAGGGGCTACCCCTCCTGCCCCAGGGTGGATCCCAGACAACAGACCCAGGACTGGCAAACAAACCTCCACACATAATGTTATGCCTAATGGGCTTTTGTTTCCATGATTCATGTCTCCTTGGCCTCCTGGCCTAAACATGTTTCATCTTTCATACGAGACCAAATGCTTTCAGATCCCTACCTCCAACAACCCAAGGCCCATTTGTTCCCCCCTCAAAAAACCTGCAAAAACATTTTCTTTACCTCCCCTCCAAAAGTTCTATGGAGTTACCATTCTCAGAGGCTCCCAATGTTGCTCATTTCAATAAGTATTTTACCTCACAATAAAAACCAAATGGAATACACGTGCTGTATTTATCATTTCTATAGTAAAAATAAAATCTCTAAGAAGTGAGCACTAGCAAGATAAGAATGAGCGCATAGATCTTTCTGGTCTCGTTGGGAGAGGGATATGTTTTACAGAGGATGTATTGTATGGAATTAGGATTCCCTCTGCCAAATTTATACTAATTTTTTTCTCCAGGGGAATTTCTGATGAGATTGTCCAGCAAAGGCACCATCTCCTAATGGGATTAGCTGATCAAGATTATAGTGCGCTGTTAAGCAGGCACTTTAGAAGAAAAATGCAACTAGGGGAAGGGAATAAACACAGTTAAGAACAACTTCCTGGCATAGCCTAGCGAGGTTGGCACTATTCCTGCCTCTGGTAGAAAGAGGGAGGGTTGGTATACTGGAGGCGCCCTAAAGAACTTAAATTAGAAAGAGATCCAATCTTGATTCAGACCATTTACCAAGGTCACAAGGCAGTCCTAGTGTAGTGAGACACCTGGCCAGTGATTTCCCTGGGGACTGGGAGTGAGCTTGCCAGTAGCCGAGCCACCTCACTCCCTCTGGTGAGCAACACCATGCTCCTATTTTCATGGCAATGGGGCAGTGAGCTCAAAGGCTCAGAATGGGGGTGCCCTTCAACAGGCGACATTTTCAAAGAATCCCAACCCTCGCCCAGGCTGCCCTCTAGGATTCATCATTTGAGAAAAGTCATGGGGGGAAAAAAAATCATGAAATATATCAGAAATAGCTGAAAACAGCTGAATCCAAAGAAATCCTTTAGGAGGGATATTCCAAAGCCCAAAGGAAGGGATGGAGAAGGGATTGCCCAAGGTCAGGCAATAAGAAAATGCACTGACTGTAGAGAATTTTAAAACTATTGTTTTAAAGGGCACCTGAGAGTCTCAAGTCAGTTAAGCATCTGACTCTTGATTTCAGCTCAGGTCATGATCTCAGGGTCCTAGGATGGAGCCCCACGACCTCGCCTGGCTCACAGCTCAGTAGGAAGCCTGCTCATCTCTGTATCCCTCTCCCTTTGCCCCTCCCCCTGCATGTGTGCTCTCTCTCTAAAATAAATCCTAAAAAAATAAATAAATAAAATAAAACTGTCTAGTCTTCATTTTATTATCACCATAAACTAGCACTTCTAAAGACTATAATGAAAAAAAATACTCTTCCCTTAAAAACAGAAACAAAAACAACACTTTCATTGGTCTAAGTTCAAAACAATTGCTAAACTAACTCGTTTACTAAACCGAACCGAGTAACCACTTACTCAGTTCACTTTTAGTAATATGTATGTAAGCTTCAAATTAGCATTATTCTGCTATTTATACTTTCATAATCATATTCTATATGAAAGCAAATTCTGATAATTAATTATACAGTCATTCCCAACAAACAGGAACTCGATTGCATGTGTTGGTTTCAAGATCAGGTTCCTAAGTGAGCTTGTTTTGTGCACGGTTTCTATTTCCAACCATTTGTGGTGCAACACAACCCTGTGTTTGAACAGGAGCTTCAAAATAAATAAAGACAAGGTAACAGATGCAAAGACGAAGAAATAGAATTTGAGTTACTCCAGCTGTCATGTGGTATGACCACTTGGGTGTCTGTGTTTAAAATTTTCAACAGCCAATATAATTGAAAGCCATCAGAATCCAACCTGAATGAAAACAGACATGGATGATGTCGTGACTTTCTGGGTAAGTTGTGGTGATATAAAAATTGTATGGCTCCCCGTGAAATTTACCCTTATGTTTAAGATTTCTCCCAACTATTTGAGAATCTGTTGCTTCGTGTAAAAGAAAAGTTTTCATATTAAAGCAGAAAACATTCTCTGATCAGCTGTGAGTAAAGCTAGATTGGCAAAACGGGCTCTACCATCTACTGACCCCAAAGCCATGAAGATCAACTTGATTAGCGTCATTGTCAAATTTGTAGAAGCCTTGAAAAGAAAAACTGTATTTATTGCTGCAAACGAATATAAGGATTCTTTTTTGTCAAAAAACACGATATGATTTAAAGTTTTCATCCATTTTTTTTTTCCTTTTTGATGCCTCAGTTGGTTAAGTGTCTGACTCTTGATTTAAGCTGGGATCAACCTCTCAAGGTCGTGATATGGAGCCCCATATCAGGTTCTGTGCTGGGCATGGAGCCTGCTTAAGATTCTCTTTCTCTCTCTCTCTCTCCCTCTCCCCCTCCATACTCCTCTCTCTCTCTCTCTTAAAAAAAAAATAGAAGAAAGAAAAAGAACATTTGAACATTTGGACTGTCTGCATCTCTGTTCTATTACTATTACTTGTTTTATTTTATAATTGTTACTGAAAATCACTTTGTTGAATAAAGGACGTCTGTGTATAGACTTAGCTACCATAGCTAAGTCTTTATCGAAGAGGAAGACTTTATGTCCTCTACCATCAGTCTCAAAAAGAAAAAAAGTGAAGAGCTTGGATTCTTGATTTCTTTTTCTCAATAAACTATCTCTTAAATTTGATTAACAGCAAATTCAGGTTTCTCAGCACTTCAGGATTGCCTGATGGAGCTTATTCTGACCTGCCACTGGTATCTACATCATTTCTTCTAGGACAGACTTCCCAGACTCACACCAGATCTCCACCCTTCCTGCACCTCAAGATTTACCATGTTTCCGTGTGAGAAAGAGACCAGATCTCATGTCATCAGTGCTCATTCCACGACCCGCCCCTGCTAAGCAAACAGAGCATTTTCATAATCTACCATGTTCTGTCTGCTTTATGACTAACTCAGTCAGACAACGGTTCCTAAGACTTCCTATGGATGTGACACAAAGTCCACCACTGTCTGAGTCCTTTGTTCAAAATGCCAAGCTAGAGCCTTGGGCATCACCGAATACAGACAGAGCCTCAAGAGTAAACATCAAGGTTGGAATTCCCTGACTTGAGAGACTTGGTGCTTGGGCCTCAAGAGGGTTCATAGGATTCTTTTCATCTCACTGAACTTCCCAGGGAAATAAATCTATTCTCTTCTATGAGGTCACTCATCTGGCAGACATCTTAATGCCATTCTATAAAGTTCCTTCAATTGTTGGGGGAACATTTGATTAATTCACTGACTTTAACATCCAAGAAACTCGGATTGGAATCCCAGCTCCACCATTTATCAGCCCTGCCATGTTAAGGCAAATTCCTTAACCCTCTGAGCCTCACTGCCTCACCTGTCAAATCGTGATGCCACCATTGACCTCTAAGAGGTGTGCAAGGATTAGGTGAGTAAATATACTTAAAGCATTAGCACCAGGCACCTGGCATGCTGTAATGCTCTGTAACTGATGGATAAATGGTACCGTTATTATTTGAACAAAGATTGTCGCTGAAAGACTGAAAGAAGATAAATGGACTACATAGAATAAAGATTACTCATGTGACAAAGGATGTCAAATAAATGTCACTTAACTAAAAGAAACATGTGGTGGCTATTGGCATGGCAAATATCAAATTACAGCAGTCGCAACAGAGAAAAATCTACATCTCTAGTGTGTCGTGTGGATATTGATTGGTAAGATGCCCATGGGAAGGTCTGTGTTTTTACCCATCAAGGGCCAGCTGAGGAAAGAAATGAGAAGGGCGGAGAGGAGCAGGAGGAGGAAGAATGGGAAGGAACACAGAGGATAAGAAGGAAGGAGGAGGAAGAAATTTCTCTCACCCATCCCCAAATTGAATCTCATAAAATTTCTTGGTGATTATTAGGAGAGTAACCAGTTTGGAAAGGAGGTGAGAACAGAATTGCTACAAAGACTCTGAGTGCCCCCATGAACCACACAGTGCTTTGTCCTCTTAGGAGGTGGTCCCAAAGAAAGATAAAATGTGGTCAGATCGACCAGATATTCTTAATAACTTCCTAAGTGGAAGTGCTGTAAAACTTAAACTTTTTTAGCACAATCTAGATTTAGAAGGCTTAAATTCAACTGTGCCAAAATATTAATGGAATTATGTCAGAGTAGCAGAAATGAACAATTTTCACTTTCTCCTTGTACTGTTTTAATCGTTCAAGAATTGAAAATGTATTACCTTTTTTGTAAAGATTTTATTTATTTATTTATTTGTCAGAGAGAGTACAGGCAGGCAGAGAGGCAGGCAGAAGCAAAGGGTGAAGCAGGCTCCCCGCTCCGATGTGGGACTCGATCCCAGGATGCTGGGATCATGACCTGAGTCGAAGGCAGCCGCTTAACCGACTAAGCCACTCAGGCGTCCCTGAAAATGTATTACTTTTTGAATCAAAACCTACCCCTCAATTTTTAAACTGATAAGCAAATTATAAGAAGTATGTAGGATAACAGGGAAGGTGGTTCAAGATGGCAGCATAGGCAGACCCTGACACCACCTCCTCCCACAAACACAGCAAGTCTATACCTGCATACAAGCAATTCCCCTGAAGAACTGAGGGCTAACAAGATGGGACCGGGGAGGGAGACAAACCATAAGAGACTCTTCATCTCAGGAAACAAACTGAGGGCTGCTGGAATGGGGTGGCTGGGGGATGGACATTGGGGAGGGTATATGCTATGGTGAGTGCTGTGAATTGTAAGACTGATGATTCACAGACCTGTACCCCTGAAGCAAATCATAGATTATATATTAATAAAATAAAACAAAATAGCTTCTGCACAACAAAGGAGACACAGATCACATAGAGAAGGGTGGGGCAAATGGAGACACGGAAATGTGAGCATCCCAACCCCCATAAGAAAATCTGTGTTAGGGAGAGATGTAACTAACACATGTGCAGACTCACCTGCGTTGGGGCAAAGTGAATAAATAGTAGTTTAAAGGGCAACTAGACTATAAGTGAAGGAAATCCCTTTACTAACCCTAAATCATCTGCCAAATGGGCAGGGTACTGCTGGAACTCTCTCTGGGGTAAGAGGCGCTGGCAGGTGTCATTTTTCCTGTTCTACTTCCACTTGGATGGCATAAATGAAGCAGGATCTAGGCACTCTAGCCAGCCAGCCAGATTGGGGCCTAGACCCACTTCAGTTCCAACAACCTCATGAAGGTGGCCCAGGTGAAATACACCCTGAGACCCCCCTCCCGCCATCCACACCCACTGCAACTCCAGCATCCAGCCAAGGTGGCCCTGACATGACAGGCCTTGAGACCCTTCTGGCTCTTCTAGCTCCAGCTAGAATCTGTCAGAAGTATGCAGTCCACACCAGCTGCTCCCACACAAAGCCACTCCTTCAGGGAGAGGTAGATGTTCTGCTGAACTCACAGACACAGAAAGTCAAACAAAATTAAAAGGCAGAAGAATATGTTTCATAAAAGAACAAGATAAAACCCCAAGATTGGTGGGGGGGGGACTCGAATGAGTTAGAAGTAAGTAATTGAGGTGATAAAGTAAGTAAGTAATAGATGTGATAAAGAGTCCAAAGTATTGATCATAAAGATGTTCACCAAACTCAGGAGAAGAATGGAGGGACACAATGAGAGCTTCAACAAAAAGTCAGAAAGTACAAGAAAAGAACAATCGAGAGCTGAAGGATGCAATATGATGTCAAAAACATAAAACTTGGGATGGGGGAGTACAAACATAGTACATTCAGGATGTATTCAAACCAAAGCAATTACCAGCTTAAAACAGAATGCCATATATATATATAGGTTGAGTGTATGAACCTCATGGTAATCACAAACCAAAAACCTAATACTAGATACACAAAAATAATGACAAAAGGAGCCCAAACATAACACTAAAAGAACTGTCAAAGCAGGGGTGGTGCCTGGGTGGCTCAGTCAGTTAAGCACCTGCCTTCAGCTCAGGTCATGATCTTGGGGTCCCGGGATGGAGCTCCACATTGGGCTTTCCAATCAGCAGGGAGTCTGCTTCTCCCTCTCCCTCTGCCACTCTCCCTGCTCATTCTCTCTCTCTCTCTCTCAAATTAATAAATATATAACACTATTAAAAAGAAAAGAAAACCATGGTGCCTGGGTGTCTCAGTCAGTTAAGTGTCTGCCTTCAACTCAGGTCATGATATCTGGGTCCTGGGATTGAGCCCCATGTCAGGCTCCCTGCTCAGCAGGGAGTTTGTTTCTCCCTCCACCCCCAGTCATGCTCACTGTTTCTCTCTCTCTCAAATAAATAAATAAAATATTTTTTAAAAAGATAAAGAAAATCACCAAACCACAAGGGAAGAGACCAAGAAGAAAGGAAAAAGGAAGAACAGTAAAAACAACCAGAAAACTATAAAATAGCACTAAGTACATACCCATCAATGAGTACTTTAAATGTAAATGAATTCTTGCTCGCATCAAAAGACAGAGGGTGCTGAATGGATGAAAAAACAAGACCCAACTATATGCTGCTTATAAAAGACTCACTTCAGTCCTGAATCCACACACAGACTGAAAGAGAAAAGACGGAAAAAGATAATCCATGCAAATTGAAAAGAAAGCTGGATAGCAACACTCCTATCAGACAAAATACACTTTGAAACAAAGACTGCAACAGAAGACAAAGAAGGGCATTATATAATGATAGAGGTGAATCCAAGAAGAGGATATAACATTCATTAAATATTTATGACCCAACACAGAAGCACCTAAATATATAAGGCAAATATTAAAAGACATAAAAGAAGAGATTGACAGCCACACAATAATGGCAAGTGACTTTAACACCCCCCTGACATGAATGAATAGATCAATCATACTGTCAGAAAATCATCAAGGAAACATTGGTCTTAAGCAACACATTAGACCAGATGGACTTAAAAGACACATAGAGAACTTCCCATCCAAAGACAGCTGAATACACATTCTTCTCAAATGTACCTGGAACATTCTCTGAGATAGGGCACATGTTATGCCACAAAACAGGTCTCAATAATATTAAGAAGACTGAAATCATATCATGCATCTTTTCCAACTACAACTGTATGGAACTAGAAATCAATTACAAGAAGAAAACTAGAAAAAACATAAATACGTGGAAAATAAACAACCCATGGGTTAAAGAAGAAATCAAAAAAGAATATTTTAAAAAGTGCCCTAAGGCAAATGAGAAATGGAAACACAACTTTCCAAAATCTATAGGATGCAGCATGTGCTCGCTTTGGCAGCACATATACAAAATCTATAGGATGCAGCAAAAGCGGTTTTAAGAGCGAGGTTCATAGCAATACAGGTCTACCTCAAGAAATAAGAAAAATCTCAAATAAACAATCTAACTTTATACCAAAGGAACTATAAGAAGGAAAACAAACAAAACCCAAATTTTATGGAAGGAAATAATAAAGATCAGAATGAATATGAATGAAAAGGAGACTAAAAATTCAATAGGAAAAAAAATCAATGAAACTTAACCTGGTTCTTTGAAAAGATAAATAAAAATCAATAAACCTCTAGCCAGACTCATCAAGAAAAAGAGAGAGGGTCCAAATAAATAAAATCATAAATGAAAGAGAAGTTACAACTGACATCACAGAAAAACTAAGGATCCTAAGAGATTACTATGAATAGTTAGTCACCAAACCAGGAAACCTAGAAGAAATGGATAAATTCCTAGAAACACACAACCTTCTAAGACTAAATCACAAAGGAAAAGAAAATCTGAATATTTTCTAGAGCAATTACAAGTTATGAAATTTAACCAACAACTTAAAAACTAACCCCCTCAAAAAAAAAAATCAGGACAGATGACTTCATAGTCGATAGTCTACCAAATATTTTAAGAATTAGTACCTATTCTTTTCAAATTGTTCCAAAAAACTGAAGAGGGATGAATGCCTCTAAATTCATTTCATAAGGCCAGCATTACCCTGATACCAAAACCAAAGACACAACAACAACAACAACAAAAATGACACTCCAATATCCCTGATGAACATAGATGGAAATGTGCTCAACAAAATATTATCAAATTGAATTCGACAATACATTAAAAAGGATCGGACACTACTATCAAGTGGGATTTATTATGGGGTTGCAAAAACAATTCAACAGCCACAAAACAGTCAATGTGATACACCACATCAACAAAACAATGTATCAAAATCATACGATCATCTGAATGGATGCAGAAAGGGCATCTGACAAAATTTAACTTCTATTTATGCTTAAAAACTCTCAGCAAAATAAAGGACAGAATAAAAGGCTGTGACAAACCCACAACTAACATCATAGTCAATAGTGAAAAAGCTAAAAGCCTTTCCTCTAAGATCAGGAACAGGTTAGAATGCCCACTCTCATCACTTTTATTCCAACAGAGTATTGGAAATCCTAGCCTTAGCAATCAGGTTTAAAAAAAAAAGAAGTAAATTATATCTTAATTGGAAAGGAAGATGTAAAACTGTCACTATTTGCGGATGACATGATACTGTATAGAAAAACCCTAATGACTCCACCAAAACACTATTAGAAGAAATGAATTCAGTGAAGTTGCAGGATACAAAATTAACATACAGAAATCGGTCATGCTTCTATAAACAAATAACAAATTATTAGAGCAATTGAGAAAACATCCCATTTATAATTGCATTTAAAAGAATAAACCACCTAGAAATAAATTTAACCAAGGATGTAAACAACCTGTACCCTGCAAATTATAAGACAATAATGAAAGAAATTTAAAACAACACAAATAAAAAGATATTCTGTATTCATGGAATAAAAGAATACTGTTAAAACATCCATACCACCCAAAGCTATCTACAGATTCAGTGCAATCCTCATTAAAATAACCAATGGCATTTTTCAGAGGACTAGGACAAAGGATCCTAAAATTTGTGTGGAACCACAAAAGATCCAAATAGGGGCACCTGGGTGGCTCAGTGGGTTAAGCCTCGGCCTCCGGCTCAGGTCGTGATCTCAGGGTCCTGGGATCGAGCCCCGCATCAGGCTCTCTGCTCAGCAGGGAGCCTGCTTCCCCCTCTCTCTGCCTGCCTCTCTGCCTACTTGTGATCTTTCTCTCTGTCAAATAAATAAATAAAATCTAAAAAAAAGTTCCCAAATAGTGAAAACAATCTTGAGAAAGAAGAACAAAGCTGGAGGAATCACACTCTGTGATTTCAAACTATAACACAGAGCTAAAGTGATCAAAACTGTGTGGTACTGGCATGAAAACAGACATATAAATCAATAGAATAGAAATAAACCCACACATAATAGTCAGCCTATGACAAAGGAGGCAAGAGGACACAATTGGAAAAAGACAGTCTTTTCAATAAATGGTGCTAGGAAAACTGAATAGCTACATGCAAAAGAACGAAACTGGACCACTACCTTATACCATAATTCAAAATTAATTAGAGACATGAATTTAAGACCTGAAATGCTAAATCTCCTGGAAGAAAAAATGAGTAGTGAGCTCTTTGACCTCAGCCTTGGGATCTTAGGAATACTTTTTTGAACCAGGCTCTGCAGACAAGGGCAAGAAAAGCTAACATAAACAAATGGGACATATCCAAGTAAGAAGCTTTTGCACAGCAAAGGAAACCATCAACAAAATGAAAAGAGAACCTACTAAATGGGGAAAGATATTTGCAAATCATACATCTGGTAAGGGGTTAATATCCCAAAGATATAAACAACTTAAAACAACTTTATATTGAAAAATAAATAGAAGATGTGATTTTTTTAAATGGCCAGGAGACTTGAAAAGACTTTTTCCAAGGAAGACGTACAGATGAGCAACAGGCACAGGAAATGAAGCTCTGCACTGCTCATTGTCAGGGACACACACATCAAAACTACAATGGGATACTACCTCACACCTATCAGCCGGCTATTATCAAGAGGAAAAAAGTAACAAGTGTCGGCAAGAATACGGAGAAAAGGGAACCCTCCTACACTATTGGGAGGACTGTAAATTGGTGCAGCTACTATAAAAAAGTGTGGATGCTCCCCGCCCCCCAAAATTAAAAACAGAACTACCAAATGACCCAGCAATCTCACTTCTGGGTCTTTATCCAAAGAAAACAAAATCACCAATTCAAAGAGATGTTTGCACCTCCATATTTATTGCATCACTGTTTGTAATAGCCAAGATAAGGAAGCAATGTCAATGTCCATCAACAGTTCAATGGATTAAACAGATGTAAATACAGACGGAGACACACACACACACACACACACAGAATATTATTCAGCCATGAGAAAGAATGCTATCCTGCCGTTTACAACCACGTGGGTGGGATTTGAGGATATGATGCTAAGTGAAGCAAGTCAGAGAAAGACAAATACTGTATGATTTCACTTATATGTGGAATCCAAAAAAACGAAACAAAACAAAACAGAAACAGAGTCAGATACAGGAAACAAACAGTCAGTTACCAGAGGAGGAAAGGAATCAGGGGATGGGAGAAATAGGTGAACAGGTAAGGAGTACAAACTTTCAATCAGGAAAAAAAAAAAGTCATGGGGATGGAATGTACAGCATAGGGAACATAGTCAATAATATTGTAATAACTTTGTGTGGTGATAGTAACTAGACTTACCTTGGAGATCATTTTGTAATGCATAAAAATATTGAATCACTATGATGTATACTTGAAACTAATAGGATATTGTATGCCAATTATACTTTCATAAAATTAAGTAATTTTCGTTGAAAAAGAAATAATTGCAGAGGACCCCAGTGGCCCTCTTGGATTAGATATGGTGGACTCATTCTTTTGATAAGAAAAATGAAGCAGTTTTGCAGATCCTTGAGTTGAAGTAGAAGAAGAAAATGTTTCAGTTTTATAACCAGATCACTTAAAAATTAGACATTGTGGAATCTTGAGAAGATTGTTCCAAAGGGGAACAAAGTACAGGGCAAAGGAAATGCTTTATGCTAATGGAAATAAATGCTATATCTCAGTCAGAGTGATAAATCTTTAATCAAATATCATTACAGAGACGGATCCAACCAAGATCTCATCATAAGAAGCCTACAAAATATGTTTCTGGAGCTAGAGATACACTCTTTCTGCAGATTTAGACTCTGGATTCTCCAGGGCCCTATCTTTATTCAAACCAGAGCTATACAGAAAGGTAGAAAGAGAACTATGTACTCATGTGCCACTTTTTGAAAACAATGGCCATTTTCAAGAATGATCTCTGTATATAAGCAGAGATTATCTCTCTCCTGTGTATGAGCAGGCTTTAAGATTTTTAACCTGAAATTTGGGCCCATTTGATTAGGGACTGAGTAACATTAAATACTCTAAATGTAATCTGGGAAGAAAATAAAAATAAAAAGAACAATTTCAAGGGAAATGTTTAAACTACCAGAAGAAACCACTGTTTTCAAAACATGGGCCATACATGTGGTCCTTTTCTATTAAAAAAAAAAAAAAAAGTCTCTGGACTTTACCCAAGCCTGCTGAAGTCTTGGAGTAAAGCCCCCAAGTCTTCATTTTATCTAGTTTTCCAGGTGGTTCTTTGACACACTCTGGCTTGAAACCCTCTGATTAGGAAATGAAGAGTGTGATAATTTAGTAGTTCTTTCAAGACCTATTCAACGGCTTTCCATTTTCTGACTTGAAGAGCTGAAACCACTACCTCTCTGAAATGGTTTCCTGATTGGCCTTTTGCTGAAATGGCAAAGGCCAAACCGTATTAGCAATCAGCTAGTTTCCAAAACCAAGTGAACTTGTTTTTTGGAACCACACACACATTATGAGCCTCCAGATCACTCCTCCTGGTGCACTGCTGTCCACTTGCATGGAATCATACATTCCTCCCTTGGTCATGTCCTACATTCAAGGACCTTTTATGATGAGGAATTAAATGTCCCCAGCATACAGAGAGGAATTAATTAGTGCTCACCAAATGAACAACGTTTTCATTCCCTGCATGAATATATATTTTGCTTTTGTCACAGCCTGAAAAACAGAGAAAAATCTCTGTAAAAATTAGTTATGCTCTATGGTTTCTGGTGGAGCTTGCAGCATCTACCCCTTGGGCTGTTATTTGCAGTATTTACATTTTTTTTTTTTTTACCGAATTATCAAGTGAAAATCCAATTGTTCCTAATGGTGCTCACTCTGTGTTTCCCATTCTCACATATGAGAAAGGGTTTATTATCCATTTGTAGTAATTAAGACACTGATGTTATATAGACCCATAAAAATCCTTCATTAAGCCAGTAAAGGGCTTTTCATCAAAATCACTGTAGCTAAATATTTATTTAAAAATAAAAACTAAACTAAAATAAAGAGTTTCCCCAGCCTCTCCCCCCCCCACCACCACCACCCCACAAATGCTTTGAAACAGTTTTGAAAGTAGTGGTGGGAACTCTGAACAGTTTCAGAACACACAACTATATTTTCTCACAGAGTGGAAACCACACTAGGCAGCAATCCATCATGGCTAGCTATAAAGAAATAAAGTAATTAACCACAAGGAAATAATTCAGCAAGATGCTACAGTTTAATAACATTTAAGTGTTTGCATTTAAGCATTATTGTTTTTAAATGGCTTCATAATTGTTTTAGATTTGCAAAAGGTGCTAACACGTGAGTAAAATAAAGAGCAACACAAGATTCTGTGATAGATATGGTCAGCCAGAGAGGTTATTAGGGGCAGAAATAAAGTTTGCATTGTCCAGGCGGAATTTAGAATACAGGCTCTCTGCAAAGCTAGTCTGTACCATACACAATTCAATAGCCCTCAGAAGCCGACACACTTTCCCCCAGCCAGGGGGAAAGGGAGGAAATCCAACAAATCTCTTTCATGAAGAGAAAAACCTCAAGTTGCCATCCTCATGTCACAGGGGAATTTCATTTAGAAAGCCAGAGCTGAGAAAGCAAAACATGTTGATTGGAAAGTGTGAGAACCTCCCACTGGGCAGCTTGGGGATAAGGTTTTATTAGAAAGGCCTTTCTTTATCTTTGAGGCATTACAGAAAGAGCCAAGGAGAAAGCTGTGTGTCTGTTTGCAAAACCTTCTGCCCACCGTGGAAGCTTCCTGCATTTCCATCATCAAGGAAGGAATTGAGGTCTGTTCGCATTTTCCATCCAATACCAGAACGGCATCCCCTCATAGGAGTGCAAGGATAGATTGTCAGGGTCCCATGAGTTCCCTGTGAAACATTTTATTTTACCCTCCTGTCTTAATCTCTATGAAATCCTTAAAAATAACGGAATGACAAGGGCCTCTGGGTGACACAGTCAGTTAAACGTCCAATTCATGGTTCCGGCTCAGGTCATGGTCTCAGGTCACGTCCTTGGATCATGAGGTTAAGGTCCACAACCGTGACCAGCTCCACGCTTGGTTTGGAGTCTGCTTGAGACTCTCTCTCCCCCTCTGCCTCTGCCCCTTCCCCCGTGCTAGCTCACATCCTCTCTCTCAAATAAATAAATAAACCTTTCGTATCTGAAGGACTGAGTAGAGCATTGCTATAGGGTTCTCCTTTGTGATTATGTTTTATGTTTATGAACATAGTGACAACAATTAACAAAGCATCAGTTGACACAGGTTTAGGAGAGAAATGATAATGGTAGACTTCAGATGGAAATTACATTGATGCCAAATAAAAGCCAACAAAACCCCAACATGTGCCCTAAGAGCAAATGTCCCCTAGTAGCCTGAACAGAGAGACATACTGAGGGGGAGGGAGTTATGGGCTTAGGCACCCAGACACATGCCCAACTGGGACCTAAGCAGTCGGGACCTCGTGATATTTCATTTCAGCTCAACAACCGCATCCTTAACTTTCAATTAACATTGTTAATTAAAATTTCATTGGTTCTGTAGTTTTCATATGTGGTTTATAAATCTGTGTTGCCTTTATAGACGTGGAGCAGACATGAGCGTTACCCCCAGAGAGCCGCGTCTCCCAGCCTCACCGCTGCTGACATCTGGGACCTGCTGAGTCTGTTGCAAGGATGTCCTGGCCATGGCAGACCATTTCGCAGCCCCCCTGGCCTCTCCCTGCCAGATGCCAAAAGCAACCCCTCGCCCAATTTGTGACAACCAGAAAGGTCTCCACACATTCCCAAATGTCCCCAGATGAGAACCACTGGCCCAATGTATGAGTCAGGGTCCAGACAGGAAAGAGATGAGACAGAGTAATGAATGTCAGGAGAGCTGAACATGCAAGCCATTCATAAAGGCGTGGGGAGGGGTAGAGGAAGGCTATTACTGAAGGCCTAATGGGGCAAAGCAGGGGAGAAGCACACTGTGGGGTCAGCAGGGAATGACAGGAAGAGGAAGGGAGACGGCGGGGCGCACAAAGCCTGCAGAGAGAGTGCCCTGTCAGAAGTTGAGAATGGCAGGTACAAGGTGCAGTCAGAGGTACGGAGCCTGACTTTCCTGCCAGAGCTCCCCATGGGCTGACCCCAATCAGAAGCCCTAAGTAAAGGAGACCGCTGCTGTGGCTCAGATAGGTCGTCCCCGCAGGACACAGGCAGAGTGGAGAGAAGGAATACGGTGTATGCAAACCGAGTGCTGTAATGCCAAGAATTTAAAAACATTATAAAAATGTTAAATCAACTCTAGAAGTCCGTAAGTTGCCTTTGATTTAAAAGCCACTTTCTCCTTGTTGCACGCAAACTGGATGAACGTGGATGACATTATGCTAAGTGAAATAAGCCAAACACAGGAAGAAAAAAATCTGCATGATCTCTTAGAGGTGGAATCTGTAAAAGTCAAATCCATGGAAGCAGGGAGTAGAATGGCAGTGACCTATGGCTGAGGGCAGGGGGCACAGGGGGAAAATAGAGAGATGTTGGTCAAAGGGTACAAAGTTGGAGTTACGTGGGATAAATAAGTCTAGAGATGTCATGGACAGCATGAGTATAGTTAATACTCTCCTCCACACTGGACATTTGCTACGGCAGGTGCACCCAACATGCACAAAAAGGTATGTGAGAAGGTATGTTAACTAGCTTGACTAGAGCAATCATTTACTATGCGTGTGTCTCCATCAAATCATGTTATATATATTAAATACACTTAATTTTATCTGATAAATAAACATCTAAGGACCTTGTCTATCAGTACATTATTGAAGTTTGAAAATGATGCACTGGAAACTTCTAAATGTTCATGCCACACCTACCCACAGCGCCCCTGGGCTCCTACCGCTGAACTCCATAATAATGAATACCACGGTTGACAACAAATACAGTACAGAGCACTGTCCTGGTGTTAAGTGGCTGAAAAAAGGCCAGTTCATAAGAAATGTGACATGGACCTCATGTCTACTTAGGAAAACAACCAATGCACATGGATAGAAGAAGGCTCTCGCCAACCATCACCAGCTTGAGGACAGTGCCCCAATAAAACATCAATGTCAGTGGCTCAGAGCCACACTGTTCACACAGGATCCCATCCCTCCTTCTGTAGTGGTGTCTGGGATTAGCAGAAGTTGTCTTCAATATCTGCGTTGGGATATCCCTTTCTCCATATTTATTTCCACCAGAAGACTTCTCCCTTATTCCCTGAAAGGGACAGCAATAGAGTAAGCTCTGTAGCCCTCTCTAGCTCCTGGCATTGGAATGAGGAGTCATGAATATGATTGGTGAGATGGGACCACCTGACACCCAGTGGGCCACCTGTGCCTGGGGCAGGACGACTGCACTGAACAAGGACAGCGAGAGCCACCTGCCCATTGAAGGCATGATTCCTTGTGCCCCTGGCTCCTTCTAGTAAGGCAATGAAGCAGGGTCAGATGCTGGCCAGCCTGGCCAGTTTGCAATTTCTTAGTTCTTTAGCCTGTAAATAAATAGGCAAACCAAAGTCACATGAATCCCAGGGTTCTTGTTTAGAGAGGGAGAGAGAACGTTCATGGGGCAAACTGATCTGAGCCCATTTGGCCATTCAATATGGACAGATTTGGGGGAGCCAGTATTGTCATAGCCAACATGACATAGCTTGGGGAGCTATGTAGCTCCTCCAAGGTTCACTTCTGCATGGCATTTTATAATAAAACCAAGCTGTGGACCAAATTTTTCCATTTGTATAACAGTTTCTTAAAGCAGACTGGCTCAAAGTAATCATATATAACCTATCCTGTCAGCTCAGGGACATTTGATTTCCTATCCTTGAGCTTTACAACAAGAAGCTTAACAGAGAATTTCATTCACTTGTAATCCCTCGGTTTAGATCAAGCAACAGGTGCTCTGATAAGTGGGGGACACAAGGATAAATAACTTTCTAGACCAAGAGCAGGTGCTGTCATATTAGGTTTGTCAGGTTTTTAAATCTCCTTGGCTCAAGGACTATGGTGCTTGTAGAGTGTTTCTAGCCAGCCAAATATCTTGAACACCACTCATTCAACCATTGAGAAATTGTATACAACTAACTAACCACAGAGTACAAATTTCAGATGAGAACTGTGACAAATTAAAGAGACTGAACGTTTTCTTGGATGCCTTTCCCATAGTGATTCTAAGCCCCCTGCCACTGAGGGAAACAGAGCTACAGAGATTTCAGGGAACTGGCTCACAATTTCCATTTTTCCTTTCTATCATGGCTAGCCAATCCATAATCTGCAAGGTAGACCATCAGGCTGGATACCAGGGAAGAGTTGATGGTGGATGCATCCAAAGACCATTTGCTAGAATTTCCTCTTCTTCAGGGGCAGTCTTTTTCTAGTAAAGCCTTCGCCTGATTGCATGAGACCCACCCACATTGGGAAGGGCACTCTGCTTTCCTCGAAGTCTACTGATTTAAATGTTACCATTATCTAAAAAATACCTTCATAGAAACATCTACAATAATAACAGTTGAGCAAATATCTGGTTACCAAGCCCCAGCCACATTGACACTGAAAATTAACTATCCCCATCAGCCTTGGTGACAGGAGAAGTGATGGAGCGCGGCTTCCCAGGCTAAGTGGTAAAAACACTTGCAGCCTCACCACGCTCTCTTGGAAGTCTGGCTGCCCTGAGATTTCCATGCTGTGAGAAAGCCTCAGCTAGCCGGATGGAGAGACCACATCAAGTCAGAGACCCCCAGGGAACCCCCCCAGCGTGACAGGCATCCTGGCCTAGGTGCCAGCCACGTGAGGAAAGACACAGCCCGGAACAATCACCCCCACTGAAGCCTCAGAAGCCTGCGGTCCCAGCTGCCAGCAGGCTGCAACCCTATCCAAGAGTCCAAGCGGGAACTGCCAACTGAGCCATCCATCTACAGAACAACAAGCAATATCAAGGTGCTGCCTTCTAACCCATGACGCTGGGAGGGGAGTTATGCAGCAACAGGTAACCAGACTAAGCATTCTTGACATGTTAGCCAACAGCTCCTAGGGTATGTATTATACTTAACACGCACATGCACAGAAACCACTATCCACACTCAAATATTTGGAGAACATTACAGGCACTAGAACCACCCTGCTATGCTCTCAGTTTCTGGATTTGAAACTGTTTGGCTCCTTATGTCTGTCTGCAACCGTTTAAGGACCTGGAAAGGGTGGGGGTGATTAGTGAGGACCCGAAACCACCAAGATGGACCCACGTGTCTTCTCCCGCAGAGCACCAAGGGGTCCACAGGGCACTGCCAATACCCTGCAGGTGTGTGAATCGAGTAGCAAGCGTCCAGGGGGAAGAGATCCAAGAATATCTCTTTGTCCCTTTTCTATTCCACTCTGTTAGGGGGATACCCAAGAGTCTGGAGAGAAACACTGTTGCGTTTTTTTACTTGTTGCTCTGCTCTCTAAGGCTACAGAGCTGGTGAAGGCTAGAAGCAGAGAGAAATCAGGATGTCAGACTTCATGCCATTATCTGACAAGTGAGTTCCTCTAACAAGGTCAGGGTCTAGTACCTGGATTCTCATTTCATCAGGATGAATTGTCCTCCAGGAGGGGCCTCAGCCTTCATGCAAATTGGCTTCCCAGGGCCCCCATTCCATCAGGATAGACATGGCCAGACGTTCTGAATCCCTCTCAGATTTCATCTCGAAGCTCTGCTCCCAGTAAATGAAATAGTGGAGGATTCTGACAATCTAACAGATTAATCAGTGTAACAGAATGACCCTGGAGTCAGAATTTAAATTTGTTTTTTAGCAAGAAGCTGACAGCTGCTTCTCTCCCGAGCAGGGTTAGCAACTCAAATGGCTCCAGGCAAGGGTGAGAGTCGAAATATTTAACAACTGGTCCCAGCTGGGCACCAGTATGTTCTGCGCCGTTCCTTCCAGTCCTGCCCACGCAGACTGGGTAGGTGAGGGAAGGAGTGGGCACGCAGGGGAAGAGGGAGATGAAAGCTAGTGCTTCGTGTCAGTGGCCCTAGAAAACTGCCATCCTCTCTGTCGGTGGCAGATGTGGGAATGTAAGCTTATTGCTTCCAATATATATAGGGTTTTTTTTTTTCCCCAGAGAGCCTGAATTTGGACTTGTTTGGGAAATTTCCTGATTTAAATGTTGGCAACTAGTTTGAAACCTAAAAAATAATAATGATAATCTCTGCAGGCCAAACCAAATAAAGACATAAACATATGTGGCCTTTCTGCTGGAATTCTTGACGGCTACTGCAAAGGCTGACCCAGAAAGACCCGTGGAGCCCCTGTCACTGCTCTGTGGAGGAGCACCCATGCAGTCTCTTCAAGGGCACCCAAGATCACTATGTTTCCACACTTTAAAGCAGGAATTTATTGGTCCTTTAGGTTAGCAAAGCAGTCCTACCCCCTTACCTCTGGGATGAGAAAAGGCAAATTAGCATCCAGATGTAGGACTTCAACATAGGAATTGGAATAAAAATATTAGGGACACCTACTGCCCCAAAGCAAAAGTTGTAGAAACCCATCAGCGTGGACTGGGACTGGCTAGGTGAGTTCTGCCAACTAAGTCCTCAAAGGGAGCTTCAAAATGTAGGAGAAACCTGGGCTGGCATGCCACAGTCTCCCAAGAGCTACCGTGTTTGTGCTTTAGGAATGGTAACGAATCACTTATCAGGAACTCTAGGAATAAGAACATGGCAGCCTGAGCCCAGACTCGTCTGGCAAGGCCATCACATAGGAGGGGACAAGCAGTGTCCTTTGAACCGTGCAGCCTCACCTTCAACTATGACATCATTGGCCCCTGAGGCAATGACTATGGTGAGCTCATCAGATTCTCCTCTCCCAGCCTGGTGTTTAGAGGTGTCTTTCAGCTTGACTACATCCATGAGCAGATCCGGCTACCTGGGCATGGGATGTATGCCATTCCAGAAGGCCCCCGATGTGCTCATCTTGAATTCTTAAATTTTGTTTTTGTGTTTTTAAGATTTTATTTGTTTAACAAAGAGCACAAGCAGAGGGAGCCACAGGCAAAGGGAGAGGGAGAAGCAGCTCCCCATGGAGCAGGGAGACCAGCATGGAGCTCAATCCCAGGACCCTGGGATCATGACCTGAGCCAAAGGGGGACGCTTAACCGATGGAGCCACCCAGGACGCCCCAGAATTCTTACATTTTGAACAAGAGGTCCCACATTTTCATTTTGCACTGAGCCCCACAAATTGTGTAGCTAGTCCTGGCCCTGAGGTTCTTAAATAATTGCAAAAAAATATTATCAAACAGGGGACCTCAAGAAGGAGAGTCATTTCTGATTACTTGTGGTAGTTAGGTTCTATAAACAGAACACGGAGTTAGTGAATACTGAACCATTGCTCTTATGAGAAATACAAGGTTATATTCTGTTAGCTCTGGTCAACCCATCAACGCAGCTAACAGAATTGCTACTCAGATTTTCACAGGGGCCTGAGACTGACGGCCTGGCCTGGCTACAGAGACAGCAAGGGCTTTGTCCAAAAACCCCACGGGTGAGGAAAACAAGCCTCTTCACAGTGATGAGGGGGTGCTGATGGAATCCCAAGTCTCACCACCAGTTGGAAAAAATCTAATAAGAAGATAAAGGTGATTTTGTCAACGTGTGGAAAGGACAAAATTTCAAATTACTTTCCTGTGACAGTTTTTGAGGCGTCTAATTTACAAGGTTGGTGAGACTTAGCTCTCTTGCTATTTTAAGCTCCTCAGGAACACTCAAAAAAATTTTCTGGGACTGGTTATACATAATTCATTCTCTGGAGCAGAAATAAACTGAAGAAACTAAGGAATGGAGCTTAGTCTCTTGAATTCTTGAAATAAAGGCTAATTGAAGGGGAGAAAACTTGAGTTTGAAGTAAATGAGGAAGGCAGCTGAGGACCTTCCCAAAAGACTGAATGAAAACAGTGAGTCCTTCCTTCAGGGTGTGTTTACTGAGGGCCCACTATGGGACCCTCATAGAGGTAGTTTTAGAGCATGGCCACAGATTTTCTCGACACTTGTCTTACGTATTCAAGCTGTGGTAATAACATGCCACAGGCTGCATACCTTACAAATTTACGTCTCCCAGTTCTGAAAACTAGAAGTCCCAGATCAAAGTGACATCACGGTTGCACACATTCTGGTGAGGGCCCACTTCCTGGTTCATAGCTGGTATCTCTCACTGTGTAGACATGGTAGAAGGGGCAAGAGAGAAGGGGGAAGGGGCAGGTCTGTTAGGACAGCTCTAACCCCGTTCATGGGAGCTCCCCTGCTTCATGACCTAAGCACCTCCCAGAGGCCTCAACTTCTATTACCATTATCTCTGGGGGTTAGGACTTCAACATAGGAATTGGGGTTTAACTAAATGTTCAGAACATAGCAACACCCCTTTATTCAAAAGGAGGTAAAATCTAATTCTTGTGAATGTGAACCACCTCAGTTAGGAACTTGGAACACAAAGAATTCTGCAGAACTGACTTTTGAGGCTAGGTCATAAAAGACATTGTCACTTCCATCTTACTTGCTCTTGGATCACTGGCGTCACCACCATGTTGTGAAGCCACATGGGAAAGAGCTGAGGCCTCTCACAAAGGCCTCCTACCAACTTGCCGGCTGTAAGCAACCTTGGACGTGGATCCTTCAGGCTCAGGCAAGCCTTCAGATGACTGGGGCTCCAACTGACATCTTGACTGTGACCTCATAAGTGACTCTGAGCCAGAACTACCCAGCCAGATGGCTCCTAAACTCTCGATACGCAGAACCATGAGGATTAAAAATGCTTATTGTTGTTCTAAGCCACTACCTTCTGAGGTAGTTTGTTATGCAGCAATAGGTAAGTACTATAACTTGTTTCTTTGCAAAGTTGTGGCAACAAGGAGTAAAAACAACACAGTCTACCAGGAAGAAGCCCACAGCCTACTGAGGAGATTCATTTGGGTAAAACCAACAATAACAATACCATGGGATACATGTTAGAATTGAGGGGTCACTCAGTCAGCCTGAACTGAGGAATGGAGCTTAGTCTCTTGGTGGAGACTTAGAGCTTGATGGAGACCAAGCTTGGTGGAGCTTAGTCTCATGGTCATGGTGTAGTAACCAACAACCTACACCTTTCAGACACTTAGAACCCCACAGCTTATGTTTTGTTCACGTTACATATCACCTGTGACTGGTATGGAGCTCTGCTTCTTGTCCTCCTTCTCCAGGACCTAGGGTCAGAGCAGCCGCTGTCCATCTTGCTCCTGGCTGCCACAGCAGAGAGAAAGAGAAATTGGCAGAACGGGACTACCCTTAAAGCTCCCACCTGGAAGTTACCCAAATCAATTCTGCTCATATATCGTTTGGCCAAAGCAAGTCATTTGACTGTGATATAAGGAAGGAAGGGCAGAGAACTAGAATCCTACCATCTTCCCAGAGAAGAAATTGTGTATTTATAACATCCCTGGTGATTAGCAGAGACCTGCTGGGTGCTGTGGGACACGGGACAGAACACACCTCCGAGCAGAAAGGATCGGAGATGGCTCTGCAGAGGAATGAATGCTCCAAAGGAAGATTTTAACTACTCAAGGCTAGAACGGCATTCCAGATGGAGGAAACAAGAGATGAAGGTTTGTTTGCACAAGAAGTTATCACATATTGGAGAGGAGCAGGTAACAGGAACGGAAGCGGGGGATGTCACACTGAGAACATAAGTCAGGGGCTAGGTGCAATGAAGGCAGTTAGCATGCTGAGCAGCAGACCACCCAATGCCTGTAGCACGCAGAGGAGTTAGGATGTTCCCAACTCTCCTTCCCATTCGAAACGCCCTTGGGGCTGGAAGGAACACTGCCCCCTGTTGAGAACCACTGGTAAATCGGATCGTCTGTTCTTCGAGAACACTGAAAGTCTAATCAGATTTTCACAGAATTCAAGAGAAATCAAGAATAAATAAATCACTGCAAATAAACAGCAATTGCCACAAAACTTAAGCTGTCCAACAGTAGCAGCTGGCTCCTATAGTAGAGAGACATTAGACCGGGGATTACATGGAATTACTGTCATACCCCTGCAACCACCCCTCAGGAAAGTACTCTTTTCTCTCCTTTCAAGAAGAATGCAGTAAAAGATCAGAGATAACTTTGAATCTGCTCCCATTTGTTTTTTAAAGGAGACATCACTAACAAATAATCCAATTAAAAAATGAGAAGAGGACATGAACAGACATTTTTCTGAAGAAGAAATACAGATGGCCAACAGACGCATGAAAAGATGCTCAACATCACTCACCATCAGGGAAATGCAGATCAAAACCACAGTGAGATACCACCTCATACCTGCCAGGATGGCTAACATCAAAAACATAAGCAACAACAAGTGTTGCCAGGGATGTGGAACCCTTACACACTGCTGGTGGGGGTGCAAGCTGGTGTAGCGCTATGGAAAAGAGTATGGATGTTCCTCACGAAATAAAAAATTGAAAATTCAAAAAAATGAATTACCATATGATCCAGTAATTCTACTATTGGGTATTTATCCAAAACAACAACAACAACAACAAACAGACAAACCAAAAGCACTAATTTGGAAGGATATATATATATATATATATATGGCCCTATGTTTATTTTTTTTAATATGTATTTTTTAAAGATTTTATTTATTTGACAGAGATCACAAGTAGGAGAGAGGCAGGTAACAGTCTTCTCACTGAGCAGAGAGCCCAATGCAGTGCTTGATCCCAGGACCCTGGGATCATGACCTGAACCGAAGGCAGAGGCTTTAACCCACTAAGCCACCCAGGCACCCTATACCCCTATGTTTATAACAGCATTATTTACAATAGCCAAATTATGGAAGCAACCAAGTATCCACCCATAGATAGATGAATAAAGAAGAAACGGTGTATATAGAGAGCAGAATATTACTCAGCCACTAAAAGAATGAAATCTTGCCATTTCCAATAACATAGATGAATCTAGAAGGTATAATGTTAAGTGAAATAAGTCAAAGAAAAATACCACACAATTTCACTTTATGTGGAATTTAAGAAACAAAAAGAGAAGTGACCACTGACACATGAATGCATAAACAAAATGCGATCTATACATACAATGGAATATTACTCAGCCATAAAAAGGAAATACTGAAACAGGTCATGATATGGATAAATCTAAAGACATTCCACCGAGTGAAATAAGCCAGTAACAAAAAGACAAATCCTGTATAATTCCACTTAAACGAGGTAGCTAGAATAATCAAATTCACAGAGGCAATAAGTGAAATGGTGGTTTCCAGGATTTGGAGATGAAGGAGAGATGAGAATTAATATTCATGGGCATAGAATTTTCAGTTCTGCAAGACTGTTCTGAAGACTGGCTCCTTGACAACGTGAATATCCTTAAAACAACCACATTGTACACTTAAATTCTGCGTTGTGTCTATTTTACCACAATTTAAAACAAACTGGTTAAAAATGGTTACTTTTATGCTATGGACATATACACACACAATCTATTTTGTATAGCAAGAGAGAGAGAAGAATTTTCATTGTTACAATCCATGTAGGATGAATGCAGAGAGGCCAGCCTCCAGAATCAAGATGGACTGAAAGTCACGTAATAAGCCAGATCAGCTCGCCTTGGAAATTTCATCTCAGTGACAGCTACAAACCGACTTATGCCCACTGGGTCACTGACAATCACCGCCTTCTTTTCAGCACATGGTGGCAGCCTCAGATTAAAAGGAGGGGAAGGATGGGGCGCCTGGGTGGCTCAGTGGGTTAAGGCCTCTGCCTTCAGCTCAGGTCGTGATCCCAGGGTCTTGGGATTGAGCCCCGCAACGGGCTCTCTGTGAAACAGGGAGCCTGTTTCCCTTCCTCTCTCTCTGCCTGCCTCTCTGCCTACTTGTGATCTCTGTCAAATAAATAAAATCTTTAAAAAAAAAAAAAAAAAAAAAAGAAGGAGGGGAAGGCTACGTGGGTCCTCCTCGTTTCCCTGCCATTACATGGTGTGTTACAAGGACCAACGACCGCCACCCCCATCCTACAATGAGCTCTTCTTTGCTCAGTGAGGTCCCAGCTCTCTGTCCTCACACAGAAGTCACCCTCAAGGAAAATGCAACCGTGTTCCAGCCCCTCTCCTTCCAGGTCTCTGAGATCATAGAACAGAATCCCCTGCTTAAGGCAATGCACAGGGATAGACGAATCAGGGGCCTCCACTGTTCCAGAAGAAACAAGATCCTGAACTTGCTAGATTCTCATACACCATAGGTGGGCCACCTAACGTAACAAAAATTTTCTTACAACAAAGCCATTTCCATGTGGCCTGTGGTGATACAACAAAGCCATTTCCATGTGGCCTGTGGTGACTTCCGCCACCATAGCTTGGCTAAAGAGTTGGAATATCAACTGTAGGGCCCTAAAAGCCTAAAACAGTTTTCATCTGACCCTTGGCATGAAAAGGAGGCTACCCCTGTCATAACCCCTCTCATGTAAGGCAGGAGTGCCTACATAATATTCCTGTCTGTATTTCTCAAACATCACTCATTTCGCCAATGAAAAATGGGACCTAATTGGAATTAATTTACCAATGGAGAAATGAGTTAGAGGTCAATTCGGTGACTGGATAGATTATATTTTTATGGGGTCTCAACCTTGAAGGGAATGAGAAGAATGTAGGTACAGCAGCCTAACAGCTTGGAGTCACTCTTGAGGTCTAAAACCACAGTTTCCTGTGCCTCCCCCCATACACGCTTAATGGGTGCTCTGTTGTCTGACCAGACTATAAGGGTGGCTGGCCTTGCCCTTGGATTTGCACTACATGGACCTCAGAGTGAGCGGTAAAGTCGAGGGTTCATGAGAGTGTCCGAGTGTAGGTGACACACTTTACCCGGTATATAGGTGTGGGTTTGGGACCCCCACTCCTGTGCCTTTTTACGCTCCTGTGTTTGATTTCCCGGTAACATATCAACTTGGGTGAGGTTTGCAGGAAGAGACAGGTAACACCCACCTACCTATGATCCCTGGGGCCTCCAATGTTTGTCAGCAGAGCCATCGTCAGGCTGAGCTAGGTCAGGTCACAAGTCTGGGCTTTTCATCCCAGAAACTAACAGACCCCCGAAAACAACAGGACTGGGACGTTCATGCAGGAGCTGTAAAGGCCCTGGGATCTTTTTACTGAGGCCTTCAGGAAACAAGGTAGAACCCAAGAGTGGTTTTCTCGGTGGAGCTCAGTCGCAGACTGTCAATCATGTGAAAAGAGCAGAAGCCTGCCGAGACCCCTTCAGTTTGAAGCACTGGTGAAAGGTTGACGACTGTGGAATTCTGGTTCATTTGTGTCTCCTGATCCACACACCCTCCCGCACACCCCCCCCCCCTTACAGCACGGTCCCATAGACACAGTTACATTTTCTCTTTTATGGCAGTATTTCTTCAACCCAGCTCCTGGGAATCGCCTGGGAAGAGCTGCATATGCATGTTTCCTTCTTGTTTGTTTTTAATACTGTTGTTCCTCAACTTCCCCTACCTCCAGAGTTCTCTGTTTGGTGAGTCTGAAGTTGGGCAGGTGGCTTTCTTCAAAGATCCCCAGGTCACAGGCAGCTGGGATGAAATCATTGCATTTAACACGACCGCTCACTGGCCACCTGCCGTCTGCCAGGCACCGAGCCAGACTGGGCAATTTCTCGGTGGGGCCTCCAGCCACCCTAGGACGGTCCTCATAGTACAGGTACGAACCCAGACCCAGAGGAGTTACAAGTCACCCCAGCTGGGTTAGCAGGGAAAATGTAAATATGGGGTGAGCACCCAGGTTTTCTCCCCTGGTGTGACTGCCCTGAAAAAAAAAAAAACCTCCCGTGGTTCTGAGGACAGCTAGCTGACCCCAGGCTGCCACCATCACACTCAACAGCACACTGATAGCCATCTTGGGGCAGGGCCCACTACAACCCAAGAGCCATGACTTTAGAGGTGGAAGGAACTCACTTGGGTCAGCGGGGGAACACATCGACGGGGGAACATGTCTATGGGAATGCCCCCACCAGCTTCTCTGCCACTCTGCACCAGACAGCAGCTCAGAAATGAAAGAACTATGTAAACTTTAGTCTTCCTACTTCCAGTACTTGTAACTTAATGTTCACATAGACCAAGACCCAGTGCTTCCGTTTGGAGTCCCTCTCTTAAATCTCATCACCTTGTCCAAAAGGAGAATGTCACACGATGATTTCTTTTTCCATGCATGATCCTTAAAACGGAGGAATCGTGTGGACAGAAGTATCTTAAAAGCTGGTATGAACAGAAGTAGATCCTCGCTCCCGGACAAGTCCATCTTTGCTTAACCACCATAGGGAGGAAGCAGTTGACATTTTATTCTTAGTCCCTATAGCACAGCTTTTATAAAAAACCTCTGGATCAGAGAACTGCCTGTATGTTCTTGGTTCTTATCATCAAGGCAAAGATAAAAAAAAGTGAAAAATGTACCTTCTGAATTTGCCGTCTTATTGATTTTAAGTATTCTTCTCATTGCCTTATTTTAATTTATACATTCGATCTTTATTTTTATAAAATCCTATTCTTTAAGCACTCTAATTTGCATTAAAACAGTTCAGGCACATGATTTAAAAAAAAAAAAGTCATAGTACAGAAGGGCATCTAATAAAAGGAATACTTTTATGTCACATCTCCTTTACTCCCAAAGGCAACCACTTGAAACCATTTTATTTCTAGTTCTTCTAGTGATTACTACCACATAATTTGCTAATTTTTCTTCATTCCTTTTATATAGCCATTTTTTCCCATCTTGAGGCATAAAAAGAAATCCACACATTCAAATAGAAGGTGGCCTTAAATTTTTTAAAGAATAGGATTTCTTGAATATGAGTAAAGTTCTCTCACCACCGACAATTTAAAGCACTCAAGAAAGTAACTTTGTTTATCCTTTCTTTTGATTTTTAAAGTAAAATATTTACAAGGCAGCACTTAGGCAATCAAAATTTATTTTCCTATGTCCCCTGTGGCAGAGTAGCTATCTGTCCAATATACATTCTCCCCTCCTTCAACTGTTTTAGCTCACAATATGGCCACCTGCCCCAAGACTTATTTCCCAGCATCTCCTGAAGTTTTATGTACTCATGTGACTACTTGTCGAATGTGTAGGGAAATTATGCATGCCAATGCAAATCAGATTTTTTAAATATATAAATGATGCTTTTATAGTCATTTCCTTCTTCCCATTGGCTAGAACGCTGATGAGATGGCAGGAGCAAGAGCAGCCATTCTGAAACAAGACGGAAGAGTATACTAACTGTGATGGAGCCTCCCTATTTGCCCTGAGACACCCAGAGACTGCCCCTTGAAAGACAAACTTTATCCTGTTTGGGTCTCTTTG
Source organism: Neogale vison (assembly GCF_020171115.1). Taxonomy (NCBI): domain Eukaryota; kingdom Metazoa; phylum Chordata; class Mammalia; order Carnivora; family Mustelidae; genus Neogale; species Neogale vison. The sequence continues at coordinate 184,132,312 of NC_058096.1, forward strand.
ATGCAGTAACTTAAGCACAGCCCAGCAGACCTTCTCAAATTAAAACCAAAATAAAAGCGCTCAGATCCTCTTCATTCATTTAGCAGGTATCTGGGTGTCTACTTTGTATCAAATCTTGTTCTAGGTAGTCTGGATGAGAGAGAAATAGAAAACAGGCAGCAGGTGGTGAGGAGAAGGAGAGTATAGGAATCCTGGCCCAAAGGTAGGAGACAGTTTGCTGGGTGGGGTGGGCTGAAGTCGGTCAGGGCCACCCTAATAAACCCCACAGACTGGGAGGCTTAAACAACAGAAAATCTCCCCCATAGTTCCAAAGGCTGGAATTCAAGCTCAAAGTGTCAGCTGCATTGATTTCTTTGGAAGCCTCTCTCATTGGTTTCCAGATAGACACCTTCTCGCTGGGCCCTCCCACGCCCACGGCTGGGTCTGTGCTGCCATCTAATCTCATCTTCTTTTAAGGGTCCCACTCATTAGGGATGAAGACCCTCATTTTACTTCAGTTGTCTCTTCAAAAGCTCTCTCTCCAAATACAACCACATTCTGAGGTACTGGGGGTTAGGGCCTCCATACAGGAATTGGGGGTGCACACAATTCAGCCCATAACAGGACAAGGAGGAGGGGCAGATAGGCAAATGGACAGTGCTGATTTAAAATAGCAAAAAGTCATACTCTGATAAATATACTAAAGTGTCCCGTAGAAAACCAGTAAGTCTCAGCATGGTAAGACACTATAAATACAAAAACCAGGATTAAAAGGCAAAAGCAAACTTGGAAAGCAACACAAAGCAGCACTCTGTTACCAACAAAGTCTGCTCTGTTTCATGTGGTGAGAGCCTTTGAAACTAATTAAAAGGCCAAATGACTTTGCAAGAAAATGCTAGAACATATGCATAGGCAAATTCAGAAGAATATGAAAGACGAATAGAATAGTGCATAACCACTGATTATTAAAGATAAACAAATTCATACAAAGTATTTTACTCATCAGACTGACATGTATTAAACAGACTGGCCTGTGTGGTGGGATTATGAACGACATGCAGAAAACCCAGAGATGATCACGCAACTTGGTTCAAACAGATAAATCAGCATTATCCATTGTTAAATGTGTTTAATCTATCAGCCAGCAATTCCACGCCCGGTGTACATATAAATTCATTGCAGAATTGCTTATAGTCACGCCAAATTTGAAACAACTTAAATATTTATGGTTATGGACTAAATGGTGTCCTCCCCCCATAAGTTAACATGCTGGAGGCCAGCCCCTCAGAGAGAGAGAGCCTCTCTTCCCCTTTCTCAGGGGTTTTTGGTTTTGTTTGTGGATATTGATTTAGTTCCTGTCAAAGGTAGTTTACAAGGGGAAAGTACAAGTACCTTTGTGTAGACATCACTCCAGGGGGCCCAGGGAGGGGTGGAGGCGGGGACGTGTTGCCATGGGAACAGCTGCTCCAATCTCAGGAATGGTGGCAGAAGGCTGGGCAACCAGAAGCACCTCATCCAGTGCCAGCCTCAACCCCTGTTGGAGCTAGCTTCCCATTTCCTGTGCCTCCTCCTCCTACCAGCTCCTTATACGGAGCCCCAGAATTTGGGACTGTGTTGAGGACCATGTCCCTTGGGGCATGTACCCCTATCTGGGAAAACAAATATACACCATTAAACACAGAGCCCATGAGAGAAGGCAAGACAGGCACCCCAAGAGGTGGATAAGCGGAGCCCTGAGGAGGCACTGCTTCCAGGTGTTCTCTTAAAAAGGAAAGCGCCCGGGCACCTGCTTGGCTCAGTAGGTTAAAGCCTCCGCCTTCGGCTCAAGTCACGGTCTCGGGGTCCTGGGATAGAGTCCCGAGTGGGGCCTCTCTGCTCCGCGGGGAGCCTGCTTCCCCTCTCTCTGCCTACTTGTGATCTCTCTCAGTCAAATAAATAAAACTCTTTAAAAAAAAAAAAAAAAGGGAAAGCGCCGTACAACCAAAGGGGAAGGGATAAGTTGGAGGCCAAGGAATTGTCCCATTTATACAGAAAAGGGTAAAATTTATACTCAAGAGTGATCAGAGGACATCAGTCCTATAGACTGGGGGTCCTTAGAGGGAGACAAAGATTGACACCAGAGATCTTTCTCTCCACAGAAGCACCACGGGAAGGCCACAAGACAACCCCAAGAAGGCCTTGCGTTCACAAGCCAGGAAGAGAATCCTCACCAGAAACTCAATCTGCTGGCCCCTTGATCTTGGGATTCCAGAACTCTGAGAAAATAAATGTCTGTTGTTTAACTACCCAAACCATGGTATTTTATTGTGACAGCCCCAGCAGATAATGCCTGGCCAGCTAAAACACCAAGCAAAAGTTGGTTTCATAACTTAACAGCATATTCACTCAATGGAGTACTATACAGCCTTTAAGAAGATACAGAAGCAGATTCACAAGTAACACCATGGAAAGATGCCCCACTTCACCTTTACTACGTCGAGGCAATAAACACCCGAGTTTGCCGGTAAATCAAGACTTTTGTGCGAAAAATTATTTTATTCCTAGAAGCTTGGCTTCATCTGAGAATCCTAAATGACAGACAGTATCCTCTCCTTTGCCCCTCTGTGTATATATTTCCCCTCCTATAATATAATAATATTTTATTATAAAAATTTTCATACAGGGGCACCTGGATGGCTCAGTAGGTTTAGCCTCTGCCTTCAGCTCAGGTTATGATCCCAGGGTCCTGGGATCGAGTCCCACATCAGGCTCTCTGCTCGGTGGGGAGCCTGCTTCCCACTCTCTCTCTGCCTGCCTCTCTGCCTACTTGTGATTGCTCTCTCTCTCTCTCTCTTTTTCCCTCGGTCAAATAAATAAATAAATATTTTTTAAAAATTTCCATACATGCATAAAGTTGAATTTTATAGGGAATTTCTTCATACCCACCGTGAAGATTCTGCAATTACTATTGTACTATCTTGCTTTATCAGATATCCAACCCCTGTTCTGCCCATCCATCAACCCATCTTGTGTATTTCAAAGTAAGTTGCAGATACGAATACACTCTTCCCTAAGTATTTCCATATGCATAGCGTGTAGACTGCTTTTGGATACATAAATAAATACACAAATATATTAAAAATTTTACATGCCAGAAGAGTCCACAGACCACACAATGTTAGACCATCAAAGGGAGGAGCTTGGAAACAAATAGCGCAGTGGGGGGTGAGGGGGCTACTTCAAAAGAGCTAATTAGATTTTGTTTGCTACCCTGGTCCAGGCTTTACTGAGAAAGAGCAGAGAAGTACCCACACCCCACAAGCCAAACATCAATATGTTTGTCATTAATCAAAACTGCAGTTAAAAAAAAAAATCAAAGGGAAAATAAGGGTCTGGATATATTTGTTGCTGTGAGCATTTTCCAAGAGGAGCTGCTGTCTCAAACTAGGAGCCTCTGCCTCGGCTGGCTCTACGCCTTTAGCTTCTGGGAAGACACCACCAGCCAAGCATCCTTTCAAGTCCTTGAAATATGGTCTGTTGCTGTTTTCCTACAAATATTTGCATGTTGCTATCACCGAATGTTCTCCATTTTTTCAAGGGTTGTTTTCACTACAGAAACATCAAACTCCGATCAGCCCAAGAGGACTTTCATGTAACATACAGAGTATCAGCTTTTCCTAAGTTCCTGACCTAAGAAGTTTATTTATTCATTTTCAAGGGAGTTCCAGGTCTCTTCTTTCTAATTAGCAAGCAATCCGGTAAGATTAAAAAGCCATGTGAATCACCTTCCCTTTGATAACTGGGTCTTCCCCACAAGCCTCGATCAGAGGAAAGCAAAGCCAAGCCATTTTTTTCCTAAACCAGAGATAGCATTTCTGGCATTGCCCGTAAACATACTTAGGAAGGTCACTGTGCTCATACATAACACAATTCAGATTCTTTGCTATAGTGGTACCCATGCCACGATTCCCACCAGAACTGGAATTGCGGAATGCCTCAGTCTCCACTTGGGAGCGTGACGTAAAACTTACATGAAACTACACAGATCTTTTTGAACATCAGGAAATGCCTCCTCTCATAACGAAAACACCTAAAATCCCAAAGTTCAAGAGTGCAAAAAAAAAAAAAAAGTTGTGGGAGACAGTACTATTTAGTAGAATAAAACCACCGCTGGAACATCTGCCACGGAGACTAGAAAATCATGAGATTTAATTATTCCCCTACTATGGATGGTACATAGAAATAGTCTTGTAAGATTCTTGGGGGCCCGTATGGTACACTTGGGCAACAGAGATGAGAACCAATGAGCGAAAAGCAGCTTATATGTCTTGTTCAACATATCCATTCTAACTTACACTCCCATATTTTTTTTCCTGCTTAAGAATTCAAGAATAAATTAAAAAGCTAAATCCACTAAGACTTTCAATGGCCTTCACGGAGAGGAATAAATGATATTACATTTATCTGTTGAGAACATCAATGGAAAGCTAATTTGAAAAAGAAAAGACTAATTAATAAAAGCAGAAATGACTACTTCACTTCCTTTGATCTTAGAAATTATTAAATAATAAAATAAGCCCTGCGTTTTATTAGGCACAATAAAACGGAGAAGGCAAAGGAGAGGGGGCAAATAAAGGTACTGACCTTTAAACACAGGGGCAAGTTCTCTGCCATCGGAAATCCACCCCACTGGGGTTTCCAAGGAGAACTCAGGGCCCTTGGTGCAGATGAACGTCTTTGGGGCAGGCCATTTCCAGGTCTCTCGCTCAATAATGAGGGATGGACATTGTGTGCTCTGAGAATCCTAGCTGGCCCCAGGAATTGGTCCAACTGTGAAGGGATACACATAAAATACTGGCTGAAGACCCGTGTGCAGATCCTACAAGAAGCCATAGTCCCTGATCTCAAATTCCTTACAATCAGTGGAAAGATGAAATACACTCACATATAAATCAAAGAGGCCCTCTTTGAAAACAGGAGTGCAAGACAGAAGGAAGCGGTGAAAAAGCCAGGATGTTGTAGAACTCTAGGGAAGAGGGAATCTTTGTCTCTGGACTCTCAGAAAACTGAGAAATTCAGAGTCCATGTCGAACCCAGAGGGCCAAGGATCATGCAGCCAACATCTGGATTGCACATACAATATATCACGCACATACAATGGCCCCACTAACTTGGAATCAGTTTACCTATCCTTGCATCAGTGAGACCAAACAAAAGACTCACGGTCAAAACATCCACATTTCTACCCCCAAAGAACATGTTATTTGCATATCCTACAACTGTTTTATAAAGAGAAGGACAGGCATCCTGTTGCTTTACATTCTGTAATGGTGCAATTATGTCTTAACCATTTGTTGTTGGTATTTTGGTTTTTGTACCCAGGTCTTAAGAGAATGCCTGGTACTTGGTTAAGTATCAAATTAAGAAAACCTAAATGAATTGCCATTGAGATGGTAAAAACTGTCTACAATTGACTTACTATCACAGAAAGGAACCAACAATTTTTTGTGCTTTAACTAGTTATATTTCTACTGTTATTTCATTTTGCTGATTTAAAAAGAAAATAAAAACTGTACAAGAGATATTTTACTGAACTGAAATTGCTTTGGCCCTTAGAGAATTAGCTATATGGAGTTTCCATAACTCAAAGTAACAAGAGAAACAGTGGGAATCAGACACTATATTATTATCCCCAGTTTACAGACAGGGAGACAAAAGTTTAAAAGCTTAAGGAGACTGTCCAAGAACTCATGGCAACTCAAATCCAACACTCTTCCAAGTCCATGCTTTTAACACTCACACTACATTACCCAAAACCTTGTCACATGCAAACCCTCACCGGTAACTTGACGTGCAGCATGTTTTTTAAGACTGGCCTTTAAAAGGTCCTCTCTGAGACTTGTAATTCTTCTGTTCTTGTATTAGGTGGGATTCCATTTAGCTTAGAGAGCAAATCCAAAGTAACAGTAGCTAATTCACATAAATGGAGTCCAGAAGTGGGCAGTGCAGGGTTGGTAAGGCAGTTTTAGAAAAGTACTCAGGGTCCCTCTTCTTGCTGTGCTACCATCTTCACAGCCTAAGATGGCTGCTGAACTCCAGTCATCACATCTATAGTCCCACAGCAGGAAGACAGTAATATGATAGTTCCTGGAAATCACAAGTGCCTCCATCTGCCGCCATCATATGACCATGCCTAGGTGCAAGGGAAACTGGGAAATGTATTTATTTAAGGTCACCATGTGTCCATGTAAAAACTGGAGACTCTACTGCTAAGTGATAAGGGAAGAAACGCTTCAGAGAAGTATCTAGCAATTTTGGTCATGGGCATATGATTAACTCAGTGGATGTGAAGACAACGGGGCTAACAAAGCTTGGTATCAACTGAATTGAAACAAATATGCATGATTGTCATTTTGGTCTTGATAGCTGACTCTGCTAGTAAAAGTAGAAAATTCTTTGTGAATACAATGGATAGATTTTTTTGAAGTTTCATCTTCTTTTACTTTGGAGCAATGCCCATTAAAATTATATAAAAAGCATGTGTCTGCTAGGAGCACGCACATCTGTCCGAATATGTTTTGAGTGCTTCTAAAGTATGAGGCACAAGCCAGGCACTGGAAACTACTAGGAACCACAAGACACCCCAAAAGCTTCCACATCAACATGACACAGTGTTGAACATGCTACAGAGATCAGCATGGGGGCCTTAAGAACAGAGACAAGCATGGGAGCCCTAAGCGCAGAGACAACTGGCCCAGTACCCCCGAGGCGAGGAATCAGGTCAAGCTCTGGATAATGAGGAGGCTTCACAAGGTCCAGCATCACCAAGCAAATTCATCTGGAAAGTCTCCTCAAACTGGATTCCAGGGCAACAAAGTGCATACGTATGCGCATTTCTCCCTCCACTGATGGTCTTCATACTCCCAAGAACTCTGAAGTCCGTTCCCCTCAAAAGGTCTCTGAAAAACCAATGTCACTCCATCCCTCAGGCTAAGGAAATGACGGAGGAAGGGTTCGGTAATCAGACATGAGTGCGCAGCCAAGGGGGCCATTCCCACTTTAGGCCAACTAGATCTGGAGTCCCCATTAAGCTTCATCCTGGGAGAAGCTAGAATATTTGCATAAAGCCACTGAGCAGGAAAACCAATATCTAAACTGACATCTTCAAAGTGGGTGGTTTGATTCATAAGCGACTCACTGACATAAATGTAAAAGGCAAGACCCTTAAGGAACATTTTAGGGCGGACTATTTTCCCCTTCATTATAAAATAAAGCAGAGGTGGTCTCCGCTCTCCCGAGGCTCCCCTGAATTGTGGGAAGTTGGCTGTTTCCCACTCAATACGAACCCTGCTGCACCAGATCGATAGGCCCTCTGGCTAGTGATGTAATTGGCTGCCTTCCTCCACCACGGAGCTGGGCCTCCCTCCCAGGGGTCTCAGGCTTCCTTCACCTACAAAAATTAAATAAAATCAGAGGAATCCTGAATTGGTATTATGACAGTCAGCCTTGGGCAGGCAAATCCATGTGATAGACCTTAGCTCTACTGACATGCAGAAGCAGAGATCAACCTGCTGAACATCGCTCCTCACAGTGTGGTCCTGGACCAGCAGGCTCAGCCTCGGCAGGCAGCACGGGGAGAGTCTCAGGCCCCATCCCAGACCCACAGAATCAGAATCTGCATTTTAACAAGATCCCCAAGGGATTCACAAGCACACTGAAGTTTGAGGAATATTGTGCTAGAAGATGGGCCACAAAGAGAAATTTTCACAGACTGAAGGCTGCTGGAGGGGAGGTGGGGGGCGGGGCATGGGGTCCCTGGATACTGGACATTAAGGAGGGCATGTGATATAATGAACACTGGGTATTAAATAAGACTGATGAATCACTTACCACCACTCAGAAACCAGTAATACATTGTATGTTACTTAATTGAGTTTAAATTAAAAATGAAAACAAACAAACAAAAAGTTTCAGCAGCAACAAGCTCCATAGTTAGAAATGACTATTGATCTGGTTTGGAAGAAGCCCTTGATTAAAATAGGAAATTGCCTCCATTCACTGGCTTAGCACAGTTAAAGAGGATCAAATGTGTGTAAGTCATCGGTGCGATGGTGGTGTTGGCATTCTGATTATCACCTTGGGGATATGTGCTACAAGTCTGATTCCACGGCCTTGTGACCAGACCCTGGAAAACCCGCACGTTTTAACAAGCTCACCAGGTCATTCTGACGCAGATGGTTGGTCCCAAAATACATCGTAATACACACTGCACAGTTTGGCCATCATGCTGTGAAATCAAGGAAATGATACTGACATTAGAAATTCTGGTCCCGGGACGCATGGGTGGCTCAGTCAGTTAGACGACCAGCTCCTGGTTCCGGCTCAGGTCTCGATCTCGGCATCATGAGACTGCCTTGTATTGGGCTCTACATAGAGCCTGTTCGAGGTTCTTTCCCCTCCCTCTCTCTGCTCCTCCCCCTGCTCACACAATCTCTATCTCAAATAAATCAATAAATCCTTTAAAAAAAAAAAATGCTTATCCATATCAGCTGGAAGAAGGAATGTTGGCACTGTCAAGATGAAAGTGGACAAGAAGTAAACCTTGTCTGCTGCTTATACTTATATCACACACACACACACACACACACACACACAGGTATGTGTTAAGTCATGCAGCAAGCTGCAAGCAATGTGGGATTCCCAGGTCGGGGAGGGGATTAATAAGGTGCTGAGAACAGGAAGGGTGTCTGAATCACAGCTGGTGTATTTAATTTGTGGGAAAGTTCGGGGCTCTGTAGTCTATGGTTTAGGGAGTTCTGTATAGTCTAAGATGACATTTTCTCTGTGGTAGATTCAGCCTGAGGGTGGGTAGTCAAATCTATGTTAACTCTTTGTGGTCAAGGTAGGATAGCTCTTAGAGACATTGATGAAACAATTTCAATTTCCAGTTGGCAAGACTTTAGAAAGCCTCTGGTCCACGCACGGACTGCCAGCATCAGACTCACCTGAGGGCTTGTTAAGCGTGCCCTTTCCTAGACACCCCCCACAGCAGGACTACTGGAAAGCATGGTTCTCTAGAAGCCCCATGTAGTTCTGGTGATCATCGGGCTTGAGAACCACAAAGTTTCATCTTCTAGATGAGAAAAAGCGGCATGCCCACAGTTCCCAGCCCGGATCCCCAGACGAGAGCTCAGCTGGCAGATGCACTAACCACCCAGGAAACTCCCTTTGCCCTGGGACCTTACTGAGAACCAGGAAAGCAGAAGCACCAGCTTGAAGGGACTTTGCGCCTATTATGAATCAAAGCCCACTCCTTTGTTTTATTCTTTAAAACTTCCTACTGAGGGGCGCCTGGGTGGCTCAGTGGGTTAGCTCTCTGCCTTCAGCTCAGGTCATGATCCCAGGATCCTGGGATGGAGCCCCACATCAGGCTCTCTGCTCGGCAGGGAGCCTGCTCTTTCCCTTTCTCTCACTGCCTGCCTCTCTGCCTACTTGTGATTTCTGTCAAATAAATAAAATCTTTTTTAAAAAAATAAAAAATAAATAAAACTTCCCACTGAGTTTCTGGATACTTAAAATGCAGCTTCACAGATAGTACATTTTGACCAACTGGAGGTTTGCAGCAGCCCTGCATGAAGCCATTTTCCCAACAGCATTTGCTTACACGGTGTCTCTGTGTCACATTTTGGTCATTCTCACCTCATGTTAAACTTTTTCATTATTATTACATTTGTGATGGTGATCTGTGATCTTTGATGTTACCACTGTAATTGTTTGCAGCACTACAAACCATGCCCTTATAAGACACTGATTTAATCAATAAAGGCTGAGTGTGTGCATGTGTTCTGACTGCTCGACCAATCAGGCTTTCCTATCTCTGTCTCCTTCTCCTCAGGCCTCCCTACTCCCTGAGATGCAACAGAACTGGAATTAGGCCAGTTACTAACCCTACAATGCCCTCTAAGTGTTCAAGTGAAAAGCAATCAATAAGGCAAACTTCATTGTTGTCCCATTTTTTGAAATTGCCACAGCCACCCTAACTTCCTGTCTTAACACCCTGATCATTCAGGGCCACCACCACCAAGGCAAGACCCTCCAGCTGCAAAAAATTAGGACTCCCTGAAAGTTCAGAAGATGGTTCTCATTGTTTAGTGATAAGGTATTTTTTAATCAAGGTACATACATTGTCCTTTTGGACATAATACTATTGCATGCTTAATAAGACTAATCTCTAGTGTAAATTTAACTTTTATATGCACTGGGAAACGAAAATATTCATTTGACTCACTTTAGAGCAATATTCACTTCATTATGGTGGTCTGGAACGGAACCCACAGCATCTCTGAGGTGTGCCTATGCCAGCCGACCAATGTCTCTGGCCTCACCCCAGAGCCTGGCTCCAAATCTTAAGACTCAACCCTCGGGAAATGCACTAATGTTTGTACCCATTCGACATCCATTTAGGACTTTTTTTTTTAAGATTTTACTTATTTATTTGACAGAGAGAGAGACAGCCAGAAAGGGAACACAAGCGGGGGAGTGGGAGAGGGAGAAGCAGGCTTCCCGCCGAGCAGGGAGCCAGACATGGGACTCGATCCCAGGATCCTGAGATCGTGACCTGAGCCAAAGGCAGACGCTTAATGACTGAGCCACCCAGGCGCCCCTGACAACATCTGTTTAGGATTACACACAATGTTCAGTATAAGAGAAAGAGCGATAAAATTTACACACACGGTATCACATTCCCTTTCTTAATTCTTCTCCAGAGAAGAATACAAATGTAAATGTTAAAACTTACAAAAAACAATGCGTTTCATACACCACCAACTGTGTTAAAATTAAAAGGATAATGACATGTACAAACGTATCTGCTTTCCTTTATGTAAAATTTCTCCCAAGTTAGTCAAGTAACTAGAGGCCTGATGGGAGAGGGCTTTTCCTGGAGTCTTTTATGCTTTTCCCATTGTAAGCCTTGCAATGGTATTGCCCACCTAAAATACCCAATTCACTTTTAGTTTTGTTTTTAAGAAAAGATTACATGAAGTGTCGCGAAGTCTGCAGTCTGCAGCAAAAGCTGGTCTCAGTCCAGCAGGACCCTGTGACTCTGCAAGGTCCCCCAATAGGTGGGGCAGGTCGTGTGACCCAGTCTCCCCGCTGGGCATGGCGGAAATCCCTTCATCCCAAGCATGTGCCAGCCCCTATTCACCGCTCACTATAGCCATATAAAATACCTTCAGAACTATAGCCATATAAAAACACCTGCGCAGTAAGGAAAAGGGCTGATCAGAACACCACAGTCTGTACACCTGGCCCTACTCACCGGGTATCTCTCACAACCAGAAAACAGCCAAAGCCACTAAATAATCACAAAACCCTCAGCTCAGAAGCTGCATGAACCCTGGAGGACCATAAAAAGTCTTGCACAGGATCGCCTGGGTGGCTCAGTCAGTTAAGCGTCTGCCTTCAGCTCAAGTCATGATCTCAGGGTCCTGTGATCGAGTCCCACATCCGGCTCCTTGTTCAGCGGGGTGTCTGCCTCTCCCTCTCCCACTGTCCCTCTCTCTTTCTCTCTCTGTGTCAAATAAATAAACAAAATCTTAAAAAAAAAAAAAAAAAAAGGTCTTGCACAGAAACCACATGATACCTAGGCATTTCCCTGCTTAATTCTTCTTCTGGGTGAAAATGCTTACCCACCACCACACAAACACACACACACACACACACACACACACACTATATATATATATATATATATATATATATATAGTAGTGGAAGTTCTTAATATCAGACCATAAAATCCAGACACCTTCAGCCAAATACATATATATATATACACACACACATACATATATGGTAGTTGTTCTGAGAAGATTCTAAAGGACATTTCTGACGACCCCCCAAAATTAAAGCATCATTGTTCTGCAGTCTATATTTCAATGGGCAGTCCTAAGGCCTCCCACCAGGAATACTTTTTAAAAATGCCTATTTCCAAATTAATTAATTAATTAATTAAAATGCGTACTTCCAAAGTCTGCCACCCTCTCACATCAGAAGATCTGCAGGTGGTGCCTGGGAACACACCGCTGGAAAGTCAATGATACAAGAAATATTCAAGTGCTTATCTTGGCTATTGTGAATAACGCCGCAATAACGCCGCAATGAACGAGGGAGGAAAACAGCCTTGAGCGTTTGTCTCCAGCGGAAGGGATAAAGAAAATGCGATATATACATACAATGGAATAGTATTTGATTTTAGAAAAAAAAAAAAGGAGTTTTGACCACTTAGGGCAAGGATGAAGCTTGAGACATGATGCTAAGGGAAAGAAGCCAGACACAGAAAGATAAATATGGCATAAACTTGTTTATATGTGGAATAGGAGAAAAGTCCGACTCATAGAAGCAGACTGTAGAACGGTGCCTGCCAGGGACCAAGACCTGGGTGGGCGGGAGGTAGGGGGGCGGGGGGTGGATGGACAAATGAGGATCAAAGTGCACAAAGGTTTGGTTTTTCGGGATGATTAGGTTCCAGAAATCCAATATATAGCACAGTCACTAAATACTGCATTCCACACTTGAAACTGGCTAAGAGAGTAAATCTTTTTTTTTTTTTAAGATTTTATTTTTGTTTATTCGACAGACAGAGATCACAAGCAGGCAGAGAGGCAGGCAGAGAAAGAAAGAAAGGAGGAAGCAGGCTCCCCTACTGAGCAGAGAGCCTGATGTGGGGCTCGATCCCAGGACCCTGAGACCATGACCCCAGCTGAAGGCAGAGGCTTAACCCACTGAGCCACCCAGGCGCCCCTAAGAGAGTAAATCTTAACAGTTACCACCACACACATGAAAACAGTAACTAGGTAAGGGAAAGCTGTGTTAATCAGCCTCATTGTGGTAATCATTGCACAATGCATATGGCTATCAAACCATCACACTGCATACCTTAAATATATATGAATTCTACTTCTCAAGTACACCTCCATAATGCTATTTAAAAAATAAAATTGAAGGGGAAAAAAGCCACAGCATTTCCTGCAGATAAAGAATTTATATCCTCTCTAGAGAACTCTGCAGCATTGGGTGGGAGTGAATGAAACAACAACTCCCCAAGAAGGAAAAATTAGCTATTTGTTTGACTCTTTTATTCCCTGAAAAATCAGTGTGTGAGAGTCAAACTCGGGTAACACCACACATGTAAAGCCTTTTAAACACTGTATGCAAAGGGCTGACTTTCTAGCTATATTAAAACTTCTTCGAAAACCATGCCTTAGAGATGAAGAGAAAGTCTGACTTGTTTATTTGATCATTCACTTAATCACCAATATAACACTTTGCATTCTCAATGTGTGATTTATTAAGTCTGTAAGCCTGATATCAACTCATGCCCAACCTGATACAGTGATAGATAGCCTAATACTTGGAATTCCAAACACGCTAGTCTGTGTTTACAGAATTCTAAGGTTTAACGCCATCATATCTCTTGATTGAAAACCTCCCCATCTGATCCACAGAGTTTTTCCCCCAAGTTCTCGTCTTAGGAGTCAAGATCTATCCATGTGTAATTTCTTTTATGTTGGTATTTTAATTGAACACTAAAAAATAATAGTTCGTGGAATACAAGATTTAGTGCAGCGCATAAAAAAATAAAATGACAATAATAAAAAAATATCTCACTTACTCACATAAATTAACACAAAGCCCTAAAAACTCAACCTATGAATATCATATATTCTGCTGTTGATTTTCCATTTTCGCCCCCAAAATGCAATAAATTACCAAGTATTAGCGCAGCAGGGCACCTTGGGTGCTCATCGGACGCATAATTCTTTCCTAAAACATCTCCGCTGTTTCTCACCCGTATTTGTCTTCCCAAATCTTTATTAACTCCACCAAAAGAGCTTATTGAAGGCGTACCTTCTTTTCGACCTCAGGGGCTTTCAGCCAGTAAAAACAAAACAAATTAGAACTCTGATATTCACATACGTAAGGGGGAAATCAATAGTTTTAATTTTCACATTGAGGCCCTACAATTTTCAACTGACGGCCTCAGCAGGTTTTAATGGACACAAACAATTTACTTTTACTGTTTTAATTGTTTTTCGTCAATCACTTTTTATTGCCCCTCTACATCTGACTAAACAAATTAATCGAGCTGTATTCATAAATGATGACTCGGTAAAACGGCCGGTTATGTATATTTTACTATTGGAGTCTGAATTACAGGCGGTCCTGGGAAACAGGGAGCCAAAAGGTAGACTTGGTCCTTAAAGCAGAAAAAATGGAGCGAGTACAGAGGAAAATGACAGTACGGTGACCCCGAGTAGGTTAGGGCATCCCAGGGCAAGTCCCTTTCTTCTGCATGAATGCCACGTGGCTAGCTGTTCGTCCCTGGGGAGAAGAAGTGGCAGAGTTTCAGGTGACTGGGATGGCAAAGACCTTGAGTGCCTGAAGGGAGGTGAGGGTTGTTTGTGTCGAGTTAATTAGGAGACTAGGCTGTCGCTCAGGCAAGCCTGCGCGCGTCAGATAAGCAGACTGCCGCGGACCCCACGCACTTTCTTTTAATCACAAAAACTGTCTCCACTCTGCAAAAGCCTATGATGTCCTGGAGCAGCAAGCCCTCCCCTCTGAACAGTTTCTCGTGGACACCTTTTTTACATCTAATAGGGTGAGCGTAAGGAAAACCTCCTTGTCAATGGAAAACTTCAACACCTGTGTGATGTTTCTGAAAGGTAATGTCCCTAAAAGTTGACCTTGAGAGCCTTACAAAAGACAAATAAAGGTTTATACAACCAATACACTGTTCGGATTTAACTCCTCCATCTGCTTTGATCACGTGGCCTGGAATCATTAGTGAAAGGTAATCAATCCCAGCTGTCATCATGGTTTATAGGAGAGAATTTTCCAGAACTGCCATCCAAGCGCTTTCTAACTTTGAGAAGTCACGGCTTTTCGGTATCTCCCTGGAGTAGGGCTGTATCATGGTAGGTTTGATTTTTGCAAATTCAATCACATGTACTGGCCGGAGAGTGCGGGGAAGGAAACCGGGTGGTGGGGGGAAGGGAAATAATTGAAATAGTGCAAATGACTCTGCCTTCCACACACTTGCTGAGCACATGTCCTACAGAAAACGGAGATCCGAAATATGACTCAGCTGTCCCCGAGGTCACTCTCAGCCTGAACTCACTCTGAACCACATCTGGTGCTCAACTAAGAAACCATGAAGAATTCCACCATGAGGGGGGTGGGGGCGAGTTGTCTATGGTGGACTCACTGACAGATGGGCTCTTAGTTTCCAGAAAGGGGCCTCTCCACCAGATTCTCAAGGAATATTTGGCTGCCCTCGACATGCTCCTGAAGAATTGCCTTTACAAGCTGCCTCGGTGTAGGAATCCACTCCGCCGAACACCTCCTGGCTTCCCAACTGGAAAACTGTGCTGGACCAAACTGAAACCCAAGGAGACTCTTCTCTGGCTTGATTTATGGACATGTTGCAGCAGTCAACCCCTCGAAATCTCTGACATGACCCAAAGGGCCCATAATTATTCCTTTTAATTGTGATAAATCACTCTGGAGTAGGCAAATATTTGATTCTCAATTAATTTCCTCGGCATTCCCGGCAGTGGCGGGGCAGCTGCTCCATGGCTCCTTACGTCGTCCTATTAGGACTGAGTGCAGGGCTGATTGAAGGGACAGGTGGCTGACAGTGACTTATAGGAGACAGCCTGTGTTCTCAGAATATGTGAGAAAAGCAAAAAAATGCAAGGAAATTAATATGCAGCTCTAAATTGGCATTTAGATCTATCAGAGAAATCAGAGGCCAAGCTCTGGTACTGAAGAACCGCTAGAGAAGACAAAACGCTGAGCATAGGGTCTGCCTGAGTCCCCAGTGCGGGTCAGAGAATTCCAATGCCTGTTATATTCTCCTTTCCCAAAACCCTGGTTCCGCAGGACGGCAGGGAACCAGGAGGGCATTTTCGGACTCACTCCTCACTAGCAACGAGGTAGTACTCCAAGTTACTTAAATTCTCTGGGCCTCCAGTCAGCTGGGAATAGTCACAGTGCCCCTTCATAGAGCGGTTATTAGGATGTTATAAGGTTATATAAATATCTGTGGCATGAATGCATAAGTAAATATAAGTTGACATTAGTATTACTCATATCAGTATTATTTTCATTACTAGGAAAATTGAACGTGCAGGGAATAATAAAAGACACTAGTAAGGCTGTGTTTCTATGTGCCGGGCCCAAATACATGGCATAATGTCCTCCTTGTTCATCTGTTTGCACAGGCACAGCCCACTTTAGGACGGTCCCTGTGTGTTGGGAGACTACGTCACAGTCCTCTTCCTTCTATGCCCTGCTGAGAGCGAGCTGTAAAATCCAACTCTGAGGTACTAGGGAGGTCACACAGAGTCAAGTCTCATAGCTTTCTTCGGTCTGGATCCAAATGACTTCAGAGAAATGGAGAGCTCCATGGGTACCCGTCCAGCTTCCCAGACTGACCTGATTTCTCAGCACTGAGGTTTGGGGTCTGTGGTAGCCATCTTAATAGAAAGATCAAAGGCTGCTTGCAACTCACCCCACCATACTATGTAGTAAAACAACATAAATCCAGATCATAGTTACTTCATGGTCACGGAAATATGTCTGCATGGGATATCTGGCTCCAAGCTAGGGCTTGGAGACTCCCAACCAGAAAGCTACAGTGAAGAAGACCAAATGTACATCACGGTGACTATGCGTCCTAAAAGAGATGGTAGATGGCCCATGCCGGTGTTGTTCAATTCAGCACTTTTTGCCAAATTCTCTTTCCCGGACACTGAGGACATAGCAGCTAACTGGGGACACACAGTCCCAACTCCCCACAAGACTCAAAACTTACAGACAGATCAAGCTATTACTTGAGCATGGTTTATCATCTAGCTTCTCTGCTTCCAAGCAAGAGAAACCAACTCCAGCTAAGGGAAAAGAGGATGTAATTAGAAGGACAACTGTGGTTATTTGCAAGTACCACCCTAATTTCTCACCCCTCCAGATCTCCGTGTCCTTGGTACGTAAGCAGGCAGTGCCCCCCAGCCTGGCTGGACTGACTCACCCCTCCCTTTGACACTAGGCTCAACTGTGTGCTTTGCTTTAGCCAGTGGAATGCTAGCAGGGCAACATTAGCAGAGGCTACAAATGGACTTGGGGGTACCAAGGGGGCACAGATGGATTTTCCTCTATATCTGCCCTCTGAGTACAACGAAATACCCTGGAAAGAATCCAACAACCATAAAAGGTGGAGAGAGGAAAGTGGACTGGCTAGGGACCTCAGGACTTAAAGAAACCATGGTAAGTTCCCTGGGTTTTCTCTTTAGCTCACATATATTCCAGACTGGTTATCAGAGAGCCTTCAACCCAGATTCACCAAGAGTTATTAAAAAAAAAAAAAAGTCCAGCTCTGGCCAAAGTCCCCATCAGGGACATAGCAGCGAGACCCAAAACTAGTATCAGTAATTGCCTGATCTACTTACAGCACTGGCACCAGAGCTCCAGGGAACGACCCACTCGAATCTTCCCACAGCATCAACAAAAGACTACCTGAGCAGGGGGAATCATCCCACATTCCACACCTGGTTGCACCAGCAGAACCTGCATCTCTGGACACTCCACCCAAAAGGCAGCCAAGGTCTGGCATCCCTAACTCCCTACCCAGCCACAGGAGATAAATAAGGCCCAGGGTCTTCTGATTCCCCCACCCAGTGGCAGAGAACCACCAGAACCTATTCCCCCAAACACTGGGCAGTACCAGGAGGGATCTGGCAAGTGCTCCAAGGAGCCAGAAGAACAAAGAGCAGAATAACATTGCAAGAGCTCAAAAAACTCAATTGCCATTGGAATTACAGTCCTCAAAGGTGGACCAGAACCTATACACTAAACCAGAGTGACTTCCTGCTAAAATTAAAAAGATTAAATAGGATCAAGAATTGGGAAAATCTCAACCTGAACAAGAAAAGACAATCAACTGATACCAATGCCGAAATAAATCAGATGTTGAGCTTTCTCACAAAAATTTTAAAGCAGTTGTCATAAAATTGTTTCAAAAAGTAATTATTAATTCTCTTGGGCAAATGAAAAGACAAAACTTTAACAAATAAATAACACATACTAAAAACTGGAAATTATAGAACCAAAAGTAGAGTAACTAAAAAAATTCAGTGGATAAGCTCAAGGGTAGAGTGGAAATGATAGAAGGGGACAGACAAGTAGAATTTACTTAATCTAAACAAAAGAGAAAAACAAACTGAAAAAAAAAAATGAATTGCCACTCAGGGACCTATGCGCCAATTACACATTCGTATCTTTGGAGTCTCTGAAGAAAAGAGACAGCTGGAAAAATATTCAAAGAAATAATGGCTGAAAATCTAAATTTGACCAAAAAAAAACCATAAACCTACAGATCCAAGAAGCTGTGCAAACCCTCAGTAAGATAAACCTAAGTAATCAATGCAAAAGCGCATCATAACTAAACTCCAGAAAACTAAAGACCCAAGAAAAATCTCAGAAGCAACCAGAGAGAAACTGGTTACTGACTAGTACTTAACAGGGATCACCAACTCAGATGAGCTCTTTCTTGTCAGAAACCATGGAAGCCAGAAGAAAGAGACACAATGTTTTTTCAAGTGATGAAAAATAAATAAATAAATAACTGTCAAACATGAGTTCTGGATCTGATGAAATGACTGTTCAAGAATGAAGGAGAAATAAAGACATTTCCAGATGAACAAAAACTAAGATAATTTGTTGCCAAGAGACCTACTCTTATAAAGAATGGCTGAGGGAAGCTCTCAGACAAACAGGAGAATGGGAGCAGAAGTAGTAGAACTTCACAATGGGAAGAAAAACAAGTGAGATAGGTAATGACCGAATTTAAGAAATAGACTGTCTTTATCATCCTTTATGGTTGCAGCAAAAATGAAAACATCCTATGTTGTGGTACTCAGTGCATAATGGGGAACCACTTGAGACAATCATATTTCAACAGTAGAGAGGAAAAGGAAACTAAATAGAAGATTTTAATATTCCATCAAATGTACTAAAGCATCGATACAAGAAGGCTGTGATAAATTATGTGCATGTATTATAAAACCTAGGGCTATTGCTTAAAGAAAAACTATATAAATACAATTCAAGAAATAATACAAAGATACACTAAACATAGTACAAACAAAAAATGAATCCCTTACAAATATTCAGAAAACCACGGGAAAGCAAGAAAGGAGGAACAGAGAAATGAGAAACAGGGGAAACAAACAGAAAATAAATAATAAAATGGTAGACCTAAGCTCTAACCTATCAGTATTCCTTGTAAATGTAAGTGGTCTAAATACACCAACTGAAGGACAGAAGGACAGATATATGGCACAATCACACACTGTCCATAAGAAACTCACTTCAAGCACAATGACAACATTGGAAAGCAAAAGGAAAGGACAGATCATGCTAAGATTAATAATTTTTAGAAGCATGAATGGCTATATTCAAATAAAGTAGGCTTCAGAACAATAAGAATTACAAAGGATATTAAAAGGACGTTGCGTAACCGTAAAACAATTCACCAAGAAGTTACAGCAGTCCTGCCTGTGTGTGTATCAAACCACAGAGCTTCAAGATACATGAAACAGAAACTAATAGAGCTGAAAGGAGAAATGGACATGTTTGCAGTCATCCCTGGAGACGCTTGGCAAGAGACAGGTCTACTAGAAAGAAAACGGGCCGAACTCTACAACAGTTGAACAAACCTGGCAATCAGTAGAAACCAACAACGTTTACGAAACATGAAACAACAGCAGAATACACATTGTGTTCAAGTGTCCATAGAACTTTCACCAAAATAAACCATATCCAGGATCTTAAAACAAACTCCCCAATTTTTTTTAAAAAATTAAAGCTTCAGAATTTGTTTTCTGACCCAAAAGGAATCAAACAAGATATCAGTAACAAAAAGGCAAAAGGACAATCTTCAAACACTTGGAAATTAAATGATACACTTTTAAATCATTCATGGGTCAAAGGGAAAGCCTCAGAAGAAATTTTTAAAGTATGAAAATGAAAATACAGTGTTTAAAAACATGTGACACGGGGGTGCCTGGGTGACTCTATTGATTTCTGCTGAGGTCATGATCTCGGGGTCCTGGGATGGAGCCCAGCATCTCCACGCTCAGCGAAGAATCTGCTTGAGATTCTCTCCCTCTCCCTCTGCCCCTCCTGCTTGTGATCTCTCTCTCTCTCTCTCTCAAATAAAAAATAAATAAATAAATCTTTAATTTAAAAAGGCAAGGAAACCTCTTTACAAGATAATACATACATAAAATAAAAATATGTGGCTCAGCAATTCTGAGACTGAAATCTATAACACTAACTGCTTATATTAGAAAAGAGAAGAGATTTGGGGCACCTAAGTGGCTCAGTCAGTTAAGCTCAGGTCATGATCTCAGAGTCCTGGGACTGAGCCCTAAGTCAGGCTCCCTGCTCAACAGATTCTGCTGGTCCCTCTCCCTTCACCCGTCCCCCTGCACGTGCTCTCTCCCCTTCTCTCTCTCTGTGTCTGGCTCTTTCAAATAAATAAATCTTTAAAAAGGAGAGAGAGAGAAAAGATCTCAAATCAATAACCTAAGTTTCTACATAAAAAAAAAACCCACAAAAAGAAAATAAAAATACAAAGCAGAGAAAAGGAAATAATAACAGCAATAATAGAAATTATAATAAGCATGGAAATCAATGAAATTGAAAATGGAGAAAATCAATAAAACCAAAACTGTTTGGGGGGTTGGGAGACCAATAAAATTAATAAACCTCTACAACTGATAAAAGTAAAAAGAAGACACAAATCACCATTGTCAGGAAGTGAACAGAAGATAGCACTACAGATCCTGAATCCAAAAAAAGGAGGATAGTAAGGGAATATGTACTCAAAACAACTGTAGACTAATATATCCAGCAACTTAGAGAAAAGAGACAAATTCTTATGGACCCCAACCATCAAAACTAAGATAGAATGGATAATGTGAATATGATAGTCAGCAAAAAAACTGAATATTTAAATGATACCTACAAAAGAAATTCTCCAGACCAGATGATTTCACTAGAGAATTTAACCAAAATTTAAAGAATAATTAACACCAGCTTCATAAAACCTCTTCTTCCAGAAAAAAGAGGAGGAGGGAATGCTTGTCAATTCATTTTATGAGGTCAGTGTTACCCTGATACCAAAAACAGAAGACTATACTAAAAAAGAAAAAAAGAGGAAAAAAAGGAAAACTGTAGACTAATGTCTCTCATGGATATAAAATTCCTTAACAAAATATTACCAACTCTTAACAATGTAAAACAAGAAGATTTATACACCATTACTCTCTAGCAAATAAATAAATCTAAACAAACAAACAAAAGAAAACAGAGAAAAGATTAGTGATTTCTAGGGGAAAGGGGCAGGGGATGAGAGAAAGGTGGGCATGGCCATGCAAAGTTACTTCTGTCGTGTTGGAACAGCACTATATCTTGACTGTAATGGATACACAATTCTCCCTTGCAATAAAACTGAGAAGAACCAAATACAGACCTGCACCCAAGTGAGTACAAGTCAACTGAGAAAATCTGAACGAGATCAATGGGTTGTATCAACATCAGAATCCTTGGTGTGCTACTGCACTATACAGCTTTGCAAGATCTCAGTGTTAAGAAATCACAAAAAGGGTTCACAGGATCTTGCTGTCTTTCTTAAAACTTCATGTGACTCTATAATTGTGTCAAGATAGGTTTTTAAAATTCTTTAAAGTTGGAATTTCCCTTTTTTAATGGGCTTGTGTATTTGCACATTCTTGTGCCTCTGCTGCAGCCATGAAAACATGCCACAATTCACCCGCCGGAAGGTAAGAGACACGTGGAGCAGAGGAGGCTGCCCCAGCTGAGCCCGTCCCAGAATGTGCCGATTGCCAGCCATTCCCCAATCCTGTGGGTAACCCAGCAAGTGGAAGAACCAAATGCCAGCTGATCCAACACATGTGACCAAAGCTTATTTTTTAATGTCGCTGAAAGTTTTGTGGCCATTTGTCACACAGCATTACCATAGCCGTTGGTAACTGATGCAACAGCCAAGGGTCAGAAAAGCTAGAACCAAAGAACTGGAGGCAGCATAACGGCCTCAAGGTTCCCCTGGAAAAATTCAGCAGCTCCCACCATGTTTTGTGCTGGATTTTTTTTAGCTCAAATACAAAAGATTCAAATTCCCAGGAAAGTATCTGCTTGACTTCACTTGGACGCCTTGACTGCATGCTATGAGAGAGTGTGGGACTCCCCTCCCCACCAAGGAAAACTGGAATGCAATAAAAAGAAGGGAGAATAGACACTATGCCAGCCTGGGCAAATTGACAGACGTCCTGCGCAGAGACAAACAGGTTGTATTACTAACATCGCGGTTCTGATCAGCTTTTAACATAGACTTAAAATCCACAACTGCCATTCTGATCGTTTGAGGGAAAAATAGCTTTGGGAGAGTGGGCCACATTGAGAGGTAGTGTGACAGAATGGTTAATATTTGGATCCTGGAACCAGATTTGTGTGGATCTGAATTCAGCTCTTCTGCAAAATTACAGATGTCCTGAGTGGGAGCAATTAATATGAAAAATGTTATATCCTCTATCTAGATATTAAAGATTTATAATACTGATTACCATATTAAAAGTTCTGGAAGCCCTGATGTCTGGAAAGCTGTTGAAGTGGGATGAACCCAACAGGTCACTGAGAGTCAGTACAGCAAAATTAAAGTGCAGGCTCAGTTTGTATCCTGGCTGTACCACTCATTGTCTATGTGACCTTGGGTAGGTCACTTAACCTCTCTGTGGCTCAGTGCCCTCATCTGTAAAATGGGGATAATAATCACACCCATCTACTAGGGCTGTCATGCAGACTTAATGAATTTATCAGTCAAGCATTTCGAATAGTGCCTATTCTAAATAAGTGTTAATTTAAAACCTAACTTCTCAATACATTCTATTATTAATTCCTTGCTCAAATAAGAAAGTCCCTTGCTTTTATCCTTTCTCCCGGTAAAAGACAGAATTTATTACATTTGACCTGGGAGTTTTCACAACAGGAAAGGCCATATGGCAAATACCATCCCTTAACAATTGGGGAAAATAGGCAAAGAGCTGCCATAAATCCCTAACCCTTTATTTGAACGGCAGCAGTGACCGATCCTTTGATACCCAACATCCCTCTCCACTATTGTCACTGTCCCAGTCCTTTCAAGCCTTCAAAAGGGTGTTTTATGGCCATTCCTTCATTGATCACATGGCTTATTGACACACCACAGCTGGGCCAACTGAGTCTTCAGAGCCACGGCCCCACATCTGCGGGCACGATGATTAATCTTCAGCGCTGCAGAGGCTATATGATTAGCTTGGGTTAGGCCACCCTGGAATTGGATTAAGGGAAGTCTCCTCATGTAGTGGGTCAAAGAAGTAATTTTTCATCTCTAGAGACCTGGGTTCTAACCTCACGGAAGCCCCAGGAGATAACACGTTTTGTGGTTTCCGTCCATCCCACAATTTGTCAACATCCCGCAGGAATAAAATTCTTCTTAAAGGCCATTAATCAAAAGAAAGTAGAGTCACCATAGCCAAGGATCGATGGAATTTGGGGGCTGCAGTTGACACCGTCAGCCTCGTTAGAAATGGCTTCCTTCCAAAACACAAAATAAAAAAAATAATAATAAAATATATGGTTTCCTTTTGTTTAAGCTCTTCACCAGGTGAGACAACACCGTCAGTCCCCATGCCCTCCACCCGCAGCCCCTGGCAACCACCCACCTATATCCCGTCTGCAGGGGCTTGGGGGTTCTGGACATTTCCCATAAATGGGATTGTTCACTATGCGGCCTCGGTGTCTGGCTTCTTTCACTCGGCACCGGGCTTTTAAGATGCATCATGTTGCACCATGTATCAGTAATTTATCCTTTCTTATGGTGGAATACCACTCCACCGTACGGATAGAGCACATTCTGTTTACCCGTTCGTCCGGTGAGGGACACGGGGCTTGTTTCCGTGTTGTGGCTACTCTGAATCACACCGCTATAAAAACTCATGCACAAGCTTTGTGTGCATGTAGGTTTTCAGTTCTCTTGGTATTCACCTAGGAGAAATCTGGGTCACAAGATAACTCTATCTTTAACTTTCTGAAGCACCAACAGGCTATTTGCCAACGTGTCTGCACCAGCTTATATCCCCACCAGCAGTGGATTAAGAGCTCAAATTTCTCTACGTTCTCACCAACACTCATTATTGTCTGTGGCCATCCTACAGGTGTGAAGTGAGAACTGGCTGTGGTTTGGATTTGTTAAGCATCTTTCATGCCTTTTAGCCATATATCTGTCTTTTGGAGAAATGCCTAATCAAATCTCTTGCTCATTTATTAATTACATTGTCTTTTTATTGTTGAATTATGGAAGTTTTTTAAGGCATCTGGATACTACTCCTAGAGCAGATATATGATTTGCAAATATTTCTTCCCGTTCTGTGAACGACCTTTTCACTTTCTTGCTGGTGTCCTTTGACCCAACAACTTTTTAGTTATCATGATGTTTGATTTATTCCATTTTTCTTTGGTTACTTGTGCTTTTGGTTGGTGATTCCTTTAAAGTGGAAAAGCCACAGGGGGGAAAGAGGAGGTTTCTGGGCTTCCCAGAAATCCTGGGCTGCCTGTTTGCTTCCGTCCAAGGTCACCATTCTCCAGCCCAAGAGACCAGTAGTCTGAGGCACGCTTGTCTTGTAGTTGGCCCACACAGTAGTTCTGGGACACAGAACGGAAGTGCTAAAGGCCGTAGGAGAAGGATAAACCCAGGTCTGTGCAACCTGCCATGCGACACTCAGGAGTCAGCGAAAGAAACCACCCACATTAGCGGCAGGGTTCTGGGTGACATCACAGAAGCTAGGTTTGGGCTGAATCATGGATGTGAAATATGCTAGAATCATCCATGACTGTCTATCACATTCCCACCTTCCTGCATAATCTCCCACCCCAGCCACTGGAGCCCAGGCAGCCAGCCACCCTGTGTCACAGCAACCTGACTTCTCAACCCCACCTTTCTTGGACCAAGCAGACTGGATGGAGAAGGGCAGCTGGACACAAGGACAGCCAATCAGCCCAAGAGTTGTCCGGTGACCAGAGCCATGGCCTAGCACCTGAAAGTGAGCAGAACAAGCCAGGCTCTCACGTATGCCCGTTTGATTTGGGAAACACAGGGAGACTACAGCAGTGAGCTGTGAAGCCTGCGCGTGAAGCAGTGACAAGCCAAGGTCATTTACAAGGTTAGGTTATGAAGGAGAAGCTGAGTGAGCACAGCGAGCTGCTCCAATGGGCATATTACAACCGTGCTGCTTGACACCCGCTCTGCCCACTTACTGCGTCACTTCCTCTTAGAGGTACCACACTTCCCAGACTGCCTTGCAGCTCGGGGTGCGCGTATAAACCGGGTTCTGCCAGTCAGCCTCACCTGAGACTTGTAACGAGACAGGGAAGCAAGAAGATGAAAAAGAAATGCGGAAATAATGCTTATCGAGCACTTGCATTATTTCCAATAGCATGCCCTTCACTTTCCGATGCCTCCTGCACTCTCGTGTGCCCTTTTCCTTTCCTTGATTTACAAATGAGGAAACTAAGTCCAAAGCAAATTAGTTAACCTATCCAAGGTTCCCAAATGAACCAGTGGCTTTACTTCCACTCTGGCTAACTCAAAAGTCCTTGCTTGTCCCACCATTCCATACTGGGGTTTTTTTTGGTTTGGGTTTTGTTTTTTTGTTTTTGTTTTTTATTTGGGTGTATGTTTGTTTTTTATTCTGGGATGCCAAAGGTTTGGAAAGTACAGGGGAATCCATCAAGGATGATTCTAAGCTCCACCATCCCGAACCCATCCCCTATAGAACAGGTCGCTATAGACTTGGGATTGTAAACAGAATTCATCCCTCCTGTCAGGCCTGACTTTATTCGGACTGGCTGAGAACAATGGTGAGAGAAGATTCAAGAAGCTACCTCAGGTTCAAAGGGAAAATGATGCCGTATGGGTTTGCAACCTCCACCATGGGCAAAGGACAGGAAATTTATCCTAAGAGTCTACATGCTTGGTAAATTTGACCCCAAAATCCTAGGCAAGACTGCAACTTTGCTGCACTTTTTAAAGTTTTATTAAGTAATCTCTACACCCAACACAGGGCTAGAACCCATGCCTCCAAGATCAAGAGTCACATGTTCCTCTAAGCCAGCCAGGTGCCCCCACCCTGATACTCTTAACTTCCAGCCTATTTTGTACTTTCTATCTCTCCCCAACTTCCCTTTAAATATCCTTTCCTAGCATCCTTCTTCCTACCACCACAAGTTCCTGGGACACGGTCTTGGCTCAAACATCCTATAGTAACATCCCCCCTCACTATACGCTGGACTTTAGTGTCAGGATCTCGTGGTTACTGTTTCTCTTATCCAAGCAGGGGTGCTACATTATTCTTTGCACGTCTACACCTGCAAAGCTTGAAGTGTGACTGCAGTCTACAGTCTCTTCCTTATTTATCAAGGCTTTCTAGAAAGAATAGTTCTGCCCCCATCCTCACCAGCACAGCTGCTTCATAACCTATTCAACATAGATCATCATATCCAAGTAATTCATACAAAAGCAATTCCACTAGCACTGAATACATGCACGGCTGTAAAGATCTTGCGTGCGTGTGTGTGTGTGTGTGTGTGTGTGTGTGTATGCATGGAGAGAGAAGTAGAGTTTCCAAATGTATGTTCTGCTCCAGTCTATCGGTGAGAAATAGATGGGAAAAAAAATGGTGATATATCCATATAATAGGATACCGCATAGCCATAGACCTTGAACAAAGGAAGCAGGGAAGCAGTGGGTCTCTAAGTCCCAATACGGAAAAATCTCCATGACGGATCATTAAGCAAACAAAGCAGAGCTACCCAGAAAACTGTCACAAGGTGAGCAGGGTGTGTCCACAGATACGAGGCAGCCACAAAAACAAATATCCATCAACAGGGAGCCAAGTCAAGCTGTTTGAACAGCTCCATTTCTGTTAAAATGATAATATATTCATTTGTACGTTAAAAATGAATTTGGAAGAGGGGCGTCGGGATGGCTCAGTCCACCGGTGAAGCACCTGACTCTTGATTTCGGCTTAGGTCATGATGTCAGGGTTGTGGGATCAAGCCCCGTGTAGGGTTCCATGCAGGGCATGGAGCCTACTTAAGGCTCTTTCTCTTTCTCTACCCCTTTCCCACCCCCCTTTCTGAAAACAATTTTTTAATTTAAAATTAAAATTTTAAAAATCCATTTGGATGAACATACACCCAGCCATGCAAAGGCATCGCCCTTGGGAAATGGGACCATGAAAGACTCGGTTCTAGAGGTTAGATCGTTGCACGACTGAATTTTTATGAACCCGATGTATTACGGTTCTTTAATCTACTTCAAAAAATTTTAGCTGTCATTTAGAATTGTGAATTCCACAGAGAACCCCTCTCAGAAAGAGCGGCAGAAAGAGGGAGCAGAGATTGAGAAGGAAACAAAGCTCTCTTGAAATGCAGAATCCTAAGCACTTTGAGCCCTAAGAGGATAGTCTCAACTACCTGCCTACATTGGGGCTAGCAAAGGCTAACTTTTTAAAGTTGGAAATGAAACATAGCAATGCCCCCAAATATAAACAGCCCTAAAGCCGGAGGTAGCACCTGTCTCCCTAAACACTGGGGGGACTGTATCCCAGCAGGAGACTTTCACGTCACCATCGCTGAGGCCTGTGGGCGTGGCCCCCAGGGCAGACCCCTCAGAGCTCAGATCAGAGCCCTCCAGCTCCCCGGGGACCAGGACCACAGGGAGCCCTCTGTCTCCAATCCCTCTTACTGCTCAAGCTAGAATGAGTCGGGCAGGCTACCTGGCACAGATATTGTTGTTCACAGGGACATGTCTTTTTTTTTAGATTTTTTAATTTATTTATTTGACAGAGATCACAAGTAGGCAGAGAGGCAGGCAGAGAGAGAGGAGGGGGGGAAGCAGGCTCCCTGCAGAGCAGAGAGCTCGATGCAGGGCTCGATCTCAGGACCCTGAGATCATGACCTGAGCCGAAGGCAGAGGCTTTAACCCACTGAACCACCCAGACACCCCGGGACATGTCCTTCTTGACATTTTTTCCTGCAAAGGATTTCTCCTTTAATTGCTCTTTAGGTCACTGGATGCCATCAGCCCTGTGACAGCACCTGGACCTTCCCGTGAGCTGCCACGGGAGACACCCCCCAGCCATCTGCTCATGGCCACTTGTCGTGGGGCAGGAAGTTGTCATTCCTCGGGACCCTTCATTCCCCCTGCAATTAACTCCCCACTCCCTTCATCCAGGTTCCCGCTATGTTATTGCTGCGACACAAATGCATTCTTTCCATCGAGGTGGTGCTTCCTGGTTTGCTAAGAAAACCTTGGTTTTGCTACAATTTATGCCTTGATTAAAAATGTGCTGTAGGGTGAGACATGCCATTCAGGGGAGGGTGCTTTGTTAATTAGTGAAACAAATCAGGTCAAATGGTCCTCATAAAGATTCTGCATGTCTGCAATACTGAAATGCCTTACATTTGGCTTAATTTTGTTTTATAAAAAATAGAGATAAGAGGAAATCTACATTTTTTTAAGGCAAGTTCGACAACTAAGAACAAGAGAGACATATCTTGGTGGTTTTGTTTTGTTTTGTTTTTACAAAATCATATACTATGAAAATAATTATTTTTTTAAAGATTTTATTTGACAGCGAGAGAGCCAGAGAGTGAGGGCACAAGGAGGAGCAGCAGCAGGCAGAGGGAGAAGCAGACTCCCCACTGAGCAGGGCACCCAACTCGGGGCTCCAACCCAGGACCCTGGGATCATGACCTGAGCTGAAGGCAGCCGCTTAACCGACTGAGCTACCCAGGTGCCCCTGAAAATAAATATTTTTAAATAATAACTATTTCAAGTCCAGTTTGTGTGTGGGTAAGGGTGTTCGGAACCACACATTTATTTTAGTGCTAATACATTCAGTGCTCATGTTGGTCTCTTTTCTTTCTTTCTTTTTTTTAGTCTTGCTACTTTTTTTTAATCAAGTCTTTTTAATTCCAAGTCTTTTTTTTCTTTAATTTAAAAGTAGTAGCCACCTGCCTGCCAGAGGCCATGGTCCCTCCGGTTCTTTGGGAAACATTTCCCATTGTGCCATCCGTCCAGTATCTGTAAAACTTAGATCCCTGCTGGAGAAATGACCCTCAAGCACAGGGATGAGTCCATTTGTAGACTACCCCTTCCCCGTTCCTAAAATCGTATGCACAAGTTGCTTACCCATCTCATTACCCACTAATGAGAAGAGCTTACACCTGACTTTATTCACAGCCCCTCCCCCAACACAGGGTCTGCCATGAAGTAGGTGCTCAGAAAATCTGGCCGCATCTATGAACCAGTCTGTTGTTATTTCAGGAACGTTCTCTTTTTGTTCTTGATTGGCCTTCAACCTGGCGATGGCTCTCACAAGGCTTGAAGGACCTGAGGGGACACACTGTGTCTTACTCAGCTTTCTATTCTGAGAAACCAGCACAGAGATCCTTAACCCTTTTTAAAATTTTTCAACCTCCCGCTGTACTCCGGGCATTGTGGAAGATACGAAGGTAAGTAAGATAGGGTTGCTGTCCATGACAACTGGCCACTTATAAAACGAGACCAAATCACTGACATTTCATTATTTAAAATGAAACTCAGTTCGTCCTGCACAGGCATGTCCTCATTTCATTATCTAAATAAGACCCACAGGCAGGGCTTTCATTCCCACTTTACAAACAAGGAAATTGAGGCTCTTAAGAAGTCAGGGAATTCGCCCTGGTTAGAACTTGCACAGGTAAGAGCGGGCGGAACGAGGAAGTCAACCCAGTGCCATCAGGACTCACCAGCAAGAGTAGGCAGTGTGTATAGCTTCGTGCTAAGGACCACGGGAGGCAGAGGGAAAGGACTCAACTGAAAATCGCAAGAGCGAGAAGTCTACTGTTCCAACAAAAATCCTACGGTTCTAAGTGACAGAGAAAGAAATCCAACTCCATGTGACTTTAAAAAGAGAACAAGGACATTTACTGGCTCTTAAATGGAAAAGTCCGGGGATAGGAACATGGCGGGATCCCAGGAGCTCAAACAATATCAGGAAGGCTGGTCACTAAGTGTGGGTTCTGTTTTTCTCCAGGGTCACTGCCAAGCAGGCTTCTGGGCTGGTGATGGCACAGATGTCACCAGGCAAGCATCCATCAGCTAGCATCCCCAGGCAAAGGAGAGGGCGTCATTCTTGGGGACACTCCAGCAAAGTCCTGAGCCCCGTGCCCATCCGTAAACCACCTCTCACCACCATATTGGTTTATCTACTTGCCCAGCATGATATAATAATAAAATATAAAAATCAAATGGAAGATAAAATTAAATCAGATTAGTAGAAATAATTAATTGCAAGTAAAATGGTGAAAATAGATTAAATTCAAAAGTAAATACAAATTTAAATTTTAATAAGTATTTTTTAAATATTTGAGACAGAGGCAGGAGGGCAGAGGTAGAGGGAGATGCAGACTCCCCACTGAGCAGGGAGCCTGACCCGGGGCTCAATCCCAGGGCCCCGAGATCAGGACCTGAGCCGAAGGCAGAGCCTTAACCGACAGGGCTGCCTAGGCGCCCTTAGATAAATATATTAAAACTGAAATTTTAAAGCCCCAAGCAGCTCTATGGTAAGGTAGCTATGAGATGTAGACTAAAAAGGGAGAGAAAGTTGTTTGTAAACGATTTCTTTTTCTGTATCACCAAGGCAAGCAGAGTAAGTGAGCACCCCAAGTGCAGTAGAAACGCCCATGTCTTACTTAGAAGGCTGGTAGTTGGTGAGTCCATCAAGTGTCTGTCCAAGTGAAGATACCACAAGAGAAGCGATTGATAATGCCTACAGAGCATTTTAAATAAACTTTTTCTAAAGGAATGAATGGGTTTTTTCCTATTTCATTATTATTATTATTATTATTATCATTATTTTAGAATGAGGCCATAGGGAGGGAGAGAGGGAATCTTCAGCAGGCTCCCCACCAGGATGGGGCCTGATGCAGGGCTCAATCTCCTAACACTGAGATTATAACCTGAGCGGAAATCAGAGTCAGAAACATAACTGACTAAACCACTTGGGCACCCCTTTAGTAAACTTTTTTTTTTCTTTTAAGATTTTATTTGACAGAGAGAAAAGGATCACAGTAGGCAGAGAGGTGGGAGGAAGCAGGCTGCCCACTGAGCAGAGAGCCCATTGTGGGGCTCCATCCCAGGACCCTGAGATCATGACCTGAGCCGAAGGCAGAGGCTTTAACCCGCTGAGCCACCCTACGCACCCCAGGAAACTTTTTATCTTGGAATGACTTTAGATTTGCAGTGAAAGTTTTCACCAAAAGGACCCAGAGTTCCCATCACTTAGTTTCTCCCATTATTAAATCCTTTATTATCAGGACACGTTTGTCAAAACTAAACTCGCTTTGGATGTTACCATTAATGAGACTTCAGACTCGTTTGGTTTCACCAGTTTCTCCACTAATGTCCTCTTACTGTTCCAGGATCCAGGGCAGGCCCCCATGTTGCATTTAGGGACATGTCTCCCCAGGCTCCTTTGGGCGGTGATAGTTTCTCCGTCTAGTTTCATGGTCATGACAGTCTTGAGGACAACTGGTGAATGTCCTCTAGAATGTCTGCTGTGGGGAGTCAGACTGCTGTTCTTCTCAAGACTAGATTCCAGTTACCTATGTAACATTTTAATTAAAACATACGGGTACACCACCATTAGCCAACAGCGGGATGAATGACCAATCCTCGTGTGGATGGGTCACCCGAGATTGCATGCCGCCTTTCTGGCATAAACCACACCCCGAACGCACATCCACGAATTTTGGGTTCAAGTTCTTTGAAGAAGCTGTATCAATTAGGAATGCTTTGGGCTACAACTAACAATGAACTAAGTAATACAAACATTCAATTATCTAATATGTCAAAGTCTGAACATAAACATTCCTGCATTGGGGCTGTGAATTTAGAGTGTCATAAAAGACTTTCCACTCTACTGACTTTTGGTTTGGGGTTAGAGCCTCATGATCACAAAATGGTTGCTACAGCTCCAGATACTTTACCTACATTTAATGCAGAAACAAGAGGAAAGCATAGGACTTAATATATACCTGTTCCTGATTTCTCATAACCACATGCTCCCTCAGCACACTTTCATGTATTCACACACCAGGATCCAAAGAAAGCTGGAAATTCAGGGAATTTGGCCTATAGCCTCTGTAATAGAGGCAGACTGGGAAGAAAGGGGAATGAATCAGGCACTGAGTTACCCAGTCAACAGTGTCTCAAAAGAAGAGAGAAGCTAGACCCATTCCAAAGCCCTATGAATGAAGGATTCTTCCAAATTTTAACAACCATTTTTCACTATTTCTTGCCCCGAATTCAACAGCAATTTTGTTCAGCAAATTAGCTTCCCAAAGCATTCATTGTAGTTTTCAGAGAAATATTAAATGTTGCACTTATATCTAATTGGATCACATGATATTCAATTTATTTCTTATTTAATCCATTAAATTGAATTTATTCTAAATTACCACACAACTAACATGAACAGGTCTGGGGGCTAACTCAGTCGGTGGGCGGATGGTGGGGTGTGCCGTCAGTGCAGTTGGCAGCAGAGAAGTATCTGGGGCCGCAGAGCTGGTAAGGCAAGCCAACAGCCTCGTGGAGAGGGCTCCATGAGGATACACGTCATCAGCTGCCCAAGGGGCGACGGTGAGAAGTTCTACAGAACTAGCACCAGGCTAGGCTCCAGGGAGGAATTCAGATCAGAACTTAGAGGCTCCAAACAGCCAACTAGCTATCATTCAAGCCCATTCATCTCATGGCAAAGATGGAGCATAGACGTGCTAAGCGCTGGCACAAAGACAGAACTGGCCAGGGACGGGCACAGTGGATGCTGCTGTACCTGCCCACCTCCTCTCGGCCTGCCACGTCACGGCACACAGTGGGACTGCCGACAGCCAGCACCTGCCTCTCCTTGCCCGGGGCTTTCTCTACCACACTTCTCTCTCTAGCCCTGAGGGCTGCAGAATTCATACCCAGATGAACCTTCTCTGGGTGGCAGGCAGGAGCAGGGATATAAACATCCCAGACCCCACCACACACCCCCACCTCCTAGCAGGACAACTCTAGGGAATGTGCTCTATACCGTTTCCCAAAGTTTCCAGCAAGATTTAGCTGCATGAACCACTTGGGGGGTGGGGGGACAGGGAATGGGGGAAAGAGATTTTTAAAAAATAAAAAAAAACAGAAAAACTCCATTCTAGGTGCAGGCTATGATAGCTGGCTTGATAAAACAATCTACTCTGGCTCTTTCCATGCCCTGTGTCCTTCTTAACTCCCCTCAAGATGATTCTCAGGATTACCTCCCAAATAAGCTACTGGGGGCTCAAATCCTTATCACAGGATCTACTTCTGAGAAATACTAAGTCAAGTTGAAGAGTATTTATAACAGCTTCCCCTTACTGAGACATTAAATATGTGCCTAGAATTGTACCATGAAGCTTATTACACATGGGTTCTAACTCATTTTCACAACAATTCCACAAAAAAGAAATGACTGTTATAATGGTCTGATGAAAATCAGGGGCTCAGAGAGGTTAAGTAACTTGAGCAACAACACACAGCAAAAAGGGGCAGACCTCAATGGATGAATGAATAAGCAGATTGTAGATATCCACATACAATGGAATATTCAGCCATAAAAAGGAGTCGTGAAACATTTGACAAAATGGGTCAACCTCAAAAACATCATGGTAAGTGGAGAAAAAAATAAATAAATGAGAAGGCATGTGTATTATGATTCCATTTATATGATATACCCAGAACAGATAAACCCAGAGACAGAACTCCAATAGGAGAGAAGGGAGGAAATGGAGTGAAACTTCTTATGGGTGTGAGGTTTTTTCTTCAAAATGATGGAAATGATCTGAAACTTGATAGAGACAGTGTTTGCACACCACTGGGAATAAACTAAATGCCACTGAATTATTCACTTTCAAATGGTTCATTTGTACTATGCGTGTTTCCCATGAATATTTTTTTTTTAGTGGCACAGCTGGGAGTTTGAACCGGGGGACACAGACCGAGAAGCTCTTCCATCACTGACTCTCAAAATGTGGTCCACAGACCACTGGTGGCAGCAGCACCTGGACACTCCCGAGAAATGCACATTCCCAGGCCCCACCCCGGCACCCCTGAAGCAGCAGTTCTGGGAGCGGACCCAGCCATCTGAGTTTTGAGGTGGTGCCGTTCAAGGACCAGCAGCCTATGCCCAGAATTTAAAACAAGCCTTATCCTTAGCAACACTGAATTGAGCTCAATCCAAACACTTTACGGGAAAATGAAGTATTTGCCGGATGCACTGAAATTCACTGAATGCACTGAAATGCACTGAAATCCAAGGGCTTGCGCAAGCGAGTTTACGTGTGTGAAGTCATCATGTATGTTCAGTGTTTCCCCGCCTGGTCGGGGTCAAAGTGTCCTCTCCTTCAAGGTATGTGGATGCTCCCCAAACAAACCAGAGTGGGGCAGGGCTGCCCAGGAGGGGCCGGGGTTGGCCTCAGCTGCCCTGGCACGTCTATGTCCATCTGTCTTCCTGGAGGCCCAGGGCGGGCTGGGGCGTGGGCTCCCCAGACCAGCTGAGACCAAACATTTCTCCAAGATAAAACAGAGGACATTCTTGGGACGTGCCGGAACTAATTCTCATAAATATCCCCGGGCTCCGAGGAGTTCCCAAATTCTGTTTTTTGACTCAGTACCAGAAAAACAGACTTCATGAATTTACTGACAAAAAGCTCTTAGGTATAAAACCCAAATTCTTTCATTTTTAAACTAGGTTTACAATTTCAGTTCCATTCTGGTTGAAGCCCCTCACTGTTCTCTTTGGAATGGTCTCCCCAATGCATCAACTGAGGCCAAAAAGACAAGAAATTGAACGCAAAACCTTTCAATAAAGATTTTGAATCTAATTCATTAAACCAAAGAGAATGAGACAAGGAGCCGCTTTGACTTTTGTCCGCAGCCAATGGGAGCAAATGAACTCCCAGAATCTGGCCATGAGAGAGTGGCAAGTGCGGCCCGTGAGCAAGAGAAGAGGCAAAGAAGACAAGCTCCCATCAAACGATGCTCCATCTCAAGGGACCGGACAGAACCACATCACTTCAGTCTTACCACAGCGGGCTGCAGCTCCCCAAACCCGAAGGTGCAAGTGTGCCTTCCCCCCTGCACAGGTTTTGGCCTCAGGACTGCTGCTTCCAAAACAAGCCCAGAGGAGACCCCAGGGGGATTTCCCGGAGCTGGATTGCCTGGAAGAAAATGAGTAACGCTGACATCACAAGAACTTCCACACTTTTACTCCAGGGACTGAACCCCTGCTCCAAGGGAAGCCCCGAGCCGGGATTCGGAGACCGCGGGGAAGGAAACCCACGGTAGACAATGCACTGGTGACCCTGGGCTGAGCACTTTACATGCGTTATCTTATTCAGCCCTCACTACACGCAGGAGTTATTATTTTGTCCGTGTAAGAAATGTGACTTGAAGGGGCACCTGGAGGGCTCTGCCTTTGGCTCAGGTCATGATCCCACCGTCCTGGGATCGATTAGACTCCTTGTTCAGCAGGGAGCCTGCTTCTCCCTCTGCCTGACGCTCTGCCAGCTTGTTCTCTCTCTCTCTCTGACAAGGAAATAAATAAATAAATCTTTTTTTTTTTTTTTTCTAAAGTGATTGGAGAATCAGAGAAGCATAGGCACGTGCCCAAGGTCACACAGCTGGTCAAGACTGGTGCCAGGCAAGGGTAGATTTTAGGCAGCCCAACTCTAAAGCCCACACTCGACCCTACCACAGCCTTCAGGGAACGAAGAGATCTGGAAAAGTCTTATTTTTGTTTTGGTCCCTTTTCTCCCATGAGAATAGCTCTAGCGTTCTGATCCCAAAAATGATGTCACCGAGGTAATTTAACATTCTCAGAACTATTCTACCTTCTTGCCATGATCGTGTATCGTCAGGAAGAATATTTTTATTTAGTATTTTTTTTCTCAAAGGAAAGTTAAACATTACTTAGAAAAAGGCAGTCGGTACAGGAAGGCATTTGTGTCATTCACTCAACAGAGCTGTGAGCAGCTGTGGCACGCGTGGGACCCTCCGGCCCGGGAATGAGGCAGGTGCCACAGCCACCATCTTGGAATCCATACTCTGGCAGGGGAATGGCTGGGCACTTCTCTCAGGTGGGGTACACATAGGGGAGGGCCCCATGTTAGCTGTTCAGAGGCAGGGCAGCCTGGCGCCCCATGGAGTCAACAGGAGGGAGGGTTCCCCAAGAAAGTGAAGACTGAACCCACACAGGAAGGAGAGGCAGCAATGGCAAAGTGGCTGGGGCATGCCGTCGGGGAAGAAGATTCCCGACAAGGGAAAAGCCTAAGCCAAGGCCTCAAGAGAAGGGACAAGAATTGTTGGAGAAAAGGAGGGACAGCCCACGGGCTCTAAGAAAGAGCTAGCAGATCAGGTTGCCAAGGTGGGGACAAGTCAGACAGCATTTGGCCTCCTGAGTGAGCGTGTCCTGTGAGAAGTGTGGAAACTTCATCCTTAAGACAATAGGCACCCCTGCAGGGTTTTAAGCAAGAGAGTGAAAATAGACAATCACCCAAATCCCACCATCCAGACAACAGTTAATATTTTGCTGTGAACTCTCCAAAACTTGCTCCTGGCACTCACCGTCACAAGCATGGAGCTCTGTATAACCTCTTCCGATGCATAGCCAGACCACGGTCTGTTTCCCAGTCTGCTTTTCCCTCTTCATCCACAGTGGTCTACCTCCAACCTCCCTCATGTGAGGTCATGACCATGGCTCCAGGTCCTTATTCTAATGGCTGCCTGATACTCCATGATATGAAGAGATCAAATTTTAGTTAACCAGCTTCTGGCGATGGACAGCTAACTTGTTTTCGTTTTCCTACACTGGGGGACGAACCCCAGGGACATCCTGACATAAGCATCGCCCTAGGGAGCTTTCCTTCAAACTCAGCTGGGCTGGCTTTTCCTGCACCCTCTGGTCGTCCCAAAGGCCAGGCTTGCCCTTGATCAGAAGGTTTGGTGTCTGGCTGCCAGTTAGGTTAACAGAGATGTAGGGCTTCATTTGGCAGGCGTGACGATGACAGTTTCTACCCTGATCCAAAGCAGATGGAGGGACCCGGAGAGATATTAAAATAAAGAGGGAATTGGCAGCTGGGTCTTCCTTTGGGAATC
Organism: Neogale vison; assembly: GCF_020171115.1. Classification (NCBI taxonomy): domain Eukaryota; kingdom Metazoa; phylum Chordata; class Mammalia; order Carnivora; family Mustelidae; genus Neogale; species Neogale vison. Next base: position 184,169,667 of record NC_058096.1, read on the forward strand.
AGGGAGGCCAGTAAGGATGAATTAAGTGTTTAAAAAAAAAAAAGGTGAAATGAGCTGGAATCCAGCCACAGGCTCATCTTGCCTCTGACAGCGACACATATGTCTGGGAGCTGGACTCTCGTGTGGAGACCGCTGAGGGGAGCTGTGGTGTGACGGTGAGGGCCGTAGGACACACAGGCCCAGCCGCATCACCTCCCCTGTCCCTTGTGTCTCTCATCCTCTCTCCCTGAGCTCCAGCCTCGTGGGCCTCCTCTTACCCTGCTGAGCCTGTCCTCTGTCAAAGCTGCTGCGTTGGCTGAGCCCTCCTTCCAGAATGTTCCTCCCTAGATCCTGCCACGGATGGAGATGTCTCCTTACTCCCTCCTGGGCTCCCTATCCAGGACGCCTTCCCCAAGCACTCTGTCTCTCCGGTACCTCCATCACCATAAAATCTCCCTTTATTTTCTGACCAGTATCCCTCAAAAGTATCTTGGTTTTTATTGGTTCATTTAGAGTCTGCCATCCCTTACTAGAGCATAAGTTCTGTCAGGGCAGGGATCTCATCTTCCTTCTTCCTTGCTGTATTCCAATCACCCAAGGCACACCGCCTTGAACAAAGGGCCCAAAATCTGTCTGATGAACTAATGTATGAATGAATGTTATACCAACGTGGGTTCAGATCCCACCTCCGTCCCTGTCGGAACTGGGGTAAATACTAAACTATGCTGAGCAAGTTCCTTATTTTTTCAGTGGGTGAGATAAAGGCTCCCGCCTCCCCAAATTATCATGAAGGTGAGCGAGACGATACCCATGAAGGTATTATGAAGCCCAGCGTCCATACCACAGCAAGCGTCCAGGATAGGGCAGTGGACAAGAGTCTTTCTAGAGGAAATCCAGCTCCGTCCGGCAATGTTTCTGCCACCTTCCGCTGTTCCCTGGGCTTTTAAACCTGTAATAGTCCCTGGACCAGGTACAGCACGGGTCTCTCGATGGCTGTAGCAGACCGCTGAAACTAATTTTCACACAGGTTCCAGGGACCCAAACATAATGTCACTCGTTTACCACCTTGCTCAAAGATCAGTTTTTAACCATGAACAGCGCCTCCGAGGCAGGTTCTGACTTCCTCATTAAGGCGGGAAATAAGTTTGTATGCAGGGTCCACCCGGAGCTGTAAATGCCAATGATTCCAGCCAACCTGGTCTACACTCGTGGGATAACAATGGTATTAATTACTGGCAGAATTTAATATTTGCATTACTGGACATGCTTCTCCTTGAATTCTCCAATTCCCAGCAAGAAGCCTCTCACTTTTTCTCATTAGCTATTCCACGTGTGGAGAGGAGATGAGAACACCTACATCACACAAAGTTGGTTCTCTATTACTAACAGGCCTTTTTCTAGAATGGAGGTGGAACCAAGTAGTTCCCAAGTGTTGGTGCGCCCTCTGGTGGTCATTATTCAAACTGCAATACCAGCATTCATGCCACCCCCTTCCCCAGGGCCTGCTCCCAGGCACACCGGGAAGTGGCCTTTGGGACTTCGAGATGACCTTTTACTCCAGATGAATGAAGGATAATCCCCTCTCACACATGACTTTTATTAAATTACATGTGGGAGGAAGAGGGTAATAGGTACAGTCTCTTAAGATAATGGGAATTAAGGCTTTTGCCAAGATGAGGCCACACCTCGAATCCTTTGCTATGGATTTCAAAGCAAACTTGAACCTTGAGGGGAAGGGGATGTGGGGGGAGTGCTGGGGTTTGTTTATGCTGAGCAAGAAAGGGCCTCTCGGTTGCCAAGAAGACCGGATCTAAAGCGCTCAAAGCCCCAGTGGGCTGCCAACATTTCTTATGCAATCCCCTTTGATGACTCTGGTGCAAATTTATGGAAATATGTGGAGGTGATTTCCCAGGAAATCCACCCAAGACTGGGGGGGTGGGGAGGAAGAGAAAGTAAGGTTTGGGGCAGAACTTGGGAGTGGGACCTGCCAAGCCTAAGACAGTTGGCAGCTGTAGGATGTTTGCCTGGGTGTCCAGACCAAGTGGGTATCAGGGTGCTGTGGGGAGGGGCACCAGCACTGCTGGAAATCCTACCACTGGAGAAACCCATTAAGTTCATTCTCTGAACAACTGTTTTGAATCTGTAGGGGTTTCCCAAAGAAAAACCAGTATCTTCCCACTTTCTTGATACAAGTGTTCTCCCCTGCTGAAGTGGAAAAATTCCGAAATGTCTTACCCTGCTCTGAACAGCTAGTCCCCTTCCACCTCCCCATCGTCCCAACCTGTCAAAACAACCTCTCCATCATCGTAAGTGGCCCTAAACCGACACACAAGAGGTGATCAAACGATGGGTTCAGCATTAGGGGATACCGTACACTATTAGAACAAGGATAATCCAGGTCCGCTGGCCTGGAGGCATGGTATGAATACTGCTGAGAACAACGGTAGAGTTCTGTGCCGGGCCCAGTGTGTGGCGCTTGTAACCTGTCTGTATAAACAAGAGGAGACACTCCAGATAGTTGACATGAGCTTTTTGAAGATGGGAAGATGGCAGGGGAGGAGACGCAATTTCTTTCTACTTTAGGTACCATCCCTCCCATCTTTATCCCCCCATATTTTGCCAGTTTCCATTGGCGCTCAGGGTGTGTATTTTGGCATAAGGGTCTTATATGACCCCTAGATTTTTTATTTTTTATTTTTTGACAGAGATCACAAGTAGGGGGAAGCAGACTCCCCACTGAGCAGAGAGCCCAACGTGGGGCTTGATCCCAGGACCCTGAGATCATGACCTGAGCGGAAGGCAGAGGCTTAACCCACTGAGCCACACAGGTGCCCTGCCCCCTCGATTTTGAACGTTTCTGAGACCAGGAGGGAGCATCAGCTATAATGGGTGCTCACAAACAGAAGAAACATTTAATGACAGAGGATTGATTCCTAACAACTGCTGGGAAATGTACGGTTTCGAACCACACCACAAATCCAACCGCAGGTGAATTAAAACCTCAATTTAAAGAACCAAATATTCAGCTGGTCGCAGCGGTTCTCAGACTTCAGGGAGCATCAGAATCATCTGAAGGTCTTGTTAGGACACCAGCTTGGGGTGCCAGCCACAGAGTTGGGAATCGGTAGGTCCACCGTGGGACCTGAGTGTTGGCATTTCCAGCAAGGTACCAGGTGAAGCTGATGGTCCCAAGACCACAGAGCCTCACATTGGAAACAGCTGGTCTCTGATCTTAACAGTGAACTATTCTATTTTAAGCAAAGGAAGAAATTATAAACAGCCAAGTAGAACTGGACCAGTGGTTCACAGGCTTGGTTTCCCATCAGAATTATGCCCCATCCTCTTCTGCTTGATGAGCGACACACTCCCTTCACCTTCAGATGGCTCAACAGTCGGCATTTTTTGAGACACATCCGTCCAGGTGAATCCGAGCCCCAGACAGTTTGGGGAACTACTGGGTTTACTTATTCGTGATTTAGAACCTGGTAGAATCAACACCAGCATAGAAAGGGGGAAAAGCAAGGGGAAGGGGTTTGCAGGAAAAGTGGGAAAAGGCTGAGGCCTTGTTCAAGTGTCTAAGAAAAATTTTGAATCCCCGGTAGTTAAATTGGAAAAGACTTGAGAAGACAACTGATAGTCACAACAGCAATTACCCACCAGTTCCCTCTAGAACACTCTGCAGCTGGTTTCCCTGATCAGAGTTCCCCGAGCTCCCTCCTGTGGACTTCTTGCCCCAGAAAGAAGGTTCTAGAGGAAAAAGGCCCTTCCCGTGCTTGCTTCCATGGGCTATGTCTCTGCACTTCTGAAGTCTGAAGGACTCCCCAGGGCACCTGAGACACAGAGATGCATGATGCTGACCCTAACAGCCTCAGGGTACCCGCTCTGAGTGAGGATGTACCAAATGCAAGCCTCAGGTTCATTCTTACCTGGCTCTTGTGAGGAAGTATTTTTCCCTTCACGTGAGACCTAGAAAGGCTTTCAATACTAACAAGGGTGCCAGAACCAAAGTTGGGGGCTCCCGAAATCCTCATGAGCAACTCACCCCACTCCCACTCTTTGAGAATGACATCTTCTAGCCTATGTGAAGTGTAACGCAGCTTCCAGACACCACCCCCTGCCCAGAGAGCCCCAAGGACCCCCAAAAGATGCCATGTGTTGGTCCCCAAGCATATTCTCACTTCCCACACACAGCTTTTCACTTTCTTCTCAGGATGAATCCATGAGATGGGTACAGTTTTCCCCACTGCACAGACAAAACCATGGTCGGAAAACTATGCGATTTATCTGACGCCAGGCTAGGTACACTTGGTTTTTCCACTCAAAGATTCCAGGCTGTGTGGTCTTTCGCTTGTTTTCCAAAACGCAAAGTGGGATTTCAGCCCCAGCTGCAGCTAGTTCCAGATCCAGGGTCCTCCGCACTCCCCCACACCCCAGGGACGACATCCTGAGCCTTCCGTCCCCACAGCCTGGGCTCTAGGCGCTCCCGGCAGGAGCAGCTACAAGCTGACCCAGGCTGGCGGGGTGGGGGGGACGGTGGTTCGCAGTCCTGGCGTGGAGCCTGCTGGCAAGGCCAGCCCCTCAGACTGCTGGGAAGGTGAGTGCCCTCTGCTGCCCAGGTGCACCTCCTTGAGAGCTATGAAACAGGGCAGGGCTGCGGGGAAGCAGAGGGAAGGCCCAGAAAACCTCCCACTCTCCTCAGACCTTACAGGCTGGCTGGAGGCCGATGTGACTCTGCTCTACCTTCCCTCATACCACCCCTGCAGTGTCCTGCTAGGATGACCAGATTGAAATCACACACACACACACACACACACACACACGGGGGCTCAATTTGAATTTCATATACAAAACGATTTTTTTAGCTTAAGTATAATCACAAATATTGCATAGAGAGGGAGAAATTCTTCCTCTACCTGCCAAGGTCTTCCAACTGAGCTACGAATTAAATTGACACGAAACAGATTAACAGGAGGGAAAAAAAACCCACTTTCAGCCCCTATGCCTGAAAGCCTGAAAATGAGATTGAGACCTAAAGAAATGACCAAGGCAGGCCGTCTTTGTACATTTCAGACAAAAAGACAATACATCCGTGAGGAATGGATACAACAGGGAAAACTTAACTTTGGAAGCTTCCGTTCATAAGGAATTCTAAACAGAACTTAGGCTGGGGTCGTAAAGTAATAGAAAGAAACGGGAGTTGTTTCTATAGCCTTCTGGGCTCCAAATCTCCCATCTCTGCTGATGGGAAGTCTCTTTACCACCTGGTGCAGGGAGGGTACCTCACGTGGGGGATGTGTTTCCTGCTTTCAGGGGGACGAGGAGGGGCAGAGTGTCCTCCTTGCCCAGGTTGTCTCCGAAGAAACTTTTGTGCGAAATAATTGGAACCAAAACAAAGAAGAGTTTGTCCCCCGCCGGGTCAGTAAAAACGAACCCCGAGCTTTTGCCGTAAGAAGATGTAGCCTTCTTATTGGTATAGTGTCACCCAGGACAATGGGGACCTGATGCTCAAAAAGGCCCCAACACCCACCTCCCCATGACTTGCCAGTGAGGATTTTGAAATTTGGGTCGGGGTCTCCTGAGGAGGCGGAGGCTGTGGATGGGTAGGCGTTCAGATGCGGGGTCCCTCTGCACACCCACCCCTCCCCCGCCCCCTCCATGGTCTTCTCTGCCCCAGAGACTTGGATTCTGAAAACCTGCCTTTCTTCATTATGTACACCTGGTGATTCTGTCTCCAGGGCGGTGCTGGTTAACCACGTGTCCCACAGGCCCCTTTGAAAGATAAGAGAGCGTCCCTCTCCCTGGAGCCTGCGCCTACATGCTGCTGGGCTGGACTGCCGTGCCCACGGTTGAGGTGACCTGTGCTGTTCATGCTGACAGGAAGGACGCCAGCTTCATCCTCAGCCTGCCAAAGCCGCACATTTGGGGGCGGCCTACCTTTGGCCCCTGAGAGTTCGTGGGACATACATATTCTAAAAAGTTCCTTACTGGGATGCCTGGGTGGCTCAGTGGGTTGCGCATGTGCCTTCGGCTCAGGCTGTGTTTTCAGGGTCCTGGGATGGAATCCTGTGTGGGCTCCCTGCTCAGAGGGGAGTCTGCGCTCCCTGCTTGTGCTCTCTCACAAATGAATAAATGAAATCTTTTTTAAATAAATAAGTAAAAATAAAAAGTCACTTACTGTGTATCTGGAATTCACATTGAACTGGGCGTCCTGGGTTTGGCGGGCCTCCTCTGGCCTCAGGGGCCTGGAGCTGGTCTCTTACATGGCTCCTGGGGGGCCTTTTAGCCTTCACCGTCAGCCACCCACTCGGCCCTTCAATGTCTATGCTGTTTTGCTCTGAATCGAGCCACACATTACATTAAGCATCTTAAACTTCCATTATGAATTATTTGTTGACCCTTAAGTTACTCGAGAAATAGTTTGACATTTTTAAACACCTGAGGGCATTTCCATGGCTTGACATTATTAATTGCCAATGTAACTGCCTGGTGGAGAGCGTACTCTCTGCCTCCACTCCCACCACACTGGCCTCCTCGCTCTCCCACATCCAGCCACTCCTACCTCAGGGCCTTTGCACTGGCTGTGCCACCCTCCTCCCAGGTTACTTTTTCCACAGACATCTGCAAGACATGCTCCTTCACTTCCTACCTACATCTTCTCCAAAGTTCCCTCTGAGAGGCCTGTCCAGATCGCCCCATATATAATGGACAGCCTCCCCCAGCACTTCCTGTCTGCTCTGCCCTTCTCTGTTTTTGCCTCCATAAAAAAGTTATCACCATATGACATAGTAGGTATTTGCCACAGTTGGTGCTTATTGTCCATCTCTCCCTCTGGAAGAAAGATGGCAAGACTCTGCTCCCCTTGGTTCACTGCTGTGTCTTGGTCCCTGGGCCGCAACAGCTCTCAGTATGTGTGTTGAATGGCAGGTGAGCTATAATTTTAGATGTGCTGAGACTTATTTGATAACATGGTAATGGCCAATTTTTATAACTATTTCCCGAGTATTGGTAAGGAGGTGTCCTCTCTAATGGAGAGCAGGATTTTACAAACTCCCCTTACATACTATGTACACCTTTATGTGCTCATCTATGTCAGAATTTCTCCCTACGATGGTGATGGAACAATTAAGCACATTACATATCATATCTTATTTAAGTCTTACAGCAACCATTCCTGCTATTACGGCTATGGAGGACATCGCCACCCGAAATGAATGGCAAAAGAAAACCAACCGTGCTGTTAGGTTCATATGTTCTGTGAGTCAGTCACTCGTGTCGGGCAGGGTTTCTATTCCGGTGTGCGGGGCCGATGCTTGGGGTGATCAGGGCTGGGCACGGGGACCACCTGGAGGCACCTGTATTCACAGGTCTGGTGGATGAAGCTGCCCGTGGACATGGGGATATCACTGAGATGACCTACATGTGACCCCTCATCTGGCCCTTTGCCTGCGCTGGGTTGGGCTTCCTCACAACACGGTGGCTCCATTCCAAGAGAAGGGAGTGTTTTTATATCTCGTTTCAGAAGTGCCAGAGGACCCCCTCCTGCCATACCACAGGAGACCTGGTGTGGGCCCCACCTCTTGCTGGAAGGACTATGGAGCTCACAGGAGATGAAGAGCGCGTGGCGGGGAGGTCACACTGCCACGATCTTTGGAAATCACAATCTGCTGCAGCAGCCCTCACAGGTAGGTTTTATTTTTCTTAATTTTAAAATGAGAACTAAGACACAGAGAGGTAAAAATCATCTGTCCAGGGTCAGTCGGCTAGTTAATGGCAACGGGAGGACCTAGTCTAGGTCTGCGTGACTCCTAGGCACGGGAAAGGGAGATAGATGTTCACTTATGCTCAAGCTGATTTTTAAAAATAATTTTGAGGCAGATAAATACAGGGGCACCTGAATGGCTCAGTCAATGAAGCATCCGGCTCTTGCTTTCGGCTCAGGTCGTGATCTCAGAGTCGTGAAATCAAGCCGGGGGTCAGACTCAGCTCGGCGGGGAGTCTGTCTGCTTCAGGGTGTCTCCCTCTGCCTCTGCCCCTCCCCCAACTGAACTAAACAAACAAACAAACAAACTTTTAAGGTAGATAAATGCAAAATCATGTTGCATATTCAGGAAACTATTTCCGTATTAAAAAGGATATTCTTCAGTTTCATTTCCCAATGAAGAAGCCGGGGATTTTTTGCTTGTTTAATGAAGTCATTAGAAAGAAATGAACTACTAAAGAGTCAATCAACTTTCCAGGGTCTCTTTGGTTCCTCCCCTCTTTAGGGACTGTCATGGGGTGGGGGGGTGGGGGGACGGGAGCTTTCCCTTCGCTGCCTGCTCAGGCCAGATAGAGGTACTGGGAAACTGCAGGCCGCACCTCCCACCCAGACTTTGGGTCTGGTAACTCCCTAGAGGTCAAGGACTCAGATCCCAGACAGGCCAGGTGTGCCTACCTTTCCTCTTCTCTTCCCTCCCCCAACCCGGGGAACAGAAATAACAACCCTTCCCCATCCCCATGTGGTGGGCACCCCAAGCACAGGGAGGAGGTCACATCACCAAGCGCAAGCTTCCAGAGCCCGAGCATGGTTCATTTCTAAGAGTTCCCTCAACTGCTGTATAGGAAAGGCAGCGGCACCCCAGAGACACCCTGGTCTAGTAGTACTCTGGCTTTTTGGGCCATCAGAATGCCTGGGACCCCTCATTTATAACTCAGACTCCAGACTCCCCGACCAGAGCCTCCGAACCCCGAGCTAGGGACTGGGCACATATATTCAAAGCCCTCTAATTGGGTCTCACACAAGCCTGGGTAAAAACCTCTGCTCTAGGGGCACCTGGGTGGCTCAGTGGGTTAAAGCCTCTGCCTTCCGCTCAAGTCATGGTCTCAGGGTCCTGGGATCAAGCCCTGCATCCGGCTCTCTGCTCAGCAGGGAGCCTGCTTCCTCCTCTCTCTCCACCTGCCTCTCTGCGTACTTGTGATCTCTCTGTCAAATAAATAAATAGATTTAAAAAACAAACAAACAAACAAAAAACACCTCTGCTCTATCGAACCCCATAGCATACAGCTGGGAAACCGAGACCCAGGGGGAGTTGGGACCTGCACTCAGTGACCAAACAGGTTAGTAACAGGGTTGGAGCTGAGTCTCAGGGACACGCACCCAACAACCTCCCTAGGATTCTCTAAAAGTGTGTTTCGTCTGCTTGTCCTCTGACACAGCCCATTCATCAGGCTGAGCTGTCGGAATAAATGAACAGCAACAGCAAACTGCCGGGTTGGAATCCCAAAGGCCACCGGATCTTAGGGCGGGCTGAACTGTCCCAATAACACACATTTCATCTTTCCAATGAGGACAAAAAGCAAAATTACCATTATGTCCATTTTGCAGACTGGGAAAAAGAGACTTGGAGAGGACAGCTGATTTGGCTGCTGGCTCCCTGGGGAGGGGGGCACCCAGGGGGAACCAGGAGGTAGCCAATGAGCAGTGACGGTGGCTTCCAAGAGGAAATGCTCCTGCCTCCAGTGTGTTCTTGGAGAGGGTCTGCACAGAGGCGCCTTCGTTAGCTACACAGCAAACCACCCCTGCAGGCCCTTTGAGGAGAGCAGAGCAGAGAGCAGGCACACCAGTTTGAAACAGGTGGAAGTGGAGACTTGCTTCCCCGCAGGGTCCCGCCTCCCACCCTACCTGCCCCCTCCCCAGAGCCAGCAAGCCAGGGAGCTTCCAAGGATCCCTCCCACCAAGCTGGGGCAGGAAGCTGGCTTCTGTCTAGGTTTTCTTCAGACTCAAAGCTCGGTGCCCTGAAGGGACTTGTTCTCAACCCATGGGGTGCTTTCCACTGAGCTTTTGTTTTCTGTCACAGCAGAGTCTCACTCACAGAGTCTCACAGCAAGGCTTTGCCTCTGTGAAGGTGTCTTTTTTTGCCAGGCAGGGAAAATCCAACAGGAGTTCTTCTTTTCCTTCCCTTTGGATCAGTACCCAGAGGTGGAATTGCTGGGTCATGTGGTAGTTCTATTTTTTATTTCTCTGAGGATGTAGATATGCTATTTTTGTTTTATGATGATATCGTAGGATGTGTCACTCAGAGAGGGAGAGCCCACGCCGGGTGGTGTGAATGCGTGTTTGGCCATCAGGAGAAAGAACGTGGGCGAATAATGTTTCCTGGTAGAAACTTGGAAAAATAGATTTCAGGATCCTACAGGATCTCCAAGTTAGAATTCAGAATCCTCGCCTTGTCTTCTCCAAGAGCGGACAGAAATCAGCCACAGTTTTGATCCCGATTTGACAAAGAACCCAAACCTTAAATAGTCCCCATACTCCTTATGCACCTTCCCCAAACGTTCCAGCACAAGATCCCAGCTCCCACTTCCAGGAAGGAGGAAGGGAGGAAAAGAGAGGAGAGGGGAGAGGCAAGAGAGAGAGGGAGAGACAGAGAGACAAAGGTGGGGGGGAGAGGGAGGGTTGGAGGAAGAAAAGGAAATAGTTTAGGTTATTTCAAAAGCAAACGCACATATATTTGGAGCCAGAATTCTTACCTCTAGGATTTTATCTAACAAATATAGTTGCCTACTTGTGAAATGGAACATATGCATGATTATTCATCGAAGGTCTCTCTGTACTAGCAAAACCAAAAAGCAAAGAAATGCTAAGAGCTCTCCTGCCTTTGGGCGGAATGTGAGGAGCATTTAAGAAACTGCGGCTACTGATCCCCAGAAAAGAAGACTGGGGTGCAGTGGGGAGGGAATGCCACCATCAAACATGAGCTGAGCTGTAGGAGGGAGGTCCTGGGCTCAGAGGGACAGTGACGAGCTCCAGGAAGGAAGATGCGAGGTTGCACCCCGAAAGGACATTGACTATAGTCGCCAGCACCCAAGGGAGCTCCCTGAGACAAGGTTCGCTGGAGCTGGGAAGCACAGCTGTGGGAGATGTCACCGTGCCTCCCCACCCCCCACCAGCCCCACCACTTGAGGGCACCCCCAGCCTCCTCCGCCAGCTCCTGCATCCCCCTGAGTGCTCGGCCACCCGCAGGCAGGCCAGAGGCCCCTGGGAGCAGCGCTGCATGGCTGTCGGCTGTCGGTGGATGAACACATGCCCCTTGGGGGGGCTAACTGCCATATGTGCTGTCCCCCAGGACTCTCAGCAGGGCCAGGACTCTGGTGAAGCAGGAGGGGGACTCCCCTCTCAGAGCTAGGCAGAGTCGGAAAGCTTAAGAATGGCACAGGTTTGTGACCCCGTGTGTCAATTCTTTTTCTTTTTTAACTTTCTGAATGGAAATCATAACCAGATCCTAGGACTCCTTCGTGCTTGGGAGAAAACAGCTTAACCTCATCACAGGCAGATCTTCTCCAGGAATCCTAGGGCTTTCTACCTCTCCTTGGGTTTAAAACCCAGTCGTTTCCAGGGTTTCCCTGGCCCCCTGACCAAGAGGTGCCCAGGTTCAAGGTCCCCCCATCCAAGCTGGGTGGCAGCCCCCTCCTCCCTCTTGACTGTGCTGCCTTCAGAGCCCAGTGGCCCCTGGGAGTTTCCGTCTCCTCTGGGACGCTGCCCCTTTGGCTCCTCCCACCCAGAGCACACGCCCGCCCAGTGCACACGTGTGGCAATCAGCAGGTCCATCAAGTGAGCGGGAAGCCCCCCACTCTCCCCGTCAGCCCTGGGTAGCCCACATCTAGGCGCCCACTGATGTAACCACTTCTTACCTTCAGGGCTCTCTCCCTCTCCCTCTTCCCATTTCTCCTCCATGTCTGTCTCCATCTCATCCTCCTGTTTTTCTTTTCTCTGGGGGACACTCACTTCTTAAAGTTTTCTTGTTTCCTTGTTTATGTTCTTCCTTCACCTCCCATTAAAATGTCAGCTCCATGGAGTCAGGGACAGTGTCTTGTTCATGCCTGGATGGACGGTATGTGAAGGAACTTCAGAACTTCTGGCATTCTTAAGATTTTATTTATTTGTTTGTTTGTTTAAGAGAGAATGGGGGAAGGGGCGCCTGGGTGACTCAGTGGGTTAAAGCCTCTGCCTTCAGCTCAAGTCATGATCTCAGGGTCCTGGGATCGAGACCCGTATGGACTCTCTGCTCAGCAGGGGGCCTGCTTCCCTTCCTCTCTCTCTGCCTGTCTCTCTGCCTACTTGTGATCTCTGTCTGTCAAATAAATAATTTTTTAAAAAATCTTTTTTAAAAAGAGAGAGAGAGAGTGGGGGAGGGTAGAGGGAAAGGGACAAGCAGACTCCTGCGCTGGGTACAGAACTTCCCACATTTTTTTTTTTTTTTTTTTTTTTAGAGTCTAATTTTTATTTGGAAACTGCCTGTAATACACAGAAAAACAACTTCGCACTTTCTTTAAAAATGGGCAGTAAATTCAGCTTCCCACGAAAATGGGAAAAGGGAAGGTCTGTTCGGCCTTGGCATTACTGCTCTCCCTCCGCATCTCAGCTGGTTGGCTCCCAGGTCTCTGTCTGAACTACCACACACCTGAGTGTTAGGGACCCTACTTCCCTTTCGGATCTTCTTGTTTGTCCTTCAAATGGTTTTGGCACATTTTCCAGCAGGGCTGTGTCACGAGGCTCCAAAATGTATCTACATGTCTGCTGTTGTGCTTCCTCTGAAGTTTGTTGAATTGTTTTGTTTTGACAGGACTGTCACATCTCAAAACTTGTTGCTGACTAAAAACATATGCAGGGCCTTTTTTCCTTCTCTTTTTCTTTATTCATATTTGCAAAGAACTCCCCCACCATCTTGCAACTAAACACATGACCACAAGAGGGCACCATGAGGCCGCACTTCTGCTCCATGGAGCAAGGCGACAAGAATGCAGACCCTGCGGAGGGAGGAGGTGGAAAACGCTTGAATAGACTCAAATCTTTTTCCTCAAGATCTTCATCCCCCACTGGTAACACACCCGCTGCCTGTCGCCCTTCAGGAGCAGGCTCGGAAAACCAAATACTGGTACAATACTGGTTGGTAACAGTAACAATAACAAGTAACAATAACAAGCTGCAGAACTTCTAGTTAATAGAAAATATTGTATTTACTCACATATGCTTCGGAGTTCTTCTTACCAGTGTTGGGACTATAGAGATCAACAACTATAAGGATAAACAGAGACTTCGCCGCCTTCCTCTGTAACAGAATCTCCAGAAAAGACAGAGTGGTTGAAAACAAAGAAGAACACTTAAGAATTCACACCATAAAGGGGGTCATTCAGACTCCATCACTGTCTTAGAGAGTGGCAACCCCAGAGGAAACTTTTGTCTTTGGGTAATCCTGTGAATGGGATGATTGAGAGGTTTGGAAGAGGTGGGAGTGGGCAGGGAGGAATAGGAAAAGGTTTTAAGCATGCAGGTAATATTAAGAGTTGCCTTTACCTAGTGTGGAGACAGGGGAAAACAGGCTCTGACACCAGGAACCCCTTTCAAAACTTAATGCACTGTGTGTCATTAGAGATATGAATTTACCTGAGAAACTCTCTTTTTTAAATCTCTTTAAGAGCGAGAATAACCTACATCCAGGTTGTGAGGATCAGGAAAAGTACATCTAAATCGCTTGATGCATACCAGATGCCAAGACACCAAGATTGCGACACTAATGACCATTTGTTTCGTGTGCCCGGGCTGGACAGGTGGCATAACTTGAGCAATGACACTTCTGAGTGTCAGTTTAAAAAGAAATGTCTCTACCTTGCTATTAATTATTGGGTCCCTTTTGAAATTCCTCAAGGGCCAGGAAATGACAAGAAAGATTTCAGGAGTTTTTAACTCAAATAAATTTGTAAAAATGATAACCCCTTGATAATTGGCATTTGCTGCAGACATTTCTGCCACAGTGGCCCAAGATGTATTTAAGGATCTACTTTTCGATGTTGTGGAGGGGTGGAAGGTGAAGAAGAGTTTGCAAAAAGCCACCCCCTGCCCTGAAGGAATCTCTCTCTAAAGAAGAGGAGATTTTTCAACAATGGTTACTCAAAAATTCACTGAAAGATCCCATCAGAGAACTTTCATTTCACATTTCTAGCAACCATGGGATTTTGTGACCAAGGTTTATAGACACTCCTAGTCAGTTTCAGTCACTGACATACCAAGGTGTGGTGTCCTAACTTGCAGATTTCATTAATTAGCACCTTTCTGATTTCTGCTCTGCCAAGCTTCCCGTGTTGGTTTTCACTCTTATACTAGTCTCCTCCTAGGACGTGGCTTCAAGACTTGGGTCTCAGTTACTATAGAACAGGAGGTCAGGGAAGGAAGAGAAGGGGGGAAAAGGAAAAGGATAAAGGGTACAGAGGTGAAGAATGAAGCAGTTTCTCCTAGTAAGGTAATACTACCTGTGGACTTCTGCCTGTATCTTATTGCCCTGAGCTGTGCGATACAGCTGCTCCTTGGTGGCTGTGGGCCAGTAGTCACCGTTCCAGGCTTTATGGTGCAGGCATGGAAGAGAGAAGTAAACGATCACAGCTTTGGGATATTGATCAATCTTCTGCCCAGGGACCCAACCAAGAGTTTTCAGTGTATTACCAGATAGACACAAACACACCAGGAGCTCTCACCTCCACCAGCATTTCATAAAAGATGTTAACAGCCAGTCCTCACTGCTAGGGCACCCCTGAGGTGAAACGTCTGGCTGCTGACTCTACCTTCAAGGTAGACTTTACCTCCACAGCTGACAACGAAAAACATGGCGGAGTGGTGGCTCCAAGGGGATGGTGGTCATCTCTCTTCTGAAAAGGAGGTCACCTGGCTGGATAGTCCCTTTCCGGTCTTTCCCCAAAGAAGATTCCCTGCCTTTCAAAAGAAATAGTCCTATTTAATGGAAAAAAGCACACATCTTCTGGAAGTGGAAACAGATTTTAAATCTTTTGTCAATTGTATTATAGGTTATTTCTCCACTGGATCAATTCTAGCTGTTCCAGTTATTGGTAGCAGCCCTTAAGGGCAGTCTTCCTGCTAATTTTCTCTCAACCTCAGTGAAGTTGTGAATTGGCATAAATGTAGGACCAGGCTAGACAGGGGAATAGGCTCAGAGGATGGAAGTATGCATTAAGACAATGACCACTAGGGGGCGCCGAGTGGTTAAGCATCAGACTCTTGATTTTGACTCCGGTCATGATCTTGGGGTCATGAGATCAAGCCCTAAGTCTGGCTCAGCTCAGTGCAGAGTCTGCTTGGGACTCTCTCTCTCTCTCTCTCTCTCCCACTGCCCTCTCCCACCCTTACTCACTTTCTCTAAATAAATCTTTAAAAAAAAAAAAAAAAAAGTAAAACAATTGGGGAGCCTGGGTGGCTCAGTGGGTTAAAGCCTCTGCCTTCGGCTCAGGTCATGATCTCAGTGTCCTGGGATCGAGTCCCGCATTGGGCTCTCTGCTAAGCAGGGAGCCTGTTTCCCTCTCTCTCTCTGCCTGCTTCTCTGCCTACTTGTGATGGCTCTCTATCTCTCTCTCTCTGTCAAATAAATGAATAGAAATTTAATAATAAATACATAAATAAATAAATAAAACAATGACCCTTAAGACAGAAGGGGGCAGACTTTCTGCAGTGGGCCAAATCATAAATACTCCAGGTTTTGTGGGCCAGATGGTCTTGGTCGCAACCACCCCCCTCTGCCTTCACGGTGAGAAAGGAGCTGTAGACAATACATAAAATGAATGGATGCGGCTACATTCCAATGAAACCTTATTACAGACACTAAAACCTGCATTTCAAATAATTTTTCATGTTTTACAAAATATTAATTTTTTTAAATTTTTTCAACCATGAAAAATGTAAAAACTATTTTTACCTCATAGGCCACACAAAAACAGACAGTGGGCCTGTGGCTGGCGCCCAAAATTGAGTTAGAATAAATAGATAATGCTCTCAGGAGCGAACTTAACAAGAAAAACACACAAACCTACCTGAAGGAATTAAAAATTTTTCCAAGTTGTAAGAGCAAACTTATACCAAAAGATATACCATGTTCTTTTTTTTCTGTCATTTTATTTTCTTTTTCATCATGATAAGTGTACTCTTTTATCCCCACCACCTATTTCTCCCATCCCCCCCCCCACCCACCTTCCCTCTGGTAACCATCAGTTTGTTATCTATAGTTAAGAGTCTGTTTCTTGTTTGTTTCTCTCTTTTTTTTTTTTTGCTCATTTGTTTCTTAAATGCTATATATGTTTAAATCATATGGTATCTGTCTTTCTCTGACTGACTTATTTTGCTTAGTATCATACGTCTAGCTCCATCCAAGTCCTTGCAATTGGCAAGATTCCATTCTTTTTATGGCTGAGTAATATTCCATTGTAGATATCTATAAGCCACATCTTCTTATCTATACGTCTATTGATGGACATTTGGGCTGTCCCATAGTTTGGCTATTACAGTGCCATCAGAAACATAGTGGGGAATATATCCCTCTGGGCCACTGTTTTTGTCTTTTGGGAGTAAATATACAGTAGTCCACTATCTGGTTCATAGGGCAAATCTACTTTTAATTTTTTGAGGAACCTCCATACTGTTTCCCCTTGGCTGCACCAATGTGCATTACTACCAACAACGAAGAGGGCTCATTTTTCTCCACATCCTTTCCAACATTTGTTTCTTGTGTTGTTGATTTTAATCATTCTGACAGGTGTGAGATGATCTCTTGCTGTAGTTTTGATTTACATCTCCCTGATAATGATGTTGAGCATCTTTTCATGTGTCTGTTGGCCATCTGGATGTCTCCTTTGGATAAGTGTCCATTTGTATCTTCTGCCCATTTTTAATTGGATTATTTGGTTTTGATATTTTGAGTTATCAGTTCATTATATATTTTGACTACTAACCCTTTATTGGATGTCATTTGCAAATATCTCCTCCCATTCTGTAGGTCATCTTTTAGTTTTGTTGATTATTTCCTTCTCTGTGTGGAAGCTTTTTGTTTTGATGGAGTCCCAATAGTTTATTTTTGCTTTTGTTTTTCTTGCTTCAGGAGGCATATCTAGAAAAATATCTAGGGAAAAATAAAAGGCTATGGCTCATATCAGAGAAATTACTGACTGTGTTCTTTTCAAGGGTTTTTATGGATTCAGGCCATACATTTAGGTCTTTAATCCATTTTGAGTTTATTTTTGTATACGGTAAAAGAAGGTGGTTCAGTTTGCTTCTTTCGCATAGGACTTAGTTTTCCCAATATGATTTGTTGAAGAGACTGTCTTTTTCCCACTGGAGATTCATTCTCCTTTGTTGAAGATTTTTGACCATGTAACTTGGGTTTATTTCTGGGTTTTCTGTTCTAGCCCACTGATCTATCTGTTTTTATGCCAGTACCATGCTGTTTTAATTACTACCTCTTTGTAATATAACTTGAAATCTGAGATTGTGATGCCTCCAGCTTTTTGTTTTTCAGGGTTGCTTTGGCTATTCAGGGTCTTTTGCAGTTCCCTACAAATTTTAGAATTGTCTGTTCTAGTTCTGTGAAAAATGCTGTTGCTATTTTAATAGGGATTGCATTAAGTGTGTAAATTGCTTTGGGTAAAACAGACATTTTAACAATATTTATTCTTCCAAACCATGAGCATGGAATGTCTTTCCATTTCTTTGTACCATCTTGAATTTCTCTCATCAATGTTTTATAGTTGTCAGAATACAGTTCTTTCACCTCATTGGTTAAGTTTATTCCTCGATATTTCATTGTCTGTAGGGCAATTGTAATGGGATTATTTTCTTAATTTCATTTTTTATTGTTTATTAGTGTATAGGATTGCAACACAATTAGTGTATAGGACTCTGTACACTGATTTTGTATCCTGTGACTTTCCTGAATTCATTTACCAGCTCTATACCATGTTGTTTTTTTTTTTAAGATTTTAATTATTTATTTGACAGAGAGAGAGAGAGAGAAAAAGAGAACACAAGCAGAGGAAGAGGGAGGAGCAGGTCCCCTGCTAAGCAGCGAGCCTGCTGTGGGGCTCCATCCCAGGACCCTGGGATCATGACTCTAGCCAAAGGCAGATGCTTAATAGACTGAGCCACCCAGGCGCTCCTACACCATGTTCTTTTTTTTTTTTTTTTTTTTTTGTAATATTTTATTTGTCAAAGAGAGAGAGAGCACGAGCACAGGCAGGGAGAGTGGCAGAGGGAGAGCAGGCTCTCCACTGAGCAAGGAGCCCAATGCAGAGCTCAATTCCAGGACCCTGGGAGTTTATGACCTGAGCTGAAGGCAGACACCTAACCATGTGAACCACCCCCGGGTACCCTGACACTATGTTCTTAATTAGAAAGATCCAACATCACAAAGATGCCCATCATTCCAGTTAATTTTAAAATGTATTATGATCACATTAAAGTACCAATAGATCATTTTTCTGGAATCACACAGGGTAAAGTTCATATGATATGGCTAATAATATTGGTCTGACACATATTTCTACTTACCTTGTTTCTCCATCTTAATTGCTGTGCCCCCAGACCCAGGCTCATAAGCAGTCCCTTAATAAACACGAATGGATGAACCAAGGAGCAGATCACTGTCGGGTTGACTGATGGCTGTTTCTGAGATGGCTGATTCCAGCAAGCTCTTGTCTACTTGGAACTCAAGAGCCGTGGGCCAGTGGGGGTTGTGGCAGTGGCCATTGAGAAAGCATATGCAAAGTGGTCATCGCTGTTCCTGGAGCTGTCACTCCAATTGAGCTATGTGCATTGCTGTACAACAATATGGGTTGAAATTAATTGTCACCGGAAACGTCTTTACAAGACTTTATACTATGATTCTGCATTGAGACAAAAAGTTACCATGTCCGTTAAAAAAAAAAAAGTTATGTCAGGAAAGTCACAACAATAAAATAGCAAGTAATGAGTAAATTAGAACAATTCGTAAAGCAAGTACTTGTCATTGTGGGAATGACAAATTCCATACTTTCTTGCCAAGCAACAACTAAAAGCCTAAGAAATGAAAACATCCACAAAGAGGTCAAGCTGTTTTGCTTTATTGCAAGCTACCCAGCAGAAGCCAAGCAGTGCAAATGATCGAGACATTACAAGACACATCAGAAAAGAGGAAAATGGCAAGCCAGGAGAGACTGTTGTGACTGCCCCGTGTGCAGTGCAGGAATATCACTAAACATGTGTCCGATTTCAACGGGCGGCTTATTTTCCTACGTCACATAAAGTAACAGTGTCTCTTACTACTTTAGAGGACTGCAAATACTGTACGCCATCTGCCTAAGAGAAAATACCCCATCTTCTCCTCCACCACATCCCAGAGGCAAGAGCATCTCTTTCCCACATTACTAATCTTTTAAGGAATCAAGTTCAATTGTTTGTTTGTTGTTTCTTCCCACGGTAGAAGGAAGGGAAGAGAGGCTGGTTTTCTATGTTCCCATGTCAAACAGCTCGAACTGAGTGAACAGTGGCCACAAATCAAAACTTTGTGTGGTCTCTCAAAGGGAAGCTGGGTAAATCAAGTAGGGTTCATCTAGTACACTGAAATACAATGCTGCTGTTAAAACGACCGGGGTGACTGTAGGTACTGATGCAGACATATTACAAAAATAAATAGGGCAGGAAAGGTAAGATGCCTCTCACTGTAACATACACATTCACTCTGGAAAGGAAGTCGGGGGGACCACTAGCAAGTCAGACTCTCTTCCAGTGGTCAAGTCTGAAGTTGGGACATCATCCTCATTTTAGAGATATGCTGGAGATCACACAGCCTACCAACAGTAGAGCTGGGATTCAAATTCAGACCAGTCTGACTCCAGGATCTTTGCTCTCAAGCACTATGCCCTGCTAGTGAGAGCATTTCTCTCAGGGTTGAGGGGGAAGATACAGAAATAAGAGTAGGATATAAACAACCCAGTGTATACTATTAATGAATTTTTGCCAGGTGTGTATTACTAATTTTTAAGATAAATTTTTAAAATCCATCATGTACTGGAAATGTCTTTTTGGAAAACCATGGAAAAAGAAAAAATAAGGTGAAGCTGGACAGTGAAGTAAATGTGTTGTGAAAACAAATGCTTGGGTTTGTGACTGGTCAAGCCCTTTGAGGTACCTGAACTTGCAGTCCCAAGTGGCTCCAAGAAGCTTCGTATACCTAGAATGGTTTCCTCTCTGCTGGTCTCACTCTAACTTGACAGATCTTCCAAGACTAGACAGGATCTGAGCATAAGGAGGGTAAAAAAACGTCAGGTTTGGGAGTCAAGAGCCCGATTCTCATTCTGACCCTCCCCTTTCAAAGGGTCCCTTTGCCTTCCTTTACCACAAATGTCTGTAAAACAGGGATATTACACATCTCATAGGGTTGATGGGAAGGTTAAAAGAGGGGGCATGTGCTAAGGACAAGGAAGGGCATAAAGTGTGTGCTCAATTAATGCTTGCTATTATTATCCTGTTATTAGCCAGGATTGAAACCTCAACTTCGATTCTGATAAAAAGGCTTCCCCAGGAAAAATACATATTTTCTTCTCCATGTTTCTCCTTAAAAGAAATATCAGATCCTAGGGATGACTGGGTGGGTCAGTTGGTTAAAATCTGACTCTCGATTTTGGCTCAGGTCATGACCTCAGGGTTCTGGGATTGAGACCCGCATCAGGCTCTGCACTCAGTAGGGAGTCTGCTTGAGAATTCTCTCTCCCCTCTGCCCCTTCCCCAACTCATGCTCTCTCTCAAATGCAACATTGGTGGGGGCGGGGGGGAGTCAGACCCTAAACTAGATCTAGCTTTATTCCCATAATTACACTGAATGCCCAGAGTCCTGCCAGATAGATACTATTATTTCCCCACTTCAAAAATGAGAATAATAAAGCTCAAAGAAATACGGCATCTTGCCCAAGGTGCCCAAGCTGGGGAAAGCAAACCAGACTTAACCCCTATCACTGCAACTCCTATGCCCTTCTATTCTGCCCATTATACCCTACTCCCTCCCGGCTAACTCTCAAGCCCAAATCTGAGAGACCTTCCCAGACAGCCACAATGGCACTAACCTCTCACCAGTGCATCTCCTCAAGTCACAGATCACCCTTAGTTCAAAACTTGTGGACTGCTTATTGTTCTCCAAAGGTGACTAAATCTCTCAAACGTAGGAAATGGATGTTTATTCTTTTAGCCCCCAAATACACAACTCACATGAGTTGCCCAACTTAATTTTAGGAACCTATCCAAGTTGAAAAGTGGGTTTTCCACTGTGCATTCCTAAATGCACATGGCAATTGCTAGTCATCATCAACTAAGCTTACCTTTCCATGCTAAATTACAAGAAATGTAAAGAAAAATATCCGGGGGGGGGGCGGTGGCTGGGTGGCTCAGTGGATTAGCCTCTGCCTTCGCTCAGGTCATGATCCCAGGGTCCTGGGATCAAGCCCCACATCGGGCTCTCTGCTCAGCGGGGAGCCTGCTTCCTCCTCTCTCTCTCAGCCTGCCTCTCTGCCTACTTGTGATCTCTGTCAAATAAATAAATAAAATCTTTAAGAAAATATATCCAAAATGAAGACAGTCAAATACCTATCACATACTTAACCCTCAAATTCTCAGGAAATATATGCATTAACACCAGCAAACCTACTCAACTGTAAGCAAGTATCAAGTCCCACCATAACACATTAAAGACGACTTGACTGGTTTGCCTGTATGTCCAACTTGGGAGAAACACCTGTCCACCATCAAGTGACAATGTGCCGTGCCTTTCTATAGGCCTGGGGACGCTGGTTTTATTGACCTTACCTCTTCTGTTATTGGGACAGTGTCAAGAACATCCAACTGTGTGTAATGCTCTCAACTCCATAAGCCCAGCAGCAAAGAAATGCTTCAGATAACTCAGAACCCTTCAATTGGGTAGAAAGTAACTGTAGGATTAGTGAATTTAGGAATCCCAAAATGGATTGTGCAAACAGTATCCACAAAGCTCATCTGATTTCAGCTGTTAACCATTTGCCAAGCACAGGTTAGCTTGTTGCCAGTATAAAAATTAGTGAAACAGTGGAACGTGCAGACTGGGAAATGGAGTTGTTGACATTTGTCATTATTTTTAGTTTAAAAACCCATTGCCTTTGGGGGAAAGAAAAAAAGCCTGTTAGTATAAACCTAAGCCACAAACTCTACTGCTGAATTTTGGAGGGGAAAAAAAAAGAAAACGTCAACCATTAGAATACAACAGGAAATAGTATTCTATAATGGCAAGTACCCAGAGATGGTCCATTGTCATCCTGTTTAGTGCAACAATCAGTCTATCAAGTTACCCCAAAACTCTGTACTATCAAGTCTGTTTACTATAGTTGTCTATGGGTAAGTTAGAGATCAAATATGAAGCTGAAATTCAAAGATATTTAAATTCAGGCACATGCTAATTGGTACTAGCTTCTGAATCCAAAGCCCCAGGTGTTACTGTTTACTATCATCTACTATGCAATACATAAAAGAAACAAGAACCCAGGATTTTTATTAAACGGAATCCATTCTTTCCATTTAGGGCAATTCTACACTTCTAATCATGTAACTGTCTGAAAGAAACCGTTCTAAAATGATTCCAGTACAGATATTGTGTATCTATGCATGCAAATTAGTGCCAAATTATGCCAAAAGAGAACTTTTCTGTAAGGTGAATCAGGACTTCTGTCAGATACCAGGTTTGAGTTGTCCATTCACATCAGCAGCACCCTCCACGCGGAAATCCTTAAGACTTAAGAAACAGAGGTGCAATAAATTCCTGCATTAAGCTTTTTCCCTTACAGACCAGGTAATGCTTACGGATCCTAAACCATCTAAAGTGACTGGGGAGGAGGAGTTGGGACAGAGGTGTGAACTATTAAAGAAAAGAAAATAAAGTAATTCCACACATATATTCTTCTAATTTATATTTTATTGCATTATGAAAATAATACATTTGGCAAAGTAATCTAGGCTCCAAATTGAAATAAAAGAAAATTCTGAAGTGTACTGATTATTTTTTAAATGTGAAATATTAGATGTATCCTAACCAATACATACTAGCATTCTTATTAGGCCAATAATCCAATAAACCTAATTATAATAATTCCACATAAAATTACAAGGTGTTTTTGCATTCATCCATTTTATGATTAGCACAAATCTCAAGAGAACTGAGCTTCATTTGATCAAAACCAATGTAATTAAGAAACTCCTGTTCAGAAGACAACTTGAAACACTATCCAAAATTTTTATTTCCTTTGGTTCTACAAGTTGCATTTTCATCCTTATCACGTTACATTTCTCATAAACATTGTAGCAGCTATAGATTCTGCCCAGTACCTTTATAAGTAAACTAGTATATTACATTTACATTATTTGAAAAATTACTGATTTTACAAATGCAAAAATGCATAAATACATGCCTATCTACACCAGCAAAAAAAGTACTCTGAACCTCCATGCTTTAACAGGCTACACCTTCTGGCACAGGATTTCTGGAACGCCTTTCCAAGCCAAAGGGTAATAGCTCTCTGAGGGGGAATTCCACTGCTCTGTCCACATTGTTGAAAGGTGTAGTTACAATAAACCCTAACTGGATTAAATTTATTTAATAATCAACATTTAAAATATGACATTTTCCACCACTTATTTCTGTTCTGCTACATTTTCAGAACTGAAAAGATGTAATTTTTAAAATGTACTAGGATATTTTTACTTTTTTAAAAGGGGAAAGTGCTAAAAACATATTACATATTATTCTCTATCCTCATCAGCATTTCAAGTTCTTTTTACATGTTGGGTTCAGAGTCTAGATTCTAATAGGTAAACAATCTGCTCAAGGCCAAAAAAAGGAAAAATAGTATTTTTAATCACTGAGGTCTTGCTTCTTCACTTAGATCTTTAATATGACTTTGCTGATGTAAGAAAATGTGCCTAAAATCAGCCTTTAAAAAATTCACATCAGAATCAGTTACTATTACAACTGACATTTTCATTTAAGCAAAGTCTGTGTTAAGTGCACCTATGCATACTTGCGGAAATCTACTTCCAAATGGGCATCAGTATCTTAAACCAGCTGAACAAGGTTTCCCAGTTTAACTACAGAAGTATTCCACCTATCCTAAAGGAGATATTCCGT
Organism: Neogale vison; assembly: GCF_020171115.1. Lineage (NCBI taxonomy): Eukaryota > Metazoa > Chordata > Mammalia > Carnivora > Mustelidae > Neogale > Neogale vison. The sequence goes on from NC_058096.1 coordinate 184,193,633, forward strand.
GAGCATTCTACAATTATCTGTATGAACAGCAACAAGTTTGATCTATGATCAACATATGAATATCTAATAAATATTAAAACTATTAAACTATAGATTAAAATGCAGATCTCTCATAGAGTTAAGTGATGGCATTTTGGTACATTCACCATTATTGTACTTTATTTAATAAAGAAATACATTTGCCCTTGCAAAAATAGCAATTGCAAGTTTACAAATAAAACCACAGACCTCAAAGTCATGACGCTAAATCTTCAACTTATAACCAACAAAAGTAAATTGATTTGTTTACAAATGGTCCATGGCACAATTAAAACAAAAAATATCAAAAGGTCACAGGATCTTAAAGAATATGTTTATTGACAATAATTTCATAAATATCCTAAAGAAAATTTAAAATTTCTAAAATTAAAATGTTTAAAATCTGTTCTCATTGGCAAAATATCCCTCAACAAAATAATAGGTCAATAGGTCACTACAAATGAATGTCACATTTAAAATTGGCTTCAACATTTTTGCAAAAAAATTTTTAAAAATTTACAATGTGTGATTTTTCTCCCCTCCTGGGTACAGTAAATCAATATTCAATTTTTATTTTAACTACTAGACATATTCTTAAATATATCATCAAGCTGCTGTGAACCTGACAGTCAAGTCAGTCAGTAGTATATTTACCCTACAAACATAAACGGAGCCAAATCATTTGGTAATTTTAGTCATTGCAATTTAAGTAGTCAAAATGCAAAAGTTGTGGTCGCCACCCACATCACCCCAAAGATTATGATACAGTGTCAGAAATTGTTTGCATCAGTTTTATAAGTTCATCTGTGTACTTCAGGTATCTGAAACTAAAAAAGGGATTCTTTTGTATTTTGATAAAAATGTACTCGAATATTTCATAACATTAATATTTATTGCTTTGTATGAATACTGTATTGAAAGCCCAAGCATTCAGTTTACACACAGAAATTATACAATTATATACCGCTTCACAAAGGCAGTGAACACATTACATTCTACAAAATCTACTTTACAGAAATTTAAAAATTCTAAATATCAAAAGGTACAGCTGAAGAAACAGGTATAAATTTGGCAGCCAGTAATTTTGACAGGGAAGTTGCAGCTTGCATGACTTTTAAATATGTGAATTTGAAAATATTGAGTTTAGAGTAATCATTGTGCTTTGTGTTAATCTGAAAAATATAACACTGGCTGTCGAAGAAGCATGTTCAAAAATATTTAATTCACTTCAAAATGTCATACAAATTATGGTGGTCTCTATGCACCCCTAAAGCTTCAGTCATTTAGCTCCAGTACATTACTATAGTAATATATTAATTCTTCCAGTACAGTGGGGTTTCATACCATTGACATTTGCATACTCTAGAATAATTTAGAAAGAAATGTGTAATATTCACAATGTTCAGAAAAGCAAGCAAAAGGTCAAGGAACCTGCCGGGTTCTTCTGAGATGGTCTCATGTCAGCATTCATTCTACAAAATAGTAAGCTAATGTTTGAACACAGTTTCCAAGATAAAGCGTATTTTCTCATAAATAATGAAGTCTTTTTCTCAGGCACCTCAGAAGTATACAAAAGAATTTTAGTTAGAACAGATCTCTTGGAATGTGTTTAACCTGGTATTTCAACAGACTTATTTCCAGGGTTTCACAAGGGCCAGATTTTATTTTAATTACTCAGAAGAGAAACTGAAACTGTCTTCTGAAAGAGGTGAACTCAATCATTACCAATAGAAAAAGTATTCACTGTATTCATCTCTTATAGAAACAGAAAAATAGAACATTTCCCCCCTTAGAATAATATATATATATATGTATATATGACTTAAAGTTCCATTGTACATAGTCAAACAATAAAATCTGGAAGCCAGCATGAAACCCTATAATTCACATGTTAAAATGTTGAAACTATGACCAAAATATGAAAACTGCTAGAGTTGTCAGAAAGAGACAAGACAGAAAGATTTCTTGCATATGTATAAACTAAATGTGATAATCTCCAAAAGGTTTTCAAAATTATAATTATTACCTTCCAGTTTAAAAACTTCAATTCTTTAAAAAAAAAAAAAAAAATCTATACACAAACCACTGATTTGACAAGACCAGGAGAAGGGAAAAAAAAGAAAAAAAAAAAAGTCAGCGGTACGCAGGACCCAGAGGAGCTGATATTCACAGTTCTTACATGTACAACTCTTTCAGGATTTACCCCATAAAGTACTTTATTTTACAACCTGCTTCTCTTGTAAAACTAAAGGTCCACTTTATTACATAAAAGTTTTATACAGTGTAAAACCAGAACTGTATGTAAAATACTGCATCTACATGTTTCTCAATAGTTAGTCTTGTTCCATTGGTTCATCTGTGACTTCTGTGGTTTCGTCCTCATTTTCCATGGATGACTCTGAGGGAATCTCTCCAGTTTTACTGGAGTTGGATCCTACTAATTCTTCTGTCTCATGGCAATCAGAACCACTACTTACAGGGCCTGTATTTGCACTACCTTCAGAATGTAAATCTTTCTCAGCTTGAGTCAGATCAGATTCCTCCATTTGATTATTTTCCTCAGAAGTCTCTTCATTCACAGTTAAGGCATCATCAGATTCTTTTTCTTGATTTTTTCTTTCTGGGATCATTTCTCTTGATGTCATAAAAGACTCTAAAAATAAGCAAATGTTGTTGTAGTTAAATTTTATTTTCAAAATACCTCCACAGTTAAGTTTCATGAATTCTGATATTCTACAGTTCAAATCATATCCCCTGAAACTCAGCAGCAAATACATACAGGTGGGAGAAAAGCCCAACATCAGCATTATAAGGAGTTCCATTATGTTAAATTCTTTCAGGCAAAATGAAGTACAAGAATTTGAGCATCTCCTTACTCCACCCTTTTACAGATGGTCTCTAAATACCTTCTTCTTCCTCTTCATCCTCTTCTTCATCCTCTTCTGTACAGTGCTGCCTGGTACAACTACTTTCCTTGTCTTTATCCTGAGATGATGACGATGCTTCTGTTTCTTCTACCATAACCGAAGCAATTTCACTGGAAGATGTTTGACTGGCTGTCTCTCTGACTTCGCTTTCTTTGTCAAACCTGAGTCTTTTTACCTCATGCCCCTCGGCCTCCACACCATCTTCATCAGGATGTTTATTTTTTATAGGGCTCACTGAGGAACCTTCTGATTCAGAGTCACTGTAAATGTTTTTTTAAAGTGTCATTAATAAGACTGTTTTCTTCATCTTCCACATTCTCATTTTTAAGGTCTAATAATTTTTAAAATTGCATTTCAGCGTCAAAGTTAAATTATAACATCTGAACAAAGAGAAACACGAGAATAATTTCAAGGGAACCTCAACTGTGTCACAAATATTTCCCACTAGAACTAGTCAACAAGTTATATGACATTTCTGTTCAATTTCCCAGTAACTTAAATGCCTTTCCATAAGAGAACTACAAGTCTTCCAGATGGACATACTCTTAAGACCTCTCACCTGTTTAGTCTGCTTTGGGATATAAATAAAAGCTTTCCTTTAATGATCTACAATGAGAAATAACTAAACATTTTCAGCTCTGATAAACCTTTTCTCTTTTCAGGTTACTTTCAAAAACAAGAAACAGAAAGCATTATAATCACTTTACTTTCTTAAGATGCTATTATAAATTAGCAGTTTTAAGCTTCTCTAGAACTATCTTCATCATGTGCTATTGCTGAAAAAGTCCAGAAGCCATAGACCACACTAAAACCTTGCTGTCTCTCAAAACAACAGCATACAATAGATAATGAGTGCTGAAAGGATAAATGCCAACCTATTTTGAAAACATTTTCTGTTTTTAAATAGCATACAAACCTGTGATTTTTGTCCTCATTTTGCTGTAAGTTTGACTCTTTGCTGTCTGCGCTCTCAGGCAAGCCATTTGTTGTCATGGGGACTGACAAAGAAACCTTTGGTCGATTAAGTGGCCTGGGTGTTCCAGGCCCATTTATATTAGACCTAGGATAAGATAAAGAACATCATTTTCTCATTTTGGTAAGAAGTCACCCTCCCAAGGTTTGTTTATGTGAACACATCACAGAAGTATTTACTCTAACTTTGGCTTTCAAGATTTCAGGGTTACCAAATTAATTGTCAGTATATTCTATGGCTTCCATAAAATGCCCAATTTTATTTAAGAAAATATATTGAAACTGCTTCTCAAAATTAGGAATATACAATCTCTCTGGATATTAAAATCAATAATCTCACCGTTCAGTATAACTTGGTGAATTTCCAGGAAACATAACACCATTCATTCGATTTAAACTATTAGAATTATTTTTCCTATGAGAAAAGGAAAAAACATTATTATAGACCCTTTAGTTCTTTAATTTGGTAAGAGCCACAGGCCTAAAGGATCTTTTGTACAATCTCACAGTCACAGAACATAACAAACAGAATTCTTTAAGAAATAGCATTAACTATGAGATTACCTTAATATCTCATTTAAGGTATATTCTTGCTAGAGTTCTAAAAACAAACAATGTTATCGTCTATAACATCACAGACATTTTATAAATCCAGTGCCTTTTTTTCTTTTTAAAGATTTTTCTTTATTTATTTGAAAGAGAGAAAGAAAGCACACGCACATGAGATGCGAGAGGGTCAGAGGGAGAAGCAGAGTCCCCATTGAGCTGGGGAGCCTGATGCGGGACTTGATCCCACAACTCCGGGATCATGACCTGAGACTAAGGCAGTAGCTCAACCTACTGGGCCACCCAGGTACCCTAAATCCAGTGTTTCTTAACAGAAGACATCATTCTCCTCTCAATTCCCCTTCATGGACCCCACAGTTCCAGTGGACTTTTGGCAATGTCTGAAGACATTTTTCAGGGAAAAGGAGGCATTATTAGCATCCAGTAGGTAGAAGTTTAGGACAGTGCTAACCCCACTTTAATTCCCAGGACAAACAATCATAACAAAACATTAATAGTGCCAAGGATTGTGTCTTAAACCAACACATTAATCTGCTATATAAATCTTGACAACTGGAAATACTTTTCCACTGTGAGGAGGAAAGTCATCAAGGAACTATTCCAAACCTAGGAGTTATCCCCCAGACACGCCATGGCAAGGTTATCTAGGATGGGATCTCAGGGCCCTGAGTACCATGACAGTACATAAATCCACAATCTTAAGATTACAGTAAATCACCAATCACTTTAATCCAAACCTCTTTACTAGAAAAACATACAGATGGTATCATTGGTAATACTCTACTTGAGGGACTGGGTGGCAGGTTCACAAGTATTTATAAATATTTTCCTGCATCATTTCCATATAAAATAAATGTGACCTAATTTATTTATATATTAGAAAATATTAGAAATTACATAATCCGTATATACAGAAATTTTTAAAAATTTCTTTACTTACTCTGAAGAAGGATAAACACAGCTAACAACCATCACATTCTGCAACAACAAAAATTGATGCTTTAATATACAGAAAAGCACTATGACATAAAGGTTAACCATCTGTTTTTAAGCTCTCAGAATCACCCTGGCACCCCATCTATCCAATTTTACTAATACAAGAAAATAAATGGTTAAAAGTAAAAATTTTTAATCAAACAAGAGAAATTAAAATAATTAACACACTGAATCTAATAACCTACTAAACCATGTGCTCCTTCTGCCAGTATTATTTTATTTCTACTGGAGCTACTTTGGGGCCCTGATATGTATCAAATTTAATACAGTGGAACCGCAGTCTTATTTTAGATAGAAATCATGCCAAGATACTTAGAGACTGAAGTATTCAGGCCATGTATAATGAATTTCCTTAAAAAGCAGTACACAATCAAAAGTTTGTGTAGTAGTATCATACATTCAAAAAAAGAGCTTCAGACTTTTTAATAATATAATCTTCCCAGAAATACTGACTTTCCTATAGTCAATATTCATTAAAAGTGTAGTATGACCCACAGGAAGTGCTTTTCAGCAGCACTTCTGCAGTCGTATTATCCATATTTCACAGATCAGAAACTGAGACTTAGGTTATGTAACTGGTCCATGGTCACCCAAATACGAAACACTGCAGCCCTGATTCGGTGACAGGACCACTCCTGGTGTGACTACTTTGATTGCCTCTTCATTCAAAGATTGCCAAAATCTAATTATTAAAAGTCTAATGAACTCCAACCAAGTACTGATGAATCACTTCACTTTTCCTGCCCTTCCAAAATCTCATTAAATCAAGGGCATGGAAACACAACAAAACAAATTAATCCAGTAAGGCCCTAAGATCGGTTGTAAACATTAAGTAATGGTTTTGGATTCCTGCTCCAAGGGTAGAATAAACTGAATCTGAATTATAACCATAAAATGAACACTGGACAATGTTTTAGGATCAATCAGAGGGAATTAGCAACCTACTGGTCCAATCTTGGTTCTCACAGAGCTCTCTCATTGGTTTTTCACTTCAAACAAGTCCATTTCCTACTTATTATTCCCTCAAACACCTGGATGTCTTTGTTCATCACACTGTTTCCTAGATCCAATATGCCCTTCTCTTACAACTAACATCCCTTACTGACAAAAAAACAACACTTCTTCATTCTTAAGTCTGATCTACATCTTTCTCAATATCTAAATTAAATTTTTCATCAGATTTTCCAAAGTTGTGCACCTCTGAAGTCCAGAAATGAAGAAATGAATTCCATGGGTAACAAGTGTGCAAAACACAGCTAAAGTTAAAATATCAATTCCAGAACTTTGGAGAGCCTTTGATGCGAATGTGTACTAGGAATTTTGAAAAGACATTAAGCTGCATTCCCCAAACTTTGCTGATCAACAAGTCCTCCCTCTGTGTCCCTTCTATTAAATCTTGCTCCAAAACTTAGTTTTTCCCAAATTATGAAGATAATTTGGGAAAAAAACTTCAGGTATGTTTCAGGAAATCTATCTGAAGAAAAGGTGCCTGAAACAGAACTTACTCAGTGCTCTCTTCTGATATAAAGTCTAATATAATCCCAATGATTAAGATAAATACCTTCTCTACTCCTCTGAGAAATTTGTCTGTTCCTGTATAGTTTCTCCTTGGATCTGTTAGCAATTCACATAGTCGCTGAATAGTAAAAGGGATACTGCAAAAGAATATAATTTTATAGTCTGAGGTCATTAATTATCAAGAGAATCAGAAACATTATTACTCTTACTATTTAAAGATTTATCTAGTTACCCATGTATTAAGCAATAAAAGAAACTGCTACAATAGGGAGATGAAAAGATGAGTGACTTAAAAAATACTCAAGATAATAAGCACACCACACCTATCTCTTTAATAAGAAAATCCCTAGCCTTAAAACGCAATTAAAAAAAGAACACACAAAATTTAGAAGTTTCAAAATTAATGGAAGAACATATTATTGACATTCTGAATATGATGAAGGTTTATAAGAGAGGCAACACGAATAATAATCAAGTTACAGTTTATTAAGTACAGGAATTTTCCCTCAAGCATTCCTTTGCACATAAAGGTTTCTTTACAGTGTCTCCAAATAAAACTACAAATATAGTATCAGACAGAACAAGGCAAATGATTCCAATGAAGACGTATGATAGAGTTCTGCTCCACAGTTAGTTTTACACACAATCTATGATTCATAAGATGCAAAATACACACAAATACAATCAATATTTTGGTAAGTGCCTTACCACAATTAAATTTTCACTTGATCATATCAAATACAAAACTGATGTAAGTCGGAACTAAAATCTTTTATAAATATTTAAAAATTTATCTCACACTTCAGCATTCCTCAGAATTACAGTCTGTACGGCCAACCTAAAAGCATCAGATAGGATGCTAAAAAGTACAGACATAAACTTCAGACTTCATTATGTGCCATTCAGATCTATTTACTTTTCCTTATAAAGAGAATTACAAAACCTCAAATTAAGAGTTAATATTCACAAAGTTCCTTACTATGTATAGGAATTTTGATACAACACTCTCCCACAAAGGCTAGTACATAATACTAGTAGTATATAATACTACTAGTACATAATACTGGTACTGCTAGTACATAATACAGCTAGTACATAATACTGCCAAGACTCAAACCCAGTGTCTCTAACTTCAAATTCCTTATCCTCCCCTCCATTATTCCAAACATACTTAAAATCTTATTTATTTTTTTAATGGGACAGACCATATTTAGTCCTCATATCCTCAGCATCAATATTATTATGTTCTTATAAAAAGCCAGTATAAGGTTTATAACACATTTTGTAAAGGCATAAAGTGTATGTTATTCATATGAAAACCAACATTTTACTTAGGAGAGCCCAAGAATCTATCTTGTCTCAAGAAGCATCAAAACCTAAAAATCAGAACTATCATTCTGTCAACAAGAGACTGAGAGCTAACTAAATGTATGTCTGATACCACAAATACTCAGAAGCAACTAGAAATTACAGAACTCTTGACGTTCACCATGACTGCTGAAGAAAATTCCTTTGGGTTTCTGAGAAAGAATACGGTTTCTTGCTTTTGAAAATATGGTCAGACTGGAGTACACACACAGTCAAAATGCAGAATCTTTGAAATGGAAAAAGGAAACAGAGCACGCCAACAATGTTACTAATAATGAAACAGTTTACTGGTCTGTTTTATTCATTCCTATAAAGACACCGCATAAGTGAAAACCTATAGCTAATACACGAAACTGTTAACTGCATTAAAAAATTCAGGGAAACATTTTCCCAAGCTACATACATAATAAACAACATGAGTTTACAAAATGTCTTTCCTGAAAGCTCAAGGGCAGATCTCCTCCTTTATATTAGGGTCAATATACGAGTTATTTGTACATATACATATCTGAAATGCAGTACCACCACGGATTTCTGAGTATTAATGGTATACCAGCATCTCAGCCCCTTCTTCAAGTTCATTACTTTCCAAACCTTAAACACACAAACTCCACCTATCTATGTTTATCCCCTCATTAATTAACTCACAGTGATACAATCAGAAGTGTCTACATTATTAAAAAATAAACAAAATGGCACCCACTGTTAAGAATATTCAAACGATACTTAAGCGACAAATATTTCAACAGATATTATCTGTCTTTTCCTCCAACTAAATTTCTTTCAAATACCAAAAACCAGTATTTTCTCTTAATTTAAAAATTGCTTTAAAACATAAGTATCTTTAAATTGTCTGTTTAACAATGTTTACATGTTTTGGCTAATTTTCTTCAGTAAGGCAAGTAAAAGTATAGCCTATTATTAACAATACATGTATTGATAAATAATACTGCTTTTAGGGAGAAAAAGGTATTATGTTTGCACAGCACTGTCAGCAATAAAAGCCCATGATAAAACGTGTTTACTCCTTAGACACTTACAAGAGCTTTTGAAGGTATTTTACAAAGTGTCCAATAGATGGCACTAAAATGTCATATAATACCCACCCCCTTGCATAAGCAGGCTAAAATACAAGTATTACTTGTAAATAAAAGTATCCTTTGGAAACATTAATATAATCTTGCCAAATGCACTGACGGTCTCTTTACACGGTTCTACTTTTTAACCTTTTAGGTAATATGAAAGCCTACCACAAGCTAAAATCAGAGCATGTAAATAACTACAATAAATGTCAATAAAATTTTGTACAGTGTTCTCAAAACAGAATAAATTGTATGCCAAGGAGGTAAGTCTGAACCTGGGAACACTTAATCTATATTAGATCTTTTAAAGGAGGTATAAGAATAAACCAGATAACCAAATCCAAAATGAATGGTTGGTACAAAAAAATTTGTGTAAGGTTTGCTATTACTCCTTAGATATAGCATACAAACAGTTTATTCTAACTCCTGAAAAATATTAAAACTTTTTCCAATAAAAATCACTAAATTAAGACCCTATGTGCCAAGAAGAAAAAAGCAAAAACCACACAATGAAAAATTTGAACCAGAATCCCTAAATTTGGGGAAATGGGTAAGGATGTTCATTGGAACAATATACTATAAAATAATTTAATAGAAAAACATTTGGGGTTATTTCAAATAGAATAGATTGTTTACTCTGCAATATATTACTTATTTCCCTGCCATCCTAAGATAAAAACTAAGATTACATAAAGAACTGGGTGGGGGGAAACATGGAACAGGACTAGGTAGCATTTTCAACTTCTCAACTGAAAAAAAAAAAGTGTGTCCACGAAATCCACTAAAACTTGGGAGGGAAAAAAACCCACATCAAGTAAAGGATCCAAAAGTGGCAGGTCCTTTCAAATGGTATTACCCAGAAACACTACAGAACACTGATGTCCGATCTACTCTTAATGTACAAATTATAAGGTAGTGTGGATAAAAAGGCATACTCACTAGCCCACTGAAAGACTGTGTCCAAGTTGAATTTATCTCTCTTAAAGTTTCATGTCCATATCTAGGAAACAGGGATTCTGAACATATACTTCTCACTACTGATTATCATGAAGACTAAATAAAATATAATGTATATAAACCATTTAACAGTGCCTGAAATATTTTATAAGGTATTCATTAAATCTTAGTTCCTATCATCATCCTGATCTTAACCCACTAATTAATGAAGGCTGCAGAAAGCACAAACACCCCAAAGACCAACTATAGAGGAACAAAACCAAAAGTTTATCTCTATCTTTTAAAATACTCCTTTAAATTCCAAGGAGAGAAACTAACACGTTTTACATTAGTTACGGTATCTGAATTTGACTGCAATTGTCCCCATTCACTGAATTTTAAAAAAGTATCAGTGAGTTAAGCAGCAACTCTTGATTTCAGCTCAGGTCGAGATTTCAGGGTCACGAGATAGAGCCTGGGATCAAGCTCTGAACTGGGCGTGGAGCCTGTTTGAGATTCTCTCTCCCTCTGTATGCCCAAACCTTTAATATGCATAAGTCTTAATGAGAATTCAGTATCATGAAAGGGGCTGAATATCAGGGAAAGACATCAAACCATGAATTAGCAATCCAATGCTACTTTTAATAGAAAGAAATTTTAGACAATAAGGCCAACACCTCAAGAATTTCCTATCTTATATTTTAAGCTGAGATTACAGTTTTGACTAAAATTTATCTTAGTCTATTTACTGTTTCATCATTAAGATGTACAAATATTCTGAATGTATAGAGGTATTCAATTGGAAAGACATTCAGAGAAGAAAAATGTGCACTTAATTCAGAATTTAAGATAAAATCAGATAACTGATTACCTTATTCCTTTCCAATGCAAGCAACTTTCCTCATGAAAAAGAGACGAATATAAAATATAACACAGAGGCCGTTTGAGTACAAAAACTAAGAGATAACCATAAATTAAGACATCCTGTTACAAAAAATGTTAAAACAGCCAGCTCAACTTCAATTTTACGCATAAAGATGTCATTTTTACTATTTCCTTTTTTTCTATGAATGGTTACATTTATACTATGCCTTAGTTAACAAAATCACTTAAATCTGACCTGAACTATTCAGGTAAAAACTAGCTTAAATTTATCTCAGTTATCACTAAGAAAATAAAATAAAATAAAAAATCTGTATATCTATCTCAGTTCTCTAAGGCTGAACAAACAGGTTCAGTTTTGTTTACTCTTAAGTCCTACAAAAGTCAGAATTATCACTGGAAATATCACTGATATTATCTTTATCTTAGTATCTACACAATATCTCTATCAGTACTCAGGCTTTACATTTGTACAAATATACACATACTTAAATATTGTTATGTATATATTTTCTACCTCAAATCAAATGTCAGAAATTGAGATTACTGAAAATATCAAGGTAAAATGACAAGTACAAACAATAAAATGAAGAATTAGCCTCTTTACATAATGCTAAATAATTATAAACTAGTATCTGTGCCACTCCCTATCCCAAAATAAGTTATGTAGCAACTGTCAACACTTTCATTCAAGTTAATAATCTTTTATAATGCCTACAGTAGTCTGAATTGTCCTTGTTCTGGCATCAAATCAAAAATGTCAAGAAAAAAAAATCAGGACTTTTGCTGTATCCTACCTTTCAATTTAAAACATTTCATTAGAACATCAAATCAAACCATATGATCAAAGGACAAGGCAAGGTGAGGTAGGAGGAGGTAAGGCTAATTAATAATTCCAATTCTCAACTAGTTATGCTAAGTGAAAGACAGTGAAGAAAATGGAAATAAACACATATAGCTAAAAGATTTAATATGTTCAACAAATACTGACACAAAAACTCTACTTCTCCTAAATAAAAATTCTCCAGAAGAGAATTCTGGAAGGAGCAATAAAATAGGTCAAAGGAAGTAAGAGAACAAAGTAACAAATAGCTAGAACCTATTCTCTCATCTCTGAATAATCTCAAACTAAATGTAAAGCAAACAATACAAAATCAAAATAGGATTATGCTTTAAATCTATGATCCAGATTTAAGAATACAAAAATCTCATACATGACCTTTTAAAAAAGTATGAAGAGGCACACTCTCAGGTGCAGAAATTTTCAAGCGCTGTGTGTAAGCAACACATAAAAACAATATAAAAAAATATAAAACAATAATATATAATACATTATTTGTTAATAAAAAATTAAAAATTAAAAAAAAAAACAATGTGAAAGCTTTTATGACTAAGAAAAATCTGGTCAATCATGTACATTTAAAGTAACTTTAGAGAAGAAATTCAACATTCAGAGACTATCGTGCCAAAAGATGAAAAGCGCTCTTCAGTTGTAACCAACTGTACCTGCCTTAGAAAGATGATGTGACAAAAAGGATCTTTAGGTATCAAATGGTTATGTACTTTTTCCAGACCTGCTCATAAACATGTAAACCACACTACTTTAGTCAACCAATCAATACCTTAAACTTACTGCTTATTTAGAAAGATCTAACAACACTGACAAAGGAGAAGCAAAGACAGTTAATTTATATTCATTATTCTTAAACTGTCAGTAATTTAGAGTCCTCACGTAAGTATCTTTTAAAAAACTACTAGAAATGTAAATTACATTTCTTTCTACCCCTTGAAGTGCCTCTTTGTGTACAGCAGGAATGAACTACTACAAATAAAATACAAATATAGAAACACGTTTTTATTCCTTTCACTGATTTATTCAGTACTGTTTGAAAACCTGCTGTTCAGGCATTCACTGTTGTAGGCCTTGTTTGGAAAAGACGGTTAACGCTGTCTTTCAGAATCTTACAGTTCAAGAAATCAAGCCAAAAACTGAATGGACAATTTCCACTTCAAAGAGAGAAAATTTAAATGTTGACAATATACTAAAATAATTTTAGAAAATGAATAATCTTTTGCAGGACTAAATACTATGAAGCATTTAAAAACTGAGCTTTTACTAATTAAAAGCAAAAACAATAAACTTACCAATAAGAAAATCACTCCAAAATAAGAAAAACAAAAAAGGGTATGAAACCACAATTTGTAAGAGCTAATGTAAGAACCTGGTAAGATGTTCAATTTCACCTGCACTCAAAGCACATAAATCTGTGTGCACATGCATGCGCTGCACACACATGACATTAAGGAATTACAGTATCCGCATTTACACACACATGAAATAATAGACATTTTGCAAGGTCAACTTGACAGTTCAATAGAAATTTTAAGTATGTGTACACTGTGACATTAACAATTCCATTTCTACAAATTAAAAGCAACAACCTACACATACATTCAATGTGTGACATTCATCAACACAAGAAGTACGTACAAGGATGCTCACTACCAGCACTACTTAAAATAATCAAAAAATAAACACCCACCAACAGAAATAAAGCAAACTTGTTCGTATAATAAAAAATAATGCAGTCATTTCAAATACACAGATGAACAGAAGATACCACTATAAATGCACTGATAGATGTCAAAGCTCTTCAAAAAGGAAAATACAACTAGCATATGATATGATCCCACTTTCTTTTCTTTATGTACTACTCCTGTGACATCTAAGGATCTTTTAAAAAATTTAACAAATATTTTTATAATTTAAAAGGTGACCTATTATAAAGAGTGGTAAAGGTATACTAAGAAGGACAAATCCTCAATCTGGCTGAAAAAGACCAAAATGCTACTTGGAGCCACTACTCTTAGCAAAATTTTTAACACACCAATTAATTTACATATATATTCATACATAAAAATAAGATTTAAAAAATGAACATGTTTCAATAGATCAATATAACAAAGACAAACAAGGTTAATTAAAAACTGAAAAATACTTATCACTGATTAAGACCTCAATCCTGCCTAACTAGGAAAAAGGATTCATAAACTATTTTGAAAAATCAAATTAAAAACAATGTAAGTTCAAAATACTAAAGGTCCAAAGATGAAAAATATTTTTAAAGCAACTGTGTCTTAGGTATGCACTTCATGACCATTTAAATCATTTTCAGAAGTATTAATTACCTGCTTTACAAACTAAGAAATTATAAATATTTAGATTTATTTAGTCTACATATCTGTCTAGTCAATCTTAATTCTGAAGGAACTGAAAATAGTATTATTAATTCAGAATCACAACTATATTAGTTTACCATTCACAAAGCAGTAGCATATTATGACCTCTTTTACCTTGTCTCTTAATTTTTAAATGGTAGCCGTAACTTACTGAAAAGATGAGTTATAACGTCTAAGTACTATCTGTGTACTATTTATAAATATCCCAAAGAAGTATTCTTACATTGAATAATTTAGTTCAAGACTAAATCTTATGCAACATATTTCTAATATAAAGCATGTGGCTTTGTCTGGGTATGCGCTTTTAAAAAATACTATTATTGACAAAAGCAGTATGTGCATACAGATAAATAATTTTCGGTAGAGTGTACAGAAGTACAACAGGGTACAAAGTCAAAATAAGCGTCCCTCCCATCCCAAACCCCCAAAGGCAGCTCAAAGATAAAGCCATATATTCTACCCCAACAAAGCACTTTTGCAACATACCTAAAGCCAAAGTCTAAGAATGTGTTATTTTAAGCAAAACTCAAAACTTAAAAGCACGGAAACATGATATATAACAAAAGATTAACTGAATTACACTACCTTGTTGCAAATCCTATGTGTTTAAATATCTGAAAAGAATGAGACTGTTTATGCTATCTAATTTGCTATCTAATTTGCAACTACAAATGAAACCTCTTCAAATAAAACCTATCTCAAATATGAATTCATGGTTAACATATCCACAATTCATTAAATTTGGTATCCAAATCGCTATTATCAATCTAAATACTGAAAAATTCAACATCAAAAATACTTCTTCCCTTCAATAAAGAAAACTCTACAAATACCAAGTGCTAAAAAGAAAAATACTTAAAATGACAAAGAATATGACACACAGCAACATTTTTTAAGATAGCCATTTATTTTAATACACTGTATCTTTTAATGCAATGTTTACAAAGGGCTAAAAATGATTACTTGTTTACTTGGGAGTAAAAGAGGAACTCCAAAAAAAATTTTAAATAGAAAGTCCTAAGTAATTTATACGTTCATAAATTGTCATTTTTCATTTAAAAAAATAATACTCATCTCAATGATATGCAGGTTCTAGGCAAAGTATAAAGATTTATACCATGTATAAAATGGAAAGAAAAAACTAACATTTCCTGAATGCCTCCACTGTCAAACCCATTTTAAAGTCCAAATGCCACTTATACACCCATAAACGTGGTTCAAGTTAAATAAATAAATAGATACACTCTAATTATTTAATACTTGTAAGCTAAAAATCACTAACTACTAAATGTCACCTGAGACACAGAACTTACTTAATGGATAATCAATGATCAAAACAAATAAAAATCCATAATGTTTTGCTAAAAACTAAACCTTTAAAATAATATTAAGTGCATACCCATTAAATCCAGTGACAATTTTCAGTATTCTTTCCTTCATTTCATCAAAGGGAATATATTCGACATTTGGGTTGGGAGGACCTCTTGGTTCAGGAGCTGAAGTTCTGAAATCATCCATCACTTTCTCCAGTTTGAAAATAAAATAGCCTTTAAATTGGGACCACTGTATCCTATAAGCAAAAAATCAAACAAAACAAAACAAAACACAGTAACATGTAGCTTTACAATTCTTGAACACAAAGCACAAAACAGAATATAGGATAACACTGATGCTAATAACATTAAGATCTGAGTAAGGGGCAGTGAGAATATCTTTGTTAAGTGGCAAGTACCAGGCCTATGAATCTGACTCACAAACTCCAAACTAGTTACACCAATTCTCCCCACTCCTGATCCAAATGAAACCCCAATCTCTTGTTAAAAATCTTTAAAATGAACAACCTCCAGCTAAAAGCCCATTATGTACTACGTCTCATTATTAGCAACTTTAAAACATTATTTTGACTCTACTGCTCCTAACAAGTCAGCCAGGGAGGTGTTACCATACCATCGTAAATAGGCTATTAGAAATTGGCTCAAATTCACATTTTAAACAGGCAAGTCAGAATGACTCCAGACCCGAAGCTCTTAGTATTCAAGCTATAATGCTTACATAGACAAATAAAGGTGTCTTGTCTTATATCTATGTTAAACAGCACAATGAACTTCAAATTTCTCTTTTCTTTTAGCTAGTATTTTCAGAATCTTCTGTCTCTTAAAGGGTACATATCATAGGTTCTATGTAACATGTATCTGCAAAGTAAAAATATATAATTTATGTGCTTTTAATATCTATTCACTTACTAGGTTAATAAGAACACCTTTTCTCCCTGTCGTCTTAAATTTTACCACTAATATAAAAACATTTTGTGATGATACCTGCCTGAATACCCTAAATTCCAGGAGATCCAAGAGTCAAGAATGTCAACCATTTCCCAAAGTTGAAAGTACAAACCATTAATGGCAGCAGATACATCTTAAACAGGTGACTACTTAAGCAAAATAAGGGAAGTGTTAATCTGTACTCCCTTCCCCCATCCATAATCCTACAAACTAGGGGAGCAGTTCTCAGAAGTGTATTGTTAAGAGGCCAAAGCCATTTCTCATAAGAGTAAGAGTTGATATTTTTACTATGTTAATATTTGTCTTGATGGTGCAAGAACAGCAACAGGGAAAATGAAGACACTTAGCAGAAATCAAGCAACAGTTCCAAACTCCTATCTACTAGTCAGTCATCACCTTCTTCACCCACCAAAAATTCACAGTAAAGACAAAAAACCATTTCATTTAAAGTTTAATAAAACAATAAATACTAATTTTATTAATACTCAACCTCTGAATATGCATTTTCTTAATATTCTCTGTAACAAAATGGGACAAATAATACATGAAAAATGTATCAAAATATTATATACATTTCAAGGAACAATAGTTGAATACTGTTGCCAGCTGAACTAGCTGCTATCTTAGAAGGCAGTTTTTACTTGAAAGGACTGTCAAACAAGGCTTTTTTAGAACAAGAAAATTTGGTAGATATTTTTTCAGAAATGAATGACTTCAAGAGATATAACTAGTAACTAAAATACTTGTGGCCAACGAAAAATTTGACTTCAAAACAGAAAGTGAAACTAGAAAATGTTTTTCAGTATAAGCCTAGAAGGCTCCTGATACATTCCCAAGACAGTTCAGAATCAGTCACTGTCGACTTAAACAGTACTATGTGACAACAACAACAAAAAGCTTGAACTATGTCAAAATCAAAATATTTTCTGTCTCAAAGGTCACTATCAACAAGTGAAAAGGCAAACCCACAGAACAGAAGAAATACTTGCAAATCATCTATCTGATAAGGTGTTAATAACCAGGAGATAAAAAGAACTCCTACAAATAAGCAAGTGGGAGAGGGCAGGAGGGCATGGAACACAACCCAGTGAAAAAATAGGCAAAGTAGTTGAACAGACATTTCTCCAAAGATATACAAAAAACCAATAACATGGAAAGATGCCCAACCTCCTTAATCACTGGGATAATGTACATCAAAACCAAAACGTGACAGAACTTCACATCCATTAGGTCGCCTGCTATGCAAACAACAACAACAAAAACAAAAACACAGGAAACAGCAAGTATTGGCCGCCAAAGCTGTAAAGAAATTGGAACCTCATACTAGCTGGAGGGCATACAAAATGATGCAGCAACTGTAGAGAAGTGTGGTGGTTTCTCAAAAATAAAAACAAAACAACAAAAACAAAAACAAAGAATTACCAGGTGATCCAGCCATTCCCTTTCCAAGTAAATACCCCAAACATGTGAAAGCAAGGGACTCAATCAGAACATGTACACCAATTCACAAAGCAGTATTATTCACAATAGCCAAAAGGTGCAAAATACCATCAATCAACACACGAATGCATAAATAATGTGGTGTAAATACATGCAGTGGAATATTATTAGGGCTTAAAATGGAAATTCTGGCACATGCTACAACTTTGAAAAATCTTGAATACAACATGCTAAGTGAAATAAGCCAGACACAAAAGAACAAATTTTATGATTTCACTTACATGAGGTATCTAAAATAGAATCAGAGGCAAGGAGTAGAAAGGCATTAGCCCAGGGGCTGGGGAAAAGGTAAGGCATTACATTACTGTTGAATGAGTACAGAGTTTCAGTTTGGGAAGATCAAAAAAAGGCCTGGATATGGATAGTGATGAATGTGGCACAAGACTGTAGAAGTATTTAATGTCCCCAAGTTACACACTTAAAATGCCAAGATTTGTTATGTACATTTTACCCCAAAAGAAAAGTGTTGAAAATTAGACAAAAGATTCAAATAGGCATTTCTCCAAAGAAAATAAATGGCCAATGAATACATTAAAAGATGATTAACATTATTATCCACTAGGGAAACACAAATCAAAGCACATTTTATAAGATACCATTTCACATCTACTAAAGGTGGCTATAATCAAAAAGTTGGGACAATAACAAGTGTTGGGGAGGATGCAGGATGAAATTGGAAATTTTATACATTGTCGGTGGGAGTGCAAAATGGTATAGTCACTGTGGGAAAATAGTCTGGCAGTATCTCAGTTAAACACAGAGTTAACATGTGACTTGACAATTCCATTCTATTAAATGATTAACTTATATGGTATACAAATTTTATTAATATTAAAAAATTTTGGAGAGGATCATGCTATTTGCATGATCACATCTTCTTCCATTCCCTGCTCTATTCTGGGAAGGTTTTGAGATAAGATAAGGTTTTGAGATAAGAAAAGATAGAGCCCAGGGTAAGCAAACTATGGGAGCTTCAAAGACTATGATATTAACTTTTTTTTTTTTAAGATTTTATTTATTTATTTGACAGACAGAGATCACAAGTAGGCAGAGGCAGGCAGAGAGAGAGGAAGAAGCAGGCTCCCCGCAGAGCAGAGAGCCCGATGAGGAACTCGATCCCAGGACCCTGAGATCATGACCTGAGCCGAAGGCAGTGGCTTAACCCACTGAGTCACCCAGGCGCCTTGTCAGACAGGAATTAAGTCCCATAAACTAAATGAATTTTATACATATTGTATTTTAAGTTTCAAAGGTATCAAAAGCAGTTATTCTGAATTAGATACAAGAGATGCAATTCAGAAGTCACTATACCATATAGAGACGAAAAAACACTTCTACAAAAATGTCAAAAACGTAGCTTTTTGTTACACTACAACTGTGACAAAAACAAAAACAGAAATGTTTTCATGAATATTATAGAATTTGAACACAACAATAGGCCATGAGCAAATAAACTAAGGATCTGGCAAAGAAAAAATATTTTCTTAGGAATGTACTCATTGGTTGAGTAGAAACTAAACAAAAAACCCTTATTTTTCAAATGAAAATAAAATTATTCTAAGAAGATGTTCATAAAACACACATTTTTGGGGTGCCTGGGTGGCTCAATGGGTTAAAGCCTCTGCCTTCAGCTCAGGTCATGATCCCAGGGTCCTAGGATCGAGCCCTGCATCGGGCTCTCTGCTAGGCAGGGAACCTGCTTCCTTCTCTCTCTCTGCCTGCCTCTGTGCCTACTTGTGATCTCTGTCAAATAAATAAATAAAATCTTTAAAAAAACAAAAAGACATACATTTTCAACTTTAAAATCAAATCAATTCCTCCACATTAATCTGCTCTGCTAAAATTAACTCAAGAATTTACTGAAATTACTCCTTAATTTTTTCAAGATTTTATTATTTATTTGACAGAGAGAGAGAGTGAAAAAGGGAACACAAGCAGGGACAGTGTAATAGGGAGAAGCAGGCTTCCCACTGAGCAGGAAGCTCAATGTGGGGCTCAATCCCAGGACCCCAGACCCCAGAACCTGAGCCAAAGGCAGATGCTTAATGACTGAGCCTCCCAGGCACCCCACTCATTAATTTTTTTTAAAGTAACCTCACCTCCCTCCACTTTCTTCTTTCCATCTTTACTTTTTTTTTTTTTTTAAGATTTTATTTATTTATCAGAGAGGGGGGGGGGAGAGAGCAAGCACAGGCAGACAGAATGGCTGGCAGAGGCAGAGGGAGAAGCACGCTCCCTGCTGAGCAAGGAGCCCGATGTGGGACTCGATCCCAGGACGCTGGGATCATGACCTGAGCCGAAGGCAGCTGCTTAACCAACTGAGCCACCCAGGCGTCCCTCCATCTTTACTTTCATGCAGCTTCTCCTTTAGAGAGACACAACACTAATAAAGATACCCTATGAAATATCACACAATGACCTTATTATCCCCACAGGAATTCACAAGTCTATTATACCCGCTCAAGGGCAGAAAATCTCCTATATTCTCAGCTGGTTCTAAGAACACTTCAGGGGCCAGTAACCACCATCTTAACTTACTGCCTCTTACAGTCCCAAATTCTATTAAGATTACTTCTACTCATCCTCATTTTGTGTGGTTTCTACACAAAATCTGTGTGGGAAGCTAACACAAGAGAACATAGGAGAGCCCTACTACCTCCAGGAATAGCAAATACTACACCATTTGCAAATATCAAAGGGGAATACATGAAGAATGAATGAATAAAAACAAATTTAAGAGGGCTGGGTGACAAGTTCATAACCTTTTCAAAAGGTAGCTATTCAAATCAGGAGATTTTAAGTGTCAGAATTTGGGGGGCCTGGGTGGTTCAGCCAGTTGGTGTCTGCCTCCAGCTCACGTCATGATCCCAGGGTCCTGGGATGAAGTCCTCATCAGTATCCCTGCTTAGCAGGGAATTTGCTTCTCCCTCTGCCCCTTCCCCTGCTTGTGATCTCTCTCAAATAAAATCTTAAAACAAAAAGTCAGAATTTTTACATGACAGGAGAGAGCAAAACCAAGTAAATTTAATTTGAATATTGAATTACATGAGCAAAAACATGTGGAAAAAATAACACTGTGAACTGCTTACACAACATCATGACAGCATTTTTAAAAACTTTAAAATACCAATTACTAGCTCAGAAAATTTCTGTAAATAGGGCCCCAATCAAGGGAATATTCCTTTTTCATCATGATTACACCATACCATAGTTTATCATTTAAATGAGTAAATAAAATATATCAGAGAACAGAGAGCCCAGAAATAAACCCAACACAAGGAAACATGGTATATGGGAAAGGACCGATTACTCAGGAAATACCCTAAGAAATGGTAGGACTACTACAAAATTTTACCAAAGCGTAAAAAGTATTTTTTCCGACTATATTTTAATAGCACAGTCATAAAAAATTAGAAAACAGAAACAAAATGAACACTGCCCATTAACTGTCCAGTAATTATTAAAATACATTTTAGTGTATTTTTCACTATTCTATTCTACTTACTTATTAAAATATGGCATTCTATTTTGATAACCCTTTTTCCCCCCTCTTTATTTACTATGGATATTGTCACACGATCTGTAGTCTCTGGTAGGATTTTTAATTTGTATCACATACAGCTGCAACATTATTTGATAACCATTTTTAATAAAATTGATTTAATAAAAATTAAGGTGCAGTAGGGATAACTTTATACATACTTTTCTGCAAAATCTTTTTTTAATTTTTAAATTTTTAAATTAACATATAATGTATTATTAGCCCCAGGGGTACAGGTCTGTGAGTCGCCAGGTTTACACTTCACAGCACTCACCATAGCAAATACCTTCCCCAATGTCCATAACCCAACCACCCTCTCCCTCACCCTCTCCTCCCAGCAAGCCTCAGTTTTCTGAGATTAAGAATAAACACAATTTTAAAAAGAGGTTTTCTTCCAGCTGGTTACAATTAAAAGTAATTGTGGTTAATATCCTAATAATAAACTTTGTAGGCATCTGTTTATTACTTTAGGATAGATTCCTTAAGTGGAATTACTGAGTCTAAAATACAAGTATCAACTTCTGATAAACGTACTTTCAACAGCCTCTCAGAAATGCTGTACCACTTTCAAGCGTCATCAGGATAGAAACACCTATTTCATTCAAGTATTAAATTCTTTCAAAACTCCTGCACAATAGTAGAAAATCACTTTATTTTCCATTTCATTTACTGCTAGTAAAATTGAGTATTTTAACCTATGTTCACTGGCCACAAGACATTTCTTTTGTGTCTGGAATAGGTCCTTTCCAATCCTCTCATCTTGGAGTTCCTCAACTTTGGCACCACTGACATGTAAGCCTGGCAGTTCTTTGTCATAGGGGAAGGTCCTGTGTAGTATAGGATGCTGAGCAGCATCCCTGGCCTCTCTCCACCTGCTTGAAGTCAGAAGCACCCAATCTCCACCCTCTCAAAAGTTGAGACAACCATAAACATCTACAAACATTGCCAAATGTTACACAGAAGACAAAAATTGTCCCCAATTAAGAAGCACTGCCCCATCTCCACACTCCTTAAAAGAAAAAGTAAACTACTATGCAATACAAGTATGAACATAACTTTTGAATTGCCATTTTGCACTGACTGCTTAAAAAAGAGCAATTGTTTTTACATAAATGTTGAAGTGACACTAAAATTTTTGTCTATTTGTTCCGATTTTGAAATTACCCTTGAAATATTAACACATTTTCTTGCTCAGAAAGTCATATCTGAAGATGGCATGGTATTTACCTGCTTCAAAGCAATGAAGTTCTAATTAAATACTGAAAATGAATTTTCAAATTAAGAGTACTAAAATATCTGACAGTTGTACCCATCAAAGATCCAATTCAATGGAAAAGAAAAGCTTCAAGAGGTAACACAAACATTCAGATAATACCTCAGCATGAACCTGGGTTTCTTCTTTGGCAATTTATATATTCATGGTAAGGGTTCTAACATGTTTTAAAGAGTCAAGTTACTTTTCTCTACTGACCCATCTCTCCCTACCAATTAAAGCAGAAAGTTGAAGAAACAGTGTGTCTGGTTAGCCTAATTTAGCTATCCCTTGGCCCCTTATTGAAAATCTTTCTAAAATTTATTAATATTACCAACATGGACCCTTCTGTCCCCCATGAGCAGCTGACTCAAAGATAAATCTCTAACAGCAAGGCTCAGGTTTGAGAGAGACAATCAATTCAAAACTCGGAGGATACCGGAGTTTTTTTATAGCACCAGCTTAATGGCTGAGGTGGATCTATTCTGTCCCCTACTGGAAGGGAGCAGGAGCAGCTCTTCTTACTGCTTTCACCACTACTGCTATTACCTTCCCCCACAATCCATAGGATACCAATTCCAAATTTCCATCAAAAGGCAATGGTCCATTCCTTCACTGTAAAGTTTGTCAGAGCCTAGGTAGGCCCTGGGCCCTTTTTGCATTCTACCAACTCACACAACACATCAGGGGCAACAGCAGTTAGAAAACTCAGAAGATATATCAGAAGATATACATCACTGATCCTCCACTAGTAAAATTAGGTTAGAAAACATGATACAAAGACAATAAACAAATAAAACATCATAAACTATTAGTTGTAGAGATTTAGTGATGGTAAACGGAACCTAGAGACAGGAAATACGAAATGTAGGCTTAGAGCTATCTAGGAAAGGCATCAGGGCAAAGGAGGATTGTAAGTTGGACTTGTAGAAGGATGAGCAGAATGCAGAAAAATCAAGTGGAAAAGTACAGGACCTAAAAGTAGGAGCTTAAAAGAGACAATTTCCCAACCATTACTGACATTTTTGGCTACACAGTTCTGTTATGGTGGAATGTCCCGTACACTGCAGGGTGTTTAGTATAGTCCCTGGCCTCTACAACTAGATGCCAGCAGCACTCCCACCGAGAATGGTGACAACCAAAAATATCTCCAGAAAATGCCAAATGAACCCTGGGGGGGGGGACCGCTGTCCCACACACACATCAAGTACCAATGCAATACACAATTCCTCTTGTCGAGGATTATGTCGGTTCCTAAAAATCAGTAAAGTCGGGAAAATGAGAACTGCCAGATCAAAGTCTCACAAAATTTGAAGGATAAAGTAATATGCATGTATATTTTTAATGGCAGAAAGAAATTCTAAAATGTAGATGATTTGTTTAAAAAATAAATAAAACACTCACTAACATTAAAGCCTGTCTCACAAAATCATTTTCAACTGTGCAGGAAAATGTGCTGTGGAGATGTGACCTTACATTTTTTCCCCCCTCAGGTCTCATCTTGTGTACCGAGAAAGGAAGAGGTAAGAAACAACAACAAAAATCTTTCCACACTGACCCACAAACTCATGTGGTGCAAAGCAAAGCAATCAGTTAATTGTTGGGGTTTTTTTTTTTTCCTCTTTTCTTTTTTACGTCGGCTTCATGCCCCAGCTTTTGGGAGTCCAACGTGACACTTGAACTCAGGACCCTGAAATCCAGACCTGAGCTGAGATGAAGAGTCTGATATTTAATCGACTGAGGTACCCAGGCACCCTGGGTTTTCTTTTTAAGGAGACTGAAATGTATATAAATGATGAAGGCTTTACAGTTTCTGTTACTGAAATATAAAAATGAGTTTAGGGGCACCTGGGTGGCTCAGTGGGTTAAAGTCTCTGCCTTGGGCTCAGGTCATGATCCCAGGGTCCTGGGATAGAGCCCCGCGTGGGGCTCTCTGCTCTGCAGGGAACCCTGCTTCCTCCCCCCTCTCTCTCTGCCTGCCTCTCTGCCTACTTGTGATCTCTCTGTCAAATAAATAAAATTTTTAAAAAATTTTTTTTTAAAAAATGAGTTTACACATTCAAGGATGGAGGGAGATTACTGTATACTTTAGTACACAGGGTTCATCATGGAGAATCTTGAGTTTGAAGATGAGGCTCGAAGAGTCTAACAGTATTTGCAATAATGGCTTTCAGTAGACTAGTATGTGTCTACTTTCTGCTATGTCATATACAGATTATTTTTGTTCATGTTTTGAAGTATGCCCCAGAGTTATGTGCTACTCTAAAATTACTAATTAAAGACATAATTACTTAGGAAGCATTTTTCTGCATCTATACTCTCAAAAGGAAGAAAAACATATCATTAAAAGCACAACATATACTACAAGGACAATTTATACTCTGGCCCAAGATCTGTCTAAACACGTGGAAAACAAATACATGAACAACGAAATGGATAATCCTTCCTCAGAATGTCCATCTATATGTGATGAAGCCAAGAAAATAAACCGGAAGCTTGGCCAAGCTCCAGTTTCAGCTTAGCCACTTTTTCATTTTTCATCTGACAGTTATCTAAAGTAATTCCTTTGTTTCCTCATCTATAAAATGGAAATAATTGTACCTACTTCACAGAACTGTGAGGATTAACATTAGTGTAAGGAGAGTGCATGTCAGCAAAGTAACTCACACTTAATAAGCACTCAATGGTTGTTTTTCCTCAAGAAACTCAGGACAGGGAGAACACCTGAGAATATTACAGAACTATGCAGACAGCTTTCCAGGTGGCATTACCAAGAAAAGAATTAAAACAGTAAGCAAGACTTCTGTTAGACCACAATAAAATGGTTGGGCTTATCTTATGTACTGCTACACAACAGACTAAGGATTTCAGGCAATCTCTCTGGCCTAAGAATACTTCTTTAACTATTCCCTTCATTAGAGGAGAAAATCTCTTATCCAATATTCCTCTCTCCACCATTTAACAAAACTATTTCCTTCATAAATAAATAAATAAATAAATAGATGAAGTATTGCAGCTAACAGGTAAGAAGAGAGAATAGCAAAAAGCACCTGTGTATCGCCTCGCTTTGTCATACCTTATTTATATGTTTTGCAGTTCCTGATGAACTAGAAAATCTACTATTGCACTTTCTCCAAAAACTGACTCCACCAGGATCTCCAATGTATTGATCCTTCTACCTTTTAACTATCCCTCAACCCCTCTGACACCTACTCTCTTCATTATCCTGTTTAAATTAAACTGTGCATACAGTTGACTCTCTAAACCCTCTTTGCCTTCACTGTGCTCACAAAATCAACTACACCAGTTAAATGTTATCCCCACCAAATCTGTACCCAAATCTTAATTCCAGAAGGAACACGAAAGTTAGAGAAAACTGCACCACCATGCTAGGTGGACTCAAGTACACTATTAATGCTGACAGGTAATAAATTTCCCCCCAGTTTATTCACTCTCAGGCTCTTGTAGATAACTATTTTATATCATCCTCCTCAAACCCCCAATGAGTTCTTCCTCAACACATCACACTCAATGACTTTGCTTTCTGCTTCACTTCTAAAACTAAAGCAGTGAACAATGTCCAGAGTTCCACCACATTTATCCACCTACTAGCAGGATCGCGTATATACACACTGAATTCCCAATTGTAATCACAAATGTACTATTCATTCTCTCATCTATTAACATATCAGATTCTCTCCTTTTGTGCACCTACTCAGGAGTATCACTTGGGTAATTCTCCCTTTCTCCTGTCAACTACATCTATATCTACTTTGTAATCTCTAACAGATCATTTCCATTTCCATTATGCAAATATGTCAGTATTTCTATCTCCAAAATTTCCACTTAGCCTCCTATCCCCTGCATTATTTATTTGCTGTCCTTGGCAAAAAAATTCCTTAAAAGGGTTGTCTCCCTCCCGTTATCTCTCAAACCCACTCCAAAGAAGGGTTCAGCCCCACCACTAAAAATTAATCTGCTCTTAACAAAGTCATCAATGACCTCCATACTGCTCAATCCAGAGGTCAATTCTCACACTTCATCCTTAATTAGCCTATAAAGAGTATTTCACACAGATGATCATTCTTCCTTAATTATATTCTTTTAAGTTACTGGACTTTGTTGCTCATTTTCCCTTACAGGTTTCCCAAACTTCTAACTCTAGAGTTATTCCAAGTTTGGAATCCCACGCTTGGGGATCTTATCCAGTCTGGAGATTTTAAGTATCATCTATATGCCCATTATATCTCCTGTTCTCCCCATTCATCATCCAACCAACCACATGTTCCACATCAATATAAAATTCAGCGTGTCCAAAACTGAACTCCTGATCTTTCCCATAAACTGCCCCTACCACAGCCTTTCCCACAGCATGCATGATGAAATTCCATATTCTAGCTGCTTAGGCAAAACCCTTGAGTCATTCTTGACTACTTTTCTCTCATACACCACAGCCTATCTACAGGAAATCCTGTCAGTTGTACCTTCAAAATATATAAAGATTATGACTAATCTTCACCACCTCCAGATACCTGAACCACTATCATTCTTCAATAATATCATTACCTTCATCTTCAACAACACCATTCGTAAAACAATCCTCTTAACACTTAAGTCTGATAATGTCACTTCTCTACTCAGAACTCCACAATGGCTCCCAACTTCAGAGTAAAACTCAATGTCCTTACAATGGTCCACAATGTATTACAAAAGCTAACTCCAAACCCCTTTACCTCTCTGACCTCTTCTCGCTGGTCAGTCTACACCAGCCACAGTGACCTCCTGGTTAGTCTGTGAAAAAGTAGGACACACTCTTACTTAAGTACTTTTGTGTGGAAGGATTCCTCTGGCTGGAATGCTCTCCTACTATATAAAGCTTAGTTTAACCACCCTATTTAAAATTACAAGTTCTTTTCCAATCTTAACACTCACTTCCCCTACCCTTCATATTTTTCCATTGCCCTTACAATGAAGTAACATAATACATAATTTATTATTTACTACCTGCCCACAGATTTGTTCACCTATATATATAGAACTGTATCACAGCTACCAAGAATATGTCTGACAGACAGGAAGTACTCAATAATTATTTGGCGATTATTCTGAAGCCTGCTTTGGTGGGAATAATACTAACAACCCACCTACAGTAGAAAAAAAAAATCAGGAACATACCACTTTACAGATTTAGGAGGTACTGTATGTGCAACTGTGTTTGCCATAGGAGTACAAATTTGTATTTAAACTACAATGCATAACAGAAAAAGGAGCAAACACATAACCACTTATGTCAGACACTGGTCTTAGCACTTTGGACATATTAATTCAATCCTCACAACCACCCTATGAGTTAGGCAGCATTATTTCACTGGTCTTATCATCAGTATGCAACTAAGAAACAAAGAGGTTAAATAACCTGCCCATTATTGCACAACTAGTAAGTGGCAGAGCCAGGATTTTAAACCTAAGCATTTTGGCTTCAGAATCCATACTGTCAGAAAATCATGACATCTAGTTACAGGAAGGGAGAGAGGAAAGGTGGGCAAATCTGCATCTCTAAGCTACTCTGTAATAGGAAAAGATGTTAAGAGCCAACCTGCCTTCAGGGAATTCACAATCTAAACAAAAAAGACAGCATTAACAAAATCTATACATAGAACAATGGAAGCAAACAAAGTATTCTACTTACTGGGCTAAGACTTGCCTACATGTAGACTTTTCTATGTATCTTAAAAAGATGAGCACAAAGGAGAGGTCCCTGTTCCAGGGAGAGGGCAACAGAATGTGCAAAGTCACTGAGAGGATGATCCACCACAGAACTTTGAGTACCTCCACAGAACTTTGAGTAGTTTAGGAAAGCAGAAAAAACAAAAGGAGGAAACTAGGGAATAGCAAATTAAGCAGAAACACAATAATATACACCTTAGAACATCATGATAAAGATTTTAAATTTTAACTTAGGTAGGAGGAGGGTGCATAAAAATTTTAACCATGGGAATAACATGATATTTACATCGTAGCAGGACCACTGCTAACAGCACAGATCAGAGACTAAACAGAAAAAGTAAACTGCAGTTTAGGGAACAATTTAGAAAAGCCTACAAAGAAACCTGGGCAAGATGAAAATGATTGCTAATGTCCACAGAATGGTAAACCCACTGTGAGAATCTTCATGTCCATTTCCACTAACATTGCCCTATTTCAAGTTCTCATTTCCTCTATCCTGAACTCCCACAATAGCCTCCTGATTTCCCTACCTCACCTAAATTAGACACCAGTTTAACCTAGACAAAGTTCTGCTTTATCTCTCTACTAAAAACAAAAATCCTCCAATAACTTGTAAAATCTTTGTAAATGCATAATTCTATGTATTAGCAAGACACTCTGATTTATCCCATATACACCTTCATAACCACAGGTTTTCTCTTGGCTTTGCTCATTGTCTCCTCCAGTTGGATTGAGCTAAACTGCCTCCTGTCTCAGGAAGCTATCCTTAATCCTCAGAAATCAACTTCTTACTCCGGAAGCACTTTCTTACTCCCTTAAAGCAACTATTATATTCTGCCCAGACCATAATCACTAGGTTCTAGATTTTTTTCCCTCTTGTGAGGTTCCATGAAGCTAAGCATCATGCAACAGAATTTTTTCTTTCGGGTGGGAACTCTTGTTAGAAACACTTTGAAAGGAATGTAAGCAAAAACTATGCTTCAAATCCACAACTCAGAGATGTTAAGATCAATGAACTTCTCACAATAAAGAAGAATTCTTTCTCGCAAGTCACAATTATAATCTCGTTAACAGTTTTAAGGTAACAACTTTAATACTTTACCTGTACGAACTGAGAATACTGTACATGCATGCATGTATGCTTGCTACAGCTTATACCAATGAGGCTGGATCCCCAGCTCATGGCTCCCAATTTCTTAGGAAGGGATATAATACACAAAAATGATGCTCCAGGAATCAACTCTTTCCCTGTCCGTATTACTTAACCCCTCCCCTGCAAAAACTGGATTAATCCTGGGGTCAGCCAATTGGACGTTTCACCCCAGAAATGTGAAATATGGAGAGAAAACAGACTGGAAGTTACTGAACTAAATCACCTCTTTAGCAGGAACTGAAAGGAAACATCCAACAACTTCCAGTCCAGCCTGAGGTATCCCATTCTCATATCCTTGGCTTGACAGTTTTAACCCAACCTCTGATTCTAAGTTCTATCTCAGAATACTTCCAAAAAATCTGTCTCTTCTCTCATTTCTTTTGGGCTTAAGAGAACCAAAATCAGTTTGTTTTGCTTATAAGTGAAAAATTTGATGCTTTCAAAAAACCATATATTCTTTGAGGATTAAGTATTTAATGCTTGATCTTTAAGCAAAAACCTGAGCTGAGAAAAAAAGCCTCTTCTGGATTTTTAAATTGCAGTGTAAAAGTTCACTTCTATTTTCTATATTCACTCTTAAATATTTTAATTTTTAAAATGCTGTGACACTAATAAATTAATTCAAGTCTAAGTGGACACTGCCAAATGAACCATCTGAACATTCAGTCTAGCAGACTACCCAGAGTATTTAGAGATTCTGGGTTTTAGTTTTGTTCTCTACATGTAATTCAGAATGTCAAAGACCCTATATGTTGTTATATACATTGACTGTCTTTATGACGATCACTACTATTAAGTAACTTTATTACTGCTTTCTTCCTTATTAGCACCTTATCCTTGATTATAGTGTGAATATAAATATCCAATGTGTTCAAAAACCTTGATTTTCCTGGATCAGAAATTAGAACTAAACTTAAAAATGTATATAGTTATGAATTTAGTGTCTGAAGAAGGTTGTACATTTCAGCCAATCATATCTATGAACTTATTTTTAATGGGAGTATTAAAAATAGTATTATAAAGGTAATTGCTTAAAATTAAGGCAGAGAAATTATAAACTAAAGGGTGCATGGGTGGCTCAGTGGGTTAAAGCCTCTGCCTTCAGCTCAGGTCATGATCCCAGGCTCCTGGGATAGAGCCCTGCATCAGGCTCTCTGCTCAGCGGGGAGCCTGCCTCCCTCCACCTCTCTGCCTGCCTCTCTGCCTACTTGTGATTTCTGTCTGTCAAATAAATAAATAAAATCTTTAAAAAAAAAAAAAAGGCTGCATTGTTCGAATTGTTTTACATAGGTATCCTACTTTTATAATAAAAAATACATTTTAAATACCCAGCTACATTTCTTAACATAAGAAATTCAGTAATTTTTAAAATTAGCACATTTAGAAAACATCCCATTAACATGATTCTGTAACTTAAAAGTTTTGTACTGTTCAACTATAAATTTTTAAAAAGCAAAACCTCTAAGAATCACTAAAAACAATATGATTTTATCCATAAATCCTTATAACAATATGAACTTTTTAAAGACTACCAACTAAATATAAAAGCAATATAGTTATATATAGTTCTTAAAACTTGACTTGAGGGGTCCCTGGGTGGCTCAGTGGGTTAAGCCTCTGCCTTCACTCAGGTCATGATCTCAGGGTCCTGAGATCGAGCCCCACGTCGGGCTCTCTGCTCAGCAGGGAGCCTGCTTCCCCCTTCTCTCTATGCCTGTCTCTCTGCCTATCTATGATGTCTGTCAGTCAAATAAATAAATAAAATATTAAAAAAAAAACTTGACTTGAAATATGCCAATAATTAAGTCAATCTTACACTGAATAGTCAGAAGCCTTTTTTTTAAAAAATGAATAATACTTCCAAACTGTACTAGCCACCCAATACTTAAATTGTATGTGCTTTTCCTAAAACCAAAGCTCTAACAGCACCATATGCATCAAGCCTAAATCAGGAACCATTGGTTTTGTTTTGTTTTCCAGATTTTATTTATTCGAAAGAGAGAAAGAACACAAGGAGGGGGAGGGGCAGAGAGAGAGGGAGAAGCAGTCTCCCTGCTGAGCAAGGACCCCCCCACCAACGGGGGGCTAGATCCCAGGGCCCGGAGGTCATGACCTGAGCCAAAGGCAGATGCTTAACTGACTGGGCCATCCAGGCGACCCTAAATCAGGATCCATTTTGAAACTTTACAATATTTTAAGAATTCTAGACCACTACTGATATTTGACAGACATTCAATTTCAGAGCCATTAAAACACAGAAAAACATATGCCAATGAAGAAAAATTATCTTAATTTTAATTTAAAAGTATCTTTTTGGGGGGCTCCTGGGTGGCTCAATCATTAGTGTCTGCCTTTAGCCCAGGTCATGATCCCAGGGTCCTGGGATTGAGATATGCATCAGGCTCCCTGCTCCCCTCTCAGCTGGAAGCCTGCTTCTCCCTCTCCCACTCCCCTTTGCTTGTATTCCCTCTCTCGCTGTGTCTCTGTCAAATTAAAAAAAAAAAAACAAAAAAAAAACTTCAAATAAACAAATAAATAAAAATGGGGGGGTAACAAACTCTGGGGTTAAACTTTTTTTCTTTTTTTTTTTTTTTTTTTAAAGATTTTAGTTATTTCAGAGAGAGAGAGAGAGAGCTCATGTGAGCAGGCAAACAAGGGGAGGGGCAGAGGCAGAAGAGGAGAATCCTAAATAGACTCTGTGCTGAGTACTGAACTGGAAGCACAGCTCCTGATGCAGGGCTCCACCTCAGGACCCCTGAGATCATGACCTGAGATGACATGCAACCAAATGAACATCCAGGCACCCCAAACCTTAATTTTAATAAAATTTGTGATTATGTCAAAATTTTGAGAAATAACTGGAATACACACACACACACACAAAGCAGAAAAAAAATCTGAAAAGGAGAAATTTAAAGCAATTTCAATTTTATTCTCATATAATCTAACCAAGTTCTAAAGCACTTCATACATTATAAAGGCTACTATCTCTTGAAACTAAAGCTCTCCTCTCCCTACTCAAAATATAAAATCAGAAATCGATGACAAAAATTATTATTATTGGTTTAACCCTTCTATAGCTGATTAGTCTTAGGCTCACAGCATATGCTAATTTAAGGGTCAACTGAAAAAAATTACTCTCTAAAGGAACTAAACTTAAAAAGTTTCCCTCCACCCTAATTTTAAAAATGAAGATAATATATTTGACACAGATGAATGCTGATAAAAGCAGCAAGCAAAATATCGTATGAAATATAATACTATAAAGCTAAAATAATAAATACGATAAGCAACTGTGGTTTGTTTGCTCGCCAGTACATTCCCAGCAATTAGGACAGTATGTGGCACAGCATATATGCTCAATAATGTCTGCTGATTTAAATTAACATCTCAGGAAATGGGAAGGAATGAAGGAACATAAACAAACATAGCATTATCAAAAATTACACAAAAACTTAAGTGGTGAGAAGAAAACAAAAGGAACTTGAACATTCAGGAAATTTCACACCAGCATATCTCATACAGAATATCATATGAATTATCATGTAGAATGCTCAATAAATCCCAGCCCTTTTTCTTTCCCATTTTCCTTTAAACAGGCACACCTAAAATATTTAATTAACAAAACTCAACGAAATTTAAAAATTTCAAGAATGTATCTGCAAACCTGAATCCATACCTGAATCTAATAAGTAGATATAAAAAGAGATAAAGATGTACTAATTGCACAAATCAGATGCAAATGTGATGGACCAAATGTGCCCTCCCAAAATTCTTATGGTATTTGGAGATGATATCTTTGGGAGGCAATTAGGTATAGATGAGCCCATGGGGTAAGGCCCTTATGATGGAATTAATGTCCTTACTAGGAGACACCAGAGACAGAGGTTGCTTGCTCTTTCTCTATTTCGTCTCTCCCATACCCCCACCCCCTTTCCTCTTGTCATGTGAGGACAGATCAAGAAGGTGGCCTTCTGCAAATGAGGAAAGAGTCCTCACCAAAGCCCAAATATGCTGGCACCCTGATTTCAGACATCCAGCCTCCGTAACTGTGAGAAAATCATTTGTTGTTGAAGCCATCCAATCTCTGGTATTTTGTTACTGTAACCTAAGCTAAGACAGCAAGTTAACTATTGAAGAAACAGTGACATACACTACAAAAGGATATAAAGATCAAAAACCAAATTATGACTCCTAAGGAGCCTAGCTTGGTAGAGAAATAATGGTTGTAATAAAACACCCATAACATAGAGCAGAAAACAATAAATGGAAAATTTATGAAGGCAAAGTTACTATATTGTCTGAAAATCTGGGAAGGCAGTTACCTTGGTCTAAATAGATTCTAGACATACGGAAACTGAAAGGGAAGAGAAATCAAGCTCCTTTTATCTCTCCCACCATCCTTCCCTCTCTCTCTCTCTCTCTCACGTACATAATCTCTGAATTTGGCTACAGTAGTTTCTATTATTTTCTGAAGTTAGAAAGAATACTTCTTTAACAGATGAAGACAGGTGTGATTTTGCTTTTTCTTCCACTTACATATTTAATCCAGCTCCTACTTTGTCACATTCTCAGCAAGGCAATTTCAGCCCCCGCAACACTTGGAAAACCACAAGTAGAAACAGATTAATAAGCAAACAGCTGCAATAATAAACGTGATCAGTGCATATCAGAAATATGGTGGTTTCTATTAAGAAAGGGGGATCTGAGAAAGTTTTCAGCAGATTACTATGTATTTGAATAGAGCTATCTGAACAATCTTAAAAGACAAGTGAACGTTATGCCATGAAGAAGAAGAACAGAAGCAATCAACAGGAAGATGCTATTAGAATTTAATACTAGCAGAATACAGCACTGCACATTCAGTGAAATGCAAATAATTTGGTCAAGTTACAAATGGTGGCAAAAGATTGGAAAGTTAAGAAGAGCCCAAATCAAGAAAGAACTTTAATGAGTAAGACAATATTTGCCTCACTGGAAGAAAAGAAGTATAAGAAGGAATGATATTAACTAATAATGTTAACAAGGGAGACTTTAAAGGGAACAAAGCAGAGTGACCATACATCCTAGTTAGAACAGTCCTGGTCTACATCTGTTCACCCTGGTGTTCCACCCAGTTTACCACTTGTACCGTATTTAATGAAGTGTTACTAGTAATTGCAGTAAAATATGCAGGTTTGGTAGGCCTCTCCACTTTGTACTTCCAACTTCTGCCATGATCCTGTCAGCTTGTTTATGAAATGCATGGATAATGAAGAGAGTCCTCACTTTAATGTGCAGTTAAATCTGAAAGATGACAGGAATAACTAATTTATCTTTCTTTCACCCTTTCCAGACTCACTGTATCTAATCCTTCCCTTTCAAGGGTTAATATGCAGGGGACTTCTCCAGAGGCTAGGGCAATTAGCATCTTTGGATGTGGAAGAAGTGGTCAACATTGCTACCACTAATGTCCCACTGATGTATCAGCCAAATTAAGGCCTATGATTTTGTCCCTGAAAACAGAGCTGCCAAGCTATCAAAGAGCAGAAGTAAGGGAAATTATATGTTAGGTATATGCAGAATAGCTAATATTAACACACAAAGCTAGTACTTTTTCACTAAAATGAAGAATTAAAGCTTCTCTCTTCCCAATGTATATTAAGACTCATCCCATGAAACTAGCTAATGAATACATTTGGATAATAATTTTATTATTATTCCTAACACAGAGCTCTTAAAAGCCTTGTAAAACAGGGGTGCTAGGACAAACTTCTGCTCTATTATAGAGTCTGGGGCCCCAGTTCTGACAGAGTGCTCTTAAAATCTTTGGAATTTCCTGAGTGATAGAATCAGCTTCTGTTCTAATGAAGCAACTCTCATGAGGCGATTGATAGGCTCCTGCATGGGAGCTGGTATCACAAAGACCAAGTGAGGATTAGTAGTTTGGAACTTTCAGCACTGCCTTCCCCATTCTCCAGAGAGGAGAGGGGCTAGAATTGGAGTGAATAATCAATCATGCCTACATGATGAAGCCTCCACAGAAATCTATAAACTAGATTCAGAGAGCTTCCAGAATCAAGAACAAGAACGCATTCACATGCTGGGAGGGTGGTGCACCCCAAACTTCACAGGGACGAAAGCTTCTATGCTCAGGATCCTGCCAGGCTTCACCTTATGTTATCTCTTCATCTGGCTCTTCATTTGTATCCTTCAATATCCAGTGTAATAAACCAGTAATCTAGTTAAGTAAACAGTTTTCTTGAGTGCTGGGAGCCACTCTAGCAAATTAATGGAACCCAAGGACAAAGTCATGGAAACCTCTGATTTTTCAGCCTGCTGATCCAAACCACAGGTAACAACCCAGATGTGTGACTAGCATTAGGGTAGAAGAGAGACAGTCTTTTAAGATTAAGCCCTTAATTTATGAGATCTGACATTAACCCCAGGTAGATAGTGTCAGAAGTGAATTGAACTGAAGGACATCCAGCTGGTGTCACAGAATTTCCTAAAAGCCCACACATGTAGTGTCAGAAGTGCTCTGAGAGTAAGAGTAAAGGAGAGACAGATTTGATTAGGTAAGAGGCAAACATCTGCGACTTTCACCTTCACTGAAAATCAAAAATAACACTTATAATTAAGACTATGAATCTTTGACAAGTAATATTTATTTCTCAAAATTAAACTTTACTAAGTTTCTCAAAATTCCAAAAGGTAAAACCAGAGACATGGTTAAAGATTTTGATCATACCCATCAGTTTTTATTTCACAGGTGAAAGAACAAACTATGAGACACATTTTAAAGCTTGATGTATGCTTTTTCCTATTAAGTAGAATCTTTCAATCTTGGCACCACTGACATTTTGGGTCGGGGAATATTCTGTGGTTGGGAGCTATCCTGTGCAATGCACAGCATCCCTGGACACTACCCATTTTCAGTAGCATCCCCACACTAGTACCAAGTGAAACGGTCTGTCATTTTCATTCCTGACTGAGAACCACTGCCGTAAATTTTTGAAAAGGAAAGTGAAGACAAGTATTACAGAATTAAATGAAAACTTGCAGAAAAAGCCCACATCTCAAAATCTCAAATACCTTCAATTAGTTTTACTGTTAATTATTGCAAAGTCCTGCGAGTTTACATAAATATCATAGGTAAGATTAAATATTTTACTTACATTTAAATACAAGAATATATATATTCAAAACTAATTTCTTTCAAAACTAATTTTAAAAAGAACAACAATCTGAAGTTAAGTGCATTTTTGTAGGTGGTATTTTTATTCTTCCTGCTTGGGTATCAGAACTCTAGGACATTTCTGCAACCTCAGAGTGCTCTCAGTATTCAGTCAACTGAAGAACAAAATGTAGTTTTTTCCCTGAAATAACTGGTTTGTTTTGGCCTATTTACAAAGAAATGCCAGAACTAGATTGCGAAGAAAAAATTTACAAGAACAAAATTTCAGGGGCGCCTGGGTGGCTCAGTGGGTTAAGCCGCTGCCTTCGGCTGCCTTCTCTGCTCAGCAGGGAGCCTGCTTCCTCCTCTCTCTCTCTCTGCCTGACTCTCTGCCTACTTGTGATCTCTGTCAAATAAATAATTAAAAAAAAAAATCTTTAAAGAAAAAAAAACAAAATTTCAACTACGTCATAAAAATTAAAAAGACACAGCTCATACTTTATCTGAGGTCTCTTTTACTGATAAATATGACTACTTATCTATGGATTGTGACTAAAAAGACAGATACATGCAGAAATAACAATCCAATCCAATCATTACAAAAACTATTCTTTGCTATATAGTCATGATCATCTTTTTTAAACAACTTGCTGTTTGAGACTGTCTTAAACGCAAATTATTCCTAACACAAAGAAGTGTAATTATTTAGAAGTAACTTCATCGGGCTCATTTGTTATTTTTATCAAAAAAATTTAGCAGAAGCCCTGAAAAACAAATCGTAACTTCATAAATGAGGAAGACAGAAGAAACTATAATTGGAAATAAACAAATGGAAAGATGTAGGCACAAAATAAAAGAAAGCAAATTAAAACGAGATACCATTTTTCATCTATCAGATTTTCAGATTTAAGAGCCTAATAATGCTCGGTGCTAACAGTGGTAGAAAAATAACTTTTCTACAGTGCCTGTATAAGCGTACGTTGAAAAACTTTTTGCAAGGCCAGCTGGCAATACCTGACAAAATAATAATGTCCATAAACATCAACCTATAGATTCCATTCTTGCATCTGTGTCAATGTAAATACGCTCACTTAGGCACTTTCTGAATTGTTTTTTAACTGTAAACAATCTAAAGAACCATCAAAGAAGGACAGGTTAAATAACTTACAGTATGTCCCAAACTATGGAATACTATGCAACCCATAAAAACAATGAGGCAAACTTCTGTTTTGGTAAGATATCCAAATATAGAGGTAGCAAAAGGGAAACTGCCCAAGTTTGATATTACGTGTTTTTTAGAAAGAATTAACATACACACATGTACACATACACAGAAAGATTTTGTTACTATATAAGAAAAAGGTTAAACGTATAGTTTGATTTTTTGTTGTTAGTACTAATATAATAAAAAAAACTTTAATGAGATAAGCTTATCTAAGCAGTACTGATTCCCATAATCTTTGTACATGAGTTTTTTTCACAGTATGGGCACAAGAATTATTTAATCCATGTGATCCATTAAACTCACCATGCAGTTATTTTCACCAAATTTCTCCTTAACCAAAATGGCAATGTAAACAGAAAATGTATGTACTGTAGTCTCCATATTCGAGATTCTTAAAATATTTAAGACTGAAAGTTTTAAGACAAATATTAAAATTTACCACCTGTCCACGCACCTAAAATTTTGTCAAAAAATAATTTTTAAAGTGACCACATTGGCGCCTGGGTGGTTCAGTGGGTTAAACCTCTGCCTTCAGCTCAGGTCATGATCTCAGGGTCCTGAGATCGAGCCCAGCATCAGGCTCTCTGCTCAGAACGGAACCTGCTTCTCTCTCTCTCTCTCTCTCTCTCTCTCTCTGCCTGCCTCTCTGCCTACCTGTGATCTCTGTCAAATAAATAAATAAATAAAATCTTTTTTTAAAAAATATATAAATAAAAAGACCACATCCTAACTGTGCATTGATTTCTGTCATATCCTACAGCAACTAAGATAGCAAAATCAAATGTCACAGATAATATTTACAAGAAAACTGGCTAAAGTGACAAGTATCCCTACCAACCTTCTAAAATAAATCGGCAAGCCGGTTACTGATAGAGAGCTATCAGTATCTACAGAGGAGGGAGACAAAGACTACTTACTTCCCTTACAATAGCTCCTGAATAGGAAAACCCTGAATTCACTAACAGCACTTACTGAGGAAAAAAGAAAACTAGGCCACATTCTACCCACATTCAAGATTACTTGTTGCAGAAATACTCTGCTGTGCAAAGTCCCTAAAAAAGGTGGACCTGTCTCCAGATAAATAACTACCTTGAGACAAAATAGCCATAATCTCAAAAATCACCCTGCAGTCACCACGGACAATATTCCTAAAATAAGACCAGAATAAAACAATCTTGAAAAATGTCAAATTCACTTTAGTACAAACAATTCTGAACAGAAATATTTCATCAGTTAACAACAAGCTATCTCACCCTCCCTCTCAGAGATATACAATAATGCAAAAATTACAAATGTACTCACAATAGCTTATACCTCTCAAATACCAAATTCTTCTATAGCATATTTTTCTCCAGTTTCATCACCTGGAAATAGAAATCTTACCACCTACCTCCCAATATTGAGAAGTTAAGATTTTTGGTTGATTAAGAGTAACAAATCCAAAATACATATATTGAAAAGAAAGCTAGACTCATATTTCCAATTAAAATCTACATCAGTCTTATCACCTATACACTTTATTTTTACATGTCCAAAAAATTACAATTATTAAAATTTTCAGCCTTTGAGGTTACTGGAAAATAGTCTAAATCACAAATGTTAAAAGTATATCAAGTAACTTACCTTACTGATTCTTCCAGTAAAGTATCTTCTGACACATTTTTTTCTTAAATCACAAATTACCACACCCAACCTCCCCATATTTGCCACAATCCCCAGGAAACTAAGACATGTCAGTGCTTAGAAGGTCCTATCATGGTATGCCACAAGGAAAGGAAAGCTGGACAGGTACATCAGTCAGGATTAGATAAGAAGCAAGAACATCTCAGAAATAACTATTAACAGATTCCTGTCAAAAGCATAATTTCAAATTCTCAAGGTTTTAAAAGAATTCTCAGAGTGCTTCAGTAGAGAGGAAAGATGTAGGGTGCCTGGGTGACTCAGATGGTTAAGCGTCTGCCTTAGTTAGGCTCAGGTCATGATCCCAGGGTCCTGGCTGGAGTCCTGCACTGGGCTCCCTGCTCAGCAAGGAGCCTGCTTCTCCCTCTGCTTCTCTGTTTCTCATGAATAAATAAATAAAATCTTTAAAAAAAAAAAAAGAGGAAAGATTTGAGAAGACAACATGGGACAAGGAGTATAAAAGTACAGGCTAAGGGAGGACCTAAAGGCAGAATGCCTGAGTTTAAATTCCAATTCTTGCACTCACCAGATGCACTACCTTAAAACTTTTTAAGATATGTAAGTCTCAGTATGTGTTTTTAAAAAGCAAAGGTAAAAAAATAAAAAAAAATTTTTAAAAATAAGCAAAGGTACCTACTTCAGAAAGCAGTTGTAAAGATCAAATCAAGATACACATATGAGGGGCGCCTGGGTGGCTCAGTGGGTTAAAGCCTCTGCTTTCAGCTCAGGTCATGATCCCAGGGTCCTGGGATCGAGCCCCACATCGGGCTCTCTGCTCAGCAGGGAGCCTGCTTCCTCCTCTCTCTCTGCCTACTTGTGATCTCTGTCAAATAAATAAATAAAATCTTTAAAAAAAAAAAAAGATACACATATGAAACGTCTGACTGTGTCTGGCACAAAATGTTTACTAAAAGTTTGCCTTTTAGGAAGAAAGACCACTTTAACCCAAAACACAAGTCCTATGTGAAAACTCTAGTCCCTTAAAGATAAATCCCCATTTCAGGTTCACAAGCTTAAAATCAATCTAAGACTCCACAAAGGAGTTTACTGAGAAGCACCACACACAAAAAGAAGTAACATTTGGAGAATAAAATTTTAAAAGGGTCAAAAATACTCAAGATACCCAGAAACTGCAAGTAGCCTAGACAAATCACAGGGAGACAGGAAAAGAAAGTACCATGTACTATATGTCTGAACAAGTCTAA
Source organism: Neogale vison (assembly GCF_020171115.1). Taxonomy (NCBI): domain Eukaryota; kingdom Metazoa; phylum Chordata; class Mammalia; order Carnivora; family Mustelidae; genus Neogale; species Neogale vison. Next base: position 184,234,860 of record NC_058096.1, read on the forward strand.
GTCAGATCTAGTTATAGCAAAGAAAGTTATAGCAAAGAAGGAAAATATAATAGCTAAAGCAAAGTTTTAAAAAGCAAACGAGTAACTAGCTCAGTCTCAAGTATAAAAAAGTTTGATGAGGTTTAGGGAAGTCTTGGGCCTGAAGAGAGATGACTGTAACTGGTCAATGTTTTTGTTCTTAGGACTTCATTTCAGTAAGCTGCAAACCTTTTAAGTATCAAAATTGGTATTAAATTTATTTTTAGTACTGTTAATTTTTATTTTCATATCAATCTAAAAACAAAATAAGGAATCTAAGATTTACTGAATACCTGCTATTTCAAAAAACTCCGTGAAATTAAGTGTTTTCACATTTCCAGCGGGGACCTGAAGAAAAGGCAGCTTAGGTAACTAACCTACTCCATCACGGTCATTCACATAGATTATAAGGAAACTAAAATTTTCACCAAGATTGTTTTCTAAGCTAGGGTCAAGCAGATTATAAGCACAGAGTCAAGAGAGATACCCTGACAAATTCACCTCCAAAAGCAGCTTCACTGTACCACAGAGCCTGTCAATAAAGCTTCTCTCCGCCCCCCTCCCCAAAGACACACTGGTAAGTGGTAACAAAAAAGCCCTACTACACTGTCACATATATGGCACATTTTGAAAAAGAATTGGGAGCAGTAATTGCCATAACTTTACATCATTACTAATTTGACACGTAACTATTTTTCACTGTATAGTCAGTGGTGTAATCTCTCAATAATACTCAGTGTATCTGGTAGGAATGGACTTTGGGCTTGGGTTACAGAAGTACCTATTACACAAGGTAGATTCCACACAAGCAGTGCCAAACCCAGGCAGCCTGATAATATAAACAGGACTGCTGTGGGTGAAACCAGAGAAAGAAAAGAAAAGCAACTAAACACTTCTAAAAGCCTAGCAAATATGAAGATCTAAAATATATTTCTCAGATTCACTGGGTATTTTTAAAGTAAAATGTTTTCACAAACATATGTATTAAATGAAGTAACAGCCAACATTCTCCTCTTCAACTGTCTCTACTGCTTTAGTCACTGAATACATTTAAGGGTTTTGTGTTTTGTTCTGTTTGCTATTGATACTGAAACTTGACTTTGGTACAGAAAGATACAGGCAGAAGGATGCAGGCAGACACACACACACTTTTCACTCACAAACTCCCGTATCATTAAAGTAAAAGACCTTAGTGTCCACAAAACAGAGGGAAAGCACAGTAAATTGTGGATCATAAAATCCTTAACTTCTTACTAGTAAGATGTTTTGAAGCACCATGGAGTTTCTGACAGACTTCCAGTAATATGAACTGATTCCAGCATTATGAACTGATGCATTCATCAACTGGCAGGCACAAAGAGGACCTCTGGATTTAGATATACACAGGTGTGTATACAGGTGACACTAAGAATGGCATTCTGTGAACCTCTTTGTGGCTCTGATGAATTAAAGTGGTTAACCATGACTGGTCTTTCTCATCCAGGTATACACAACTGATATTCCATTTTTTTTTTTTTTTAATCTTTTTTGGTCTCCAAACCATTCACCTCCGCAATACACTCCCAACAGTTAACACCTTTCACCATCAGCAGACATTTTTAACACCACAATCACTATGCCCCATGCTTCACTCTTAATCACTATTGCTGCAATACCACCCCCAAAGTAACTGCCACAACACAGACTCCTATATGGTTTTCAAGCTGGGAGGAAACTTGGAGATCATCGATTACAAGCCCTTCATTTAATATCTTAGCCAACTTTGGCCCACAGTAACTTAAGTGATTTAAATAATGGGAAATAAAATAGTTAGTTATAGCAGCTTCCACTTAGGGGTGGGAATGAGAGTGGGTTGTCAATTTGTGCCAGTCACTGTATTAAGCGCTTCAGATGTATAATGAGAAAATTAAAGCACAGAGTACTCAGCCTTGGTCACAGAGTAAGTGGTAGAGGTAGGAATTCAAACCCAGGTCTTGTGTTGACTCAAACCAGAGCTCTTTCCCCAAGATACAGTATATCTCAGGCTTGTATCTTAAACCAAATTCACTGTTTATGCCCGACATATAGACAATTCTAATTTTTACTCCAAATTTTAGTATTTATAGGAACATCCTTCTATTTATTTAAGTCCTCACAAGAGCTGAGGCAAATATGTGGTTAAAAACCCCATTTTTCAAGTGAGCGAACAGGTTCACAAGTAACGTGCCCATTCACGGAGAGAAGTCGCCAACCTAATTTCAGAGTTCAAGCCATGCTCCTTCCAAGAATATTACCACATGCTAACGCTCATGAAATTATGGGACTAACCAACTACTAGTAAAACAGGGACTGAACATATAAGCTCACCTGCACACCAAAGAGACTGAAAATTTTAAGTTAACTCTACACAGAAAACAAGGTTCCAAAGCGTCAAGATTTTCTGCGGTATGCATAACACATCAGGTTTATAGCATGACATGATGAAACAAATGAAATGACTAAAGTTTTCATGTTTATACCTTAATCACTGCAGTTACTGGAACACGTGAAACAAAAGCGCACCCACTTAACTAATATTTAATGAAAATCTGTGCTTCGTCTGTGTACCACTGTGATGGTGGTACATGACAGGTGACAAGGAAAATATAGTAAGTACATTATTTTAGTATTTATAGACTTAGAGTATAAGTACTGACTTAGAAAGATGTAACCAATGCAACAAACCAGTGGTTTCAGATCTTTCTCACAAGGGGAAAAAAATTAACATAGTGACTACATTTCTGTGGAGGGATAAAATGAAGGCTTAACTTCTACAATATTTTTCTATTCTGAAAAAATCTGGAAAAAAGTAAGCCAAACTAGAAAATAGTATTAAATATTTACATAGATGTTACAAGGATGTGGCAAATATTATGAAGGCAATATAGGAGGCTGACTTTCTTAAAAAATATTTTGGGGGTATTTAGAGAAAGAGTGAGCACACATGAGCACGAGGGGCAGAGGGAAAGAATCTCAAGCACAGCCCTAACTCAGATCATGACCTGAGCAGAAACCAAGAATCCACTGCTCAAATGAGTGCCAGTGGGCCACCCAGGTGCCCCGGGAGACTGACATTTTAGAAACAGTGTTCAGTATATACTACTGTTCAGTAAATACTAAGCTGACAAACAAAATTCCCTAAAGAAATCCAGAGAAGAAAGGTCTAACAGCCTCATCACTTAAGGAGATTTTTATTTACTTATAATAAGGAGGTCTCAGCTATTGTTAACTACTTTTAGGTAACCTTTTATTTTCTTACTATTATGTCAAAATTGCTCAACACAAAGAATTTCCGATTGCAGGGGGCGAGGTAGGGGGGTGGGGACAATCCAGACTCAATATAAGCACTGTCAACACAGTAACTACTATTTATTGAGCATTTACTGTTTCACCAAGTGACATGATTAAGTTTTCCATATATTAAGTACTTATACTATGAAATACTATTATTTCTACTTCATAGATGAGGAAAGTAACAAGTTTTCATAAGAAGTATAATAATGAGAGGGTGACAATGGTACTTTAGTTTTCTATCCCTCCAAAACCCCATGTATCAGACATAACTAGACAGCAAAGCCAAAAACCAACAAACAAAAACATTTACAATTAAACTACCTGAAAAAAAACAACACAACACAAAACTAGCTAAGAAGGTAGTGAACCTCACAAACCCCAAAGAATAAAGGGTTAAGAAAAAGTGACAGTTACGTGACCCGTACCTTATCAGGTTCTGGGAAAAGTTTTCAATTAGCAATAATCGCGCCTCGGATAAACCTCATTGGCTACGATACTGCCACTCAGGTTCTGAACAAAAGAAAGTAGAGAGAGGTCATGGTGCACCTGAAAGGCCTAGGAAAAGGAGAACCACAAAACTGTCAACAAGCAATCACTAGATATTATGACAGGGCAATTTGAGCATAGCAGCTGGAACTGAATGGGCTATGCCCACTCCACTAGTGATAAACAAGAGGGACCCACAGTGAAGGAACAGCAGTCTTGCTCCAATGTGATCCTGAAAGTGACCTACCAGGGCTCCCATCCAGAGATGACACCAGGATGTGGAGAAGAGGACAATAAAGATGAAGGAAACACAGGGTCCAAATAAGAGTAGGAGTGGAAAAACAGAACCTGGAAATTTCAGAGAGCAAACTCCATGTTCTTAAGTACTTAAAAAAGCAGTAAGAAAGCTCTGTGAAGTCAGGAAAGCTATTCTGAACCAAATTTCCTCCTCAAAGGTCAAGAAAACTAATTTCATGTAAAAATGTACAATAGAAAAGTATCAAGCTCAAACCCAGTACAAAGTAATTGTAAGAAAAAAGAGTAAGGAGAACAAACATCCCTACAGAAAATGAAAGGAACCTAGAAAGACTTGTCCAAAAACAGATCAAAACTGTATGATACAATTTCAAAATAAGCTAAAGACACAGAGAAAAATGATACAAGTCAGAATTAGAAAAACTCAAAAAATGGAGATTTATAATAGCTTTCAGCAAATGATTAGACATTTTTAAAATTACTTAAGGAAACAGACGTTTAAGCTAGTATATGAGAATGAAAGAACATAACAGATATCACAGTAAGAGTTCTTTAAAGGAAGAAATTTTTTTAAAAACCAAAACAGAATTTAAAATTTCACCTTAAAGACACTTATCAAGAGAATGAAAAGAAAAGCCACAAAAGTTGTACCAGTACTTATGAATCTTACGTCAGATAAAAGTCTTCTATCTGTAACATATACAGAACTCTCAAAAACCAGTAAGAAAACAACTCAATTTTTAAATGGGCAAAGACCTGAAGAACCAGTTTACCAAGAAGATACAAGAATAGCAAATAAACACATGAAAAGATACTGAACATGATTAGTCATTAGGGAAATAAAAATTAAAACCACTCTGCAATATGTGCCTTAACAGAATGACTACAGAAAAAAAAAAAAATAGAAAAGAAAAAAAGAAGGGCCATATAAATGTTGAAAAGGACGTGGAAAACCTTAACTCAACTCCCACTAATACTGGTGGGAATGCAAACTGGTGCAGTCACTCTAGAAAACAGTCTGGCAGTTTCTCAAGAAGTTAAACATTCACCTACCGTATGACTCAGCCAATTAACTCCTAGGTTTTTTAATCCAAGAAAAAAAAATGCCTACGTCCCTACAAAGATCTGTACACAAATATTTGTAACAGCTTTTCTGATAATAAAAAAACTGAAAATAATTCATATGTCCATCAACTAGTGAACGTATGAAAAACCCATAAGATATCCATATAATGAATACCACTCAGAAACAAAAAGGAATGAACTGCTGAAAACCAAATATGGACCTCGATTATGCTGAGTAAAAGAAGCCAAAGACTACAAACTGTATGATTCAATTTATATAAAATTCTAGAACAAGCAAACTAAAGTGACGAAAAGTGGATCTTTAGTTGCCTAAGAGGAGCACACCCAGGGAAGAAAACTACAACAGGGCAAGAAGAAACTTCTGGGAATAATGAATGGGTATGTTCAGAATCTTCAGTGTGGTCCAACTTTGAGGACAGATGTCAAAATTTAGCAAACTATGTATTCTCAATAAACGAAGCTTACCTCGCCAAAGCTTGATTTTTGTCCTTTTTTTTTTTTTAAAAAAAAAAAGAAAAAACAGAAATAAGGAAAGGAATTCAGGACAAAATAAAGAATACTGAAGACACGCAAAGATGACTGACATAAGAATACAGGAGTCCCTGAAAAGGAAAATCAAAGAAAATAATTTTTATTTCCTGAAATTAAAAATAAAGATATGAAAAATTTGAAAATACATACTGAAAGAGCATACCACATACCTGAGTATACTGACCCAAAATGCCCAACACTAAAACAAAGTCTCAAAAAATTACTGCGCTTAACAGAAAAAAATTCCTTGGGAGTCTAGGCAAAAAGAGTATATGGCTTTTAACGAGGTAAAGAAAATTGAATTATCATCTGATTATTTTTTGACAGGTACTCTAAGTTGGGGGAAACAATGGAATTAACATATTTAAGCTATTCAAGGACAGAAAATGAGAACCAAAAATTTTATTTCCAAACTGACCCACAAGAATAAAGGACACTAACTGTTAACAATATATAAAAACTCGGGAAATGTCCCATGAACTCTGCCAAAAGACTCTAGGAGAAAATGAACTTCAGACAACCAAACTGACTAGAGATACAGACCTAAGGACTGTTGGTGAGCATTTGATACAGAGCTACTATAAAAATAAGAATAAATGATGTTTAGGAGAAACTTATGTAATAGCTGTATGTCCAGAGAATATAGATACAACTACTTTTCTTAAACTGGGGCTACAAATTGGGAGAGTATATAAACAATTTTGATGTTCTTACTAACTACACCAGTGAAGTTGATATTATTATTAGACTTTTCCCATGTCCTTGAGAACCAGAATTGTTAGAGTGGAAGAAGTAAAACTCTGTAGTCCTGATTTTGAACGGGAAGCATCAGAATGAATCATGTAGTACTTTATTAGTTCTGTCCACTGAAGAGGCTAGAAACAATGACCAACTCAGTAATAATAAGCATCTCCAGTCTCCAGGTTGTAGTCTTTAAACACTACTTCCCACTAAAAGACACGGCTTCTTGAGAAATGTCTGATTTCAGGTCTGGGTAGGAATGAGCTTAGACCATATGCTAGGGGCCCGTGGGTGGCTCACTGGGTGCAGCCTCTGCCTTCCGCTCAGCTCATGGTCTCAGGGTCCTAAGACTGAGACCCACATCGGGCTCTCCACTTGGAAGGAAGCCTGCTTCCCAGCCTGCTTGTGATCTTTCTTTCTGTGTCAAATAAAAACAAAAACAAAAACAAAAATCCCAACCATATTCTAACACCAGAGACTATGGACACTCAAAGACCACTAAGAGCCAAGTCAAAAGGACTCTGGGATCAAATGAAAGAGGCTCCCACAGGCCAAAGAGGGGGACAATATGACCATCAAAAAGAGTTAACTGCAATTAAAACTTATCAAATGTTTAAATCCACAATTGAAACCCATCAAATATTCAAATTCATTATTGAAAGCTACCACATATGTTTCTGTTTATTCAGCACATACTATATACTTGGCATTAAGCTATAAACTGTTACCTTTGGTAAAATGTCCTTTAAGGAAATGTCCCACTTTCAGGACAAAGTAAGCTTTTCAACATTAAAAATAATTTTTTCAGGGGCGCCTGGATGGCTCAGACATTAAGCATCTGTCTTCTGCTCAGGTCATGATCCCAGGATCCTGGGACTGAGCCCCGCATCAGGCTCCCTGCTCAGCAGTAAGCCTGATTCTCCCTCTCCCACTCCCCCTGCTTGTGTTCCCTCTCTCACTGTGTCTCTGTCAAATAAATAAATAAAATCTTTTAAAAAAATAAATAAATAGTTTCTTGAAGTAGCCAAACCCTGCAAAATTTGGAGATTGTTTTAGATAAATAATCAGTCTTCATTACAGTTTAGTAAGCCATGACTTGGCATCTTTCCCAACTTCCTACGTTAGACGTTTACAGGTAATTTTTAAAAGACCCTAAAGGAAAATTGCTCCAGTATTTTTTAGATTTTCCTACAACCTCCTACTCAGTAAAAACGTATGCTATAATTTTAAAATCTCTCTAAAGCTAAAAACACCTAGTGTCAAATTGGGCTTTTTTAATGGAAAATAAATAGGCTAGGCTGTCACTGATGTTCGTCCATAAACAAAGTCCACATATCTCTTCTGTTAATGATTTCTTGCTATAAGATATCAATGAAAATAAAAATTATGGAATTCTTATCTCAAGTCACCCATCCATCCTAAAACACCGAAGAGATCTGATCTGCTGTTCTTTACATTTTCTTGTTAAAATCTTTTAAGTTAGACAAAGCTTAGTTTAACCATAAAGTGGATGACAGAAAGTGCAAATTTCAGAATCAAAAGGCATGCACTTGTCGATTAAAAACAAAAGATTAAAGCTAAACGTGTAAATACCAGCTGCTTTAATGATAAATTTAAAAATACTTTCCAAATTCTATAAAGAATCTAACATCACTATTTTAATACAAAATAAAATTAGTGAATGCAAATAAATGTAGGGTGGGAGTAAGTGGATAGCAGAATTGTGTAAGTCTTCTATACAAACAAAATAATTGACCACAAAAATCAGGTTAAATTTCCCTAGCCACATGGTGATCCAGTCTGACAGGATATTAAGAAGTTTTCTTTCAGAAGTTTTCAACTATTTACAGCCAATGTAGTTTATCAAAAGAGAAACCAGTTTGTACAGACCTGATAAGGAGAAGAGGTTTTAAATATCCATCTCCAAATAGTTTGACATAATCTTGTTTATCAAAACTCTGAAAGTAAAAGCTTCCCCTCTTGATATTGTAGAGGGATAAGTTTGAACCAACTGACAATTTGAAAGAAATAGAGGAAATCTAAGAATTTACGATTTAAGAATTTATGATTTAGGGATTAATTTATTTTTGAAAGATAGCAACTAGTCATTTTTAAGCTTATCTACATAAATATCAGTTATGCTGCATCAATTTTTAAAATCAAGATGTTCTAAGAGACTATAATTCAGAGAAAAATGTAATTTTTTTTCTCCTAAAGAGTTCCACTTTTTAAGTGGAATAAATAAAAATGTAAGATTCAAAACATCACAGATACAGTCCTGTTAATTTTTAATAAAGCATTATGGAGACTCAGGTTATCTACTAAATAAGAGGGTCTTTTTACCTTTCTAAATTTAGGCTCGTTATTACAAGGCTACATATATTTCAACCACAAGTGCATCTTGTGAGAAATGAGTATCTGCTAATAAAGCCCAAGAAAGTATACATCACTTGCTGAAACTTACACTCACAGTAGGCCTCAAAGAGAATTTTAAAAATAGACAAGACATAGGGGAGCCAAAAGAAAACTCATTTAGTAACACTGCACCCAAAGAAACCAATCTCCTTCCTACTTCCCACCCCCTACAAAAAGAGTACAAGCAAGTCATCAAATCTACACTCCTTTCTACCAATTAACTTAGTGATGGCAAAAACAACTCCTGCAACACAAACTACACCATGTACTGGAAGTACCATGAACTGGAATGGTACTTAAGAAAACAGCCCTAACTTCATAGTATAAGTTTCAGATTCACAACATTTGGAAACAAGCCTAATAAAATGCTGAGCATATGTAACAAGTTAGCTATCCTAGAAAGTTTACAGGACAATCAAAACTGTAGCATCTGGAATTTGTCAGATAATCACCCTAAGTCCTCAAGAGAATAAACAGAAGTGACACTTCAAACACTCACATATATAAATATGACAACAAAAGGTTGGACAAAGGACAATATGAGAAAATACCACCAACAAAAAAAATTTGAGACAGAATCAAAGCCACAAAATTCCAGAAATAAGCCTGTTTGTTAGGGCCAAAAAGGGTCATAACAGGATAGGCATTCTTTTCCCTAGCACTGCCGACTAGTAAATTCTAAATCTACAAAAGCACAGATACAAAGGAAATTTTAACAAATTTTTAAAACTCATCACAGAGTATGCATAAGGGAAATAAAGCATATACACTTAGGAAATGCTTTAAGTAAGTGGAGCTTGTAGAGCTGTAAAAAGATTATTCAGTTCTTCTGAAATACACTCCCCACCCCCCTAAACAATTCTGAATGATACCTACGACCCTAACAACAAATACATGTTTTCAACTCACATTGTCTCTCCAGTCTTGGCTACATGACAAAGAAACTGATCCAGGACAGGACAAACTTCCTTTTTTCCCCTCTTCTCAAAATCTAAATAAGAGAAGAAAGAAAAATTATCAGTATTTTCAAAGTCCATCAACCACTTAGAGTACACTATAAAAACAAACTTTTCTCCCAGTTCTTTCTCAAATATAAAAAGCACTTAAAAAAAATATATTATCAGGTTTTCAGCCACATATTCACCCCTGACTCTCCCAAGTTCTACTTCTAACATCGGTCTCTTCACGTTGTAACAAGAACCCTCCTAAAGGGGGCACTCAACTTCTCCACAAACCATCCTTAATTCAGTGTTTCTCAAAGTGTAGTCCGGGGGAACACCAACACCAGATTTATCTGAGACACCAATGAAAATACAAATCCCAGGCCCCAACTCCCATAAATTGTTTATCTAGATAAAGTTCATAAATCTGCGTCTTAAGAAACTGCAGCTACCTCATGGTGCCGTTTCCACATGATTTTCGATGTCAATGCCTAATTGTGAAAACGCTGAAATCACACGCTATTCTAAGTTTGAGAACCACCCGTTCTCCAGCCTGTTGCGTGGAAGGCGACCACCTCAGAATTAGGGCGCGTGAAGGCATGACTTCAGAAGCTCTGTAAAAGACTTCCTGAGACACTTTAAAGTTGTTCTGCCGCCCTCCCCCCCCACCCCCACCACCCCAAACCTTCTACTTTTTCTCTCACCCGGACGCCTGGCGTGCGGGGGCCCGACGGAAAACGGAGCCTACCCGTAGGGGGGCTGCGGGCCCACGACCTCAACCCGGAGGGGTGGGCGAGAGGCTGGGGCCCCTACCAAAGCTTCCCCGGCTCCCCTCCCCCAGCCCAGACGTCGGCGGCCGACACAAAGCCCAGAGCCGGGCGGGAGGGAGCTGCCCACAGGGCTCCCCGCCCCTGGGGAGGTGGGAGGGGGATGGGAGCCGGGGAAGCAACCCCCCCCCCCCGCTCCAGGCTGGCCCGGCTCCTCAGAGACCCCTGCCCAGAGAAAGGAGAGGAGGCCGCGGAGGATGAGGAGGAAGGGAGAGGGGGGCAGCTACCCCCACCTTTCAGCGCCTCCTGCAGCCTCTCGACGTCCATGGCTTCCCGGAGTCCCTCGCTGCCTCCGCCTCCCTCCGCGGGTCTCTCGGGGACCGGAACGCCTCCCCCCACCCCCCCGACGCCCTCCCCCTCCCTCGTACACACTCCGGCACGCAGGCGACCGGGGGGGGCACCGAAGGGAGCCGGGGGAAGCGAGCGAGAGAGCGAGACCGAGAGAGCGAGCACCTCCCCGAGCCGCTACCACCAGCCCTCCAACATGGCGCCCGGCACGTCACCGCGCGCACGCTCCCCGCCGCCGTCCTCGCGCCCGCCGCGCGCCCCGACCCGGAGCCCGAGAGCGCGTGCGCGGCGGAGGCGTGCCCCCTGGGCAGCGCCGGAGACCCGGCAAGGGCCAGCCGCCCCGCCTTCCCTCGGGTGGTGGACCCCCGGCTTGCCTGCGCTGTACTCCAGGCGGATTGGTCGCGGCCCGGGACTGCAGGCCCTAGTTTTGAGTCTTTGGGTATTTGCTAGCTGTGTGATGTTGAGCAATTTACTGAGCCTCTCTGAGCCTTTCTTTCCTGGTCCGTGCAATGAGGGCACTGGTATCGACCACCCTGAACAGCTGCTAGGAGAATTAAGTGTGTACACACAGCCATCAGTGTACGCATTTAAAAAAAACACTCAGTGTTATGAATAATTCTACCAAGCATATCTCCCTCTCTGAACCCAACACTCATCACTGACCTACCTTGAAGAGAACTGATACATAAAAAGAGATTAAAAATTTAGCGATTGGAACCATCTGGATTCAAAGCCCAATTCGACTATTCCTATGTGACCCTGGACTAGTTATTTAAACTGACAGAGCCTCAGTTTCTTCACCTACAAAATGAGGGTTTGTAAAACACCCCTGAGACTCCAGTGAAATGGTGAACATAAAGCGTTCAGCAAGGTGCCTAGAACTTGTAAGCACTCGGTTAACGTGGCTGCTGTTTTCACTGTCGTCATGATTTGGATTACGTTACATAAGCACCCAGGAAGTTAGGGCGGGACCTCAGAAGGCCTCTCCAACCCCGACATTTCACAAATGGGAAAGCTGCGGTGTAGAACGCTAGTCTGGCAAAACGACACCAGAACCCAGAACACCTTGCTCCCAGCCAGCGTGTTCCTTTTTATTATCTTCTCTTGTCTCTGCACTTTCCAGGGAAAAGACACTGAGTTGTTCCACCTTGTCTCCTGAAAACCTAGCACAAAGCCATGAAAGGAAGGAAGAAGAGGGGAGGAGGGCAGGAGGAATGAAGGTTATTTTTGACTTGTGTCAGAAGGTGGGAATTTGGACACAGCGCTCCCGACTGCTGACCCTCTTAAAATAATGGCTCTGAACCTGCCCCTGGGTGGCAGAGGTAGGCAAAAGCTCCCCAAAGCCAAAATACTTCTCATTTTGCCATCAGGAAACCAGTCTCTAGTCTCTTTAGACCCTTTCATTGTTCAGAACCTTACAGTTAAATAGCCTTACAAACGGATGTATGAGGTTGACATCAAATATACACACCCATCATGCCCAGCATTTAGTTATGGTGGTCCCTTCTAGTATGAAGGGGCCTATTCTCTAGATAGTAAAGCCTAGCCCCCTTTCTCTCTACCACCATGTCCTCTGTTTAGGCGAGTCTCTTTTTTGTCAGACTTGTGTGAGACTATATAGTTACTACTAGCCATGTGTGGTTATTTAAATTTTCATTAAATTTTTTAAAAATTTAAAATTCAGTTTTGGAGTTTTTCAATAAAATTCATTTCTCAGTCGCACTAGCCACCTTCCAAGAGCTCAACAGACAAAGGGGACTAATGGTTTCTGTACTGTCCAGCACAGATCAAGAAAATCCCATTATCAGTGTGCCTGGGTGGCTCAGTCAGTTAAGCCACTGACTCTTGATTTTGGCTCAGGGCATGATCTCAAGTTTATGAGATCCAGCCCTGGATGGTAGGAGTTTGCTTGAGATTCTCTCCCTCTCCCTCTTCCTCTGCCTCTTCCCCTGTGCATGCTAGGGTGTGCTCTCTCACTCTCTCTCTCTCATTTTCTCTCTCTGAAATAAATAAATCTCTTAAAAAATGAAAGAAAATCTCATTATCAGAGCGCCTGGGTGGCTCAGTGGGTTAAAGCCTCTGCCTTCGGCTCAGGTCATGATCTCAGGGTCCTGGGATAGAGCCCCGCATCGGGTTCCCTGCTCAGCGGGGAGCTTCCTTCCCCCTCTCTCTCTGCCTGCCTCTCTGCCTACTTGTGATCTCTGTCTGTCAAATAAATAAATAAAATATTTAAAAAAAAAAGAAAATCCCATTATCCAAAAAAGTTCCATTGGTTAGAGAACATATCGTGCTAATTTCTTCCATCTTGCCTTGTCCCTTTCCATCAGCTATTCCCTCACTTGGAGATGGCCTGACTTCAAAATGCTGGAGAAAGTCTATGATAGGAGGCAAAGTACACAAAACGGTGACAGGCTAAGGGAATCAGGGAAAGTATCCTGGGAGGAACTAGTGTTTAAGCTGAGACCTCAGTTATGAGAGGTAGGTAGCTAAGTGAAGTGGAGAGGAGAAGCTTGAAAAAAGAAAATCCATTGGTGCACAGGCTTCGAAACAAGAAAGAACTAGATGGTTTCTGAAGAGTCATAGGAAATTCAGTCTGCTTTAAATTGAGAGTGAAAGGGCAGAAAAAGCAGGACAAGTGAGGCTGAAGTATTACTGCCTTTGGTTCATTTCTTCCATCTTCCTTGAAATTCTCTTCTTGCCAATGTGCACAGTCTCTGTGCTTGCTGGAGCCTCTTACTGACACTGATTCCATTGGAAGAAAACAGAATGCAAATGAGACAGCCAGCTTCCACCATTCCCCCATTAATTCTTGCCTCCTGGGTTTCATGTCCTCCTGCAGTCTCCTTCCACAATGAATCAGAGTTGGTCGGGGTGACCAATAAAAGTCAAAAGGGATGGCATTTGACTTCTGAAGCTTGACCATAGAAAGTGCTGTGGCTTCTGCCTCACTAGAGTGGAAACCAGCTTCCCTGTTATTACAACACAAGAACAGCCCTATGAAGAGGCCCAAAAGTAGAGCTGAGGTCTTGGATGTGGGTCCATCAGCCCCAGGAAATCCTTCGAATGACAGCACCCCTACCTGGCATCTGGACCACAGCCTTATGAGGGATCCCAAGCCAGAGCCACAGATCTAAGCTGCTTCTCAATTCCTGATCCACAAAAACTATGAAGATTAAAAATTCAGCTTCTAAATTCCAATGTAACTGTTACACAGCAATAGATAACTAATGTAAAGAATGAGAATATTAATAGTAATAGCTAACATTTATTCAGTATTTTCTATGTGTCTAGTATTCTTTTAGGCACTTTACAAAAATGTCTGATTTTAGCCTTGCAAATATCGTGTGAGATTAGTGATATTATCCCCACTTATAGGAGAGAAAACAGGTATAAGAGGTGAACCAACTTGCCCAAGTTCACACAACTAACTACACAGACAGGTGACTGACCGATGATTCAAATCTAGAGTCACTGCAGAGCCTTTGACATCTTTCTTGTCCTCAAGAAGTTTGCAAACTACCCAGAGAGATAAGATGTGGGCACAGACTGAGGCAAAGTGGAAGGCAAATATGCAAATCAGGTGGTCAAAGGCCTGCGAAAATTCCTCCAGGCAGGGAGGGATAGAAGTTGCCTTTTAGAAGGATCTCACTTAATTAAATGTTGTAAAAGATTAGAACCAATAGGGAAGAAGCTTCCAGGCAGAGGGAGTGGTATTAACCAAACAAACGGTCCTTGAGGGCCTCCTAGGTACTGGGGAAATGATGGACCTTAAACAAACATGAACCTGCAAGAAGACTGGCCCATTGCTCTGTGTATGAAGGAGAGAAAAAGCTGAGCTTGAGAAGAGAGATACACAGTAGGAAGTGGAAGAGGAGACAGAGAAATAGGAGAAAACACCTGTACCTAAATCAGAGAATATGTGTAAGGATGTTCTCATAAGCCCAGAGAGAATTACTGGAGTTTGTCCATCCCTCTGAGATGAGTCTGTGGGAAGGGACAAGAACAAGGAAAATCTAGAAAATCTAGAAAAATCTAGAAAAACCACACTGCCTCTGCAAGGACTGGAGAAAAGGGAAGAGGCAAGGTTAAAATACCACAATAAAAAGCCATAGAGGCTCTTTGATTTTCATGGCCTTTTATTCATGCCTTTTAGTCCTTATTTGTATGTCACGGTGGATACCAAGATGAAGCTAGGAATAGGAAGGTGGACAAATGAAGATGAATGCAATTTCCTAAATAGGCAAGAGGGTAGCTTTACACATCATCAGGATTAACTGTTTTCCAGACACTTTCAAGAGCGAACAGTTTTTTATCGGAAATAAAGGGAAGAAAGGGTCTGTTCCGAAAGACCCTTGGTTGTTTTCTCTGGCATCATAATGGGTGTGATTGCTGACAGCAGCCACGTTGGGCAGAAGAGTACCCAGAGGAGAGGAGTGAGGGCAGCCTAGGCTGATGACTTAACTAAGGTGGAACATATGGGGACATATGTGAGTTTGCTTCAAATTGTGTGAAAGAAAAGGGGAATTTATTAGGAGAAAAGGGTATTCTATGGGATCCAGAACTCTCACCAAACCCATTTGCTATTCTCTTCCTCAGCTCTGCATATCTTTCTCTCTCCCTCTCTCTCTGAATCAGTGTTTACTGCTCACAAAAAGATGCCCTCATTGCCAAAGACTCGCTAAGATAAATGACCAGTATCTTTCAGTCACAAGCCGACTTGGGCCAACTGCCCATTCAGCTGTGGTCTGGAACCCAGGGTCTCCCAATGTAAATCTGAATGCTTTGGCCATGAATGTGGGGCAGCAGGGCCAACCAACGGAGAATTCTCAGAGAAGTAGGAGGTGTGGTGACCAGACGCCCCAGATATGACTAAAACAAGGGACCCAACTGTCCGTAACCAAACTCACATAGGAGGCAGAATGGTACTCTGTGGAGCCCAAGCCAATGAGTAATCTGAAGGTTCATCTTGACTGTGGGTGTTGTTTAGAAACACAATCCCATCATCCTATTTGGGAGTACAGTCTTCTAAGTGTGGGCAAGAAACGGCACATCCCTGTCTCCCTCAGGCAGGGCTAGGTAGGTACTAATCGGTTTTTGCTATCAAAGTCCACTTTTTAGCCTAGTCTCCCCCTCTTTCTTTTTTCTTTTCTTTTCTTTTTTTTTCCTTCTCTCACATATTGTGAGTATATATATTGTGATGATTAATTTTGCATGCCAACTTGTCTCAGCCACAGAATCCCCAGATATTCTGGGTGTTTTGGGGTGAGAGTAACATTTAAACCAGTAGACTAAGTAAAGCAGACTGCTCTCCCTAATGAAAGCCTGAATAGAACAAAAAAGCTAACACCTCCCTCCCACCCACACCCACCCAACCCAATGGCTTTCTAACTGGATCGTTGGCTTTTTCCTGCCTTTGGATTCAAACTGAACCACTGACTCTTCCTGGATCCCAGGTCTCTTGGCCTTTGGACTAGAACTACACCATTGGCTCTCCTGGGCCATCAGGCTCAGACTGGAATTAAACTATTGGCTCTCCCAGGTCTCCAGCTTACAGACTGACCCTGCAGATCTTGGGGCTTTCCAGTCTCCATAATCACCAACTACTGTATACCAACTCCTTATAATAAATGAACACACTAACATGCACATACACACACCCTATTGGTTTGTTTCTCCACAGAACCCTGACTAATGCATATGCACATATAATATTCAATAATTGAATATGTTAAAATTGAATGGTGTACTCCTTAAAAGAAAAGGGTCTAATATCAAGCAGATCTGGATTGAATTTCTGGCTTATCACTTCCTAGCTGAGTGAACTCAGGTAAATGATTAATATCAAAATGCCCCAACTTTCTGATCTGCAAATTGGAGATGTGGTAGTATTTCACTCATAGCCTTGCTGTGAGAATTAAACAAGTGATCTGATTCAGTCAGCATGAGCCAGTGTTGTTACTTTGGTTAAGAATTACAAAAATAGTATTTCTGATTTTGTTGCCTTTTTTTTTTTTTTTAAAGATTTTCTCTATTTATTTATCTGACAGAGAGAGATCACAGGCAGGCAGAGAGGCAGGCAGAGAGAGAGGAGGAAGCAGGCTCCCTGCTGAGCAGAGAGCCCGATGCGGGACTCGATCCCAGGACCCTGAGATCATGACCCGAGCCGAAGGCAGCGGCCTAACCCACTGAGCCACCCAGGCGCCCCTTGTTGCATTTTTTTAAAAAAAAATTCAAACTCACCAATAAGTTGCAAATATTACACAAAGAACATTTTTTTTAAAACCACATGAAGATAAGTTGTCAAATACATTCCTCCAAGCTTTGAAATTACATTCCTCTTAGTATGCAGGTCCTACAAAGGTATTCTGCTTGCCTAACCACAATCAAGATCAAGGAGTTAGCGTTCATAGATTATCTCCATTCAATCCCCAGACCCGATGCAAGTGGTACCAGTTAACTCACTGTGTCCTTTCTAGGAGAAGGATCCAGTCCTGGAGCACATGTTACAATCAGTTGGTAGGTCTCTTTAGTCTCCTTCAGTCTGAAGGAGCTCCTCAGTCTTTCTTTGACTTCCATTGACCTTGACCCTGTTGAAGATTACAATTGTGGACTGTCCCTCATTTGGGGTTTGTGTGATTATTTCCTCATGATTAGGTTCAGGTGACGCATCTCTGGCAGGAATGTCACAGAAGGGATGGTGTGTTCTTCTCCATCCATCCTACTGGGTGACCCACAATGTCAATTTGTCTCATTACCATGATTAAGCTAGAACCTGCAAGATTTCTCCCCTGTGAGGTTGCTCTTTTCCCCTTGGTAACTGTGTTAGTTTACCGTGGCTGCTGTAAGAAGTTACCACAAACTGGGGAGCTTACAATAGCAGAAACGTATTTCCTCACATGGCTGGGGGCCAGGAATCTGAGATCAAGGTGTCAGTGGGATTTCACCCCCCCTCTGGAGGCTCCAGGAGAGAATCCATTCTTTACCTCTTCCTGCCTCTGCTGACTGGTGGCACTCCCTGTCACGTGACTGCCTGCTGTCAGTCCAAACTCTGCCTCTGTGCTCGCTTGCCTCTTCATCTGTCCTCATATCTTGACCTTACTCTTAAAAAAGATACTAGTCACTGGATTTAGGGCCTACCTAGATAATCCAGGATGATCTCCTCAGTTCCAGATTCTTAAGTTACATCAGCAAAGACCCTTTTCCCAATAAGGAACAACCACAGGTTCTAGGGATTAGGACATAGACATATTATTTTGGGGGTTACCATTCAGCCCACTATAGTAATTTAAAGTGCTTTGTGGTGAGGGACTTTGAAACTTTGTATATATCCCATATCTCATCAAACTTTCACTCTTCAGTTTTCATGTCCATTGATGTTTCTTGGTTGCATTAAGTATTACTATGATGGTTGCCAAATGGTGGTTTTCTAATTCCATCATTCCTTCTACAGTTTTAACTTGGCAATATAACGTAAGGAAAGCATCACCTCACATTAATTCATTTTTAAATTTATATTAGTTTGGACTCATGGATTCCTATTCAGTAGGTCATAGTTCATTACTATCACTATTTATTTTGATGCCTAAATTGTTCTAGACTTGGCCATTAGGACCTTCATTCAGCTGGCTTCTGCATCCTTTTGACATGGCCCCATCATTCTTGGGGCATGTTTTCTTTTTCTGGTACAAAATATTATTCCAGGCTCAATTTGCGTCTTCCCTTCTTCAGCCCCGGAATTAATCATTTCTTCAAACCCTGATTTCTTTTAGTGGGGAATGCTATCTGTGTAGGAGTCTGGATAAGATGGCTAGGGTGTTCATTGCCATTAATATGTTATTGCTCCCAGACCCTATTGGCAGATAAATCTAGAGAATATACACATGTATTCATACACACACACAGCTACAAATGCATTTATTTCTATATCTGTCTATATAAACATATATTTGGAACCAAGAGTTCACAGCTTCCAGTTCCAATCCAACACTGGGGGATTCATTCTAGTTTTTTTCCTTTTCCATATGTACAAGGCTCCAACAGTAAAAAACCTGCTGCCATTATCTGCAATATATTTATTTATTGGATCTATCTTCCTTAGGCAACCAGCTTGTTACCATTGCCAATCCCTTTAACACTGGGACTTCCTACCTCCATTGGGCTCTGACACCCTGCACCAACCAGGCTACCTTCCCCCACTCCCTTGCGGATTCCTGCTTTCTTTGGCCCCACTTAACTGGCATGAGAGTGAATTATTCAGGAAGGAGGAGTAAAAACTTTTAGTATTTATAATAAAAATAACAGTGACTTTTAATTCCTCAAATAGTTGATACATAATGTTTCCTAAAGTATTTCAAAGAATACAGAACCAGTAAAAGTCTCTCCCCTACCCAGTAACCCACCACAGCTGTAGGAAGTGTAGTGAGTTTGCTGTAAGTCTTTCCAGATGTTTATTAGGTGTTTACGTGTCTCACCTGTATTATTACAACAGCCTCCAACAGCTCTCCTGCCTTCTATCCTTGATTTCAACACAGCAGCCAGGATCCTTTTAACAAGAAGAGCAGATCCTATCACACCTCTGCTCAAAGTAACCCCGCTGTTACTCCTCATTTGACTCAGTGTAAAAGCCACAGTCCCTACTGTGGGTCATTCTGCCACTCCACAGCCCTCCAACTCCATCTCCTACCACTGCTTTCAAGCCCTTCTTCTTCTTCTTCTTCTTTTAAATTTATTTATTTGACAGAGAGAGACACAGCAAGAGAGGGAACACAAGCAAGAGGAGTGGGAGAGGGGGAAGCAGGCTTCCCTCAGAGCAGGGAGCCTGATGCGGGGCAGAGTCTCAGGACCCTGGGATCATGACCTGAGCCGAATGCAGATACTTAAGGACTAAGCCACCCAGGCACCCCTCAAGCTTTTCTTCAAGCTGTTCCACCCTCACTGGCCTCCAGGATGTACCATCAACCTGTGGCCACACTCCCCACTTAGGACCGTGCTCTTGCTTTTCTTGGATTTGGCTATTTTCTGGCTTGTCACAAGGTATGTCACATTTGCAATTGCCTGATCACATGTGGATTTTATAGCGTTACCACTGGCTGGAGTAGGTTGGGTGGGGCATGGTTCAGTCTCTACCAGCAAAATCACAGGCTTAGAACCTAAAACTGACCCAAGGAAATTCTCAGACCTGAATATTTCCTGGGCGTGTACCTTACACCAGAAACCCATCTGTGGAGATAGCCTTGAACAAGGCAGATGGGATCCTTGTCCTCAGGAATCTTATAGTCTAGTAGAAAAGACAGATGTAAAGGAAGCAGACAATTACATAAGAGCCCAGGTATTGTAAGAATACAATTGTGAGAAGCACAGTGAAGGAAAGCAACAGGATAAAAATGTGTGAGGACCCTGCGGGCAAGCCAATGTGGATGGGCGATCAAAGAAGGTGTCTCTGGAGAGGTGACATTTGGATTGCTTCCTAAGCCATGTTGGGGAAGAACTGAGGAAATGAGAGACAAACGCTTTGAGAAAGCAAAGGACACGGTGTTGTTCTAGGTACCTGAAAGAGGGCTGGGGCATCATGGGTGAGTGGAGAACAAAGCGGGGGCAGTGATGGGGACGCCAGGCACTGTAGGTCCTCCGGAGACATCCTACTCAGTTTGGTTCTCATCTTCAGGGTGATAGACAGTGGAATGCTTCAAGCAAGGCAATGGCATGATTCAGTTTATCTGTGTCAAAATCACCATGTTTTCTTGTCCAGTCAGGGGTGTCCTAGTTCCTGTCATTTCCTCTAGCATCCGAAAATCTATGAGCAAAGATATGCCACCGAGAGCTGTCGTTCTCAAAACTTAGAGTGAGATAGAATTACTAGGAGAGCTTGATAAAAATAGGTGTTCTGGGTCTTTACCCCAGAGATTCTGATTTAGCAGGCCTGGGGTGGGAGCCAGGAATCCCCATTTTAGCAAACTCCTAAGTGGTTCTCAAATTGCTGTCTGCAGAGCTACCTTGAGGGCTTATTAAAACACAGATGTCTGGGCCTCCCTCCCAAAATTTCTGATGCAGATCTGGAATGGAGCCCAAGATTGATATTTCTAACAACTTCCCAGGTAATACCGATGCTTCTTGTTCAGGAACGACACTGTCAGAACTGCTGTTCCAGTGGGTTCTAATAAAAGTGATCTCTGGGACCACACTTTGAGAAACACAGGCCCAGGGACTAATGCTAATCTTAACCATATGTTGTAAGGGTCCTTTGTAGTACCTCCGAAGCCAATCGTTTAGCTCTTATCTCATTCCACCCACTCTCTACCCTGGGACACCTCCTGGCTCTTTCCTTTTAACCATTCCTGGAATTTGCTGTGACTGTGCACTAGGTCTTGCTATGTGCCGTTCTTTCTCTTTGCAGTGCTCTTCCCCTAATCATTCCCTTAAGACTCTGCTCAGGGATGCCTAGGTGGCTTGGTTGATTAAGCATCCAACTCTTGGTTTTGGCTGAGATCATGATCTTGTGGTCATGGGATCAAGCCCTTGTGTCAGACTCTGAGCTCAGTAGGGAGTCTGCTTCAGATTCTTTCTCCCTCTCTCTCCTGCTCTCTCTCTCTTCCTCAAAAAAATAAAATCTTAAAAAAAAAAAAAAAAGACTCTGCTCGAATGTTATTCCTTCCATGCTCAGTATCCCCCTAACTCTGTGCTGGGTGTTAACTGCTTCTTTCATTGGCTTGCCTAACACTTTGTATATATCTCTAACATAAGAGGTTTGAAAACATTTTTGAAAAAGATCTGAAGTAAAAAGTTCATTTTATTTTATTTTTAAATATTTTACTTATTTATTTGAGAGAGAGAAATCAGGATAGAGGGGAAGAGGAGCAGAGGGAAAGGAAGAATCAGGATCCCTGCTGAGGAGAGAGCCTCACTTGGGTGTTGATCCCAGGATTGAAGGCAGATGCTTAACTCACTGAGCTACCCAGGCACCCCCAAAAATTCATTTTATATTGCAACACAATAAACATATAAAATTAAAATAAGGGATACCTGGGTGGCTCAGTGGGTTAGGCCTCTGCCTTCAGCTCAGGTCATGGTCTCAGCGTCCTGGGATTGAGTCCCACATCGGGCCCTCTGCTTGGCAGGGAGCCTGCTTCCTCCTCTCTCTCTCTTTGCTTGCCTCTCTGCTTACTTGTGATCGCTCTCTGTCAAATAAATAAATAAAATCTTTAAAAAAAAGAAATTAAAATAAGATTTTGTAAAACAATATTTATCTTAATATGCACTCTGATATTCTATTTCATTTTTTTAAAAAATGCTAGCTAGCTGTGACTTTTTTTTAAGATTTTAATTATTTTTTTAAGAGAGAGAGAGAGAGAGAGAGAGCGAGAACACAAGCAGGGAGAGTGGAGGAGGGAGAAGCAGATTCCCTGCTGACCAGGGAGCCTGATGATGCCTAACTCAATCCCAGGACCCCGGGATCATGACCAGAGTCAAAGACAGCTGCCTAACCAACTGAGTCACAGAGGATCCCCTAGTTGTGACTTTCTAAATTTACTATGATATAAACACACAGCTCCAGTAAACTTTTCTCCTATCACACTGTAATTTTATATTTATCTCCTCAATTAAATTGTAATCTGTTTGGGGGCACTGGGTGGGTTTATCGGTTGGACATCCGACTCTTGGTCTTAGCTCAGGTCTTGAGCTCAATTCTCGATCAAAGGGTCATGAGTTCAAGCCCTGTGTTGGGCTCACCACTAGGTATGGAGCCAACTTAAAATAAAATTTAAATTTAGGGTTGTGTTTTATTTATCATGTGTCTCCACATTTATCATGTGTCTCCAAAACCAACTAGTGACTTTAGCACTTAATAGATCTCAATAAATATTAATTGAATGAATGAATACAAAGACCTATTGCCTTTGATTGTCCTTCTCCAATATTGATCCAATCATTAATATCTAGAAAAATACAAGTCAGCAGGATCAACTGTTGAATCAAAAGAATACCATATGGGAATTAATTAACATCAACACAATATCTTGCCATATACATTAAAAATTAGCTAAAAATGGATCATATATCCTCACCTGGCTGAGAGAGAAATCATGTCTCTCCTGTTTCTTTTTTTTTTTTTTTAAAGATTTTATTTATTTATTTGGCAGAGAGAGAGCACAAGAGTGCACAAGCAGGGGGAGCAGCAGAGGGAAAGGGAGAAACAGGCTTTCTGCTGAGTGGGGAGCCCAAAACACAGCTGGATTCCAGGACCCCAGCATCGTGACCTGAATCAAAGGCAAACACTTAACTGACTGAGCTACCCAGGTGCCCCTTTTTAAAATAAGGACATTAATCTACCCTCAAGCTTAATTACTTTCAAAGGACACACCTTCTAATACCATGATGGTTAGGATTGCAACATATAAATTTTGGAGGGACACAAACATTCAGTCCCTACATTATAAAACCTAAAACTATAAAATGTTTGGATGAAGACACATGAGAAAATCTTTGCAACTTGGGATAGGCAGTCACTTCTTAAAACACAAACTATAAAACAGAAAAAGAAAAGTTGACAAATTGGACTTTACCAATATAAAAATTTTTGCTCTTGGAAAATGCATTAATGGAGTACCATAAAGACAACAAAAAAGCAAACCATAGACTAAGAAAAAATATTTGCAACACATATATCAAAGGACTTATACCCAGACTATGTAAAGACTTCCCAAATTCAGTAGTAAGGCATTAACAACCCATTCTTTTAAAAAAATGGGCAAGAGGTTTGAACATTTTACTCACGGAGACATATGAATGCCAACTGAATACATGGGATGACTCATTAATTACTAGGAAAATGCAATTTAAAATCACAGTAAGATGCCACTTCATAATCACTAGATTGGCTAAAATTAAAAGGATTGTCCACACAATCTAGGCAAGGATGTGGAGCAACTAGAACTGCTCGTGGGAATATAAATGGTACAATCAATTTGGGAAACAGTTTAGCGATTCCTTAAACGGTTAAACATACACAGGCTGTACTACTCACCTATATCATTCCTAATTTTTGCCCAAGACAAATTTTTTAAAACGCCCCAAAACTTGCTTATGAATGTCCATAACAGCTTTATTTGTAAAGTCCAAAACTGAAGACAAGCAAATCCATCAGCAGGAGAATGAACAAACATATTAGGGTTAGCCCCTAGAAAGAACTATTACTCAATAATAAAAAGGAATGAACTATTGAGACATTCACAAAGTGGGTGAGTATGAATTATGCTGAGTGAAAGAAGTCAAGCAAGAAGAATACCTATGGTATGACTTGATTTATATAAAATCCAAGAACTTGTAAACTCATATAAAGTAACAGGAAGGAGATCAATAGTTAGCCAGGGATGGGGATGGAGAATAAGACAGATCAAAAGGGGGGAATGAAGAGACTACTATTAGAGGTTATAAAAATGTTTGTTACCTTGGTTTCAAGTGAGCATACATAAGTTACAACCAATCAGATTGCACCTTTTAAATATGAGAAGTTTATGGTTTTTCCGTTATTAGCATAACAAAGTTGTATAAAAATAGTAGTGACTATCTAAATGTAAGTCACAAACGCAACAAACAAAACAAAAATCTAAATCCAAAATATAGTGTATTTAAAATGCATACCTTAGAAAAAGGAAATAAGGGATAATAGAATTCAAAGTATTGGGGACTCTTTGGAGATCAATAAATTAAATCACCCAACTGTGATTTACTTATATTTATATGATATTTATTTTTATTTATTATATATTATATTTATTTGTTATATAAATACATTATATAATTTATTTATAATTGAGATAATAGCCTATAGACCAGACTGTAAACGTCACACAGCTTGAATATATAAAATATACATATATATTATATAATATGTATTATATATTATAAAATAATAATGACTAATAAAATCTAGTGATGGGAGAAAAGTCAATAGGAGGATGTATAAGAATGCTAATTTCCAAATATTTTGTGCAGGCCCTTGGTTTTTTTTTTCTTAAAGATTTTATTTATTTATTGACACAGAGACAGTGAGAGAGGGAACACAAGCCGCGGGAGTGGGAGAGGGAAAAGCAGAGAGACGGATGTGGGGCTGGATCCCAGAACCCTGGGATCATGACCTTAGCAGAAGGCGGATGCTTAAGGACTGAGCCACCCAGGTGCCCCAGGACCTGGGGGCTAATTAAAATTTTCCCAAATGAAGCAAAGACAAAGAGGACAAAGGGGAAGAAGAAGGAAAAGAAGAAGGGACAGGGAAAAAGGGGGTGGTGGGAGAGAGGGAAGGAAAAGAATTATTTTCCTTCCTTTTTTTTAGTTTGAATTCCATTAGCCAACATATAGTACGTCATTAGTCTCAGATTTATCATCACCAGTGCTCATCACATCACGTGCCCTCCTTAATGCCCATCACCCAAATACCCATCCCCCACCCAAGAATTATTTTCATAATAACTAAAATAAGATCATAGATATTAACTTTTATTTTTTACTGACATGAAAAAATTTATCAGTTGCAGACGATAAAACAAAGATTTGAGTACAAGTGGTTTATTTGGGGCCAAATCCAAGGAAATGCTGGTACAAGAGTGGAAAGTGAGGCAGGATAGGGAAACCAATGAAGAAATGTATCATCAAGGAACTCACTATTCTGTGAGTGGTTTGAGCTGCCTCCCTCTCTCTCTCTCTCTCTCCCCCTCGGTAGAGAATTCTGGGACAAACAACCAAGAGTTACCCAACCTGAGAGGAGAGGGAACCGGGGTATGTACCCACCAATTTCCATCAATCAGTGGTTGAAGGGTACTCTCATGTGTTCATTTTCCAACACTTCCAGCCTTCCCATAGGTGAGCAGAGCAGACTGCAGTGGAAAAGGAGCCTTTAGCCATGGAGTCACAGGGGCTGGAAATTAGATTTCTTGCTGGTATGTGTGGAAATAATGTGTGTTAAGGGAATAGGGAGTGCATCCTGTACTAGTCATCCATTACATGCCAGATACTGTGGGATCTGAACAGACAGATGGCAACCTTGAGAAGTTTAAATTTCCACTCACTTGAACACAGCCTCTTAGTTTTATGTTAACTCTCTCCTGCACCACCATGCACATGCAAACACTAGCAAAGTTTTACAAACAACTATCGAGTCTTAAACATTTAATATAGCAAAGCTGGTATCAGCCCTTTGATTTTTCCTTTAACTCTGTATGCTTGCAATCATTTCTAATAATGATAATTTAGATGCCGGAGAACTCAGCTTCCTAGTATGACATTTAGACTTGCTTTGTCGCTAGATCCAAGGTAGCAATTCTAAAAAAGAAGTGCTATTATTTTGATAAGATCTAAATGCTCAGTAAAGAGACAAGCACAGATATTCCCAGGAGTCTCTTTATAGTTGTAGACTAAGAAGCCTAAGTAAGATACATCTATAATCATGATTTTGACTGTCACCTCTGAGAGTCTATGTGGACTGTAGAGCAGAGGGATGGCGATAAAACACTCTTGTTCAACAGTTTATGAGAATGATCCTCCCTCCCCATGATCCATTCCTATTAGTTGGTGAATTGCTTCTTGTATGAGAGCTTTATTTGGTTAATAGTGGTTTTCAGTGAGGGGGGAAAAGATATATTACAGTTGTTTTAAAACATACACCAGGAGAACAATTTTCTTGATGTCTTGACCCAGGTTGACAATACCATTTTTCAGCTGGACATGGAGACAATGTATTTTTCCAAAGATGGAATGATTCTGTTGGAATGACATGAAAATTTTATGGCTGGAGTCCTAGAAGGATGTGTGGTTTTCAATAAAATATTAATGAAAAAAAGCATTGTTAAAATGATACATTTCCCTTGGCATCGTTTAAGCCTTGAATTCAGAGCTATTTTTGGACTTTTCACTTACATGAGCCAATACATTCTTTCTCTGTCTCCCTCTCTCTATGTCTCTTTCTCTGTATTAATTTGAGTTGTATTTGCTGTCCCTTGAAATTTAAAGAGTTATAACTAATGTGGAAATTGGTAACAGGCATAGTGTGGTTTCCAGGCAGCCAAAATCCCACAAATGTCCACAACAGAGCCATCAAAAACAGATTATGGAAACACAGAGCATTAAGGAGGAAAGGAAGTTAAACATTATATAACCCAACTATGTCACTTTTTGGACAAATAAGTAAATCTCTAAGAAACTCGATGAATCAATAAACTTTCAATGAATGAGACTTTAGAGGATAGGGTATTATAATCCAGAACAATGAACATTTATAAGACACACAGTTTCTGAGAACAACACTCAAAGTCAATACAGTGTGTCAAGAAGTTTTGTGGATAGGAACTGGTGTCAGTTTATGATACAGCAGAATCACTTCATTCTCAATAAATACATTTTGAGCACTAGAAATGGTTTAGTCATTGAGTTAGGCAATGGTCACAGAACAAGGAGCAAGATCACTAAAGGTCACTAAGGACTACACTGTTCTCAAGGAACACTGTGTCTAGTGGGGAAGACAGTCAGTAAATGAAATGTTTTACCCCTCTAAGTATTACTATTATAATACATACTGAAAAGAGAAAGTACAGGTTGATATGAGTGAGGGTAAGAGGAAGACCTGCCCTTATGGGGGCATCCAAGAAGGCTTCCATGAGAAAATGGTATTTAAATCAAGATCTGAAGGATTCTAGAAATTTGCCAGGTGAATTTGCAGGTTGGAGGATTCCAAGCACGTGCAGAGCCCCTCTATGGGTAAGAGCTTGGCTTATTAAAAGAAGAGAAAACGAATCAGCGAAAGTGATTAATTAGAGGAGTGGGAGAGCAAAACTCAAACAAGGCCAGGCAGCTAGGAAGGAGGTAGATCACATAGGGACTTCCTAAGCTGTTTGGAAAGAAGTGTGGGTATTACCATAGAAGCAAAGGGGAACCACTGAATGGCTTCATAGAGGTGGGGTGGGTTATGGTTTGGTGGGGGCCAGAGTAAATAGGGAGAGAAAACCAGCATTAGAACAATAATCCAGGCACAAGACCCCAGACAGTAATGGTTTGGGATCACAAGACCCCAGACAGTAATGGTTTGAATGGAGGCAACGGTAAAGAAAAACACAGGAAGCTGACTCAGTTAATATTCTGGAGGTAGAAGCAATTACACCCTCTGCCTTTCCGGTACTAATTTAATTTGTATATGGTCACTCGCAATTTGAAGGGTTTTTGCTGCTGCGGAAACTGGTACCAGGAGTGGGCTATTTTAGTGGGGGAAGCGATGATTCCGGGAGGAGGGTGGTGTGCAAGGATGGAGAGGAAGCAGACAGGAGTAATGACCAGGTTTCTGGGGTGAGGCAGCAGGTGGATGCTGGTGACATTTACCAACTTATAAAACAAAGGAAGAGAAGGACAAATTGGTTGCCATTCCTTCATTCTGATACTCTTTAAAAACCAGTTAGTCTGGGGTGCCTGGGTGGCTCAGTGGGTTAAGCCACTGCCTTCGGCTCAGGTCATGATCTCAGGGTCCTGGGATCAAGTCCCGCATCGGCCTCTCTGCTCCGCGGGGAGCCTGCTTTCTCCTCTCTCTGCCTGCCTCTCTGCTTACTTGTGATTGCTCTCTGTCAAATAAATAAATAAAATCTTTAAACAAAACAAAACAAAACAAAAAACCAGTTAGCCATTTACTTAGTGGAGTTAGAGGACCACAACAAGAAATTTTTAAAAATTTGAAATTCCATGTTTCTGTTTATTCCTTACCACAATCCAGGAGGAGGGTCTTCCCCAGCTCTGCCATTGTAGGTGGGAAGTCTGAAGTGGAAAGCGGGTCAGTAAGGATTGGGGGGGTATGGGCGGCTAGGACTTAAATCCAATATTGTCTACATGAGGGTCCCGAAGCTTATATGTCTTAGTAATTGGATGTGGGTTCCCAGTTATTCCAGAAAAACATACCCAAGTATCTTAGCATTTTAAAATGTTTTAAAATATAAGTAGGGGCGCCTGGGTGGCTCAGTCGTTGAGCGTCTGCGTTCGGCTCGGGTCATGATCCCAGGGGCCTGGAATCAAGTCCTGCATCAGGCTCCCTGCTGGATGGGAAGCCTGCTTCTCCCTCTCCCACTCCCCATGCCTGTGTTCCCTCTTTCATGGCCTTTCTTTGCCAAATAAATAAAATCTTTAAAAAAATATATAAGGAGGGAACTTAGTGGAGGCATGGAGTATCTTGTGCTGATCTTAAAAAGAGACCAGGGATTGGGCGAAAAGCCTTTGTACAGACACAAAACTCTTGGCACTCTTCAGTTATTTTTGCTATGTGTTATTAGCTTAACAATTCCATTTTAATTCTGCCAAATAACATGTAGGAATGGGAAGAACTGATTTTCACATCCTCCAAATTCTCATTGTACCTCAAACATATAAATATCCTTGAAACCAAACAACGTATGATTTATAGTAGGGCATTAAAAATTTTTGTTTTGAGGGGCGCCTGGGTGGCTCAGTGGGTTAAGCCGCTGCCTTCGGCTCGGGTCATGATCTCGGAGTCCTGGGATCGAGTTCCGCATCGGGCTCTCTGCTCAACAGGGAGCCTGCTTCCCTCTCTCTCTCTCTCTGCCTGCCTCTCTGCCTGCTTGTGATCTCTCTCTGTCAAATAAATAAATAAAATCTTAAAAAAAAAATTTTTTTTGTTTTGAATTTTATGCAGCTTGAACTCACAACACTGAGATCAGTGGTCTCGTGCTCTACTGACTGAGCCAGCCAGGTACTGCTATAGTACGGCATTTTTAAAAACAAAGCAAAGTTTTAAAGACTTTTAAAAATAGGCTAAGCTACTTATTAAACCAAGTATTTCTTTATCAGTTCTTAAGAGGAAGGACTTAAATATTACTATTTTATATTATAAAATTGCAAACTTGCAATCTCATGAGAAAAGAAACACACTTCCAAAATAACACCAAAAGACATGTCTTTTTTTAAAGCTTTTAATTTAAAAAAAGGGTAAAACAGGAGATGGCATTCAAAAAGACAAGTAATTAAATCATAACATTTCTGTTTCTTTTAAATGCTGTAACAATTCATTTTCTTTGAAGTATTGTTTTTTTATGCTCATTTCTTCCTAAAGAAAAATTCCTAAAAAATAAGTTTTCCAACATATAAAAATCCACACAGGGTCTCCTTGGGAGCAATAAACAATGGTGCACTTTTCAGTGACAACACAAACGTGTGAACCTAATTAATGATGCAGAAACCGCACTGACTCTTACATGTTCCTTCAGATGGTTACACGCACACATACATGCTTAATCTTGAGGACTCAAGAGAGTATTTCCAGCTTTAACCTGTGAAGAACAGAAACTAGGATAACTTTCTCTGTTCGGCGGCGAAATCTCATCAGCTTCAAACACCAGCCCTGCAGCTGTGAAATGAGTTGACCTAAGATGTCACCGTCTAGAATTCTTCAATTCACAGAGCACGACAGATTCCCAGGGCTCTTTCCTTAAAAGGCATGTAGGGTGTGTGTGTGTGTGTTATCTATGTATGGGTGTGTGATTTAAAAAAAATTTTGTGAAGTTCTTATCATAAAGATTCCATCTAAGGATTAGAACTTCCTTCAACCTGTGGAGGGATCCCCGAGTTCTGTCATCCGTCATTAATGCCAAGCCTCTTGGTACTACTCAGTAGCTTACATCAAAGACAGGAAGGGAAAGGCAAAAATGAAAAAAAGGAAGATAAAAGAATAGGACCCAAGAAATAAAATCTAAAAAAAAAAAAAAAGAAACAGAAAAACCTAAGAAAGCTTGCCTACCATACCATTCAGTGAGGATAAAATAATTTGTATCCCCATGACATCCAACATTTTTTAGTCATGAAATCATGTTCACAGTGGTTCATCCAACATGTGCAATCTATCTCTTTTTTTTTGTATAAATATTGGGCAACAGTTATACATAAATCTAAATTTCTGTGAATGTTGTCCTCTCTTCTGGGTGGTTGGAGGGATTATTCTACTACTGGATCACTATTTCATGACATCAGTAAAGTCTTGTATGGCTGGCTTGTTTTATGAACACTGTAGGGGTAATAAGATAAATACTCTCAAACCTTGATGAGTCCATATAAACATCCATTTTGATGATAAATCCAGTCATAGTCACAACAAGTCACAATGGAAGCACTATGTAAAAGAGACTTCAAATAAACAGTGAAGCTGGAGTGTTCTCCTCTAAATGCTAAATTGTCATTCAGGAAGTTGAAGGAAAACTTACACAGATTTTCTAGCCAGCTAATTTTTTTAAAACGTTGAAATTTTTAATGTAAGTCACAATTTTTGAGATGTGTATTGGAGTAAAGCTCAGCAAGAAAAATATTATAAGAATAGTGACCCTACTATAGAAAGTCTCACTCTCAATGCATACAAAAATACATTTTTCTATTGGCAAGTGTTCTTTCATTCTTCAGTGGAACTCTGTAGTCATATGCATTGACCAGAATTCTGAAGGAAACAAGAAGAGGAGATAGAGAACCAGTCTCATACTCTTCCCAATACAGATACAACGTGCCATATGGAGCAACACAACCTTTGGCAAACTTCAGACCATAGACTGCATGATTTAGGAGTCCACTGAATTAAAATGTACAGTTCCCAGATTTCTAAGGTGCCAATGTCATAGTTGTCTGGAAATTATCAAAGGCAGAGAAAATACTGCCTCATGGTAACATACCAAATAGAAAATAATTAGCACTTTCAGGCAGCAGAGATTGGAACAGCAAATGTTCTCCAAATTCTCCACCATACTCACCTCAAATTTCAGGATAGCATGAAGAAATTCCAAGGCAGGAAAGCATACCAAATTCTAAAGTTTCACATTCTCATACTGCATCATTCTAGAATGTTCTAGAATTCTCTCATGGACCTTTGTTAGAAATCCGATTCTGGGTATTTAGACCAGAACCAATAGTCAAGACTATTGGGTAAACCAGACTCATAAAAGAAAAGGTGTTTCAGAATTCAAAGCCTTTACAGCAGATTTTTTGTGGAACTCACCGAAGGAGGAAAGGAACTTCTTTAGGTCGGTAAGTCATCAACAAATCTGAATGACATTTGTTGGGTTTACTGGCCATGCTGAACAAGTAGGAAGACTGGAACAGAAGTCAGGGAATTCTGGCTCTTTCATTAAAACCCCATTTGTTTTCTCTCCCATCCAAAAGACAATCCAAAAATTGCCCCAAGGCCTTTAGATATAAAATAATAAATGACATCACCTTTAATGGTGAAATGAGGAAGCAGAAAATATAACACTGAAGAGTTCTACATCATACTGGTAATTTCCTTAACAAAAATAACAAATCACAGGCCATCAAACTGATCAAAATGAAAGTACGGGCCATGCCTCTAACATTTCACAATTTGTTATTACCATAATGGTGCTGTATACCAATATTCATTATATCTATATATTTCTTTGGAGTGCTGAGATTTTCATTTTTTTTTCAGCATAAGACTTTTTCTATGGATATAGTTAGTATCTATGACATCGAACTGGGTTCTTGTACATAGAATACCACATTTGTACTAACAGAATATTATTTTTCACTTTATACTTTTCTTTATCTTTTTATCTTTGTCTATCTTTATCTATTTGTACTTGTCTTTATCACTGTCTATATATGATGGAAAGTATTTAATATTTTTATTTCCAAAAATTTGTCTGCAATACAGGATTTGTGTTACCCTGTATGTTATGTTAACTGTATATCTTACAGAACAGCAATTATATTGGGTGTCCTTGTTTCTTTGTAAGAAGAAGACCTAAGACCATTAGGCTGTTGTGAACATCAAGATCATTTCTGCACAAGTTTTCTGAGATAAATAAAGCCTTATGCAAAATGCTCTTACCCTGATACCAGCTACAGGTGCAGCTAGGGATTAAGTCAGCTCCCTTGGGGGAATATAGAATTTCCTCTACTGTAGCTAGGTGATAAGACCTGCCTGGTTCCTTGGCTAACAGCCGGGTAACCCTAGAGAAGGAAAATTATTTAAAGGGCCCTTTCTAAGGTGAATTTTTTTGTCAGTGGAATCAGCTGAACTATCTATTCTGTACACATGAGTTTGAAGTTGGCCTTTAATTTCCACCTGTTGCCCAAGAGTTTAAAGAAGAGAGAAGGTCACCCTTACTAGGGTAAGAGATAAAATGTTTTTGTCTGTAGGTAAACACAAAATCACATCTCTGTTAAGGTGACCCCTTGGGTTTAGCGTAATTATTGAATTTCCTTTCAGAAGGTATCGTTGCATAAATATTTCTTATGATTTAATCTTCTGCTAATCTAAACAACTTTTCTTAAAAAAAAAAACCCCTAGATATGCTTCATCCTTTAACACTGCCAATCAGCAGAAATCTGAATACTTCTGCCAGACGTATTTTAAATAAAGCACTGTAAACATAATCATTTTCTCTAAATTTTCATCTCTACAGAAAAATCTCAGAGCAGGTGCCAGCTTTCACTCAACTACTGTTTCACATATGTATTACAATGGAAAAGACAACCAGCGAGTAAATATAGAAGTAGGGAAAAAAGGCTGGAAGCAACCCCCCATTGAAATAACAATCTTTCCACCAGTTGGTAGGATTATGGCTAATCTAATTTTGATTTTGGTCCATGGACCTGTATCCCCTATAAATTTCTTTAAAGATTTTATTTATTTATTTGACACACAGAGAGAGATCACAAGTAGGCAGAGAGGCAGGCAGAAAGAGAGGGGCCAGCAGGTTCCCTGCTGAGCAGAGAGCCAACGTGGGATTCGATCCCAGGACCTTGAGATCATGACCCGAGCCGAAGGCAGAGGCTTAACTCACTGAGCCACCCAGGCACCCACCCCTACAAATGTTTAACATTCTCTGTTGTACAACAAGCATAGATTCCTGTTATAACAAGAATATGGGGGTGTCTATTGCATAGGAAGAGTCTCAAGAATACTAGATTAATATACAACAGGAGATGGCACTGACGTGGTCTCAGATGTTTAACAGGCATTGGAAGGCTCACAAAATTCCTTTTCATGGCTAGCTCCACCTGCTTGAACAATATGAATTGAGTAATAATACAACTAAAAAAAAACCCCAAAGAGATAAATAGCAATTTAAAAAAAATTAAAGCATATTTCCTTTTAGGGGCAACGAAATGAGCAACATGTAATGAGGCCTTTTAAACTCAACCATCACAGAGCACCATTAAATAGTCACACGAAAGAGATCCAGGCGGCTTAAAGATGAATGTTGCCTTGTTCCCGAGAGGCCTAATCCATTTGTGACAACATGAAAAATATTCAGTGCATCTGGTTGGGGCCCACATGGATGATGACGTGTTTCTCATAAGCCCTTTTCATTGTTTTCTCGATTTGCTTCAAAAACACTTGTGGGATTCGTCCACATAAAGTGTGCACAGTCTCCAAAAACTTCAGCTGGAGCGGGTAATACATGGATTGAAAGAGATTGTCTTGAAAGGGAAACTGAAAAAGGATTTTTTAAATGATAGAAAATGTTTAGTGACTGAAATGCCATTTACAATGCAAACAACATTTACTAAAGAATGAAACAGGGAATTAAGCCGGCATGGGTTAGACATTGGATGGAGATTCAACACCTGATTCAATCCTGTGCAATCCCAGGCAATTACTTACCTTCCCTGGGCCTCAGTTTCTTTCCCTCTTAAAAATAAAAAAATGATTTATTTGGGTCCTTAAAGCTCTTAAAATCTAAGATCAAAATGTGTCTTCAAGAACAACATATTTTCTATATAGTAGGCTCTTGCTGAAGAAAAGCAAGGTGTAACTAGAGACTTGAAATCTACTGCATTAAAACATTGAATTCTCCATATTTTTTTGTATTTGTTGCAACTTATTTTAAGATTTATTTATTTGAGAGAGAGAGAGTGAGCACGAGTGTGCACATGCATGCATGCCCGTGGCGGGGAGGGGGGCAAAAGGAGAGGGAACAAGAGAATCTTAAGCCAACTCTTTCGTTAGTGCAGAGCCAGACATGGGGCTAGGCTTCATGACCCTGAGATCATAACCTGAGCTGAAACCAAGAGCCGGACTCTTAACAGACTGAGCTATCAAGCACCTGTTTGTTGCAATCTTTTTTTTTTTTTTTTTTAAGATTTTATTTATTTGACAGAGTGAGAGATCACAAATAGGCAGAGAGGGAGGCAGAGAGAGAGGAGGAAGCAGGCTCCCTGCTGAGCAGAGAGCCTGATGCAGGGCTCGATCCCAGGATCCTGGGATCATGACCTGAGGGGAAGGCAGAGGCTTAACCCACTGAGCCACCCAGGCACCCCACAGTTGTTGCAATCTTAATGAAGAAACTTTAAGGTATGTCCATAGTAATCTCATGAAGTCCAGAGTTTAGCCATTAAATAAAATCTATCATCACTGAACTTCATGTTAATAATTCAGTTACCAAATATTGGTTGTTGGCTTTTTTCCCACTTAATGTTGGGCTTTTGATTTGATTTGATTTTTAATTCTCTTATTTTCCCATGGAAGGTGTTTATGAGAAGAATTTCCCAAAATAAATCTTTCTGACCACTTACTCATGAGCATGTTCAAATTTTTATTACAATCTGGTTGAAATGGAAAAGGCTTTCAATAGGTCAAGTCAAAGATTCATTGTTGGCAAGGAAATTTTATACAGAAAGACCAGGAAAAAAAAAAAAAGGAACGAAAAAAGGTGAAAGGTCAGTACACGCTTGCGTGGCAGCAGAGTGGGTGGGTGTCTAGTTTCCTAGAACAAGTTTTAATCCCTTTAAAGTTCATCGGAAATATTGCTTAAGCATGTTTATCAGAAATGTGAATTTCTTCCTGGAAGGAGATTATGCATTATGTAACACAAAAAGGACCATGTTTGGGACAACAGTTTTCTTTCTCAGCACAATTTAGACCATTGATAAACTCCTTTTTGGTCATGGTGTCCCTAGTGACAGGAAGAGAATAGGTCAGAGCCTTGGAAGCAACCTTGATTTTCTCTTTCCCCCACATCCCTCATCTAGTGTATCAGCAGGCACTGTAAAATCTGTCTTCACCATGATGCCTGCATGTGACCACCGCTGCCCACCTTCCTGTTGCCCCCATGTCTCACCTCAAAGGCTACAGTAACTCTTCATAAATAGCCCTAGTGTTCTCACTCTTGCCTCCTTGCACCGAGTTACCAAGGTGATATTTTTAAAGTCTAAATCAGACCATATCATTTTTCGGCAGGGGCTTCCCACTGCTATTAAAATAAGATTTCAACTCCTCTCTTATTCCCAAGGCTCCATGAGACCTTGAACGCTCCTTGGTGTTCAGTCCTTCTGGTCACCTTCTGGTCACCTCCCTGCCGTTTGGGCACACCAAACTCATTCCTGCCTCCAGGGATTTCCCTGGGTTATTCCTTCTATTTAGCAGAATCTCCCCAAGACTGTCCCGTGGCTGCCTCCACTGATCGAACACCTATCACCTATCACCCCTGAGGACCCCAGCTCCTGAACACTCTTCCCTGCCCATGACTCTCAGGCCATCACCCTGTTCTGGTTCCCTTTTAACACCTTTCACAACCTGGTATGATTTTTATTTCTTTCTCTGTCCATGTGAGTATTAACTGTTTTCCTCCACCCACAGTATATGCTTCATGATGACTGCTTTGTCAGTCTTGTTAATTTCGAGTGCCTAGAACCTAGAATTGTTCCTGCATAAAATAGGCTCTTCATAGATGATGGCTGCAAGGTTTACTGACAGAATGTCTATCTGATAGATGACTTCCTTGGATCACAATGGGAGGAGACTGCATTTCCCCTTCACACAAATGCGGATACATAGGTTTAATGTTTGTGTGTGCAAGCGAGAGAGAGAGAGAGAAGAAGGGAAGAGATGGAGGGGGAAAGGGAAGGGGCAGGAAGAATACTTTCAGAGACAGATGAAGGGAGAAAGAAATAATAGTATGAGAGAGAGAGGAAACATACTTATAGACCGAGGAAGAGAGAGTGAGTGAGACAATGTGGACAAGGTAGAAAAGGAGGTAAGTGTGAAACCTCTATTCTTGAAACAGCTTCTAATTATTGAGTGCAACGGTATGTCAGGTACTGCACTATGAGCCTAAAAAACCATCATTTTGGGGCACCTGGGTGGCGCAGTCGGTTGAGCATCTGACTCTTGGTTTCTGCTCAGGTCACGACCTCAGGGTCATGATCTCAGGGTTGCAATCTCAGGGTCATGAGATCAAGCCCCGCATGGGGGCTCCACATTCAGTGTGGAGTCTGCTGAAGATTGTTTCCCCTCCCTTGCCCTTCCCCTCTGTTCCTCCCCAATTCTCAGGCTCTCTCTCACAAATAAATAAATAAATAAAATTAAAAACCATCATTTTGTTGCATCCTCACAATTTTATGAGGTAGATAATAGTATCATTCCATTTCACAGATGAGGAAACTGAGGCCCAGTAAGATAGGAACACAGAGTAAATGACTAATCATGGGAAAGGGACAAAAATTGGGCCTTGCATTGAGGTCTGTCCACCCCCAGCCAAGCCCTGACCCCACAGTGCATGGCCCAGTGGAGAGTGTGGAAACATATCTTCCAAGAGGGAGCCTATGTTTTTCACATTTCAGGATGGGGTTGGTCATATTCCTGATTGAAACTCCTGAAAGAAAATGGTCCTTGTAGGCCCACGTGAGGATTGTCACTGGGTGTATTTGGCAGGATCATTTATGACCCAATTATTTGGCTTTCTCACTGCTCCTCCAGAAAGCAAACAAGACTCAGGGTAACTCAAGAACCACAGTTGCTCAATTCCAGACTAGGGCTGACAGATCTCAGGAGAAACCCAACGTGCCTCTGATGGACTGCAGCAGACTCATCTACTTCTGTTTGTACTCCTCAATGCTTCTGCCCCAGAGTCAGGGTTTGAATATCTGAAGTGATGCTATCACTAAGTACAGAACAAATTTTCTGTGTAATTAAATCACCTAGTCTTTGAAAACCAACAGCAGGAAATGTAGGAGAAGAAAACGGTGTTAGCTTACATGCAGAGAAAATTCTGGGAATTCCAGAGACTCTCCTTAGGAAGCTGCACATTTTTCACACAGAAAAAAATGTGTTCCTGTGTCTCGGGATTCGCTTCCACCAAAGCCCATTTGTGAAACTCCGAGGCTTTGTGGATTTTTAAGAAAAATACTTCTAACAAAGTCTACATACTTTATGTCTGGGGTCAGCAAATCTGTTCTATAAAGGGCTAGACTGTAAATATGTTAGACACTGTGGGCCACACAGTTTGTTTTAAATACTCATCTCTGCCATTGTGGCTTGAAAGCAGCCACAGACCAACACACAAATGAATGGGTGTCACTGCGTCCTGACATGACTTTATTTATGAACGCCGAAATTTGAATTTGCTTATAATTTTTTCATGTCATGAAATATCTTTTTCCCCCCAATGATTTACAAACCTGTTCCCAGCCCACATGTCTTACAAACACAGGCAGCAAGGTAGATCTGGCCAAGTTTGCTGACCCCTACTCTAGGTCTTGGAATTACTGTTTCAAAAAGGACATCCTTGAATCTCTGTTGCTGGTTCCCCCTAGTGATATCAAGGTAAAAGGTAAAAAGCAATGTGGAAAGTAGCGTTTCCCCAAGTGTGGGATGAGAGGCAAGAGCTGGCAATATCTGGCATTTTAGGCAATAAGCCCCAAAGTAAGTTTCTTTCAACCTTCCCATTTACTGCAAGAAGGTAGTTCCCAGGCATCTTTAATGTCTCAACACTTTGCTAATCAATTTCTCCAAGGCAGTAACTGGGGACCCAAGGCTGTGAGAAGTCTAGCTCCAGGCCAAAATCCTATGTGTGGTCTTTCAGACTCAACTATGGGTAATGACAAGGCTGCTGGCAGTCCTCTGGAGGGATGGGGAGCTGCCCTCCTGACACCAGATTTGTCAGGGTACAGGTACAGGGTCAAGAACTCAGGCCCCTGCCCCTGGCCAGCCACGTTCAAATGCATATCTGCGTTCCTATCCCAGACACCTCCATTTGGAGGTTTCCTGGGAAAGGAGGGATACCTTTCTACTCCTCCCTCCTTCCCCCTTCCCTGGCCTACAGGTCCACAAGGATGCAGGAGCCTTGAGACGATCTCTGTCTGTTGACCAGTACTCTTTGGTGGGTATGGATGCAACACAGGGGAGCGGGTGCCTCTTTTTGCCTCTTGCTGGCATCGCTGCAGTATGTATAATAAAGACTTGATTTTTACTTTTAGTTTGATCCCTGGTCCTAATTGACCACCTCCACACTGGATTGCTCAACAGGAGGCTGGCAACCAGGCAACCCACTCAGCTTGAGTTGAATAGTATCATTTTGTTCTTATTTTTTGACCTTTACCCTAACACATTCCCCTCTGCTATGGCAAACAACACCAGATTTCTTTCTGGGTCTTTCACATCCTCCTTAAATGAACTTACTTAATGCCCCCCCACCCCCCTCAAAATGAATGACTTACTTGTAAAGATTAAGAGTGGCCATAATATGAGAGGGCAAGTGGACACAGTGAAGTGGTGCCTGAGACTGGGGACAGGGGTGGAACTCAGTGCTTTGCGGGAATTCTTGTGCTACGGACAAATGCACCTGTCCTGCTCCATGTGGAGTACGCATGCGTCTGCTCCATGGGGTGGGGGGAGGAGCACACTTACATCCCGTATTGCTTCATAGAGCGCTTTGAAAGTGGGTTGCTTATCGTCATGGTAGACGCCTCGGTTCCCGTGCAGGACGGACACGCCTTCCCGCTCAGCTTCTTTGCAGTTACTTCCGTACATGCAGTGATCAGGGCGGTAGTTCCACTGGCAGGGGAACACATACAGACACTCTGGTGGGGACAAGAGAAAGACGTGTCTGCAGTCAGTGCCCGCTCTCCTCTGTGTGCCTGGGGCTTAAATCCGCGTTCCCAAAACTGCACACCACATGTGATTTCAGTGCTTGTGAGTGTGACTGGGACTCACGGCCCAACCTTCACCGTATTTCGTCCATATTCTGAGATCAGGAACTGAAGGGGCACATACTCGTGATGCGTAGGTTTTACCCCCCAAAAGGAGGGCAAAGCATCAGGGACAAGGAGGCCAACAAGGCAGCAGACAGCCTGGGTCCAAACCCCACTCTCTCACTCAAAAACGCCACAACTTAGGCCCAGCCATTCATCCTCCCCATGCTTCACTTTCCTCATCTGTAATATGGATAGGACAGGAACTCCCTCGAATCGTGATGATTAGATTTTAAAAACACAGGTAAAAATGCTCGGCCGAAGGCCAAACACACAGTGGTGGTCAGTCAGCAGTGTTAGCACTTATAATCAACTCCTGGGGAAGGTTTTATGAAACAGAGAGACTTGAAAAATTGCAATCAAGATTGAAGCAAAGGTTCATCTTTGGATTAAAAACCAACCAATAAAATAAAAATGAAGGAAAACAAAAAACAAACAAAAAAAACCCTACAACAGTGAAAGGGAGCCCCTCCACCCCCGCAAAGAGCAAAGAGGGAAAGAAGTGTCTGTGTCAAGGGGACTACACACATTGTGGGTGAGCATGCGCACACTTGTGTTCTTGTACTTGTATCTCTAATCTGGCGGTTCTTCGTTGGGAGACTCCCCGGGGGGGCCATTCCACAATGTCTGGAGGGAGACACTGTTGTCATACATGGAGGAGGCCGCTACTGGACTCTCGTGGGTGGAGACCGGAGATAGCCTACACATTCCACAATGGACAGGGCAGCCTCCGCAAGAGTCGTAGTGCCAAGGTTGAGAAACTTGGCTCTGATCCTGTTGGACGGCTAGGATTACAAAATTAGCAACAAATTCATGACCCCTGAGCTTCCTGGCTCCTCAGCTTGAGGCCTTTAGGGGCTGGGGCAAGGGCAGCAGGGATCAGAGCTCTCTGAGTGTGTGTCACTGGTTCCGGAGAAAGGCTCCCTGTGAGAACACAGAAGCATTAGAACAAATCGATGACCACTGTCAAAAAAGGAACACGGAGATGTGTTTATGGGTTGCGTTGATGGCTATCCCTCTTCATGGAAAGGATCACTACTTAGAGACAGCTTCCAGAAAGCTTTGAGATGGAAAGCAAACAAGGGAGAGATCATCACACATCCCTTCTGGTGGCCTGCGGGTAGTAATTCTACCAATCAGTCTTAACGGGCCATGGTGAAACCCAGGCATCCTCCAATTCCTAATCATTCATGACATCCTGAGAGATTGTCCTCTTCCTTTTCTCAGGAAAACCCCTTCCCACCGCGATGCTGCTCTTAACCTGCCTTCGCTTCCACACTTGCACAAATATAATCTCCCGTAGCTGGAGAGAGCAGTGCTCATTCTGAAGTCACATTATCTACAATTAAACTCCTCTTGGATTCGGGTGATTTTTCTGCACTCCGGTGCAGGGGGTGGGCATGAGGATTTTATGAGGGAAGATATCTAAAAGTGCTTGTGTGCTTTTAAGCTGCGTCTGACCTCATACCAGGGATGGCCTTTCATAACCTTTTGAATCACTTCGCTCAGTTATGATACCTGCCTGGGTATTTGCAATTGAATCCCTGTTTAAGCACCTGCTAATGTTCCCTGCTGAGTGAATTGCCCTAGAATCCATCTCTGTTTTTGTAAATATGCTGATTGAATCAACAAATATTTATTGAGTGCGGGCTAAGTATGCAGTGGACAAAGAAAATCTGGTTCCTGCCTTTGTGGCATCTGAGTTTGGTGATGGAGGTTTGCGCCTCTTCACAGAGAGTGCAGGACCCTGGGACAAAGGAAACCTTCCCCTTCTTTGAAGCCTCTTTAGAGGACCACGCCCAGTGAGGGCCCTCCAAGGCTGATGATGAAATAGAAAGGCTTTGAAATCAGACAGATCTATGTTCAAAGTTGGCTCCCACCACCTCCTAGCTCCATAACCTTGATGAGTTACCAGGACCTCAATTTAGAATCAGTAAAAACATGCCAAATTATCTGGGGTTGAACTCCAGCTTTATTATGCTAATAGTGAAACGGCTGAGGGAGCCAGCTCTGGAGTCAACCCACTGGCTTTGACTGAGCCACCCAGGTACCCTTGGAGTAACCCAGTGGCTTTGAATGATAAAACTGCCACTTCTTGCATGAACTCAGCCAAATTATTACATAATATTTCTGAGTCTGAGTTTCATCATCTGTGAATGGGGGAGGACTGTAAATATCTCGTCCAGTAGGATTCTGGGCAGTACTAAGTGAACTTATAAATACAAGTATTTGGAACACCACATGACACATAGGAAGCATGTAATAACCGTAAGCTGTAATCATGACTGTGAGCATTGTAATTGTTATAAGAACTATTGCATTAGGTCACTGGAAGAATAAAACAAAATAAAGGGAATGAGCTCAGCATAGTTCTTGACACACAGTACCTTGGTAATAAATGTTTTACTCCAGTTGTTTCCAGACAAGCAGGTGGCCAGACATTCTTAACCTTTTATGGATCACAGATCTCTCTGAGAATCTAATGAAAGCCTTAGACCTTATCATTGGAAAGGTACAACTGGGCATATCTAAAAACGTTTGCTCATAAGTTTAGAGGTTTATTGATTTCCTAAAGACCAGCTTAAACCCAGCTGTTGAATCTCAAATATGAAACTAGATTCCAGACAGAATTCAATTCACATCTTTACAATCCCCTTCAG
Source organism: Neogale vison (assembly GCF_020171115.1). Lineage (NCBI taxonomy): Eukaryota > Metazoa > Chordata > Mammalia > Carnivora > Mustelidae > Neogale > Neogale vison. Next base: position 184,277,436 of record NC_058096.1, read on the forward strand.
GATTTTTCAGAGGAAGAAACACAAAATACATTGAGCATGTAATTGAAAGAAGAATTCATTCACACAATGTAAGACATTGGTGTTGCTGGATGATAAGGCTCTGCTCCTGCCCTTGGGGAATTTATACTCTTGTAAGGGAAACATGTTTTTTTTTTTTTTTTTTTTAAATCAGGGTTCATAGAAAGGATATTTCAGTAAAGTTTCATCTAAACTCAGACTTATAGACTAAGGATGGGATTTTGACAGTCAAAAATGGAGGACTGGAGGAGGATTCAAGGAGGAGAAAATGGCCTGATCCTGGTGAAGAGTTTGGAAATCAGCATGTGCTTTACGAAAGATAAGCTATTTAATTTTGCTGGGATAAATTCTGTCTCTTGAAAGGGGTAAGATAACAGCAGCAAAGCTGTCATATAAATAGACTGCTTTGACCTAAAATATTCAAGAAATATGTATCTATGTTGGATTGCAAGTAACTAACTTCGATTCCAGCTTGAAGAAAAAAAAAAAAAAAGAAGAAGGAAAAGAATTTTCCCTTTCGAAAGAGAGGGACTAGCTCATAAAAATCAGAGGTAATGCTGAACCCAATCAGGAAGTGGGGCAGCTCCTGGACTCTGACAGGTGGGCACTAATTAACGTCAGCTTTTCAGCACTGCTGCCAACACCGCCAACATCACACCGCCTGGGCTCCTTTCTGCTCCTGGATTCCCAGACTCAGGTTCACAGGATATGGTCTGACCGGGTGAGTGGGAGTCAGGAGCAGAAGGAGCTCTAGGACTGCATGCAAAAGCATGTGGGGGGGCGGGGGTAGGGGTAGGGGTGGAGAGAAGGGGAGGGGGAGAGAGAGAGAGAAAGAGTGGCCTTGCTTTTCTGGCTCTGGATGACCAGATCATGGGTAGTCTCCCATCCAAAGAGAAATCATTTTTAGCTGGGCCTGGAATCATTTTCTAGGTTGGGCTAGGCACATCTCTCTCCCTCCCTCTCTCTCTCTCTCTCTTCAAAAATATGAATTAGGAAGCAAAGGGGGCTGTTACCAAACATGCTTCATCATTGGCTGTGGGTTTGTAAGGCGGTGTAGGCTCAGGGTTGGGCCATGTGAAACAGAATGCTGAGAAACAGAACAGAGTCAGGTAGGCATGGAGAGGGACAAGGATAGCAGAGGCCATGGGGCCTCTGAGGGAGGGAGAGGTCAGCTTTGGTCCTTAACAGTTTCTCAAAGCTAGTTCCCAAGAGGCCTAGGATGAAGTGAACTGTGTGTTCCCAGGGCCACCCCTTGGTCCCTTCCTTAGCTGGCCTGAGTTTTGTTCCCTGAAACCTAAATATATTAATCAAAGCATATCTTTCTGTGTAGCGTGCTCTTCTGGCTTCGGTCAAATCTACCCTTTTTAGAGAACTCTGCTCTCAACTTGAATTTACACGCAGAGCTCTGAGCTCTGTCTTCCACCCCTTCAAGGAGCTATCTTGGCTCACCTGCCAGGAAATGTCCTGTGGGCTGAGGGACCTGCATGTCCCTCCTGAGCTTTAGCTCTCTCCTCCTGTCTAGTACCCAGCTCTACAGTTACATACCCACAGGAATTTACTATCTAATTATGGCAAAAGTTTTAAAATATTTTTAAACGGATGACTTTTATTTTTAAAAGTTGATTATTGGCTACAGAAGGCTATAATAATAATAATATCACTCCAGACATGTGCTCAGGTTTTTTGTGCATTCCTTTTTTTTTTTTTTTAAGATTTTATTTATTAGTCAGAGAGAGAGAGAGAAAGAGAGATGGAGAGGGGGAATAAGCAGGAGGGGAGCAGCAGGCAGAGGGAGAAGAGGCTCAATGTGGGGCTTGATCCCAGGATGCTGGGATCACTAGGTTAAGCATCAAAGGCAGATGCTTAACCTACTGAGCCACCTAGGCACCCCTTGTGCATTGCTTCTTTGTCCATGGCAACCCAAAGGACCATAACAATAAGCATGTTCATCTCCCTTCTCCAGGCCAATCTCCTCTCCTGCCTCTCCCTCCATCCTTTCTAGGGATAAAAATGACCAATCTTTTTTCTAAATAGTTTTTTGGCTAACAGAAAGTGATCACAATATAAACAAAGAAAGAGCTTATCATGTGAAGGGCTTCGATGGGTTTCAGTTCAAAGATCTCATATTTAATGAAGTATGAGAAAGGACAACCGAATGCAGGTCACACAAAGAACCATCAAGGAGTCACCTAAGAACTCGCCGATTGAAAGCCAGAAAACTTGGTTATTGGTACTCTTCAGAACCAGGGTTTAGAACAACTTCAAAGTATTCGATGAGATTCGAGTACTCAACGGATTTAAGATGGGGCGTACAGAAGCCAACAAACTCAGCTGGTTTTCAGCTCCAATTAAAGACAAGGGCTCCTGTCTAATTGCAAAGCTGCTTACAACTGCCTTCAAGTATTATTTACTCACTGATCACGTCCTCAAATAATCTGCAACAAGCTAAGAGGATTTGTGGGGAGGAAACTGTGCGCATCTTTAGAATTCCTGCTTGGGAATATGTCCAGATGGGCTTCTAAAAGATAGTTTCAGCCACATAAGAGAGAGGAAAATGCAATATGTAAAGGACAAATAATTCAGTGCAGAGATACATTTTGGGATGTCCCCGCCAGCTTTCTAGGACTGCCCCTCTCTTAGAACTTCCCCTCTCCCCCAAACCCAGAAGGCGGATGTCAGAGCTGTCTGGGTTTGTATCCCTGCTCCGTCACTTGTTAGCAGTGCTGCAAATTACCGAACTCTCTTTCCCTTGGTATGTTTGTTGGTAAAATGGGGATTATATTCTCAGGGTGGTTGTGAGGATTAAAGAAGATAATGCTTAGACCAGCACCTGGCACTGAGTAAATAATAAGCGTCAGCCATTATTTCTTAGCAGCCCGCTCCTGACCTAGCTGACCCACACTGGAACCATCTGGTTTCTCCCCCAGGGGAATTTGGAAAGTGGCTGGAGTACATCTTTGCACATGCGTAACCAGGAGTATGAAACGTGTGGTACTTTGAGGAGCAGAGAAAGAGGTCCACAAAGAGGAGAATAAGCAATGTCAGTTAGAGAAAGCAAGCCCACGCTGGCCTCCCCCTCATTCTCCCTCTCCTGCCTTAGGTCCTGGGCCCAACCTGCTGGCCTTCCTGCCTCAGTTTCTAGCAGACACCAGACTTCCCCCCCTCTCTCTGCGTGCCTCTCTGGCTATTTGTGGTGTCTGTCTGTCAAATAAATAAATAAATCTTTAAAAAAAAAAAGGATGCTTTGTACTTGGACTAACTCCGGGGGTCTTTTACATGCAGCCAAGAGTCCTAACCAATCCATCTACACCTAGAAAAAAGATGAAATCTGCATAGGAAGATAAGGAGGAGGCACCTTAACAGTTCATTACCAGGAACCTTAAAGTTCCTGTTACTGTCAGAGGGAAACCGGATTAAAACATGCCACCAGCAAATAGCCAAGACTTTGAATCTAATGAATTCGTAGTGGGAATTTCCCCAGGAACTCTTTCAATCTGCTTTTTTTTTTTTCTTTCCCAGGATTTGCTCCTCCTAGATCCAAAGACCTATGGGATTAGGTTTTATTTCAGAGTTTTATTTAAAAAAAAAAATTCAAGTACATAGTAGGTGCTTCCCGAGTGACAGGTTATCATAGGTGGAAGCCTTTACAGATAGGAGTTTCTATTTTAAGATTTTGTAAAGACAAAGAAATGAACTCAATAGGTCTGGGTAATGAGTGCTCCCCCCACCCCCCGCCAAAGATCTTCCTCGAGAAGACATTTTAGCAACATTAAATAAGGTTTTAGCAAAGAAGAAAGAAAAGAGGAAATTTTATTAGTTTTAGGCGTCAACAACAACAAATACAGATCAGAAATTTTCATCTCCCTTCCTCCCCCAACTCCACCAAATCACTGATACAATATAAGGATTTTTTTTTTTTTTTTTTGCCTCACCTAAAAAGAAAAAGGAATTGGGGAATCTAAGTCCTTATTCTAGGCTCATTGAACCCTGAACAAACCCTGAACAAGTCACTTAACCATAGGGATTCCAGGAATCAATTCCCTTCAGTCTAGCAATTGTTTAGCCATGGAAGGCCTCCTGTCTAGCTTACAAAGCTGGCATTCAGTTCTGCACCCTGCCATTAATTCTGACCACACTTCTTAGAAGAATGGTGTGGCCAAACTCGAAGAGATATTCTCCAAAAATGGAGTCTAGTGTTGGAGGTTGCAACATTTGGCCTTTTGTGTCAGCAGCAGGAGGGCCACTCCCGGGGGTGGGGCGGGGTGGGGGGAGCCTGTTGGGGGCGGGTGGTGGTGTGTGTGAATGAAAGGGCACACTTCACAGGGGAACCCAGGCGCAATTCGAGCTCAGTCAGTTGCAGACCCGGCTGGAATGTGCTTTGGGCGGTGCGGTGGGCGGACTCCTACACAAACAGCATTCTCACAAGAGAGCCTACCTGGATTGAAATAAAAAATAATATTTAATAAATCCTGGTCTCCCCACGTGATGGCATTCTTGTACTTCTGGTACAGAGGGTACAACATGTCCTCCCAAGCCAAGCCTGTTGGAATCATGCTGTTCTGCAAAAGAGAAAACCATCAGAGGGGCTGAGGCAAAGCAAATACATCCTATCCCCTGAGAAATGATGGAGAGGAACTGGTTCCCCCAAACCCTCCAGGAATGAAGCAAATACAGTAGGGGTCCTGCTAGCCTCAAGACATAGTTCAAAGCAAAATTAGAGCTGGAAACCATAGAGTTTTGCAGGATGGTTAACACATGGATACAAGAGGGACCAGGAACCAGTAGCTGGGGCTATCATTTCTACTAAGAAAACTGTGCCCAAATTGAACCTCCTCTTCTCATGCTTAATTCTTGCCTCAGAAGTGAAGGAACAAAGTACAGATAGCAGATTTAATGTATCTAAGGAAAAACACCTTTTCCTTGTCTTAATATAATTTGCTTTTAAAATAAAAGCAACACATTCATAGACTAAATAATTCAAACAGCACACAAAGAGAAAATTAAAAAGTAAAAATATTGTTCCTCCATCTTCCTTCCATCTCCACCCCCACTTTCCCCAGAAATAGCCACAGTTAACAATTAGGTATTCTCTTAGGTATTTTTCCGGAAATTTCTAAGCCATGAAAGAGATCACACTTCATGGTACCATGCTTTGTTGCATTTTCACTTTTCCCCCTCAATATTGTTTAGAGATCTTATTTCTCTTACTCATACATTGATCTAATTCTTAATAGGAGGACGAGTTTTTTCAAAAAAAGTTTTTGGAGGTTCTCTACTGATGTTCATTTAGGCTCTTTCCAGTTCTTTACTAGGATAAAAGATGAGGCCATGAGCAGCCTTGTACAAATATCTCTGTATACTTATATAAATATATCCTGAGGAAAATTCCACAAAATTTCCCATGGTTTTTGAAGCTTTGGGTATACATAGAGTTCCAACATTATAGAATTCAGAAATGCAACATAGCATTCCTGAAGAGCAACTCTGGTGAAGCTTTAAATTCCATAACCACCTGGACTTTTCCTGAACAAATATTTCATAACGTTCCAAATATTTTCCTCTTCCCTGGCTCCTTCCATTCTCACTGACAAGCCACCTACTTCCAAAATCAATACACTGACAACCTGGGAACATCACTGTTGAAATGACTAAAAATCGCAATTTTTAAACATGAAATATAAAGTATTTCCTTACCTTAAACTGGGTACTTCTTATGCGAGTTAAATTCATCAGCATGACTCCTGAATTAACTCCTGCAGAGCCATAGAAAGGGTGCCGAGCAAAGCGACTGTACCAGCCAATCTTGGGGATTTCGTGCTCGGGGGCCATGGCTGCAAGCTGTGTGGCATTAAATTGCCTCAAAAGCTTCCAGATGTCATCAACAGGTCTCAGGAAGAGAACATCCGTGTCCACGTAGAGGAGTGAATCCACATCCTTTAGAATCACCTTTGTGTGTTTGCGGGAAGGAGGGAGAAAACAAAATGAAAACAAATCAGAAACAAATGAAGTGGCGTGATGTGGCAACAGCGCCACCGACTTCAGGGGTCAATGTCGAATTCTAGAAAGGGTACCAAGCTCTTAGCTTCCATTCCTCCCATCTCCCTTGACTTCAGGGATAATATTAAGTGATGGGTAGAGACTCAAAGGAAAATAATTCTTAATTCAGGATGGTTCAATTCCAAGACCCTACGGTATATTTGGTAAGGGTTGAAATTTCAAAGGAGTGACCACATCAGCTCATGGACTGAGATTCTCTCTTCTTTTATTCTCCAGTGAAGCCATCTGTCTTTCTCTCTTAGTTTTCTCTTGGAACAGGAGGGTCTGGCATTAGACAAATTGAAGTGGACAATCTCTAGACCAGCTCACGCCAGGCTTTGAGGTAAATACTCTGTCTCTGGGTCCATTTCTTCTAGTGTTGATGGGTATGACTGCATCCTTGTGCAATGACATTTTCAGCTAAAATTTAGTCTTGGGAATTAGTAAAACGAATCATCAGTCAGCTTTGTTTGCAGATCAGAATTGGCAAACTTTTTCTCTAAAGGGTCAGAGAGTAAATCTTTCAGGCTCTGTTGCCACAATACAAGTCTGCCATTATAGTACAAAACTTAGAACAATGTATGGCTGTGTTTCAATAAAACTTTATTTATGGAGACTAAAATCTGCATTTCATTTAATTTTCAGATGCTACAAAATCTTTTGATTTTTTTTGACTGTTTAAAATGCAAAAGCCATTCTTCATTCATGGGCTGTGATTTCCAACCTCTGTTGCAGTTCATTGAAGCCAGCCACTTAAAGCGATTGAGTTCTCCTGTCTTAACTGTTTAGCTTAGCCGAGTTTTGCCCTGGGGTTTGAGACTTCAAAGTCTGTTAGTGATAGTGTTATTTGCCTTGTTTTACCATTGTTCCCAAAATTTAGTGGTCACTTAATTAAGGAAGGATTTTAATTTTTCTGGGTCCCTAACCTAACATCGTCCTAATTACATAACAACACTTGCAATGGGCTGAATGCCTGTGTCCTTTCAAAATTCATAATTTGAAGTCCTAACCCCCAGTGTGATGGGTATTCGTAGGTGGGGTCTGTGGGAGGTAATTAAGGTTCAATTAAGTCTTCATGAAGAGATGGGTACCCTTATAAAAAGAGATGCCAGAGGGGCACTTGGGTGGCGCAGTGGGCTAAAGCCTCTGCCTTCGGCTCAGGTCATGATCTCAGGGTCGTGGGATCGAGCCCCGCATCGGGTTCTCTGCTCAGCAGGGAGCATGCTTCCTCCTCTCTCTCTGCCTGCTTCTCTGCCTACTTGTGATCTCCCTCTGTCAAATAAACAAAAATAAAAATTTTTTAAAAATCTTAAAAAAGAGATGCCAGAGAACTTGCCGTCTTTCTCCACCATGTGAGAAAACAATGAGAAGCAGTTATCTCAAGGCAGGAAGAGGTCCTTCACCAGAACCCAACCATGCTGGCACCCCGATCTCAGACTTTCAGCCTCCAGAAAGGTGAGGAGATACATTTCTGTGTTTTAAGGCACACAATCTCTGGAATTTTATTATGGCAATATTCCATTGGGATCCCCAATATTTAAAATTGATGAAAATGCATACTGTATGATACAGGTATCATGGAAATTTCAGACTTGAATGATTTCAGAGCTTATGTGATCAGCTCCAGGATCTAGCTTTCGTTCCTCATCTACTAGAGGAACAGATTTTACCAACTGGTAAAATGAAGTTAAGAATATTGATCACCTGCAATTTTATAAGAGAAATTATCTTGACATCTATTTTAACAAAATTTTAGAATTAGGATAAGTTCTTCAAATTGAACACACAAACTTCAAAAAAAAAAAATCCTGGGATTCTTATTCTAAGAAGATGTTCATAAAACATACATTTTCGGGGCACCTGGGTGGCTCAGTGGGTTAAAGCCTCTGCCTTCAGCTCAGGTCATGATCCCAGGGTCCTGAGATCGAGCCCCACATAGGGCTCTCTGCCCAGCAGAGAGCCTGCTTCCTTTCCTCTCTCTGTCTGCCTCTCTGCCTACTTGTGATCTCTGTCAAATAAATAAATAAAATCTTTTAAAAAAAACATAATTCTTTTGTCAAAGAGTACACGCATGTGTAAATTTGATACGTGTGGCCAAACCACTTCTCTACAAATGGACTGACTTAGCCTTCGGCCAGCAATGTAAGAGGCTGCCTCTTACCCCTTACCTTTGCCAGCGTCCTGTTTGGTCATGCTTTCAGGCTTTGTTCTACAAGGAGCACACACAGAGGGACTTAGCCTATCAGTTCATTTCAGTTTGTGTTTTCCTACAAGTCTTGCCCTGGTCGACTGCTCGGGATCCAGCACTGTGGCAAGAGATGATGCATGTCTGGAAGACCAGTGACAACCATGTAAGGGCACTTAAATACCAGTACTAGCCCCCACCAGATAGCACCCACATAGGCCCCAGATCTGAGAACCCATGCATGGGAAGCCCTCTCCACACCATCCTTCTCCAGAGCTATATCTAATCCCTCCTCTGCTGCTTTGATTTTAGAAATGAGCTTTCTGGACTAGGACCAATGGACAAGGAAGAAAAACTCAGGAGTAAATTTTATGGCTACTATTTTTGGAAAACTTGCATGTCTTCAGTGAAGATGGCAAAGCCAGTTCAACGTACCCAACAGAGGCAAATCAGGGCCTGTGGGTCAAATTCAACCAATGACGGAATTTAAAAAAATTTTTAATACATAATCTTTTTTAAAAAATTGAATTAGTTACCAATATTTTGTGAAAACTGAAGATTTCTCAGAAATCCCTACATGTCTGTCTTGAAACAAAACAAACAAACAAAAACCAAAAAAACTCCGACAGCTCTGGCAAGAACAGCCTGTATCCTCTAAGGGACAAATCTGCTGGTCCTTGTGGACAGGCACTCCCGACATCCTCAGTACATTCATACAACGATTTATGGAGGGTCCACTAGGTGCCACGTGTGACCATCAGTGACCGAGAAAGAAAAAAACCTCTGCTCTCCTGTGGGAGTCAGATAATAAATAAGACAAATATGTTGATTATAGAATCCATAAGCAGGTGAAGAATAAAGCAGGAAGGACAACCAGGGATCCCAGGTAGAGAGGAGTCTGCAATTTCAAATAGGGCTATGGAGAGAAGTGTCACTCTGAAAGAGGTGAGCAAATGAGAACAGAGCAGGCTGGTGCTTTTCCAGAACAGCACGGGACCACTGTGGCTGGACCAGGGCCAACAAAGGAAGACGAGTTGGGGACCAGGATAGAGGGTATGTGGGCCACTTAGGGCTTTGCTTGCCCTTGGAAGAACTCTGGTTTTTCCTCTGAGTGAAAGGAGAGCCACTGGGGAGCTTTGACAGGGCTGACGCAGGATCTGACTTAGAGAAATGGTCACTGTGAATGCTATACTTGAGGACAGATGATTAAGGTGCACAGAGGAAGCAGGGAGCCCAGAGAGAACAGCATCTTGGTAACTCAGGTGAGCTGTGTTGGTGGCTTGGCCCAGGGGGTAGTGACCCAGCGAGTGAGAAATGGTTAAATACTAAACAGAGTTTAAAGACAGGACCAACAGCATTTCCTGATGGGCTGTAGGAACCACATAAGACAAAGACAAAAATCAAGAGCAACCCGAGGGATTTTAACCTGAACGAAAGGTACAACAGAGTTACCTCTACAGAAGACGGCACCTGATCTGTCATTCCCAAGTTACTTGTCTGGCCCTCGTGGGTACATACTGGCATCGTGGCTCAGTCGTTAAGTGGCTGCCTTTGGCTCGGGTCATGATCCCAGGGTCTTGGGATCGAACCCTGAATTGGGCCCATGCTTGGTAGGAAGCTTTCTTCTCCCTCTCCCACTCCCCCTGCTTGTGCTCCCTCTCTCGCCATGTCTCTGTCAAATAAATAAATAATATCTTTTTTTTTTTTAAAGATTTTATTTATTTATTTGACAGAGAGAAATCACAAGTAGACGGAGAGGCAGGCAGAAAGAGAGAGAGGGAAGCAGACTCCCTGCTGAGCAGAGAGCCCGATGCGGGACTCGATCCCAGGACCCTGAGATCATGACCTGAGCCGAAGGCAGCGGCTTAACCCACTGAGCCACCCAGGCGCCCCTAAATAAATAATATCTTAAACAAGAAAAAAATCGAATTCAATTCCAGGCAGGATGACCCCGGCCCTGTTACTTTGGATGAGTCACTCCGTCTTTCCAGGTCTCTGTTCCCCATTTGTAAAAGGTGGAAAGCATCATCATCGTCACCACCTTCTCCCCAGGTTGTCCAAATGATCCAGTGAAATAACACACACAAGGTACTTGGTATAGTGGCTGCTACACAGTCAGTACTGTGTTTCTGTACTGTCACATGGTGTTATTGTAAGAAGTCTCTGTGTTTTCCCTTGGAAAGTATCAAGTGTAATTAGTTACCATTGCCATCAATGCCCACAGCACTTCAAAATAATTAAACCACAAAAAGCCTTTAATACAGTCAAAGTCAAGCAGAGAAGTTTTTGAACCTTCTGATATCATCATAATCTGCTTATTACCTTTACTGAAAGCTAGTACATAAGGCTTTTTTACTCTTTATTTGAAAAAACAAAAGACCAGGATGGGAGGGGGGAAAACCCACTCTTTCTATAACATGATATCTCTGGAGGCTAATTCTGCAGCAATTATTGCTGGTATTAATTTGAAGAGGATCATTTGGCCATGTGATAATGGAAAGAGGAATATTTACTGAAAGGATATAAAATTAGCCATTCTAATTCCCTTATGGAAATCAGTCAGCACCAGAAATGAGGCCTTTGTTTTCTTAGGAAAGGGGGGGGCAGAAAGGGCACACAATAGCTATTTGTACCTCATCCTGCTGGCTGTAATGGGCGTTGCTGTCCCTGCTCCATTCACTGCCCTAACCTGGGTGGCTGTCCCCAGGGAAATCTGCTGGCTCTTTGTGCTTGGTGAGGACCAGAGGTTGGCCACAGGCAGCAAGATGATCGGGGACTCACAGGCTTACCTTCAAGTTTGTTTTGCCCCAACTCAGTTATTTGACAGTGTAACTTAGTGATTAAAAGCTCAGGGTTTGAAATCTAATTTCAGTAGCTCCCCGCAATCTATGAGGGTTACGTTCCCAGACGCCTAGTGGATGCCTGAGACCATGCAAAGGGACAAACCCCCTACACATACTGTGTTTTCTCTTATACATATACGCCTGGGATGAAGTCTAATTTACAAATCAGTAAGAGATTAACAACAACAATAAAATGGATGAATTACTACAACGTACTGTAATGAAAGTTATGTGACTATTGCCTCTTTCAAAAATACCTTAGTGCACCATCCTCAGCCTTCTCCTTGTGATGACGTCAGGTGATAAAATGCTTAGGTGACTGCACGGAGTGAGGTGAGTGACATGGGCACTGTGACATGGCGTCAGGCTACCAGTGACCTTCTGACCGGATGTGGGAAGGAGAGGATCCTCTGCTTCTGGGCTGTGCTTGATGGGGGGAACTGACATGGTGCAAAGTGAAATGCGGATAAGTGGGGCGACCACTGTATCTGTGTTCAAATTCCAATTCCCCCATGAACTGTGTGGTCATGGGCAAGCGACTTGTGTTCATCCTGTAAGTGGCGTTGGCCACCCACTTCGGGGCGCTGCCGGGCCGATAAAATGAGACTGGGCGATCGAAGCCCCTGGCAATCACCCAGCAGACACTCAGTGGACATGCCATAGTCTCATTATCATCCCATCTCACCAGGGCTACGATCCTTGATTCACACCTGGGGGAACAAGCACTTGGCTATAGCAGTAGAGGCAGTTGTAGTAGTAGTAATGACAGAATGAGGCACATTGTCTGGTCTCCAGGAAGTCTAATGGGGGAGGCAGATAAGAGGCAAAGCTAAGTGAGGTGTGCAGGATGATGGGGGTAGGACAGAAGCACACAGCAGGGTGCCTAAACCAGCCTAAAGCAAAAGCAGGGAAGACTTCCCAGAAGAAGCAATATCTCAGCTGAGCCATATGTGAACATCAAGGCAAAGAGTCCTGCAGATCAATGGAACACCATGTAGAAAGGTCCATACCTGACAGAGAATGTGGCACAGGATGAGATGGCTAGGTGCCCGGGGTCAGGGCGGGAGGAGGGGGGTGCGGCTTGAGCAGAGAGTGGGAGAGCCAGAGAGCAATTAGGCTGGCAGAGTGGGGAGGGCCCAACAAGAGCTATGCCCATACATTTGGACTGGATCCTGAGAGCAAAGGGGAGATATCAAAGGATGTAAACCAGAAACCCCAAGGTCAGACACATCCTCTCTTACTCACACTGCCCACATCCAACCATAAAGAGTCCCGTCAGTTTCTCTTCCAAATACATGTGAATCTGCCCTTTTCTCTCCCTTTCCATCACCTTTTCTGAGTTCAAGGCATGATTACAGCTCCCCTGGAAGTCTGGACAGCTCTCTGTTTGCTAGTCTCACTCTGTCCCTACTGACTTCCCTTCAACACATTCCTCCCAGACCAGCCAGAGGGATGTTTAATCTTTGACCCATGGGGTATTTACAAGTGTGCGGTTTGATTTCCAAATATTTGGGATTTTCCAGATTTCTTCTTGTTTTTCATTTCTAATTGAATCCCCCTGTAGTGCGCGAGCACACTCTACATGATTTCAATCCTCTCAAATTTATGGTCCAGCATATGGTCCATCTTGGGGAATGTTCCCCAAACATAGGAAAAGAACGTTTATTCTGCAGTTATTGGGTGGAGTAGTCTACCAATTCTCTAGCTGTCAATTAGGTCACTCAGTTGATAATGTTGTCAAGGACTTCCATGTCCACACTGATTTTCCATTTGTTTATTATAGCTCTGTGGAGTTTTTTCTCCAGACACTAAAGATGGGGGGGGGGAATTGTGAAATTACTGCAAATTCACGTATATCAACAGATATAATTAAGATCCAATGGTTTATTTTTGCTTTTGGTTCCCTTGCGTCAGGAGATATACTTAGTAAGGAGGAGCTATGGCCAATATCAAACAGGTTACTGCCTGTATTCTTCTCTAGGATTTTTATGGCTTCAGGTCTCACATTCAGGTCTTTAACTCATTTTGAATGAATTTTCGTGTATGGTCAAAGAAAGTGGTCCAGTTTCACCCTACATCCAGAAAATGCACTACTAGGTATTTACTGAAAAATTAAAAAAAAAAACTAATATAAAGGGATACAGGCAAACTGATGTTTATAGAAGTGTTATTTACAATAGCCAAATTATGGAAACAGCCCAAATGTCCATTGACTGATGAATGGATAAAGAGAAAATGGTATATATACACTATGGAATATTATGCAGCCATAAAAGTGAATGAAATCTTGCAACATGAATGGAGCTAGAGAGTATAATGCTAAGCGAAATAAGTTAGAGAAATACAAATACCATGTGATTTCACTCATATGTGGGGCTTAAGAAACAAAACAAATGATCATAGGGGAAAAAAAAGAGAGAGAGGGAAGCCAAGAAACAGACTCTTAACTATAGAGAACAAACTGATGGTTATCAGAGGAGAGGTGGGGGGGGAATGGGTGAAATAGGCGATGGGGATTAAGCAGTACACTTGGTGTGATGAACACTGGATGACGTATGGAAGTGTTGAGTCACTATATTGTATACCTGACACTAAATTGCACCATTAATGGACTGTAATTTAAATAAAAACTAAAACAAAGAAAACCCTAGATGTGCTTTGGTGCCCATCATTCATATTCACACTTTGATTACAGTCAATTATCAAAAGGGGAGTGTTGAAGTCTCCAAGTCAGATTGTGGATTTGTCTATTTGTCTGAGTATGTTTTTTGCCTTATTGATCTGGAAGCTCGTTATTAGATGCATACTTATTTAGGTTGGTTACAACTTCTTGACAGCTTGATCCTTATATGGTTATGAAATATTCAGGAGACTTTTTAAAAAAACCTACATTAGAAGATGCCACTTTCATTCTTAAACCCCTTCAAGACTTATCACTACACTTGAAATATTCACATACATACCATGGCCCATAAAAGGCCCTGCAGGATGGACATGCTCTGCCCACCTCTCCAACCTCATCTTCTATCAGTGGTATTTTTTTTCACCTCCTAGCCTAATCTAAGATTTTTCTGGCTTCAGGGCCTTAAATTTTTTCTTATCACTCTGTTACTGTCAAAGTCAGCAGAGGTTGGGGAGCAAAATAACAACATACTATGGAGCCAATAAGCTCTTGATTCTGTTTGTACATATGGCCAGGGTCTTCTATGTTGGGAGATGCTCTTAAGTCTCTGCTGAGACAGACACTAACATATAAATCTCCTCTTTCAAAAGGAATAAAAATTGAAATTATGTATTTACCAAGGAATCGCTTTTTGAAATGTTCCCTCATTTCATTCCCTAAGTTCATGATATCTGAGGTGAAGGAGATAAGGTCTCCAAATGTGCTTAAAAAGAACATCTTTATTGGGGCGCCTGGGTGGCTCAGTCGGTTAAGCATCTGCCTTTGGCTCAGGTCATGATCCCAGGGTCCTGGGATCCTGAACCCATGTCAGGTTCCCCGCTCAGCAGGGAGTCTGCTTCTCACTCTGACCCTTCTTCTTGCTTGTGCTCTCTCTCTCTCAAATAAATAAGATCTTTAAAAAAAAAAAAGAACATCTTTATTGACTCTGAAATACATGCACAGCCTCTGATGCTTTAGTCAGTTTCAAGGTTGCAAGCTATTGTTTCATTTTTATTTTTTTAAAAGATATATTTATTTATTTGTTTGTTTGTTTATTTGCTGTAGAGGGGGAGGGACAAAGGGGGAAGGAGAGAGAGATCGAGATCCTCAAGTAGACTCCTTGCGGAGAGCAGAGCCCGATTCTGGGCCTGGTCCCGGGATCAGGGATCATGACCTGAGCCAAAATCAAGAGTCAGATGCTTAACTGACTGAGCCACCCAGGTGACCCTGTAAGCTACTGTTTTAGATAATTGCCTAAAGAATCAAAGCTGTGATTAGTGTGTAAATGGATGTTCCCAAGTCGTACCTGCTGATGTGAATGACTTGGCAGTAATTTGATGTTTGTCCCCTCTTTGTGAGTCTGTCCATTAAGCTCCATGAAGCTTCTGTAATTTATAGAAAGCACCTTCCTTGTCCTGTTAGTGAAGTGCTTCCAAAATCTTTTCCCCATACTCACTGTTTCTGGAACACCCAGCTCTGACTTATCCTCTAGATCTAAGCTCAGATGTTACCTCCTCAGTAAGGTTTCCTGGAGAGACCCATCACCTCCACCTTCCCAGTCCCGTCATTGCAAAACCCTACGGCTTTCTTTGCACCACTCTTCTTACACAAGTGGCTTTTGCAGCAGGATTTTCTCATTTATTGCTTGCTTCCTTGATTAGACTAGAAGCAACCAACCTGGAGCCTGACGCACCACGTGACCCCTGTCCTAACTCAGACCACCGGGTATCCTGCGTCAGTACCGGCAGATAGGGCCTGCCATGTCCCTAAGCCCTAACACTAACTCTAGGTTGTATTTTCAGGCTTTTGTCCCCAGGGGACTGTCCCCTAAGCCCTCCAGATTGGGACCCCGGAGCCACACCCCAGGAGTCCACCTGCCACCCAGGAGTAAACCGTGTCCTTGGGACCTGCTCAAAACCCTCAGAGCAGGAGAAACCTGCATTCCCCCATGAGGCCACCCCCCACCTTCAGTGCCCCACCAGGCCACCAACACGGAGCCTGACGCTCAGCCTGAGCCTCTCCCTCAACTCTGTCCCCAGAAAGCTCCCCTCAGCGGAGGCCCTCACAGGAGCCATGTGTCCCTGGCCCAAGTTCCCGGGTGGTCGCAACACACACCTAGCCAGAAAGCGCTCTGAACAAAGGGAATGAGTGTGGCCTGAATCACTGCACAACACCGGGCAATTCTCATGAGCTTTCTGCCCCAATCCATATCAATCTGGGCAGAAAGCTCGTGAGAATTGGCGGGAAATCCCCAGTGACCCCCTTCTAGCTGTGCAGGCCTTCAGGGGAGCTGCCTGGGCCTGGCCTGGGGTTCCGAGTGGTTGTGGTCCAAACTTTGTGAGAAAGCACTCTAAAAGCCAGGTGCACGCGTGGTCAAACCCTCCCTCTACTCAGCTGTCTGGGGTGCTGGTCTCAAGGCCAGCAGTTCAGCCTGCCCTGCCCCTACGCCCTAATCCGAACCCTAGGTTGGGTTTTCATGCTTCCGTCCCCAGGGCCTATCCTCCAAGCCCTCCAGATTGGGGACCCCTGAGCCACACACCAGGACTTCGCCTGCCACCCAGGAGGAAACCGTGCCCTTTGGAGCCGCTCAAGACCCTCAGAGCGGGAGAAACCTGCATGGCTCCCTGAGGCCACCCCCACCTTCAGTGCCCCACCAGGCCACCAACATGGAGCCTGAAGCTCAACCTAAGCGTTTCCCTCAACCTGGAAAGCTGCCCTCAGCTGAGGCCCTATGGTTGCTGCGTGCCCCAGCCCGAGTTCCCAGGTGGTCACAAATGCACCCAGTCAGAAATCGCTCTAATATGGCCCGAGTCGCCGCACAACGCCAGCCAATTCTCACAAGATTTGTGCCCAAATCGATATCGACTTGGGCAGAAAGCTCATGAAAATTGGCCGCAACCCCCCGGCAAACTCCCTTCCAGCTGTGCGGGCCTTCAGGAGAGCCTCCTGGGCCTGGCCCGAGATCCCAAGTGGGTCTCGGCCCAAACTCTGCAAGAAAGCGCTCTAAAAGCTAGGTGCACACATGGCCAAACCCTCCCTCTACTCAGCCCTCTGGGGAGCCAGTCTCAGCGCAGGCAGATCCCGCCTGCCATGCCCCTAGGCCCTAACCCTTACCCTAGGCTGGGTTTTCAGGCTTCTGTCCCAGGGGCCTGTCCCCCAAGCCCTCCAGATTGGGGACCCTGGAGCCACACCCCAGGAGTCTGCCTGCCACCCAGATGGAAACTGTGCCACTTGGAGCTGCACAGGAATCCTCAGATGGGGAGAAACCCAAATGCCTCCCTGAGGCCACACCCAAATTCGGCGGCCCCCCCTTGTCACCAACCTGGAGCCTGTAGCACCACATGACCCCTGTCCTCAACTCAGACACTGGGGGATCCTGCCTCAGCACTGGCAGATTGGGCCTGCCATGTCCCGAGGCCCTAACTCTAACAGGTTGGGTTTTCAGGCTTCCATCCCAAGAGACCTGGCTCCCAAGCACCCCAGATTAAGGACCCATGAGTGACAACCCTTGACTAACTCTAGGTTGGGTTTTCAGGCTTCCATCCAAAGAGGACTGGCCTGAAACCCTCCAGACTGTGGACTCCTGAGTCAAACCCCAGGACTCTGCCTACCATCCAGGAGGAAACTGTGCCCTTTGCAGCTGTGCAAAACCCTCAAGGGGGAGAAACCTGCATGCTCCCCTGAAGCCACCCCCACTTTTGGTGCTCCCCAGGCCACCAACACAGAGCCTGATGCCCAGCCTGAGCCCCTTTCTGAACTCTGCCCCTGGAAATAGGGCAGAGATGCTGTGCGTCTAGTTAACTTTTGAAGTCCATGTGTCTATCACAATGCCTGGCATAGAGATTAGGCATCCAGTAAATGCTCACATAAACTAAGGAATTCAACTGCTGAGCTGTCTCAGAACCACTATAAAACATTAAATTCAAGGCTAATGGTAGATGAGGACAGGTCCTAAGGAATGAGAGGTCTGTGAACAAATGAATTACAGAAGATTCCCGTTCCTGAAGACAAGATCAACATAACACCTCCCACACCAATGAATGTCCTTTTGTTTGTGTGTCTAATACGCCTCCCTCCTCTGTTGATAAGACAACTAGGTGTTAAGTATATAATTCTATTTCCTTACTTCTCAAACAATTCTAAAAGGCCCTGACAACTGAAGGAAAAGAAAAGGAACCAGAGGAGGAAAGGCAGAACAGAAGCAAAGACAAAGAAGCCATTCAGATCCAAGTAGAACGGAACCAGAGAGAGGGACCCTTTGGAAAATGACACCAATGCTTATCAGAAGGAAAAAATATTTAAAGAGGGTCAAAGCAGGAGGTGGAAACAGAGAGGAGGAAAAGACAGGGTTTCAAGAAGAAGAGAAGAAGAAACACTTTTTTTTTTCAGGTGAATACGTCACATAAAGAGACCTGCTTAGAACTAAGATAGCCACAATCCATCTACACAGAATCAGCGAGGCACAGTGTCCATCTGTACTAAATGGGACTGGAAATGGTGTAATGGAAATGGGTAAGGAAATGGTGCTCCCATGGAAAGGCACAAGAAATACACACTGTTTCAGTGTGGCGCGATGAAGGGCTCTGGAGATGGATGGTGGTGATGGTTGCACAAGAGTGTGAATGTACTTGGTGCCACAGCACCATACACTGAAACATGGTTCAAATGGTGGAAACCATTTTATACTGTATGCAGTTTATAATAAAAATGGGGGAAAATGAAGGACAGGCACCGTTATTATATTTTTTCAATTAAAACCTGCTTTACACAATGTGCTTCGTGCTCTTGTTTAACCTATTTCTGCCTTTGTGAATTTTTACTTCCTAAACCCTTCCCTAAATTTTCAGTTTTTCCAAAATCATCTTTCATTCTTTCATTTCCTCAGTTCTATCAGGTCCCTATCCTTTTTCATTTCTTTTCTTGTTTTGAAATATCAGTCCTACAGCACACTCTTGTCCAGGCAAGATGTCTCTCAAAGTTGGCCAAGAAAGGAGCAGGGAGAGTCTCCCCTCTGCTACCTGCCTCCTTCTCTAACAGAGATCCCTCTCTCAGAGGGCAGACTCTGGGAAAACATTTAATGACCCCTGCCCCTTCTCATTCTACAGAAAATTCAAGTGGATGGACTAGAGCATCTAAGGTTATCTGGTCTTTCTGCTCTGGGACCAAAATTCCACAGTCTCCAAACCAAAAACAGAAAGGAAAGGAAATTCTACATATCAAAATAAATCTGCAATCTGGTAAAAATAAGTACCCTTTCCCCACACCATTTCTTCATTTTTCTTTTGAAAAAATGCACACTGGAACCATATTGAAACAGGTTATTATAGGCACAATAATTACTAAGAAAAGAGAGAAAGCTGAATACAAATCAACTTTTCTACGGATGTCTGGGTAATCTGAGATGTCCTCTAGTAAACAGAGGTGGGAATCTGAAAAATGTAAAACTGATCAGAAGAGGTTATGGCCCAAGACCCAAACAATAATCCTGTAAAATAATTAGGTAGATAAGATGCTGTTCTGACTAAAATAATTATAATAGTTAAACCACTCATATAACACTTATGTTAAATCATTTAATCCTTTCAACAACCCAATGAGCCAGTACTATATCCCCATTTTATAGATGAGGAAACCGAGACACGGAGAGGTTCAGTTATTTGCCCAAGGTCACAGAACTATACGAAATATTCAATCAGCAGATATTTTTGTCAATAATTTAGAAATGTACAGGAATAATAATCCCTTCATTTACTCAGTGCCTTTTGTATGTTAAACCTCATTCTGGGCATTTCATATACATTGTTGCTAGTGCCTCAACAACCTCGCTAGGGTGGAAATAGTACCCCCATTTAACAGATGAGCTGAAATGGCATCACCACGAGAAAAATGGCAGCACCAGGGTGAACCCAAGGCTCTGTGACACCAGGGCTCACGCTGATGTTCATCTAATGCTCACTGGACATGTTCACAACGTGAATAATGGATGTGGTCGGTCCGAGAGTAGTTGTTTCGTAAACTTCTGTGTATGTACCTGACAGTCATCTAGGAACAGAGGGAGCATTCCCAGACCTTACCCCAAATTCTGAATTATTAGGTCTGGCATAGGCCCCTAGAACCTGCATATTGTAGGTACATATGCATGTGTTTTTAAATGTTTTATTTTGAGACCATTTTAGACGTTCAGAAGACTTACAGAAAGAGTCCAGAGAGCTCTCAGTATTCTGAGCTTTCCCCTGTGTTATCATCTGACATAACCACTGAGCCTTTGTCAGAACTAAGAAATTAACCTTGTACAACACTATTAACTAAACTATACATTTGCTTCTGATTTTAGCAGCTTTTTCACTAATCTCCTTTTCTGGTCCAAAATCCAATTAAGGATGCCACATTGCAATGAGTTGTTACGTCTTCCTTGTCTCCTCCACTAGGTGACAGTTCTTCAGTCTTTCCTTGTCTTTTCACAATCTTGGCACCTTCCAAGAGTACAGGTCAGTTAAACAGTCAGTTACTCAGTCACTCAATTTGATGTCTGGTGTTTTCTCATGATTAGACCGAGGTTATGCATGGTCAGGAAGAATACAGCAGAGGTGAGGTACCCTTCTCAGTGTATCATATCTGGGCATATATGGTGCTGATACGTAGTGATGTGAACCTGGGTCACTTGGCTCTGGGGCTGTCTGCCAACATTCCCCACAATAAACATATTATTTTCCCTGTCATAGTTGCCAAATGTCCTGTTTCTGGTTAAACATTTACCCCGTACTTTTAGCATTCACTGGTAGATCTTACCTGCAGTCATTAGTATGATGGTGTTCTAAGTGTCATTTTCAATTTTCCTCATACTTTCTACAAGTATTCATTGGAAATCTTCCATAGGAAAGAGCTGCCATTTCTTCCCACTCGTTCAATTTTTCTATTATTTATTTATATGTTTGGGCTTATGGAAAATTATTTTATTTGGGGGGTTATAATTCAATACTGTCATTATTTATTTTGCTGCCCAAACTGTTCCAAATCTGGTCATAAGGGGCTGTCAGATTGGTTCCCATGCCCTTTTGATTTGACCCCCCTCCTTCCTTTCTTTTTTCCTTTTCTTTCCCCTTCATTCCTTCCTTCCTTTCTCCTTCCCCTCCTCTTCTTTCCTCTCCTCCCATTTCCTTTCCTTTCCTTTCATTCCCTTCCCTTCCCCTTCCTTCTCCTTTCCCTCCCCTTCCTCCCTCCCTTCCTTCCATTTTTTTATTTTAGCACATTAACTGCCAGCCTCATAATACACTCTGCTTCTAGCTTCTTTCAGTGGATAGAGCTAGGAAATGCATGTATGTATACTAACCACTGCATACACATAAATCGATAATTATCTATCTATCCATCTGTCCATCTGTCTCTTTATCCGCTTAAAAAAATGAGTCCACGTGGATCCCTGATCTCAAGAGCCTGTGTGCATGATTGTGACTCGGAGAAATAATTTATTAAAGGTAAAGAGAATTTTGAGCTTTGATTATTGGGGTGTTGGGCTGAGATTTAAAGAATTGGGTATGGTTTTAATAAGTGAGGCTAGATGTTGGGGAGTGAAGTGGCCAGGGTATCGTCCCCAGGCGATAGTTTGGAGGAGGATAATATGCTCTCAGGACAGTAGCAGGGCAGCCCATCTGCAGTGGCAAGCCCTGATCTGGAATGATGCTGAAGAACGAACAGGGGAACTCCGTTGGAATGTGGAGAGCCCTGAACAAAAGGCTGAGGGTTTGGACTTGATCCTACATGGGAACAGGGACTCCAGGAACATTCTGAGCTCAGAATTCACATGCTGAGAGTATCATTCAAAACCCGAAACCCCAGGAGTGGCATGCAGGAGGAAAGGGACACAGGTGGCAGGGAGACGAGTAAGCAGGGCGATTCAATCATCCTGCTCTCTATTATCACTGCCGTGTTTATTTTTGTATGAATGTACATACAGCCAGACCCAGAACACCTGGTCAGAAAGAAGCCCGTACTTTCACGGTGTGTCTCTGTGTCCTTGCAAATGTGAGTGGAGAGCTTCGGGACCCTATGAAAAGCTTTGATGTTCTTGTTTTCTTCTCTTTCTGACTGGTTCGCCGTTTTCAAAAATTCTCCAAATTAATCTCACGAAACAAACTGTGGGTTGCTGGGGGGAGGGGGGTTGGGAGAAGGGGGGTAAGGTTATGGACATTGGGGAGGGTATGTACTTTTGGGTAAATTGGAAGGGGAGGTGAACCATGAGAGACTATGGACTCTGAAAAACAATCTGAGGGGTTTGAAGTGGCGGGGGGGGTAGGAGGTTGGGGTACCAGGTGGTGGGTATTATAGAGGGCACGGCTTGCATGGAGCACTGGGTGTGGTGAAAAAATAATGAATACTGTTTTTCTGAAAATAAATAAATTGGAAAAAAAATTCTCCAAATTACACAATACATGAATGCAGGCTTGTGTGTTATAAAAACACAGATAAGGCAGCAATCTGTGGTGTCAGAAATTTAAGTTGCTCTTTTCTTGCCTGTCCTATGTACACCACTACCCCACGCCCGACACCCTCTCTCCTTTCATTAGAATGAACTAATGATAACACTTCGGTGAACATCACCCTGGTGCTTTCTACACATTTATCTCTTCGTATATGCGACTGTAATATGGCTAGGCATTCAGATCTCAACTCAGTTCTTACCTCCTCAGAGGTCCCTCTCCCCATCACTCTTTAAACTCATAAAATTTTTTCCCCTAATTCTTATTACTACCCGAAGTTAATGTATAATTAACTTTTTTTTTTTTTTTTTGGTTCTTCTCTGTTGGTTTGAGATATAAGCTCTGTAAGCACAGGAAATTTGTCTTGCCCCCAATCATATTTCGAGGGACAGCCACATAGATGGGGCTCCGTAAACACCATTGAATGAATGGCTGTGTGTATCAATGTTTGTGTGCTCATATACATATGCATAAACATAGGTGCTTTCGGATTCTTTTTAACAGCAGTGGAATCCTGCTACACATACTTGCTATTCGTCTGCTTTGAGGTACTTCCCTCTCATTTTGGACGCACAGAGAACAAAGGACTTCCTATTCAATGCTGAATTCTCAAATATCCTATTTGATAATGTTAAAATAGTTTAAGTTGGGGGGAGAATCATGAACACTTAGAAAGTGTTGTTCCTATGTAGTGTTTTTTCCCTGTTTTTTAAAAATTATATTGGGAATTTGAACAAAAATAAATATCCAGTTTTTTTTTTAATTGAGTAGTGATCTATCATTTTAACAGTTTTGAGATTTAAAATTGGTCCTTAAATTACCAGCTTAAAACAGTGGCACAGGAGACCGGCTATCAATTTTTATTTTTGCTACTATTGTGCCCTCTTGTGGAATTACATGTAACTGACAGGCTCATTTTTGTGAAGTTTTTTTTAAAAAAGAGCAGAACGTAACCAACGTCATGACTACATCCACACGTGGTCCCCATTAACAACCTAGATTCCTCTGATCGGTTTAATCTTTGATCTCCATGCAGACAGAAGTCAGCCTGCCTCTGAGCCGGGCAAATCAATGATGGCTTTGTTTAGAATGACTCTCCTAGAATTCTGGCTCATCAAACTTGTATTCGGTCTTTGATTTCATCATCTCAGCTGTGTGGCCAACTGTTGTATCAGCATGCAGGACGTTTTCCACGGGCCTTGCGTTACTGAAGTTACTGAAGGTATCTGCTTTCTCTGGTGCATTCTGAGATAATGGCTCTCTCAGATCTTCCATCTGCTTCCATCCCTTTTGGCTTTCTTCCTCCTGTTATCAGATGTTGCAATCCCAGCCAGCAAGTACACACTATCTTTCCCTGTTGACTGTAGACATCCTGTTGGCCATGGCAACTGTCATTTAGAACAGGCTAGTTTTTTAGTCAGACAGTGCCTCCCTAGAGGATTCGTCCTCTGCTAGGGAGTTGCTGGAAACAGGATCATTGGGTTACCAGGAACTGTGGCTCTTCACAAGAATTGGAAGTTTTCTAAGAATGTTTTCCCTTTCCTTATATTTGAGGATCAAATCTAACCGACATTTACTGAGTATTTACTGGGTGCAAGGCTAGACACTCTTAGAAGTGCGGTAGCTTCAATCTTCTATGTTGCCTATGAAGGCACTTGCTCAAGCCCGGGTTGTAAGTATGTGCTTCTTTCCTTCCTGCCTTCGTTCATTTGTTCATTCCTTCCTTCCCTTTGTCCACCCATATAAATAGTTTTACAGAGTGCCTTAAAATTTTTTTAATTTATTTTTTTAATTAATTAAAAAATTTTTAAATTTATTTTTTATTTATTTGCAGCATAACAGTATTCATTATTTTTGCACCACACCCAGTACTCCATGCAATCCGTGCCCTCTATAATACCCACCACCTGGTACCCCAACCTCCCACACCCCCGCCACTTCAAACCCCTCAGATTGTTTTTCAGAGTCCATAGTCTCTCATGGTTCACCTCCCCTTCCAATTTCCCCCAACTCCCTTATTATTAGAACCAGGGGTACAGGTCTGTGAATTGCCACAGAGTGCCTTTTGTGAACCTGTACTGTGTGCTACTCCAGGTGCTGGAGACCAAAGATCTTTTTCCTGATTGAAGGTACATGCTAGTGGGAGAAGTAAAGAAATGGAACAAAGAAGTACATCAGGTAGTATTCTCAGTTCGAAGACAAGATAGGGGAAAAGCAAAGGGGGGGGGGTGGTGGAGCAATTTTAAATACAACAGCCATATTAAACAACAAAGCAAAGACATGTGTACTTTTGTTGTCCCCATTAACAGTGGAAGAATGGAAGGTTCAGGGGAGGAGGCATTTTGGAACACTTGGGTCATGTTTTGGTAATGGACAGGAGAAAACTCAAGCAAGAAGTAGAGTGGAATAATTATACTATAGAAGAAACTTGGGCTAACTTCAACCACCTCATTTGCAGAAAGGATACAAATCAGTACATTTCTCAGAGTTGTGAAGAGTCAATGGAATCCTAACCCTCAAGAGCCTCAAAGCATGTGTCAAGTGCAGGAGACACTGCATGATCTCTGGCCACCTATCATACATTCTTCTTTCAGGGCTATGGTCTGAAGATGTATCTTAAGCCCCTTTCTCAAACTATTTTCAACTGGCACCTCAAAGAAAGAAATGCATTTACATCACGACTCTAGCACAAGCATACGTAAATATATAAAACAGAAACAAAAATTTCAAAAATGGCATTTGCCCTTACTATAGGCAACGCATGCTCATTATACTCTTCTACTTTAATTTTTTTCAAAATCTGATCATAATCCACTGAATTAATTTGAAGAGTTACCAGTAAGTAATTTTCCACAATTTGAGAAATACAAGGATTGAAGTTAACAAAGGCTTGGTAAATAACTAAATGTAGGTAGGTAAACAGAGAGACAGACAGGAGGACAAATTTCCATGTCTCCCACCGCATTTCCTACTTTCTAACTAACCACCAATTCTAATTCTTTAACTTGCTTTTTTTTTTTTTTGGCTTTGTACCTTCATGTTGCTAAATAATATGCTTTAGTAACAGCTTTTTCTCTTAATCTATAGCACTTCTGACACCAAATGTGTCAATTCTCCAATCTGTGCAACGGCCTTATGTCCTTTGATTCAATTATGACACTAACTACTGGTTGGTGCAGACCTCATAGGGGAAGGACTCAGTCTGCCAAAACTGCCCCTCACTTCAGATGCCAATCATAGTACTTGGTTCTCACCCACACTTCTGCCTAATTTGGCTACAAGTACATGAGAGTTCCCATGATCTGCTCCTCAGGCTGGATGATTTGCTAGAATAGCTTAAAAAACACTCACTTTTATGGATTTATTATAAAGGATATAATAAAGGATATAGCTGAAGAGGTACAAGGGTAAGGTCCAGAGGGGTCCTGAGAACAGGAGTTCCATTCTCACAGAGCATGAGTTCCATTCTCACAGAGCATGGGCTATGCCACCATCCCAGCACACATATGTGTTTGCCAATCTGGAATCTCCTCAAGCCCCATACTTTACAGATTTTTATGGAGGCTTCATCACATGGATATGATAGTTTATTAACTCAATCTCTAATCTCCACCTCCCCTTCCCAGAGTTTGGGGAATAGGGTGGAAATTTCCAAGCTTCTAATCATGCCTTGGTCTTTCTGATGACCAGCCCCCATCCAGGAGCCCACCAAGAATTACTTCACTGGAACAAAAACCATTCCTCTCACCCAGGGAATTCCAAGGGATTTAGAAGCTTTGTATAAGGTGCTCCTAAACCCCAATTACTGAGAAAATTACAGACTTTTAGGAGCTGTATCAGAAAGAAGGTCAAAGACCCAATACTAGAATGAAATATATTCCTAGCATCCTTATCACTCAGAAAAATCATAAGAGTTTTAGGAGCTGTGTATCAATAACCAGAGGCAGAGCCCAAACATGTATTTCTTACCACGTCACACATGCCTTGTCTGGTGACTATATACTCTAGAAAATAATTTGGTTCCCTTTAACACAAACTCCCAACCCCACCATGCTTCTCAATACATATATTTCATTCCCCAATAGAGCATATCAAAATACCGATTGGATCAATATACAATGTTATCTTATCATGGCCATTTAAACACTATTTATAATCAAGCCATGGAGTGAACCACAATCCTTGACCTCTCCGTACAATTCTATTTTCCCTGGAATTAAGACTTGTCTTTTTTATGGTTAACATTTAGCTTGGTTTTATACATATGTAGCAAAGTTTATTCCACAGCTCCCTAAAAGGCTTCCATCAGATTGCAGTGCAGCTGTCACCTTCTTTGCCCTGAAACCTCTTTTATGTCTCTTTTGTGGGATTCCTGCCTTCCAGGGTCCCACATCTTCCTCTTTTTTGATGACCTCCTTCATTCATGGAGCAGTGTATCAGTAGCTCCCTGAGAGAAGACTCAGAGGAAGTAAATATATTAAAATTGTGCACATCTGCAAATGTCTTGATTTTATCCATATGATTGATTTGTATTTTATCTGGGTGTGGAATTCTAGGTTGGAAATGGTAATGCTCTGATGTATAAGGCATTGATCCAATATTTTACCAATTCCAATAATGCTGTTGAGAAATCTGGAGCCCTTCTGATTTCTGATCCTTTGGATGTGAAATCTCCTCCCCCCCCGCACTGGCACCTAACTTGATCTTTTCTCCCTATTGCTCTCAAAGTTCAAGTCCCTTCTTCCATTTGATCTAGAGTGCTGTTGAATCCCTTGAATTTTTCAGGCAGTTATTGCATTCTTCAGCTCTGTGATTTCTGTTTGGTACTTTCTTCTATCTTTTTGTTAAAATTTTGACTTCGTTAATTCATGGTTTTCTGACTTTGGTGAGCATCTTTATTGCTGTTACCTTTTTAATTAGGTAAATCACTTATCTCCATTTCATTAGGGTCTGTTTCTGGAGTTTTATCCTGTTTTTTTAAATTTGGAACATATTCCTCTATTCCCTCATTTTCATTGACTCTCTGTGTTGGTTTTTGTGCATTAGGTAAAACAGTCACCTCTCCCAGTCTTGACAAAGTGATCTTGTATAGGAGATGAAGCTTTTCAGTCAACCTCAAACTAAGCTGTCCCTCAAGGCTTTGTGATGATTCACGCCACCTTCTTTGTTAGGAGTTCCCAGTAGTTGACAGTGTGCTAAGACCCATTTCAATGTAGGTGGTATGGGTATTTTCTTGCTTGCCAAATATGTAGGAATCACTCAGTTAGTTTCTAAATTTCTTTCAGAGGGAATTGTTCCAGGTGTAGGGGTAGCTTCAGTGTGTCCATGAGAGGAGGTGAGTTCATGAGTTTTCTATGTTTCCATCTTGGCCTGGAACCCTGAAAGTTGAAGCCAATTTACCTGATGCTGTCTTTTTTTTTTTTTTTTTTTAATGTGATAGTCTTTTGATGGGTTCCCTAAATCTGGAAATCTATATCTTCTTGTTCTTAGAAATTTTCTTGAATTAATTTCAAGGCTGATTCCAACCCTTTGTGTACAGTTCTCTCTTTCCAGAATTACTGTTGTTCAGATGTTGAATCTGTCCTCTGTCTATTCATTTCTCTATTCCCCGTCTCATTGATTTTTATTGTTTATTACTCCAAATAATTTCTTCAACTTTTTCTGCAGTTTTTCAATTGAGTTGCTCATTTCTTTCTTTCTTTCTTTTTTAAAGATTTTATTTATTTATTTGACAGAGAGAGAAATCACAAGTAGGCAGAGAGGCAGGCAGAGAGAGAGGGAGAAGGGGGCTCCCCGCTAAGCAGACAGCCCGATGCGGGGCTCGATCCCAGGACCCTGAGATCATGACCTGAGCTGAAGGCAGAGGTTTAACCCACTGAGCCACCCAGGCACCCCGAGTTGCTCATTTTTGCTACCACATTTGAATCATAAACATTTTGGTTTTAGTCTTTAAATGTTTCTTTCTTTCTTTTTCTTTTTCTTTCTTTTTTTTTTTTAGAATCCTATGCTTCTCCATGTAATATCTTCTTTTATTTCTCTGAGGATACTAATGACAATTTCTTTAGAAGCTGTATTTATCTTGCATAGATTATTTGCTCTAAGTGGATGTTTTCTCTTTGCTTGTTTTGACCTCTGTCTTTCCTGTTAGAGGGCTTCTTCAAATGTCTAGTGATTTCTGGATTTCCATTAGTATTTAAGAGTCACTTGAAAGCATGTAGAGGGGACTTGTCAGCTGTGTGCTTCAGTGTAGCAAGTACTGGCTGTGTCGCGCTGACAGGGAATCCCCTGATATTAGTGTCCTTAAATTCCCACAGATATTTCTTTCAAATCCCTGCCTAAAAGGTATAATTTTCCTTGCAAGGTTCTGGGAACTATGTATGAGTAAAGTGTCTGGAGTCTTAACATTCATATGTAAGTTGTTGGGTTTTTTTTAAGATTTATTTATTCATCTTAGAGAGAGAGAGAGCATGCGTGTGAGTTGGGGGAGGCGCTTAGGAAGAGGTAGAGAGAATGTCAAGCAGATGCCACACTGAGCATGGAGCCTGAAATGGGACCCGATCACACAACCCCAAGATCATGATCTGAGTAGAAATCAAGAGTCGGATATCCAACCGACTGAACCAACCCACTGCCCCATATTTAAGTTTTTGATTGAATCTCATTTCAACACAATGCCCTCAGTTGTGCCTTTATTTCCCTAGTCCAGAGATATTCTGTTTTACCTTCTCTGGAAACAAAACCTCCAGTCTTTTGCCCAGGGTAGGAGTGAAGCAGATTCCCAGTTACATGGTATAAAACATGCAATCTGGGAGTCTAACTGCTCCTTAAAGACACTTGAACCAAACCCCATGATTTTAGGTTCATCTTTACTGCCACTTCTGACATATCTGGTGCCACCAAATCACTGGTCTTTTGTGGGTTGTGTCATGTAACTCAATTACTTCTAGGCTTCCCTCACTGCTGGTTAGAGATACAGATGCCTCAAAGTAGCTAAGTTGGTTGCGACCATTCAAAATATATTTTGAGCCTTAATTGCATCCTCTCCTGTTCTTTTGTCTTTGACTAGAATGTTTATGCACTTTAAAAAATGAATTATGAATTTAAGTATAGTTTTAGGAAAGAATGAATTTCAATGCAAATATTTTGCTTGCCATCTCTAACCAAACCCAAGCCGAGGTGACTAAACTTCTCTCCCATTCTCAGAGCCCCTAACATCCTTTCAAGCAAATCTTCTGATTAACTCACCCTGAGTAAATTATGATTGCTTGAAACCAAAGAATCATGTTACAATAGGTAATCAACAAATATTAATGTTGATTTTTATACTGTGCTTCATAACAAACATGGTGATTCCAGAACTACTAGGATGGTAATCATGTTGGGGACAAAAAGACAATTAACTACAATGTGTCTGATATTTTAATAGTAGTGTTTTCTGCTGGCACATGTTATAATTGTCCTGTGTTGGTTATGTCTTGGCTAACTAGACCAAAAAAAAATTTTCTTGCTATTAGTCAAGATAAGGTCCTTTTGGGAAAAAAGTTAATAATCTCAGTAGTTTCATGCCACATATCAGTCCTCATAATAATAGCAAGTATAATAAAAATAGCAACTCACACTTACTATGTGCCAGACACAATCTTTAAGGGTGTTAAATATATTAGCTAATTTAAATTTTCACAACACTATTGTGTCACTTGGTAATATTCTTATTCCCATTTTACAGATGAATAAATTAAGGCAAATAAAATTTCCCAAGTTTACAAAGTGGTAAATGATAGAAGCATGAATTCAGATCTGAACATATGTGGGCTGTTTTAGAGTCTGTGGGTTTTGTTTGTTTGTTTGTTTGTTTCTTTGAGAGAGCAAGCAAGCATGAGCAGGGGAGGGAAGGGGCAGAGGAAAACAGAAAGAATCTTAAGCAGGCTGCACACTCAGTGCAATGAGAGGCTTGATTTCATGACTCTGAGATCATGACCTGAGCTGAAACCAAGAGTCAGACATTAAACTGACTAAGCCAAACAGGCACACCCACAGTCTGTGGTCTTAACAACCACATCACACTGTCTCTGTATGTTTCAAATTAATTTCTATCTCCATTAAGTGCTTCCTAGTACCATGGCTATTAAGTTTCTTAAAGGCCCTGTTATTTCTGTGTGTGCGTGTGTGTGTGTGTGTGTGCGTGTGTGTGTGTGTGTGTGTGTGCGTGTGTATTCCTCATCTTAACAGTAAAATAACTTTCTGAAGAAAAAAGTGTTACAAAACTAGCTATACTTTTTTTAAGATTTTATTTATTTATTTGAGAAAGAGAGTGTTGCAGCGGGGTGGGTGGATGGGTGGTGGGCGGGGAGGAAGAGAAGCCTACACGGACTCCACACTGAGTACAGAACCCACTACCGAGCATGGCCTGGGCCTCAATCCCATTACCCTGAGATCACAACTGGACCCCAAATCAAGAGCTGCTCAAATGACTGAGCCACACAGGTGCCAGAACTATGCATTCTTAAGTCAGATAGTTATCTACTGTCTGTCCTCTCTAGCATATCTTCTTTCATCTTCTGACAAGAACAACACTCCTTTCTATGAAAAAACCCAATCTCTGAGGGTAGAACATTCAGAAACCTCAGAGTTTCTGAAAAGGTGGGGACCCCTCTTGCCCATGGATTAGAATGTGATTTGACTTGGGCTACCCAGAGTATCTTTTTTTTTTTTTTTTAAGATTTTATTTATTTATTTGAGAGAGAGAGACAGTGAGAGAGAGCATGAGCGAGGAGAAGGTCAGAGAGCGAAGCAGACTCCCCATGGAGCTGGGAGCCTGATGTGGGACTCGATCCCAGGACTCCAGGATCACGCCCTGAGCCGAAGGCAGTCGTCCAACCAACTGAGCCACCCAGGCGTCCCTACCCAGAGTATCTTATCTTTCTGGCTGTAACAATTGTTCAGGGATGAGCACATGAGCTGTGTAGGGCCAATCACAATATACTCCAAGATTTTTATGACAGTTATTAAGTACAATGCTTTTGTTTTCTCTTATAGCAGCTTTACTGAAATCTAATTTACATATCAATTCATCCATTTAAAGTGAATGATTCAATGGTTTTTAGTATATCACAGAGTTGGGCAACATCATCACAAACTAATTTTAGAACATTTTCAGCACCTCAAAAAGAAATTCTGGACACATTAGCAGTCAGTCCCTATTTTCCCCAACCTGATTAGCCCTAGCTAGGCAAGCACTAATCTACTTTTTATCTCTATAAATAGCTTTGCCTATTTAGGACATTTCATATGAATGGAATCATATCGTATGTGATGTTTGTGAATGGCTCCTTTCACTTAGCACACCCATCCTGTAATGGGTATCAGTGCTTCTCTATTTACTGCCAAGTACAATCCATTTCATGAACAGACTACATTTTATTTATCCAGTCAACAGTTGATGGATATTTGGGCTATATCCATCTTTTATGGGGGTCTATTTATAAATATTTGTGTACATGTGTTTTCATTTCTCTCCATTAGCTAGAAGTGGAGTCGTTGAGTTATCCAGCAACTCTAGGTTTAATCTTTTGGGGGGAATGGCAGACCGTTTTCCAAAGCAGCTGTACCAGTTCATGTTCTCACCAGCAGTGCACAAGGTTTCCAGTTTGTCCACATCCTTGCCAACATGTGCTATAATGTCTTTTTGATTTCAGCCATCCTCATGGTGTGAAGTGGCATCTCAGCATGGTTTTGATTTCACTCCCCTGATGGTTAATGATGTTGAGCATCTTTTCATGTGTATATTTCTCCTTTTTATATCTTCTTTGGAGACATGACCATTCAAATCCTTTGCCCATTTTTTAATTGGGCTATTTATCTTTTAACTATTGAGTTGTAAGAGTTATTTATACATTCTAGATCAAGTCCCTTTACGGATATGTGATATGCAAATATTTTCTCCCATTCTGTGGATACTTTCCTGATGGTATTATTTGAAGCACAGAAGTTTTCAACTTAAATGTAGTCCAAATTACCCAGTTTTTCTTTTATTGCTTGTGTTTTTAGTATCATATCTAAAAAAACAAAAACAAAAACAAAACAGAAAAACACTGTCTAATAGAAGATCGTGAAGATTTACTCCCATGTTTTCTTCTAAGACTTTTATATTTTTAGCTCTAATATTTAGGTCTTTGGTCATTTCAATCAATTTTTGAATATGGTTTGAGGTAGGGAATACAACTACATTCTTTTGCATGTGGATAACCACTTTTTTTTTGGCACTCTTTGTTGAAACAATTACTCTTTCCCCATTGAATTACTCTGTAACATACAGTTTTTTTCTGGACTCAATTCTCTTCCATTGGTCTCTATATCTATCCTTATGCCAGTACTGCACTGGCTTGGTTACTGTACCTTTGTAGTAAATTTTGAAATCAGAAAATTAGAGCCTTCCAACCTTGCCCACCTCTCCCAAGATAGTTTTGAATATTCTGGGTCCCTTGAATCAATCTCCCTCCCCTCTCCTTTTCTTTTTTCTTCCTCCCTTCCATCCCTTCCTTTCTTTTCTTTCCCCCTCTCTCCTCCTCCCTCCCTCCCTCCTGTCCTCTCTTTCTCCCTTTCTCTGTTTCTTTCTTTCTTTCTTTCTTTCTTATAAAGATTATTTTTTAAAAGCAGTTTTAGGTACACAATAAAATTAAGAGAAGGTACAGAGATTTCTCCTATACCCCGTCTCTACACATGCATAGTTTCCCCTATTATCAACCTCACTTACCAGAATGTTATATTTCTTAGCAAGGATGAACCTACATTAACACATCATAATCACCCAGAGTCCATACTGTACATTAGGGTTCACTTTTTGTGTTGTACATTCTATGGGTTTGGACCAATGTACAGTTACATATAGTCATCATAATATCATATAGAGTACTATCACTACCCTTAAAATCCTTGGTGGACCCCCTGTTCATCCTTTCCCAGGCTATCCTTCCACCAGGCAAACACTTTCATTGCTCCATAGCTTTGCCTTTTCCAGAATGTCATATAATTGGAATCATACAGGTTTAGCTTTCTCATATTGGGTTCTTTCGCTTAGTAATATGCATTTAAGTTTCCTCCATGACTTTTCATAACTTAACAGCTTGATTCTTTTTCAGCACTGAGTAACATCGCATTATCTAGATGTGCCACAGTTTCTTTATCCACTCCTCTGCTGTGGGACATCTTGGTTGCTTCTAAGTTTTCACAACTGTCTAAAACTGCTATAAACATTCAAGCAGAGGTTACTGTGTGGACAAAATTTTTCAGCTACTTTGGGTAAATACCAAAAAGTGCAACATCTGGTTCCCATGGTAAGGGTGTGTTTCATTTTTTAAGAAACCACCAAACTATCTCCCAAAGTGACTGCACCATTTTGCATTCCCACCAGCAAAGCATGAGAGCTCCTGCTGGTCCACATCCTCATCAGCATTTGGTGTTGTCAGTGTAGTGGAATCTTATTATTGTTTTAATTTGCACTGATGATATATGATATGGAGCCTCTTTTCATGTGCTTATTTGCCAACTGTATAATTCCTTGATTAGGGGGTTTGGGTCCATTTTTAAATCAGGTTGTTTATCTCTTATGGTTGAGTTTTAAGAATTCTTTGCATATTTTGGATAACAGTCCTTTATCAGAAAAGTCTTTTGCAAATATTTTCTTCAAGTTTACAGCTTGCCTTCTCATTCTCTTGATATTGTCTTTCAGAGAGCAGAAGTTTTAAAATTTAATGAAGTTCAGCTTACCCATTATTTCTTTCATGGATCATGTCTTTGGTGTTACATCTAAAAAGCCATCACCATACCCAAGGCTATCTAGGTTTTCTCCTATGTTATCTTCCAGGATTTTGTTTTGTTTTGTTTTAAAATATTTTTATTTATTTATTTGACAGACAGAGATCACAAGTAGGCAGAGAGGCAGGCAGAGAAAGAGGAAGAAGCAGGCTCCCTGCTGAGCAGAGAGCCTGATGCGGGGCTCGATCCCAGGACCCTGAGATCATGACCTGAGGTGAAGGCAGAGGCTTTAACCCACTGAGCAACCCAGGCGCACCTCTTCCAGGAGTTTTATAGTTTTGCACTTTATATTTCAATGATGATCCATTATTTTTGTGAACTGTGTAAGGTTTGTATCTATATTTATAATTTTGTTTATGGATATCCAGTTGTTCTAGCACCATTTGGTGAAGAGACTATCTTTGTTCTACCATATTATTCCTTTGTCAAAGATCAGTTGACTATATTTATGGGGGTCTATTTATAAGCTTTCTATTCTGTTCCACTGATTATTTGTCTATTCTTTTGCCTATTCCACTCCATTTTGATCACTATAGCTTTACAGTAAGTCTTGAAGTTGGGAAGCATGAACCACCCAACTTCGTTCTTTTCCTTCAATATTATGTGGGCTATTCTGAATCTTTTAACTGCCCATATGAAATTCAAAATCAGTTTGTTGTTATCCGTATGATAACTTGGTGGGATTTTGATTGGGATTGTGTTGAATCTATAAATCAATTTGGGAAAGAGTGATATCTTGACAATATTGAATAATCCTATCCTATTAAGGTCCTAAAGCTTACTTTTAAAGATCCATTTAGTATGATATTAGCTGTAGAGTTTTTTTGTGTGTGTGTGGTTTTTATCAAGTTGGTAATGTTTCCTTTAATTCCTAGTTTATGGACAATTTTTTTATCGTGAATAAATTTTGGATATTGTCAATTTTTTTTTCTGCATCTATTGATAAGATGACATGATTTTCCTCTTAGCCTGATGGTGTGGTGAACTTCATTAATTGACTTTTTAATGCCAAACCAGCCTTGCATACCTAGGATAAATCCCACTTGGTCATGGTGTATAATTCTTTGTATGCTTTTTAAAAATTTGATTTGCTAATATCTTGTTGAGTATTTTTACATCTATGTAAGAGCTACTAGTCTGTAGCTTTCTTTTCATAATATGTCTGTCTGGTTTTGCATTAGAGGAATGGTGGCCTCACAGAATGGGTTAGAAGGTATTCCCTCTTCTTCTATCCTTTTGAAGAGATTATAGAGAATTGGTATAACTTCATCCTTAAATGTCTGACAGAATTCACCAGCCTGTCTTTGTTTGTAAGGTCATTAATTATTAATTTAATTTTTAAAATTTCTTTTTTAAAGATTTATTTATTTCAGAGAGAGAGAGAGAATGCATGCACATGGAAGAGACGCAGAGGGAGAGAATCTTCAAGCAGACTCCCCAGTGAGGGCCCAATCCCAAAACACATGAGATCATGACCTGAGATGAAACCAAGAGTTAGACACTCAACTGAATGAGTTACCCAGGCATTCCTGATTCAGCTTCTTTAATAGACTTAAGCCTGTTCAGATCATCTATTTTTTTTGTGAGACTTTTGATAGTTTGTGTCTTTCAAGGAACCGATCCATTTCATTTAACTTACCATTTGTGGTCATGGAGATGTTAGTACTTTTTAAAATTATACTTTTAATGCCCATCAAAAGGAATCTATAATAACTTTTATTTCTAATATTAATTTGTGTCCTCTCTGCTTTTATTTAGTTAGTCTGGCTAGAAGCTTACTTATGTTATAGTCCCTTGGATTTCCGTATGGATTTTATGATAAGCTGGGCGCTTTCTGCAGGGAAGCCAACTGGGATTTTGCTAAAGGCTGTACTAAATATACAGACAATGGTGAGGACTAAAGCCATCTTAACAATATTGAGTCTTTTGACCTATTAATATGAGCCTTCTTTCCACTGACTGGACTCTAATTTCTTTCAACAACTCTTATAATTTTCAGAGTACAACTTTTGTATTCAATTTGTTAAATTTATTATTTTATTATTTTTATTATTATAAATAATAAATTGTTTTTAAAATTTTATTTCTGGATTGCTTGTTGCAAGTATTTAGAAATAAAATTGCTTTTGTGTCTTGGTCTTGTATCTGGCAACCTTACTAAATTTTATTAGTTTTCCTCATTTTTAGAATGGATTCCCTAAGATTTTCTATGTATGATACGATGCCATTTGAAAATAGAGATAGTTTTACTTCTTTCTTTCAAATCACAGTTCAGTCTATTCTGTTTTCTTGCTTGAACGCCCTGACTAAAACTTCCAATGCAATGATGAACAGAAATTTTGAGAGCATATAACTTTTTTTTTTAAGATTTTATTTATTTGTCAGAGAGAGAGAGAGAGAGAGAGAGAGCGAGCACAGGCAGACAGAGTGGCAGGCAGAGGCAGAGGGAGAAACAGGTTCCCCACCAAGCAAGGAGCCCGATGTGGGACTCGATCCCAGGACACTGGGATCATGACCTGAGCTGAAGGCAGCTGCTTAACCAACTGAGCCACTCAGATGTCCCAAGATATAACTATTTTTCTGATCTTAGAGGTAAAGTATTCAGTCTTTTACGGTTAAATACAATGCTAATTGTAAGGTTTTTGTAGATGCCCTTCATCAGGTTGAGAGAGTGCTCTTCTATTCCTAGGGTTGAAAGTTTTTATCACAAAAGTATATTCGATTTTGTCAAATTTGATTCTGAATCTATTGAGATGTTCATGACATCTTTAATCTGTTTACATGTTACATTACATTAACTGATTTTAACAGGTTAAACCAACTTTGTGTTCCTGGGAAAAATTCTACTTGGTAATGGTGTAAAATCTTATTTTGAGTTGCTGGATACTATATAGTAGAGGATAGATATATAGTTGAGGATATATATATATTTGTTGAGGATTTTTTCCATCTACATTCATGAGTAATTGCTCTGTAGTTTTCTTTTCTTGTGATGTCACTATATGGTTTTGTTAACAGGTTAACATGTGGCCTAATATAATAATTCGTAAATATTCACTTCTTTTCTGTTTTATTAATTAATTAATTACTTTTTAAGAGAGGGAGGGAGAGTCGGGGGGATGGGCAAAGGGAGGGGGAAAGAGAGAATCTTAAGCAGACTCCACGCCTAATACAGAGGCTGACAGAGCACCTCATCTCATGACCC
Source organism: Neogale vison (assembly GCF_020171115.1). Classification (NCBI taxonomy): domain Eukaryota; kingdom Metazoa; phylum Chordata; class Mammalia; order Carnivora; family Mustelidae; genus Neogale; species Neogale vison. The sequence continues at coordinate 184,314,676 of NC_058096.1, forward strand.
TGAGATCATGACCTGGGCTGAAATTAAGGATCAGACGCTTGATGAATAAGCCACCCAGGCACCCCTCTGCTTGTTTGTTTGTTTGTTTTTAAGAGATTGGAAAAAACTGGCACTAATTTTTCTTTTTTAAGATTTTATTTATTTATTTGACAGACATCACAAGTAGCAGAGAGGCAGGCAGAGAGAGAGAGAGAGGAGGAAGCAGGCTCCCCGATGAGCGGAGAGCCCGATGCAGGGCTCGATCCCAGGACCCTGGGATCACGACCTGAGCCAAAGGCAGAGTCTTTAACCCACTGAGCCACCCAGGTGCCCCGGTACTAATTCTTTAAATGTTTGGTAAAACTCACCAATGAAGCCATCTAGTCCTGAACTTTTTTTCATGGGTTTAAAGAAAACTACTAATTCGAAGTTGTCCATTTCCTCTAATTATCATTCAGTTATTTACAGTATTGCTTTACAATTATTTTTTATATCACTAATGTTAGTATTTGTCTTCCTCTTTCATTTCTGACTCCAGTAATTTGAGTCTTTTCTCTCGTGCTCAGTCGAGCTAGAGGTTTGTCAATTTTTTTTAAAAAAAGATTTTATTTATTTATTTGCAAGAGAGAGTAAGAGTGGGGGGCGGACGCAGGCAGAGGGAGAGGGAGAAGCAGGCTTCCCATTGAGCAGGGAGCCCAACTCCAGGCTCTATCCCAGAACTCTGAGATCATGACCTGAGCTGATGGCAGATGCTTAACCAACTGAGTCACCTAGGTGTCCCTGTCAATTTTGTTGATATTTTCAAATAATCAACTTACAAGTCTGTAATTATCCTCTATTCTTTTTCTATTATCTACTTCCTTATTTTTTTACTCTAATCTTTACTATTTCCTTTCTTGTTCTTTCTTGGATTTTGTTTGGTCTTCTTTTTAAAGTATCTCAGGTAGAAAGTTAAGTTACTGATTTAGAATCTTTCCTCATTTGTAAGGTAGCAGTTTACAACTATAAATTTCAATGTAAGTACTGCTTTAGCTGATCTCGTAAGTTTTGGTATAAATATTTTCATTTTCACTTATCTCCAAGTATGTTCCTGGTTTTGTTTGTTTGTTTTTAAGTAGGTCTACTCCAGGGACACCTGGTGGCTCAATCGTTAAGAGTCTGCCTTCTGCTCAGGTCATGATCCCAGGGTCCTGGGATCGAGTCCTGCACTGGGTTCCCTGCTTAGCAGGGACCCTGCTTCTCCCTCTCCTGTTTCCCCCTGCTTGTGTTCTCTCTCTCTCTCTCTCTAATAAATAAATAAAATCTTTAAAAAGATTTTTTGCATGCAGCCCAACATAGGGCTTGAACTCATGACCCTGAGATCAAGACCTGAGCTGGTAATGGTATAAAATCTTATTTTGAGTTGCTGGATTCTATCTAATAGAGGATATATATAGTTGAGGATATATATACAACTGAAATCAAGAGTCAGACACTCAACCAACTGAGCCAGCCAGGCACCCCATATTTCAAAATATTTTTTTTTAAAGGATTTATTTATTTATTTATTTATTTATTTATTTGACAGAGAGAGAGAGAGATCACAAGTAGGCAGAGAGGCAGGCAGAGAGAGAGAGAAGGAAGCAGGCTCCCGGCTGAGCAGAGAGCCCGATGCGGGACTCGATCCCAGGACCCTGAGATCATGACCCGAGCCGAAGGCAGCAGCTTAACCCACTGAGCCACCCAGGCGCCCTCAAAATATTTTCTAATGTCTTCTGTAATTTCTTCTTTGACCTACTGGTTATCTAGGAGTGTGTTGTTTAATTTCCACTTCTCTGTGAGCTGCCCAAATTTCTTTCTGTTATTGACTTCTAATTTCATTCCACTGTGGTCAGAGAACATATTTTGCATGACTTCAGTCCTTTCAAATTCATTGAGGCTTGTTTTATGGCCTAACATATGGTCTATCCCAGGAATGTTCCATATGCACTCAAAAGAATGTGTGTTCCACTGGTGTGGGGTGGAGTGTTCTATGGATGTCTGTTGGTCCAGTTGGTTTAAACTGTTGTTCAAGTCTATTTCCTTGTTGATGATCTATCTATTGTTTAACTAATATGTGGGACATTAAACTCTCCCATTAATATTGGTGGATTGCCTATTTCTCCCTCTAATTCTGTCAATTTGGGCTTCATGTACTTGGGGGCTCTGTTTGTTAGGTGCATATATATTTATAACTGTTTTATCTCCTTTGTGGATTAACATTTTTAGCATTTAATGTGCTTGTTTTTCCTCTAATAATTTTTTTTGTTCTATTTTGTCTGATATTAGTATAACCACTCCAGTTTTCTTGTGGTTGCTGTTTGGTTGACATCTTTTTCCATCTTTTTGCTTCCAACCTGTTTGTATATTAGGAACCTAAGGAATGTCTCCCATAGATAGCACATATTTGGGATTTTATTTTTCTATCAACTATTTCTGGCAATTTCTGCCTTTTGATTGTTTTATCCATTCTTATTCAATGTTACTGATGTAGTTGAATTTACGTCTGTCATTTTCCTTATGTCTCATGTCTTTTTTGTTTTTCTGTTCTTCCTTCACTTTTGCACTGAGTGGATATTTTATAACATAGCATTTTAATTCAGTGACTTGTTTTTACCATATTTTTCCTCAGTGGTTGCTCCTGGACTTACCATAGATGTCTTATCAAAAAAACCCTTCAGATTTATATTAACTTAATTCCATGAGTTATACAAATGTTCGTTCTATTTATCTCTATTCTCTTGTCTCCATTTTTTGATGTCATTGTTGAACATATTACAGCTATACATGCTATAAATCCCAAAATTTATTGTTATAAATGCTGCTTCATGTAACTATGTGTTTTAAAGAAGATGAAAGAGGAAGGAGAGCAAGGATATATTTATGGAGTTTGTTATATTAACATCATTTTTTATTTTTTTTATTTGTTCCTGTGGATTTGAGTTACTATCTGGTATCATTGTCTTATCTCACACAACTTTCTTCTACTCCAACTTCCTTTGTGCTATTATATATATCTTAAATATATTACATTTCTATGTTACAGTCCCAACAATACAGTTATATAAATATTGTCTTATACAATTGTTTTTAAAATCAACTGAGAGAATAAAGGATAAGAAATATTCACCATAGGGGTACCTGGCTGGCTTAGTTGGTAGGGTATGCGACTCTTGATCTCAGGGTTGAGAGTTCAAGCCCCACACTGGGTGTAGAGGTTACTAAAAAATAAAACCCGAAGGGGTGCCTGAGTAGCTCAGTCAGTTGAGTGTCTGACTCTTGATTTTGGCTCAGGTTATGATCTCAGGGTCATGAGATCAAGCCCCATGTTAGGCTCTGTGCTCAGCGCTGAGTATGCTTGAGATACTCTCTGTTCCTCTCTCTCTCTGCCCCTCCCCCTGCTTGTGCTCTCTAAATAAATAAATAATAAATAGGTAAATAAAGTCTTAAAAAATAAAATAAAATTTAAAAAAGAAATATTCATTATAATGTTTTGTATATAATTGCCTTTACTTATGCTCTTTTTTAAATTTTTAAAAAAGATTTTATTTACTTATTTGAGAGAGAGAGTGATCAGACAGAAAGAGTAACAGTCAGAGAGGCAGGCAGAGAGAAAGGGGAAAGCAGGCTCCCTGCTGAGCAGAGAGCCTGATGTGGGGCTTGATCTCAGGACCCTGGGATCATGACCTAAGCTGAAGGCAGAGGCTTAACCCACTGAGCCACCCAGGTGCCCCTTATGCTCTTTTTAAAAATATGATTTTGAATTACTGTCTGGAGTCATTTCCTTTCAGCCTAAAGAATTCCTTAGTATTGCTTGTAAACCATTTGTGCTAGCAACAAATTATCTCAGTTTTCTTTACCAGGAATGACTTGATTTCACCTTTTTTTTTTCCTCCTGCAAAAAAGCTTTATTGGTTCCATTTCATCCATGGCTTCGGAGAGGGATCCTGGGTGGCTAAAAAGCTGCCTAGTCATTATAGTAAGAGGCCCAGGCACAAGCCCAGCACCAAGGCGATGCCAGAGGGGCCCCTCAAAGGCTGCTGGATTTCAGAGGGCTTAGTCATGCTTGATGGAGAGCCTTTTAAATAGAATGCATTGCCAGCACAGTGTGGGGGCCAACCAGCCTACGGACATTAGGCAGGTGATTATCCATCTTCTTGGTAAGTTTCACCTCCTCAGCTAGGAAGTGGTTCTCCAGGAAGTCACAGAGGTGGGGGCTCTGCCTGGACAGAATCCAGGGCATGAAGATCCGAAAGGGCCTGGTTCAGGTTCTTCTCTAGAACCAGAAGCCATCTTTGGATGGTTTCTGCATGCCTGGGAAGAGGGCACAGCTGCCACACTGGTTTTTCATTTTCAAGAGATGCTCAGTGCCCTCACCTCTCCTTAGCTAACTTGTGGAAGAAGGGGCCCATGTCCTCCAGAGCCACGTCTTCACAGTAGAAATAGAGGCCCAGAGAGAGACCAGTGTAGGAGGCCAGCAGATGCAAGCTGACCAAGCAGCTGACAGCAGCCTCCACCTCTGCAGAATAATTCTGAAAAACCTGGGAGCTCACGGTTCATTGGTAATAAGGAGAGAAGCTCAAAATAGGGTATTGGCTGGTCCCGGGGCAAAGGGTGGCAGAAAAGATGACTCTAGAGAAAGACCAGAAAAAAGGTTGGAGGGTGACAACCTGGGTCTGTTCTATCCAAACATTGAAGGAAGACACAGATCTGCAGAACCACTGGGTACACTCCTTTTATTCCACCTTCATTTTTAAAATAGTTTGGCTACAAGGCACCTGGGTGGCTCAGTCACTTAAGCGTCTGCCTTTGACTCAGGTCACGATGTCAGAGTCCTGGGATCAAGTCCTGTGTCAGGCTCAGTGGGGAACCTGCTTCTCTCCTGCCTATCGCTCTGCCTACTTGTGTTCTTTTTCTCTCTGTCAAACAGATAAATAAATAAAATCTTTTTTTTTCAAATAAATAAAATCTTAAAAAAAATAATTTTGCTAGATGTAAGATTTTGGGTAGACAGTCCCCCCCCACCTTTTGGCACTTCAACTATGTCATCCCATGGCCTTCTGCCCTCAACAAGTATCTGATGAGAAATTTGCTGTTAATCTTAAAGAAGTTCCTTTGTATGTAACAAGTTGTTTTTCTATTTCTGCTTTTAAGACTTTATCTCTGTCTTTCAGGATTTTTTATTATGATTTATCTCCATGTGGATCTCTTTGAGTTTATCTTAGAATTCTTTGAACTTTGATGTATACATTATTTTTCATCAAATTTGCAAGTTTTCAACCATTATTTCTTCAAATAGCTTTTTCCTATTCCTTTCTCTTCCTGTTCTCCTTCTGGCACTCTCATCGTGCATATGCTGTGTGCCTGATGTTGTTGCATATTTCTCTCAGTCTCTGTTCAACTTTATTCATTATTTTTCCCTATTCCTTGGATTGAGTGAACTTTATTGATTATCTTCAAACTTACCAATTCTTTCTACTTTAATTTCAAATCAGCTGTGAGGTCCTTTAATGATTTTTCACTTCAATCATTGTACCTTCTAATTCCAGAATTTCCAATTAGCTCCTTTTAAAAATAATTTTCAACTCTTTGTTGACATTCTTGATCTCATGGAACACTGTCATCATATCTTACTTTACTTTTTTTAAATTTAAATTCAATTAGTCAATATATAGTACATCATTAGTTTCAGATGTAGTGTTCAATAATTCATCAGTTGCATATAACACCTATTGCTCAGCACATAATGAGGCCTCCTTAATTAATTTACTTCTTCAACCACGGTTTCCTCTTGTTGCTTGAATGTATTTATGGTGGCTACTTTGAAGTCTTTTTCTATTTGTGTGTGTGTGTGTGTGTGTGTATGTGTGTGTGTGTTTATGTGTGTTAGATTACTTTTAATTACTGACAGCTGGGGAGGGGTGGGGCCTGTGCAGTGGTGGTGTCACTACCCCCCTCGTCAGACCTTCAGGAACCAGGCCAGTGCCCACAGGTCCTGAGCCCATGCCAGCAGACCCCAGTGTTGTACTCTGTCCTCCAGGGATAAGACTCCAGCAAAGGATGAAATATTTTTCACTAAATCTGACATCTGGGTCCTATCACAGGCATCTTCTATTGCTTGCATTTTTTCCCCATGAATGAGTCACACTTTCCTGTTTCTTTGAACACCTCATACTTTTTTGATGAAAAAATCTGGATAATATATTTAGCATGTTAATAAATGATAGCATGACAATATAGCCTAGGATATGTTAGGTCATATATTTAAGCAACTCCAGCCTATAGGGCTTATTGATGTTGTTTGCTCAAGTATTTGTTCAGTATCTTGTCTGGACTATTTTAGTGAGGTCCATTTCACCCACTGCATGCAGCCTCTGATGTTGTTCCTCAGTGGGTGCAGCTTTGGGCAGGCATACAGTCACCCTGAAATGACAGTGGTTTTATCACCTATCTTTCACTGACACTTTCTCCAATTTTTCTGTTAAACTGTCTGTCGCTGTTGGTATTACACCCAGCTATTAGCCTCCATGAATTGCCAGCTGATTGCTTTATTGTTTTTGAGGCACAAATTGCTTCTGCACCTGCTACAATTAAATTTAGGCTCATTTGCAGGATTAAACTTTAAGGAAATTAAAGGCCAGTCTTTGAACATTGTTCTGCCACCACGAAGGTGCTTTTTGATCTGTCTCTTTCCCCGGTTCTCCTTTATAAATGAGCCAGCCTCTGTTTTAGTTTCTCTTTTTTTTTTTTTTTTTAAAGATTTTATTTATTTGACAGAGAGAGAGAGAGAGATCACAAGTAGGCAGAGAGGCAGGCAGAAAGAGAGGAGGAAGCAGGCTCCCGGCCGAGCAGAGAGCCCGATGCAGGGCTCAATCCCACGACCCTGAGATCATGACCTGAGCCGAAGGCAGAGGCTTTAACCCACTGAGCCACCCAGGTGACCCTGTTTTAGTTTCTTGCTCTCCTGAAGCTACCATCTTCCTCTTAATTATGGAACCTGCAGAACATTGGCCACATTTGCCTGGAACTTCAACTCTGTGATGCAGAGATGAAAACTGCTGATGAGGGGTGCCTGGGTGGCTCAGTGGGTTGAGCCGCTGCCTTCGGCTCGGGTCATGATCTCAGGGTCCTGGGATCGAGTCCCGCATCAGGCTCTCTGCTCAGCAGGGAGCCTGCTTCCTTCTCTCTCTCTCTCTCTCTCTGACTGCCTCTCTCTCCGTCTACTTGTGATCTCTCTCTGTCAAATAAATAAATAAAATCTTTAAAAAAAAAAAAAACAACTGCTGATGACCTGGCCCTCCTAAGGCAGTACCATATCCCTCAACTGGGAGTTGGGGGGAAAATGATCCCTGTATTCTTGACTGAATTGTCTGGAGCTGACTTTCCATCATGCTGAGTTGCAAGGGGAGAAGGAGGGCCACAACTTACTAAGTTACTTACTAAGATGTGGTTCAAATGTCACAGATTTTCCCTCTTTTTATTTATTTATTTTTCAAATTATTTTATTAGCACATAATCGATTCTCCCTCTTTCTTACCAAGTTTTAGTGTATCAGGGGAAAAAACCCAGCATGTCTGACTCCACGTAGCTGTGACCTACAGCTTAGAAACTTCTGCTTTAGCCCTACATGTACGTAGGCATGTTAATCATCAGAGAGATTTTGCTTAGGTCATGATCCGCTAGTATTTCATATTACAGCTAATATTTGCAAAAACTGCTTTCTACCGAAAACCTACCTCACCCAAGGAGATAAGGAAGCACATATAGAATTGACTATGCTTAATGTTTATAGGAATGACATGATCAGATTCCTGTACACAAAGATCAACTGACCAAGGACAAACAAGTTTTATGACCAGGCATCAGTTACTTTCTGACTCCAACTCCCTTTTGCTTCCCCTGCTTTGCTAACACAAAAGAAAGTTGAATTTCATGCTAAGGGGAGAAGGTTGTTTAGGATAATAGTCTGTATCTCCTTGGTATGCTGCATTTCCAGAAAAAGTCACTTTCCTTACCCCAACATCTTGCCTCTAGACTTGTCATGCAGTTGAGTAGAACAAGCTTAGACTTGGCTACATTACATTTTCTTGAATAATCTGTTTCCTCATTTGCTTAGGCCGTTAGCACAATGTCCAAAGAGTCTAGATAATTGTTTTAAAAATAATTTTCACCAGGGTTGCCTGGGTGGCTCAGTTGGTTAAGTGTTTGACTCTTGGTTTCAGCTCAGCTCAAGATCTCAGGACCATGAGATTGAGCCACATGTCAGGTACACGCCCAGTGTGGAGTCTGCTTGAGATTCTTTCTCCCTCCCACACCCTCCCCCACTTCTTCCTTCCACTCATGTTCTCTCTCTCTTAAATGAATGAATGAATGAATGAGTAAATAAAATCCTTAAAAAAAATGATTTTCACAAGTTATACCTGTCTTGCTGGGGAGCATTTCCACAGAGCTCTTCTGCCACCAATTTGTAAGTAGCCATCTTTCCTGGTATTTTTGCTGCTAAACTAAGCTTCTAGAATTTGGATCTCAGGCTGCTTCAAGCAATCATTATTTTCCTAGAGTGAGCCTTGCAAGGAACAGAGGGAGAGACACAGAGAGCCTGGGTGACATCATGGGAGCCCCTGGATCAGCCCTACACTTGGGATCATCTGGACTTCAGAGTCAGATAAGCCAAACAGTTTCCTTCTTTCCTTAGCTAGTTGAAATTGAGTTTCTTACATGTAACTAAGAGTTGTAACTAATATCCTGAATGTCAAACCTTTAATAATGGGTGAGTAAATGATAAGGACTTTGGAAAGCTTGTTCAACAAAATTGGTACCTAGGGTCATTTTTATATGACCTTTTTGATAGCTCACCTTGTCCCAATAATTTATGGCCTCTTGATGCTTAATGAAATATAGAGACATCATTTATGATGATTCTAGTAGATGTTCTTCTTAATAAGGATTTTTAATATGTTCCTATAATCTGTCAATATTTGTTGACATCCAAAGGGTTGGTTCCAAGGAAGACTCAATGTTGACTGCTAATGCTGAGTTATAATATTAAGAATAGTACAGAGGCCTGACCTTAATTATAGAAAGTTCTTATAAGTCAGGTAATCTCTCTTTTCCATTAGCCTGTAGCTGATTCATTAGAATATCTCTTGTAAGCATATCGTTTTCCAAATATTGGAGCTAGTTACAAACCTCTAAACAAACTATAAGTGGAAAAAGGGAAGATTATATATTGTTACTCTTTTTTTTTTTTTAAAAGAAAGAGCTATGTGTTCATTCTTCTCTGCAGAAAGTATTTTTTTTTAAAGATTTTATTTATTTCTCAGAGAGCAAGAGTGTGCAAGCGCACAAGCAGGCAGAACAGCAGGCAGAGGCAGAGAGAGAAGCAGGCTCCCAGACGAGCAAGGAGCCCGATGTGGGACAAAATCCCAGGACCCTGGGATCATGACCTGAGCCGAAGGCAGTGGCTTAACCGACTGAGCCACCCAGGCACCCTTGTTACTCTTTTTAAAAAAAATATTTTATTTATTTGAGGTTGGGGGAAAGTAAGGAGGCCAGAAATAGAGGGAGAGATAGTCCCACACTGAGTGCAGAGCCCAATGTGGGGCTCAATCTCATGACCCTGAGATTACCCCCTGAGCTGAAACCAAGAGTTAGCACTTAACTGACTGCGCCACCCACTCACCCCTATATATTATTATTCTTGATGTGATGAAGAAAATCTAGGTAATCTAAGATTTTTATTTACTTGGTAGGATATTCCTTTGAAATAGTAAAGGATGGGTCGAGTTTGTTAGAAATACAGAAATATCCAGAGAAGTCTGGGAGAATTTATGGGTCAAGGCTGTAAGCAATTTTATCCTACCTCTCAGGTCAATATTCTTTCCTAACTCCTTCCTTTGAGATAGATGCTTATGGCAAGTGTTGGAAACAGGAAAAACATCAGACATTATTATAATATTGGCATTTATCAAAACTTGGTTTAAAAAGGCCTTTCTCAGGGCACCTGGGTGGCTCAGTGGGTTAAAGTCTCTGCCTCTGGCTCAGGTCATGATCCCAGAGTCCTAGGATTGAGCCCCACATGGGTGGGGGGGAGTGGTCTCTGCTCAGCAGGGAGCCTGCTTCCTCCTCTCTCTCTGTCTGCCTGCCTCTCTGCCTACTTGTGATCTCTCTGTCAAATAAATAAATAAAATCTTTAAAAAAATAAAAAGGCCTTTCTTCCTGGGTAAGACTTACAAAGCACCTTAAACTAATGTATATTTCTATACTGGGTGCTGCTTGCCAGTAAAGTCTCTGAAGATTCTCCAATTCCATGATCTCTGTCATGTTTGGGATATCTCTAGGATTCCAGGAAACCACAATTAGTGGTTTTTGGAATCAAGGTGGCAAGTGTGTAACAAAATGTATAGATCCATCAAAAAAATCTCATTACTTCCAATTAAATGGGAGAGAGGTGAGGTGAATTCATGACACTCAATTATTTTTACAATAGTGAAAGCTTTATGGCTGTTACTAAAGAAAAGGGGAAAAGTACCCCAGAATAAATTTTTTTTAAGATTTTATTTTTTATTTGACAGAGATCACAAGCAGGCAGAGAGGCAGGCAGAGAGAGACAGGGAAGCAGATTCCCTGCTGAGCAGAAAGCTGATGCCGGGCTTGATCCCAGGGCCCTGAGATCATGACCTGAGCCAATGGCAGTGGCTTAACCCACTGAGACACTCAGGCGCCCCACCCCCCCACCCCCGTCCCCAAATAAATTTTAATGAACAGATTTGATCTATTTGTAATCAGCAGATTGTTTTAAATACTTTAAGCTTCTGAGTTACCCGAGAGCAGTATGCATCTTAGAGAGCTTACAAGCCATCTGCAGTTTACTTTGCACTAATAATGGTCCTGCTCTTTGGACCATTATTCACAGAAATAGAAAATTAAATGTCCACTGGTTTCTAGGACTTCATAAATCATGAATTGGTAGGATCTGAGTTCCACTAATTGTACTTGAGAATCTAATATGCTTGAGATGCAGACTTGTACTCTGATTTTATTCTTATAGTAAAATCTTATGTGAGAAGGGTTTTTCTTTTTTCTTTTTTTCCTACAGGCTTCGCGTAGATGAGAATATGGGTGAGATTGTGGCCTGCATTCGACTGACCTATTACTTGCTAGAATGTTTGCATTTTGGATCTCCATCTTCACTCTGCTGCCTCAGCAGTATATTTGAGTTGGTTCTACAGAGATGAATTTCAAGGAAAACATCACCTAGACTTTATTTCAAATTACCTTGAGGAACAATATATTCTACTGAAGCCCAAAAATGCTATGTTCATAATCTGCTGTTATGATATATGACTCAGAGAAGGTAAATGTCCTGTCAACTTCAATCTCTCTTTGTTATTTTTAGGGAGGGCTAGTTTCCATTATCAAAAGCAGATAAGGAATGCCAGCAATCATTTGTCATTCAAAATGGAACACTTACTTAGTTGTGAATGAATGAAAACCATCATGTGGTGTGTTTGTTTTTTTAATAGTGGTGATAAAGTCACAACCCAAGGTCAGGGAACATTCAAATGTGGTTCTACTGGGTTGCTTATATTTTTTGGATAGGCTGGAAAGAAAATTCTGCAATAGTAGCTTTGGTTTTTGAATACATTTGTCCCTCTAAAACAGAGACAAGAAGAAACCTGACATTTTTTCTCATCTTCTGAAATGGTAATTAAGTTTTATATCTTCCACCTACAGATTTTTAGTTCCAGTTTGAGGTAGTCTGTCCTTAGCCACACTTTTATGAAATGACTCCCATCTCACATGATGGTCTGTGGTGTGTGACAGACAGGTCACTTAATGAGTGAGTAAGCCTGTGCAGAGGTCTTCTCACAGGTTCTGGGTAGGAAATGATAAAATGGCCATTTGCCATTTAGGGTTTGAAACCAACAGATGGTAAGATTTCTCTACATGGCCATCTCCCAGGCACCTCAAAATAAAAATAGGACCCAAGTTAAACTCATCTCATTCCATGAAAACAGTCTTTTTCTCTCCAAAGATCACCATCCATTGAGTAGGATGAACCCTAACAAACTGCCTTTTTCCATAGCTCATAAATAGCTGAATATTGGCAATTTTAAACAGAACAGCCTTACTAGTTGTTCAGGTCAGAGACCTGGGGGAAATCCTTCTCACCTCACTCTACTTCAACTCTTACAGCAAGCTAGTCATGAGGACTGGTAAATTCTCTTTCTCAGGCAGGTTCTGAATCCATCTTTAAGGCCCTCAACATAGCCCATATAATCAGTAATTGGCCTAGTGATTCCACTGTCCACACTGCAATGAATAGGGTGTCCTCTTTAAAAACAAGCCAGATCATCCCACTTGCATGTTAGAAATCAGTCAATGGCTTCTCAGTGCCCTTAACACAAAGACCAGACAATCCAACCCCTGAAGACCTCTTTAATCCCACATCACCCTATCTTCTGATTACTCTACCTTTTTTTATTTTCTTAAGGATGTTCCTTTCCAACTCAGGGCCTTTGAACATATTATTCCATCTGCTTGGTATTCTCTTCTCTCTCATTACTAACCAGGCCCTTATCACTCAAGTGATCCCTGCTTCTTCTGAAGGATCCTTCTTGTCAAGGATGTTGGAAGACTGGCACATTCATGCCTCAGCATAAATGCCATGTCCCCAAAGAACCTTCTATGACCTCTCACTCACCAGCGTGGACCCCCAAATTACATATGCCCACGAGACTTCAACAAGATCATACTTCCAATCACCTATTCAATGCTAGGCTCAAACTCCAAGGGAGCAAGACTGTGACTGACTTGTTTGCTGCCATATTGGTATCATTAACCCAGGGCCTAGAACCTATTCTAGAACCTAGAATCTATCTTCAGTGATTTTTCTACTTAGGATTTTTTAAAAGGTAACAAAAATGTTTAATTAAAAAATTCAAAACTGAGAGTCTGAACCAGAACTCTGGAGTGTTTTTGAATTATCCCCTAACATGGCTACATCTGTTAATAGTTATTGTTACCAGAGAATAATTATCAAAGCTACCATTTATTGAGGGTCAACTATGTGCCAGACCTCTGGAGGAACATGAGGACTAGTGAAGGTGGGGGGTTTACTAAGGTTCAGACAGCTCATAAAGGTGGAACCAAAGTCACAAAGACCCATAATCTAAGACATGCTTTGGATGCTCTCAGTCCCTCAATCTTTGGGACAGACAACTTCTTGAACACAAGAATCCCCTATACCAGAACACTAAGAGAATCAACTGCAGAATCCAAGAGAAACACATTTTCAGCTCTAAGTAAAATGTTTTTAGACACACACCAGTTAATTTCACCATGTTTCCAAGAACAATCCTCTCCCGAGCAGCATCTTAGTAAAAGCTCGTGTTCCTACCGGAAGGAAGAGTCTCTGAGCAGCACAGGGTTTGAATAATTTCTTCCATTCCTGAGGGTTTCCAACAGAAAACGTGATGGGGTAGATTCTGTGCTCAAACTTCTTTGTATACGTGTCAGGCCACTGTCGTAACTAAAAAATAAGGAAGACAAGGGGAGGGTGATTAGGCCCCAGAGATATGGAAAACACCTGAAGCTTCTGGATGTTCAAGTGCAAATTATTCCCGCACCTTACACAGAATGTCTAACTTCACCACCATGATTAATGCTCAATGAATGAAAGACTATGGCTAGAATTTAAAAAAAAATAACATCCAGAGTTGTCAAGGATGTTGGGAGACTGGAACATAAACAGCACAAGGGGAGTATAAATTAGAATAAACTTCCAAGAGGGAAATTTGAAATTGGGAACAACCAACCCCAAAAGATAATGGCACAAGCTTTTCAACAAAGTCTCATTTGTAATTAAGAAAAAACACCTTTGTGAACAAACTAAATGCTCTATAGTTAGGAACTGGGAAAATTAATTATGATGGAACTATATAATAGACTATTGTAATAGTTAAAATAAAGTAGATCTATATGTGCTGACAAGGAAAAATGTTTATTATAAAAAACCTTTTATTATAAAATTATATGTTTAAATAAGTAAGTTTATTAAGAATTTTGTTATAAAATTTGTTATAAAGATGCTTATTAAAAATAAAAAATAAAATGCAAAAAATTGTATAATGTTTCTGTCTTAAAGGAAACATATATGCACATATATTTTATATGGAGAGAAAAATCTTGACAGATAGACACTAAACTAATTTTTGTGGGTTTTTTAAAAGACTTTATTTATTTATTTTTATTTAATTTTTATTTTCAGAAAGACAGTATTCATTATTTTTTCACCACACCCAGTGCTCCATGCAATCCGTGCCCTCTATAATACCCACCACCTGGTACCCCAACCTCCCTCCCCCCCGCCACTTCAAACCACTCAGATTGTTTTTCAGAGTCCACAGTCTCTCGTGGTTCACCTCCCCTTCCAATTTACCCCAACTCCCTTCTCCTCTCTAACACCCCTTGTCCTCCATGCTATTTGTTATGTTCCACAAATAAGTGAAACCATATGATAATTGACTCTCTCTGCTTGACTTATTTCACTCAGCATAATCTCTTCCAGTCCCGTCCATGTTGCTACAAAAGTTGGGTATTCATCCTTTCTGATGGAGGCATAATACTCCATAGTGTATATGGACCACATCTTCCTTATCCATTCATCCGTTGAAGGGCATCTTGGTTCTTTCCATAGTTTGGTGACTGTGGCCATTGCTGCTATAAACATTGGGGTACAGATGGCCCTTCTTTTCACGACATCTGTATCTTTGGGGTAAATACCCAGGAGTGCAATTGCAGGGTCATAGGGAAGCTCTATTTTTAATTTCTTGAGGAATCTCCACACTGTTCTCCAAAGAGGCTGCACCAACTTGCATTCCCACCAACAGTGGAAGAGGGTTCCCCTTTCTCCACATCCTCTCCAACACATGTTGTTTCCTGTTTTGTTAATTTTGGCCATTCTAACTGGTGTAAGGTGATATCTCAATGTGGTTTTAATTTGAATCTCCCTGAGGGCTAATGATGATGAACATTTTTTCATGTGTCTGATAGCCATTTGTATGTCTTGATTGGAGAAGTAAGACTTTATTTGAGCAGAAGCTCAAGCTTGTGCTTGAAAGAGAGAGAGCACAAGCACGGGGAGCGGCAGGCAGAGGGAGGGAAAGAAGTAGACTCCCCACTGAGCAGGCAGCCCAATGTGGGGCTTGTTCCCAGGACCCCAGGACCATGACCTAAGCCAAAGGCAGATACTTAACCAATTAAGCCATCCACGCATCCCTGATGCTAAAGTATTAAAAGTAGGCACCTGTGGAAGTGGTGGTGGTGTCATTTTCTAAGTTTATATTTCTGTGTTCTTTTAAAATTTTCCAGTGAGTATATTTACTTTGCATATGTTAATATCAATAACAATGTTAATTAATGAGTTTTATTTTTTAGAGCAGGTTTATGCTTACAGGAAAACTGAGCAGGAAGTACAGGGTTCCCATCCACCCTCCCCAGCCCCGCACTTTCCCCTATTACCTATGTCTTGCATTAGTGTGGTATGTTTGTTAAAATTGATGAACCAATATCAATATATTAGTGAGTAAAATCCATAGCTTACCTTAGGTTTCATTCTTGGAGTTGTACATTCTAGGGACTTTGACAGATGTATAATGTCAGGTATCTACCATTACAGAGTAGTTTCAGCACCCCAGAAATCTCCTCTGTTCCACCTATTCACCCCTTCCTCCTTCCCTCCCACTGAATTCTTACAACCACTAATTATTTTACTGTCTCTTAGTTTGCCCTTTCCAGAATGTCATATAGTGGGAATCAGAGAGTATAAAGCCTATTCAGATTGGCTTCTTATACAAGCAACATGCACTGAAGTCTCCTCCATGTATTTTGGTGGATGTGTACCTCATTTATTTTTTATCACCGAATAATATTCCCTTGTATGGATATACAATGGTTTGTTTATACATTTACCCATAGAAGGGTATTGTGGTTGCTTTCAGTTTGGGGTGATGACAAATAAAGCTGCATAAGCACTGATGTGTAGTTTTTGTGCGGACAACTTTTCAGCTCCTCTAGGTAAATACCAAAGAGTGAGATAGCTGGACCGTATGGCTGGTCTACAGTTAGGTTTTTACAAATGTGTCAAGCTGCTCTCCAAAGTAGCTGTAGCATCTTGCATTCCCACCAGCGATGAGTGAGATTTTTTCTTGCCACCCACCCTCGGCAGCATGTTGTGTTGTCGGTGTTGTGGATTTTAGCCATTCTAATAGGTGTATAGTGGTATCTCATGGTTTTCCTCTGCAGTTCCCCAATAACGTGTGATGTGGAGTCTCCTTCTGTACACTTATCTGCCATCTGTGTATCTTCTTATGTTTTTGAATTAATGTTTCCCCATGGACACAAAAGTCCTACTTGTAAGAAAAAAATTCCCAAAGTCAACTCACATTTATGGCAGGGTTGTTTATCATAATGTTGTCTGTAACAGAGCAAAGTTAGAAACAACCTAAACAGCAATTTGGTTAATAAGCTCCAAGGAATGTCTACATAACAGAATGTGACATCGTACAGGAAGGGTTTGCTAACTGTTGGTAGGACAAGAACTAAATCCAGCCTGCTATGAAAAGCACACAAGCCAAGAATGATTAGATACTTTTAAATAGCTGAAAAAAGTAAAAACAAGGGTAATATTTTGTGACATTTATAAGTCACATGAGATTTGAATTTCAGTGTCCATACATAAAAGTTTTATTGGAACACTGTCACACCTAATTGTGTACATATTTCTACGGCTGCTTTCACACTCAATGTCAGAATTGGGTAGCTACAACACCACACAGCCTACAAAGCTATTATTTGGTCTTTTACAGAAAAAGCTGGACAACCCTAGTTTTAGAAGAAATTTAGTAATACAAGACTTAGTGATATAAAAGGGAATATAGAAGATGATGTTATTTCTGATATTCATGTGAAAAAGAAAAGGAATATTAGTAAATATACCAATATTACTCTCCCTGACCATTAGGATGTTGATTTTTTAAATTTATAATTTATGAATTTTTTTGCACTGTACATATATTGCTTATACAGTCACATAAAAATGTTTGAAGAAACATACCATTAATCATGCTTTAAATTTGCAACTTTGAGGGCGCCTGGGTGGCTCAGTGGGTTAGGCCTCTGCCTTTGGCTCGGGTCATGATCTTAGGGTCTTGGGATCGTGCCCTTCATCGGGCTCTCTGCTCAGCAGGAAGCCTGCTTCCCTTCCTATCTCTCTGCCTGCCTCTCTGCCTACTTGTGATCTCTCTCTGTCAAATAAATAAATAAAATCTTTTAAAAAAATTTGCAACTTTGAGATGGATATATGAGAGAGCAATCTCAGAAGGAGAAAGAGGAGGAGTGACAAAGTATTTGATAACTAATATATGAAGGCCCACTGACCGATCAGAACCCACATCAGGCACCAATACTGGCACACCTGCACTGACTCATCAGAACCGACACTGGCTGTACACACTGAGAGCGACTACACTGACCTATCAGAATGGACACCAGGGACAGATACTCAGTCCAAATGTGCCTTGCCACAGCAGCCCAAAATCAGCCCTCGAAGGAGAATGGGAAGGTCCCGGAGGTCTACTGGTTTCCCTGACTCTTTGATCTCCCAGAAGGGTTTATCTGCCTTTGCCAATCTGTGTCTTTTAACTGGAATGTTCAGTCCATTTACATTTGTTTCAGTGCTCGTGTTTGAATAGTATACCAGCTCCAGCCACAAGTTCTCCTTGACACCTCTTCCTATGGCAGAGGGGACACACACACACACACACACACACACAGGATGTTGCCATCCCACTGGCCCCACCCATCACCAGAATGGATTGGTGGTCACCCCCCTTTGGTGTCCCACTTTTTCCTGACAGATGTGCCAAACCTCAAGCACATGTCTGATTCCCGAGCTGCCAGGAGCAGCTAGGAAATCAACCAGCTGGCATTTGCAGCTCCTATATTCAGAGATGACAAAAATAAATGAGACTCCAAAATATTAAGTATCTACATTATACTTGGTAAATAGCTCCAGACATATTGTATTTACACGGCTTAAAAATTTTAAAATTCTCCTTAAAAAGAGTACAATTCACCCACAAAACAGTTTCCAGAGGAATCATGAGGTCAGCTGGCACTTTGTTTTGTTTTTACAAAACAAAGATACGTGGCCTTGAGCTTCGCAGGAAGTTGTCAAAAGAAACTTGATATTCCCACAATGCCTCAGGATTGGAAGTAAGACCCTTGGGAAGGGTGGCAGACCCTGCCTCTCCATACCAGCACCTCCTGCGACTACACAAAAACCAACTGGTCCTGCCCTTCTATTTTCAAACTAACAAGGTACAGGAGATGTTCCAAAGAATCTCTGTGGAATGAAAGAATAAACAGATCATGGGATTCAGCCTCACAAGTATGTTCTGCAGTAACAGAGCAAGGATCATTTTGTCCTTCCATACTGATGAAACAACCAAGACTAAGGAAAGTTCTGTGACTTCCATAAGAGACAAGGTTTTGTATCTGAACTTTTTATCTATAATCCCTGCATGGGAAAAGACGAGGCCAGATGCCCTGCCTGTCTTTTAACACTCTGTTACAATTTCCTTTGTTGGTTGAGCTCCACTGATCTAACAAAGACCTGAGGAAAGGAGCCATCACAGGGATAAAGTCACCAGAGCGATTCAAATGATTTTTCAAATTCAATGATTCTCCCATA
Organism: Neogale vison; assembly: GCF_020171115.1. NCBI lineage: Eukaryota > Metazoa > Chordata > Mammalia > Carnivora > Mustelidae > Neogale > Neogale vison. The sequence continues at coordinate 184,333,430 of NC_058096.1, forward strand.
CAATTTAGTTCCCAATTTATAATGTGCCAATTACCATGGCTTATAGCAAATTACCCCCAAACTTAGCAGTATAAAACGACCATCTATTAAGCTCACAGGTGCCATGGATCAGGAATTCGGACAAGGCACAGAAGGCGGCGGGGTGGGGGACGGATTACACTGCTGCATGATGTCTGGGCCTCGGCTAGAAGCTTTGAAGCCTAAAGGCTGGAATCATCTGAATGCTAGTCCGTTCACATGTCTGTCAATTGAGGCCAGCTAGGGTCTAGGGACCTCAGGTCTTCTCTGAGTGGGTCTCTCCGTACGATCTCTCCAAATGGGCTAGTGTGGGCTCACTCACCTCATCCTGGCCAGGTTCCTGGGGCAGGCATTCCATGAAAGCCAGTAGAAGCTATGTTCTTTCCATTCTCTAGCCTCAAATGTCACATGAACAGTCTATATAGCATACTCTATTTTATATATACATACAGATGATGTATATAGAGGCATATGTATTGGCTATTACCTTTTAACAAATTATCCCCAAAACGTAGTGGCTCGAAACCACAGAAATGTATTCTTTCATGTACTTTCTTAGGGTCAAAAATCTGTAAGCTGGGTTGCTCTGGCTCAGTGGCTTTCACGAGGGTGTTGTCCAACTACTGGCTGGGGTCACAGTCCTCTGAAGGCTGGGCGTGGTGGGAGGTTCTGTCTCCAAGCTAATTTCCATGAGTGTCACAAGAAGCCCTGATTCCTTACCAGGAAGGCCTCTCCAAGGGGCGCTCTGACATGAAAGTGGCTTATCCCACAGCAGGTGATCCAGGAGAGAAAGTGAGTGCAGGCAAGATAGCAATCTTGGTGCCCTTTTAAACGTTAATCACAGAACTGACATAGCATTGCGTTTTCCCCATGCTGCTGGTCACACAGGCCAACCCTTGAGACAGCGGAAGGAGGGAAGCTTGCCAGCGTGTGAATAACAGGTGGGGCCACTGAGAGCTTCTTTGGAAAATACATTCTGCCTCATACACATAGTTACACACACACATCTTCCTTCCCCTCACCTTCTTTAAGTTCAGATCTGTTTTGTTTGGCTCCATCCTCCTGTCCCAGCCTCTAGCACCCAGTGGGTACTCAATTAATTTTATTAGATGGTTATTGGGCAACACATTGCTAAGGTTCGTCCACAGCCGGTTTCCTCCCTTTCTGCACACTGAGCACTTCTCAGCCTCTTGCCATTGGGTGAGCCTTGTGACTGCTTCCGGGCAGTTCCACGCGAATGGAAAAGACTCGTGTCACTGTCAAGCTGAGGGAATGAAATGCGCAGTCGTGAGCCACTTGTCTCTCTCTTTCCTGCATGGCATCCCAAGAACTTCAGAAGCCAAGTGTTCCAGCAGGTGCAACTCAAAGCATGAACAGTCTTGGGGCACATGGCTGGCGTAGCTGAGAGGGCATGCCACTCTTGACTTCAGGGTTGTGAGATCAAACCCCACGCTGGGTGTAGAGATTACCAAAAACACTTAAAAAAAAAAAGCATGAATAATCTTTGTCATTTTCAGTCCCAGATCTAAGAGCTTGTGTGAGACAAGCAGCAGGCACGTGGGAAGGGTCTGAGGTTTTCGGGAGGTGTTAAGGTAGCCTGACCTAGCCTATCCTGATTCCAGATACCTTAGCTCTTCTATCAGTGTTGCTCGCTTCAAGTTACAGCAGGGAAGCCGAAGCTCTGAAAGGCCACAAGGCTTGCCTGAGATCCAGCAGCAAGCATATAGGGGAGCTGAGTTTCTCAGATGAGTCTTCTATCTGCTAGCTGCAGAGGTAGAATGGCACATTGGTTAAGCAGGTGGAGGTCTGACGCTGTGACCTTGAGCTGACACCTGATGAACAAATCACTAAAACTCTGCAAAAGAGGGACATGATTGCTACCTTCTGGCGAGAGTTAAGGAGGGGTAAATTATAAATCAGAAGCCCTTGATAAATGGTAATTATCATTGCCATCTCCTTTCAACCACAGCTGCAGAGAAGCAAATCATGTGTGTGCCAACCTCTTCCCTTTCCTTTGACTCAGATCTTTTTCAAGGCATTTTCCAATCAATTTCAAAGCTTTGAGACTATTTGGCTTCGCCTGGTGAAGATGTCAAGGGGACCGTTTTCTTCAGAAAACGCAACCCATTCTCTAGCTTTCTGTTAGTAGCCTTTCTCTGCCCAACAGGCTTCTTTTGGCCTTTCTCATTAGTGTAGCCAGCCTGGGGACAGGAGGGGGCCCTGCTGACACAAGTCAGTGGATATGAAACGAACCACGTCTCACTCTGCCAGCACTCAGGCCTTACCACAAGGGCAAACATCCAAGATAAAGCAAAGTTTGGTTTACAAACTCAAAACTCAAAACTCTGCAAACTCCCCAGTCCCGAGACTGGGGAGAAGAGGTATTTCCAAAGCTCTCCTTGGGAACTGGTAAAAAAAAAAAGAAAATCAGTCCTTGTTCCTCAGTAGAGGAATAGTCAACTGAACAGGCATCCAACCCATAATAAAATACTATACAGTCACCAGAAAAGATGAGGTGAGGACATCTGAGACCTGACCTGGAACAATCCTGACAATACGGTTTTAAGGTAGGAAAACCAAGTTTAGGTGGACACATAGAGAACAAGCTTGATTTTATAAAAGAAATACAGGGGCACCTGGGTGGCTCAGCTAGTTAAGCGTCTGCCTTCAGCTCGGGTCATGATCCTGGGGTCCTGGGATCGAGCCCCACATAGGGCTCCCTACTCAGGAGGGGGCCTGCTTCTCCCTCTCCCTCTGCTCCTCCCCCCTGCGCATGCATGTTCTCTCTCTTTCTCTGTCTCAAATAAATTTTAAAAATCTTTAAAAAAAATAAAAGAAATACATTTTAGTCTGGGCATATATACCTGTGTGTTATACAGGTATATGTTTATACAAACAAATACACATATACATGCATCCATACAGATAATTACACACACAAACACACATCTGCAAATAAAAAAATATGGAAGAATAACTCAAAATAGCTAACTCAGATAGTTTCTTGTGTGGGACAAAGACACCTACCTTTTAATGTATAGCATATGTATCATTTGAATTTATTTTAATGAACGTTTATCACTTCTCATTCAAAAAACCTGTATAAAGGGGATTTGTAGATGGCTACCTGTCCCCTACACGAGAGCCATGTTAATTACACCAGAGGGCTCAAGCCCTGGGTCAAGTGCTTCGAGTGCGTCATCTCAAGAACCCTTACAATATCTCTGCAAGGTAGGCGTAAGTATCCCTAAAGGATCCATGAGAACAGTAAGGCTCAGTGTCGAGTGTATGGCCACACAGCGGAGTACAACTCGAAGGTCAGTGAATCCCATTAGCGAAGGGAGATATGCATTTCCCACAATGCAGTCTGACTGCACTCAGTAACTACGGCACTGCCATTTCCACAAATTTACCTGCTTATCAAACTCGGGCTTCAGAGAGTCTTCCGTGAAGATGTGAAACTGGATCTTCCTGTGGCTAAAGAGTACAGCAGATTTGAGCATGACCAGGGTCTCCTCCAGACGATTGCCACAGGCCACCACGGCCAAGTGGATCCAGAGCTCCGGAGGCAGTACAGCCTGAAAACTCCTGAGTTCTCCAGGCCTCCTAGGAAGAAGCAAAAACAGTTAAAGCTATTAATAAACTCATAAAATTAAAAACAAAACAAAATAAAACACCCAGCTAGTGAATAGTTGGAACATTTCAAAACATGAACAGGCACAATCTGTTATATTTTATAAAGTGATAAGCATTTTGACAATTCTTCCTGCTTGGAGAAAAATACCATTTATTCCCATATTTATCCTGGCAATAGCAGGATGAGTCACTGTTTGGATGGCCATAGGTGTCTGAGACTTTTTCTGCCCCACTCAGCTGTCAGCGCCTGCTGGCTGCTGAATGGCCCGTGTTTGGAAATAGTATTGCTAAACTTCCAACAGCTGACAAAGGGGCTGTGCTGCTCACGCTCACTTGGGCCACGCAAATTAGATTTGAATGCTACATGAACAGGACGAGGGTGGGTTGTGGCTTTCCCATGTGAAACGAGCAACATGATATTCCCATCATCTGGATGGTTTTAGTTTGCGGTGGAATGCATGACCACTGCACCAAAGGAAAATCATGCGAGTCTGGGAGGTGAGCAGAGAAAATAACATGTGTGCCTCCATCATATCTTGGGAGAGTCTCGAGAAACAGGTGTTAATCCTAACTGTCTCACTCAAAATTGCTGAGGTGGTAGGTTTGAAATTCGGCTTCCAGTATGTAAGTTGTGTTAAGGAGAAACAGGCAGGAAAGGAGGCAGGTTAAGCTGAAAATGACCAAGGTATCAAATACTGAGTCAACAGCTGAGAGGGGAATAGGGTCCAAGAGTCCAGAATCATCATCCAGCTATTTCCTCGTAATAAAAGATTTGTTCCAGACAAGGAGACACAGCCAAGCCTCAAACACACCACTGAGAGACATTTGCAGGCAAGTTGGAAGGAGTTGGCCTGGAAAAGGTGCCCTGAGACGAATGAAACTAATTTACTTGCACAAAAGACTTGGAGGCCAGGGAAACTTGGACATGGAATGTTACCTTCCTTCCAAAACTTTCCAGTCCAATCAGTGCACTGCTCCATTATCCGCTGCTCTGTTGAATAATGGCAGTCTTGCTCCCGAGTGCTTTCACCAGGAGGTAGGTGAAGAGGTGGGTGGAGCACGTCGGACAGCTTTCTGATTTGATCACTTCCGAGCGCGCTTAGTGGAAGCTCAGCTAAGCTTAGACACCGAGAGGTATGTGGTTTCCGCTGATTTCACAGATCACAGAATAACACTTAGAGGTGTCCTAAGTATCTCCTGAAGTTGTCCGACTCTCTCCATCCCCCTGCTGCTACCCAATGAGGCCACCAGCTTCTCTCGCCTCAACCACTGTGATGGCTCCCTAGATGGGCCACCTGCCTCCGGTCTTATTCTTTAACTCTCACCCTCTGATTTCTTCTTATTGGCACCAGAGTGATGTTCTTCATTTTTTCTTTTAATTTTTTATTTTTTTAATTAACATATAATGTATTATTAGCCCCAGGGGTACAGGTCTGTGAATCGCCAGGTCTACACACTTCACAGCACTCACCATAGCACATACCCTCCCCAATGTCCACCACCCCACGAGCCTCTCCCTACCCCCCTCCCCCCAGAAACCCTCAGTTTGTTTTGTGAGATTAAGAGTCTCTTATGTTTTGTCTCCCTCCCGATCCCATCTTGTTTCATTTATTCTTTTCCTACCCCCCAAACCCCCCCCATGTGGCCTCTCAACTTCCTCATATCAGGGAGATCATATGATAATTGTCTTTCTCTGATTGACTTATTTCGCTAAGCATAATACCCTCTCGTTCCATCCACGTCATCACAAATGGCAAGATTTCATTTCTTTTGATGGCTGCACAGTATTCCATTGTGTGTGTGTGTGTGTGTGTGTATAAATATATATATACCACATCTTCTTTATTCATTCATCTGTTGATGGACATCTAGGTTCTTTCCATAGTTTGGCTATTGTAGACATTGCTGCTATAAACATTTGGGTGAACATGCCCCTTTGGATCACTACATTTGTATCTTTAGGGTAAATACCCAGTAGTGTGATTTCTGGGTCATAGGGTAGCTCTATTTTCAACTTTTTGAGGAACCTCCATGCTGTTTTCCAGAGTGGTTGCACCAGCTTGCATTCCCACCAACAGTATAGGAGGGTTCCCCTTTCTCTGCATCCTCGCCAGCATCTGTCAGAGTGATGTTCTTCTAAAATGCAAATCAGAATGTGTTATTCTTTTGATTAAAATAAATGTAAGGGCTCCTAGATGTCCTTGAGATTGAGTCCAAACTGATGATCATAGCTCCTATATACATCTCTTGCAACTGCCTCCAGCACCCCCAGCTTTGGGGGGACAGCCATTCATAATGGTAGTCATAGTCACACATACTCATCCTCTCCATCCATCTTAGTTTCTGGTTAGCAGACTGGTGGGTTGTCTCCAGGTATTGGCACACGCATTCTGTTTGTCTCTCCCTCTCTTTCCCTCTCTTTCTCAGAAATGCTCTCCTCTGCTCTCTTTTTCCTGCTAACTTCAGACCATGTATTAATCAATAAATCTATACTGAGGATTATGTGCCAGGTACTGTTCTAGTTACCCGAGGACAGCAGTGAAGGAAACAGAACAAGATGCCTGCCCTTGCAGAAATTATATTCTAAGGGTGGCAGGGGAAAGACAAAGAAGGGAGTAGCAGTAACTAAGTAACTTAGATAGAAATTTATCCAGCAATAAGGGCTATGAAGGAAATATAGCCTTGAGCAGAGAGGGATGTGGCAGTGGCTGACAGGCTGGTAGATATTTTTATACAGTGCAGAGTTGGGAAAGTCCTCACGGAGATGGAGAAATCCGATGACAACTTGAAGGAGGTGAGGAAGTGAGTCATAAGCATTTCTGCGGGAGGAGCATTCCAGGCAGAGGAGACAGTCAGAGCAAAGGTACTAAATCAGGATCATGCCTGGTAAATTCAGGGACCCCTGCTGAATGGACTCAGATGTCTTCTCTTCCTCAGCTCTGTGGGCGAGTTTTCAGACCCACTATGAAAGCCAGCTCCCAATTAACTTATGTAAAACGATAGGAAGGATGTGTCACAGATAATGCTAAAAATCACAGTCAATTTTAAAAAAGGGCAAAAATCTGGCCAAAACATGATACAAAAGAGATTTCATGCAAACTTGTTTGCTTAAAATTATGCTCAATATTTAGGAACACTGGTCTCATCCAAAGGTACTCAAACAATCTACTCAATAGCACGGCTGTCTTAAATAGGAACCACTGCCCCATCGCAAATAACTTGGCCCCGTTTAGCTTTACCTATTGGGCTTCTACATGAACAAAAAACTTTAACCTTGGCAATCAGGAAAATACTAATTTTATTTATTTATTAATAAGACTTATTTATTTATTTATTTGAGAGAGAAAGAATGAGAACACGAGAGTGGGGAGAGTCAGAGGGAGAAGCAGACTCTGCATTGAGCAGGGAGCCTGAGGAAGGACTTGATTCTGGACTCCAGGATCATGAACTAAGCCGAAAGCAGTAGCTTATCCAACTGAGCCACCCAGGCACCTAAGGATAATACTAATTTTAAACAGGGAGCCTGATGCAGGGATAGATCACAGTACCCTGGGATCATGATCATGACCAGAGATGAAGGCAGACGCTTAGCCGACTGAGCCACCCAGATGCCCCATAGAATGATACCACTTAGATAAAGCTTAAAAACAAGCAAAATAGCACTGTATGTTGTTCATAGACTTATATAGTAAAAATAAACATACAGGAGGATGAAAAAAAATCAAATACAGGATAATGGTTATTTCTGGGATTTAAATTTTTATTTCTTAAGATGAGTGCCAGGTACACAGAAATTCATTATGTTGTTATCTGTATTTTTTGTATGCCCAGACTATTTGAATTACTTTTCTTTCTTTTTAAGATTTTTTTAAAAAAATTTATTTATTTGATAGAGAGAGAGAAAGTATAAGCAGGGGTACAGCAGACAGAGGGAGAGGGAGAAGCAGGCTTCCCGCTGAGCAAGAAGCCTGACACAGGACTCGATCCCAGGACACTGGGATCATGACCTGAGCTGAAGGCAGACGTTTAACTGATGGAGGCACCCAAGTGCCCCAACAACACCCTTTTCAAAAAGATTTTATACGAGAGAGAGAGTGTGTTGTGTGCACATGTGTGCATTAGCAAGCAAGGAGAGAGGCAGATGGGGAGGGAGGGAGAGAGAGACTCTCAAGTAAACTCTATGCTGAGCAGAGCTGATGCAGGACTCAATCTCATGACCCTGAGATCATGACTTGAGCCAAAACCAAGAGTCAGACACTGAACTGGCTGAGCCACTCAGGCTCCCCAACAACTTTTTTTTTTTTTTTAATTAAAAAAAGCTTGCATTCCTCTGCAGCCTAACAAGCTACTTGTCTGCAGGCTTCCGTGATTTGGGACTGCACAGTACAAAAAGCAGGGGCTGGGGACTGCAGTCTTTCTTGGTGTCTGGTGACAGGTATTAAAAAAGAAAAATAAAGGCCTCTCCTGATGGCAGTTCAAGTATCAGTGGTTAGGATTTAATGAGACCTTTGCTGCTCCCCCTCTGTTACCTCTCACATTACATTCAAAACCTCAGGCTTTAGGCAGTAAGCATTTATGTTGTGATCACAATGAATAATCAAGTTTAAGGGCACTGAAATGGTGTGCCTGTCATCCAGCACTGCTCAAATGTCACTTGAGAACCTTCGAAGATCAAGGGAAGTCCAGTCTATGAAACTAAAACTCCTTAACCCCTTGAATTACACAGTTTGGGCAGGGAATGGGCAGTGGGGAATTGTAGTAGCATCGTTCAGACTGATGGTTAACTATATTCTTATTTATACTTTATAAGAGGGGACTGGGGAGGACACTTGCTCTCCAGAATTTTGAGAAGCTTCCAGGTAAGGCTGGAACTGATGGTAACCATCTTGGTCACCACACTGGTAGAGCCTGAATGGGAGTCAACACAGGAGAAAGCAGAGCCAAAAGGTGGTGGGTCACATCTTTGCTGGCCCTACCTGCATCCAGGTGCACGTGACCATAACTGAGGACGGTTTTTTGTTTTTGTTTTTTGTTTTTTAAGAGAGAAAGAGAGCGAGCACAAGTAGGAGGGGGGCAGAGGGAGATGGAGAAAGAAAATCTTATGCAGCGTGGGGCTTGAGCTCACAACCCTGAGATCATGACCTGTGCCGAGATCAAGAGTTGGACACTTAAGTGAATGAGCCACCCAGGCGCCCAAGACAGTTCAGATTTTAAGCCAGTGCATTTCCTTTCACTGAAGCTACATGGAAACAAACTTACAGCTTAGCAATCAAAAGAGTCCTAATGTAGGGCTTAAAAATATTTTCAATCACCTTTGCCTTGCTCTGCCTAATATTCTCACCTTTAGTCAGCCTTTGAAATGCTCACTGAATCCCTTTCTTCCCTGTTGCTCCCTGCTAGGGCCCTGAGCGCCAGTCCCATTCAACCACTGTTTAGAAGACACTCCCTGACCCTTAAGTTTAGGGATTTCTGCACCCACCACCTTTCCTTCTTTCTACTTGAGACACCTGTGCTCACATCCTGGACTTTTACTGTGTCCTCTGCCTGGAATATCCTCCCCTTTGCATAGATACCTCCTTCTCTTTTAAACAGCAAAATGAGCTTCCTTGACCACCTCATCAAAGGAGCACCCTCCCTTTTATTGTCATGGTCTTTGCTTACTTCCTTCCAAAAACTTACCTCAGCTGGTGTTTATAAATTCTTTCAATGTAATTTATATCAAGGACACATTATATGCCATCAATCTAAGGCAATGTAAATAAGCAAAATCTCTATCTTTAGAATAAGATCAGAATAAAATACACAATGTAAGTTTCCAATTAAAAAAATAAAACATGGGTGTCTGGGGGCCTCAGTTATTTGTGTCTGACTTGATTTTGGCTCAGGTCATAATCTCATGGTCATGAGACTGAGCCCTGTCTTGGGCTCCAAGCTGGGCATGGAGCCTGCTTGAGATTCTCTCTCTCTCTCTCCCTCTAGCCCCTGCATGCACACGTGTGCTCTCTCTTCCTCTCAAAACAAATACGTATATATAATATATATTGAAATATATATATATTGGTAAGTGGAAAAAAGTTGTGTCCTCTAAAACTTTCTTTGCATGTTATGTCCTGGTCTAAATTCCACTGAATACTTATTTTTATAGCTGTACTAACAGTGTACCTACAACTTTATATTTCACATTTTTCATCTGATTCTTTTATTTTTCTTGTTACTTCTTAAGTCTTCATAACCGTATCATTGTAACTGGCTATCTACTAGTCCATCCAATAAAAACAGCAGAGCTTATTAGCATTGCCCTTTTGTTGGTTGTTTCCAACTAACTATTCTGTCATATTAAAAAAAAAAAGTCTGGTACTAAATATTTTGAGCCAACAGAATTTTTTTCCCTTCTTTTCATTATGGCCTTCAACTACATTCCCAGAAATGACATTACTGGGTGAAATAGCTATTATCCTACCAAAAATATAGTAACCTTGACAGTTTCGCAAATTTACCAAGAGTTGTTAGAAAACACATACTGTGAGAAAAAATAAAACCCAAAAAACAACAAACATGACCCCTGCCACCTCCGAGTTACTTGCATGACATAACCATGAAGCTGACTGCTGGAACACGATGAGATGGGCTTGCATACAGCATCTGTGCCTCCCAAATTCTGCGTTTTCCAAAGGGCGATGTCTCAGCTGCAATTATCATTAAGACACCGCATCAAATCACTTTGAGCCTCTGAGTGAGAAAGCCATTCCATTTCCAGTTTTTTTTCAATAATGTCAGTAAGAAAGTCTTGGTTTGGCGTTAACATGTTTCAAACACCTTTCTAATGTTACCTAATCTTCCCTTTCAACCAAAAAGACAGCAGATCTCAGATACAGAACCTTCAACAGCCAAGTCAGAAATGACCAACACTGTTTCATTTTCTTAGTGTCTTATTCAGTAATTACCTTCTATTTATGTTGCCACCGAGAATTTGTGTCGGTGATAGAAAGTTTCCCTTAAAATAAATATACTTAGAATGTGGAGAAATTAGAACCCTCACCTATTGCTGGTGGGGTGGCAAAATGGTGCAGCCACTTTGGAAAACAGTTCCAAAAATCTGGTTAAACACAGAACTACGATATGACCTGGCAATTCCGCTCCTACATATCTGCCCAGGAGAAATGAAAACATATGTCTGCACATAAATTTACACACAAACACTCAGAGCAGAATTATTCAAATAGCCAGACTCCAACCCAAATGTCCCCCAACTGGTGAATAGATAAATAAAAAGTGACATACTCATAAAATGAAAAATCAGCTGGCCATTAAAGGAAAGGAGTGCTGATGTATGTCACAACCTGTATGAACCTTAAACAGTGAACTGTGAACCTTGTGAAAATATAGAAGACCACCTATTTCTGATTCCATATATAGGAAGAATCCAGTTCTGATTGCATATATAGGAAGAATCCAGGGGCAAATGTGGAGTGACAGCTTGATGGGCACAGGGTTTCTTCCTTTCTGGTGGTGAAAACATTCTGAAATTTGGTGTGGTAATGGTTGTCCAACTCGGTGAATAAACTAAAAACCACTGTATTGTACACCTTGAAAGGGTGTTTGGATTATATTGCAACCAAGCTATGATTAAATAAGTAAATGCACATATGTTTAACCAAGACTTTTTTTTAACATTTCAAGACACTGGTAGTATGGCCATATCATAAGAATGATGGCTCTGATGTGCCATTGACTGCCGTTTGGAAAATGTATGTCTCATTCATCCCTGCTCAAGCCCTTCCCTGTGCAAATACAAGATGAGATTCAGAGGAGGCTCACAGAGGGAAGCGGCTCTCCCAACTCTGTCCGAGATGAGGCGTCTCCTTAATCGCTTAAAAGTCTCAAGAGTGCGACTTAATTAAACTTCAATTTCTGGAGTGTATAAATAATGAAATACGGCACTTATGTGTAGTGCTATTTACTCTGTAGCCTATTACTGCAAAACACACTGAATTATTAAAGTGAGTAATTGGTTCTCCTCAGACCCTCTTTCCAGCCGTCTCCTGCTACCTCTTACTAGGGCTTCTCCTTAACTGACAAGCTGAATTAATGCAGGTAAACCTGATGCTGGGATACAGGCAGGCAGTGGAGGCTGAAGAGAAAACCCTAGTTTTTTAAAATAGAGTCTAAAACAGTGTTGTTGGTAACTCATTTTCATAGGGAAGGAAACATAAATGGGGGGGGGGGTTGGTAGAAGATGAATTCCGAGAAATCGAATACTATCATCCGGGGGAAGAAGAGATTCCCTCCTGCGTGGAATCCTACCAGATGAAACCATAGCTACTGGAACGTGCCGAAGGCCAGGAGATGAGGCCAGGGTGGCGGTTTAGAAATGGAAACACCTTGCTTCAGCCTCTAGAAGGCGAGTCTGGTAATGGGTAATTAGATCCATGCTACGGGCTGGCAGCAAGGGGTGCTAAAAACTTCCCTGTGAACCACGGGTCTGGGAATACATTCGTCCCCTGAAAAAAAATTTCCCTGCAGGAGCTGGGAGTAGAGCCTTCGCTTTAGAAACCCAGACATGACGCTCAGGACTGTGCTAACAGTTAAATCACTTTTAATGACCCATGGTTTGGAGTTCAATCAAGTACCATTAATCTTCCAAGATAGGCCGAGAAGCTGACGTTTGCCTTAAAGCCATGGTATTATATGAATGGTGTCAACACAGTGCCAAAAATCTCTGGGGGGGCAGTGCATAACACAATTATATGATAAGTGCATTCAATTATAAATAGCATATTTTTAGTTTGGATCATGATATTTAAAACATGGCTGTGTTCCTAAACAAAGTCTAGGTCTAATACATAGTAGGTGTTCCAAACCTGAAGCTGTCAATCTTTGTCTATGGGTCTATCTGTATGTGTGTCTGCTTTGAGACATTATTGGACATACACACCTGCTTTATGATTAGTAAATGGCAATGCATGGACTTAAACTCAGGGAGCTGGACTTAAGGGCCCGTATTTTTAATCCTATTTGGGGCCACACACAAGTGATTCAGAAAAGGAGTCTGCTCTGGGTAGATAAACCTTTTATCTGTACTCAGGGCTCGCAGCTCAGTGATCTGAGCCTGGATGGGATTTTACCCCACCCCCTTCCCTAGGCATGAATCTCAGCGTGTACCTTTACCAACTGCACCTTCATAATCCATGCATTCACCAGCTGACATCATGCACAAGTATATTGATCTATACTCCTCTCCCTCTAACTCTGTGCTGCTGCCTGGACTAATTCTCTTTTCATGTGTTCCCCTCATGATTGTTTCTGACACACAGGAGATTCTATTTCTCCATCTCCCTCTTCTTCTCAAATTAAGATGTTACTAAGATTGTAAAATATGAACCAGCAGTGTTAGTTTGAAATAAACGGCTGGTGACATATGAGGGAAAAGAATGAGGATTACATATTCTGCAAATGGACACTTCTAGCTCACTGCCCAAAAATGAGCATGAAAGACCAAATGAAGGGGAGGAAAAATGGTCTCTCCAACTAATTTCCATCCTCCAAGGCCTCAGGCAAACAGAGATTTTTAATTTTTATGATAATTTATATACTTTAACTTAAAATTATACAGGTAATGCATATATTCCTCATAGAAAAAAATTTAAAATACAGACAAGTCAAAGGCAAGTACCATAATTCCAATTCCATAACCACTGTTAACATTTTGTATAATGGTATAATCTTCCAGAGTCACACTCAATATATGTGGATGTGTATCTATAAATATGTAAATATATAAAAGCTTTTTTAAAGGGGTAATATTCATATCCTATTTTTCCCTTATAAATATGAAAAATTTCTCACATAAAAGAGAGATTTAATCAAAGGATCTTCTTCAAAGGGATTCTAGAAAGCAATCAAATATTTCAAACTTCGAGATTTGTTCCCCAATACAGTGTGGTGGTAAGTGATTTGGCTCTCGAAGCACATGGCCCAGGCTTCAAATTCTAGGTCTGCCTCTTACCTGTCCCATCTTGGGCAAATGCTTTAACCACTTCTGACCCTCAATTTCCCCATCTGTAAAATGGGTGTACTGATTACAGTGGACATTTGCTTTTGGTTTTGGTGTTTCTTACCAGCATTTCCAAGAGTTTCTGGTAAGAACACCTCAATTTTCTTTTGGGGAAACCATTCCTGTTCTGTTGTCAGTCCATGAGGTTTGGAAGGGCTGAATCATCCTCTCCCCACGCGTGGCCATCAGCGATCGGATACGGATGTGATCCATGTCAGGTCAACAGAGGTAGCCCTGGCACTCTTGCTGGATGAAGTTTTTCACTTAGCAGTGACTGAAGGAGGAGAAGGCAAGCCCAGACCTATTGGGACTCTCAGGTGGAGAACACCCACGCAAGGGTGTGGCTCACACAGAAGGCAGCAGAAATGGAAGGCAGAGGCATGATAGCTAGAAATCTGGGAAACACCTGTGATGGAATCCTTATCTCTTTTGAAATTTCTAGTTTTATGAGCCAGTAAATCACCTCTTATGACTAAGTGGTGTTAAGGTGATGAGCTAAGACTCTATCTCTTGCAACTGAAAGTGTTCTGACCTATCCAATAATAGTACCTACCTCTTAGGTTGTTAGGGAAGAAGCGAGATAATATGCGGAAATGCTTCATACAGTATTGTGGCTTAACTTCTTTTAAAGGATTTTATTTATTTATATTTTTTGAGAGAGAGAGTACAAGTTGGGGGGGGGGCAGAGGGAGAAGGAGAAACAGATTCTCCCACTGAGCAGGGAGCCTGACACTGGGCTAGATCCCAGGACTCTGGGATCATGACCTGAGCTGAGGGCAGACACTTAACCAACTGAGCCACCAAGATGCACCATATCACCGCACATTTTAAATCATCATTAAATATCAGTTGATACCACCACCATTATTATTAAATACTAACTTGAAATATACAAGAAGCCTTCATTTTTCTCTAAAAATTTAATTCCATGACAAAAACAGGCAGTGCGGCAAAAAACATGGTACTTTAGGTATCAGTGTTCTCCCTTGTTGCAAACTAGATTTGAAGTTTTAGTACACTTTTTAAACTAAAAGTTTCTTCTAAATGCCAATTGCCAATGTGTTTCCAACTTCTCTTGTGTTTCTTTTAAAATGGAGTTTCTAGCAATGCATTCTCCCCAAGGGTAAAATCTGATACCTGAACATCAAAGCTTGTTACTTTAAGGCTGGTGGTCAGACAACTGAGGTTCTTGTAATTCTAACAAAACTGGGAAGAGGAAAACAAAGGGCATCTTTAAGCCCAACCACAGACGCAGAGCCCTGAATAGCAGTGTCTGTGGACAAAATTCTGCATTTGGGTTCCCTGAGAACACTTCCTATTCCCGTGAACCCTTCGCCCACTCTCTACTTTCCAGAGCTGGGAAACCATAGCTCTCTGCCCTCCAGTAGACATCAGAGCTCGAGAGAGCCACAGCTCCAGTCTTGACACTCTCCAGAGCCGTAGTCCAAGTCCCCGAGAGGCAGTCAACACGGTCCTCCCTCAGCTACTCACTTAGCTTATACTGAGGATCAGAAGACTGGGTCTGGTGCATTATTTATCATATATGGAAGCTGAGTTTTGATTTCCTCAAGTCATAATCCAAGAAAAGCCTGCCCTAATCTGCATCTGAGCCCCAGCTCACGTTTGCTGAGTTTCTGGCATGCTTCCATGCCAGCATCTTACCTGTTATTTCATTGTATCATTGAGCTTAAGAGAAAGTCATGATTTGCTGAGGAGGACTGATTCAGCTCGTTAGCTGGGTCTAGTTACGATTCAGTTCCTAACTAATAAACAACAGTGGACAAGATCAGAGTACTCAGAACGGTGAATCATTTGTTGAGTAACCCCCGTGAGGTATCCCTGTGCTAGATGCTTTAAGTACATTATTACTATCTTATCCCCTCGGACCTCAGTTTCCTCCCCCATGAAAAGGGGTCACATTTTGGATTATGTGTTCTCCACTAACCCTTACATAAAGCTTGGATTCTAATTGTACAAATGATGAATTTTTCCTAGACTATTTCAGTTCACCATGTTGTTAAAAGACGTCGAGGGGAGGGATCATGGGCAAACATCAAAACATCACCTTCATATATACCAAAGTCACTCCCTGCTGGTCCAAATCACAGAGGCCCAATAAAGGCATCAAGTCAAGAGATTCCTCCTTCCAGCGGCAATTTTCAGAATTTTAGAATCTGAAGTAAATCAAGTGCTGGGGAAGATTTGGAAAAGAACACAAAATAATTTCCATCTTCCACAAAAGTCTCTTCTCTTCTTTTCTTTTCTTTCTTTTTTTTTTTTTAAGACTTTAAATGGTGGGGCGCCTGGGTGGCTCAGTGGGTTAAAGCCTCTGCCTTCGGCTCAGGTCGTGATCTCAGGGTCCTGGGATTGAGACCCACATCGGGCTCCCTGCTCAGCGGGGAGCCTGCTTCCTCCTCTCCCTCTCTGCCTGCCTCTCTGCCTGCTTGTGATCTCTGTCTGTCAAATAAATAATAAATAAAATCTTTAAAAAAAGAATAAGGAATCCCTTTAAAAAAAAAAGACTTTAAATAGTGATTTTATACACACACACACACATACATATATCTCATACAATTGTTTTTAACGATTTTTTAATTTATTTACTTGACAGAGAGATCACAAATAGGCAGAAAGAGAGGGGAAGGCAGGCTATCTCATACAATTTTATCTTTTATTTTCTCACAGTGAGATAACAAGAAGAGAAGTATTTCCAAGGAAAACAAATCTGTTTTCAAAGACTCTCACCTGTGAGTTGGTCAGGGGATTTGTGTCAATATGGCTACTATTTACTGAACTTAGTGATGATGTTAAAAGCAGGTACCACATACCCAAATCAGTCAGAACTCCTTGGTGGTAAGTGAAAGAAACTCAGTTCATGGATTCTACGAGAGGGATGAAGCAGCACAGCCAGAAAAGGGCAGACGCTGGCCTTGGGAACAACGTCAGGACTTGCCTCCCTCACCTCACCCCCTACCCTTCCCACCCCTGCCAGTTGCTTTGTGTTGCTTCTCACGTGGATTCATATACTCTCAATGCAAACCAGCTTCCTCCATATGCGGGAAACATGGCTGTCAATCCTGAATTTCATACCTGAATCTTAGCCACTTGCCCTTAAACTGTTTCTGATCCAATTTTTAAATCCCTAAGAAAGGGTCTAATTTGGCCCAAAAACTTATCTTGAATCATCTGGCACCTAGGACAAGGTTAAGGGTACATAAGGGCTTTCCAGGGTGTGGTGGATGCGCCTTTCCTAAGGGTCCTCCCTCCCATGACCTTTCCCCTTTCTCTCCATTCACACCAGTGAGATTCTGATTTAAAGAACTATCTGGTTTGGGTAAGATAATTTTGGGGGAAAATATCAGACATCCCAATTCCAATTCATGTAACCGGAGAGCCCAAGACAGGGCAGGCATCAGGATGTTCTGATTCTTGGGTTCAGTAACCAAGGATCCAAATTCTCCTACTTTCTCTATTCTACTGCTCAGAGTGATGGCCTCATCTTAAAACTGGTCCTCTAAGAATCACGGTAGTAACTGGGACTTGTATTTCCTTGTCCATATCTAGCATATGGAGTCTTTTGCCCCAAAATAAAAAATATGTCCTTCCCTTCTGGCTGGTTCAGCAATGTGGGTCAGGTAACACCTGTGGACCAATTACTGTTGCCAGAGAGATGAGTGTACTGAATGTTTTAGTCCTGCATGCACACAGCTGACACCATGAAAGGGGTGGGATGACCATGCCTGGCTTACACCATCTTCTAGAAGTTTGGTCCACCCACAAACTGCAGCGGGGTGGGAGGAATAGAGGTTAGGAGTCAATCACAACATGTACCACATCACCTTCCCCCAGGTGGCATGAGCAGTCACGGTCTCATCTCTAACTACAGCTTGGGCCTTGCTTGGTTTGAGTCAATTAGCCAATCCTATCCTACCCCTCGGCTCCTTCCCAATTCCTTCTCCATACTACAGGCATTTAAACCAATGAAAGCCAAAGAATGGGAGAAAACTGGGGTTTGGGAAGACAAAAACATTCTCTCTCCCTAGTAAGGGAAGGAATCTAGAATAGTCCATATAGTAATGCTTAGCTTAACATAGATAGACATGGTTACATACAGAAATATTATATATATAAACATGTAAGTTAATATAAACACATATATATTTTGTTCTGTCAGCTGTGAGTGTCTAAAAGAAATGATATCCCAGGAGCAAAAAGCACATCTCGTACCCAAATCTTGGTTTCTAATACCATTCTCCAGTGAGAGGAATCAGGGCTCTTTAAAGAAATGGCTGATTCAAAAAATAAATCAGAAAATATACAAGGTGAGCCTGGAGCATCCTGTAGGGCAAGAAGGTAAGGAAGTGCTTGAAAAACTAGAAATGAAAACAAAAAAATCCAAAAACACATTGATCGGAGTACGTCAAAAATAAAAGCCAACTCTAAGAGCTCCTCATGGCCAATAAAGAAACAATTCCAGCAACATGATAGTTGTATAGGATTATAACTCAAAGTATAAAATAAATATCTCTCTGTAGGTCCATAGTGATATAATGACTGAATACATTAATAAATAGAGGAGAAGAATCAAATTGTCCCATGCAGGACAATCAATTTTGAATAATTTGTATAGATACTCCACCGCAAAGGAGGGAGAGCATCACTGCTCACTCCTCAGGTATGGGCTGGGCAGTGACTTCCTTCTAAAGTTTATGGTATGGAGGCACCTGGGTGGCGCAGTTGGTTATGCGACTAACTCTTAGGTTTCCACTCAGGGGTGATTTTAGGGTTGTGAGATCGAGCCCTGCGTCAGGTTCTGCTCTCAGTCAGGGAGAGAGAGAGAGTCTGCTTGAGACTCTCTCTTTCTCCACCCTGCCCCCGGCTCGCTCCTCTCCAAAATAAGTAAATAAACCTTTAAAAAAATAATAAGGTATATAGCATGGAAGGGGGGTAGGGGAGAGTAGTTGCCAGTAAACCCGAACAAACATTACCTCTTCCAGGTGACCAAAGCAGTCACGTCAGTAGCATATAGATTCCATATGATATGATGAAAATGGCACTTCACCTCACTGGCTTTCCTCCCAATAACTCATAACTCAGTACTATCATGAATGAGGCATGAGACACATTCCAGGGGTAGGGCATCCTATAAAATATCTGACCAGGGCTCTTCAAAACTCCCAAGATCATCAGAAACAAGGAAGGTTTGAGAAACCGCCACAGCCAAGAAGAGACTAAGGAAATGTGGCATTTAAATGTCACATGTGGGGCGCCTAGGTGGCTCAGTCAGTTAAGAATCTGCCTTTGTCTCAGGTCATGATCACAGGGTCCCGGAATCAAGCCCCGTGTTGTGCTCCCTGCTCAGCGGAAAGCCTGCTTCTCCCTCTGCCCTTCACCCCGATCCTGCTCTTTCTCTCTCAAATAAATAAAATCTTTAAAAAAAAAAAAAAAAAAAAGGAAATAAATATCATGTGCTATCCTGGCCAGGATCCTGGAATAGTAAAGAGACATTCTGTAAAAACTAAGGAAATATAAATAAACTAAAAATTAGTAACTATACTATTAGTTCATTAACTGTAACAAATGTATCAAGCTAACAAGATTTTAATAATGGAGGAAACTTGGTGCTGGGTATAGGGAAACTCTGTACTACTTTCTCACTTTTTCTAAAATCCCAAATTATTCTAAAAAGTAACATTTATTATAAAGAAAAAGATGCCCTCTCTATTAAGGATGCTACAATTAAAGATCCTCACCATTCTTCTCATTGTTCTTCACTATGAGATTATTTTGAACATTATTAAATAGTATGTAACTTAATCATATAAGTAAAATTTTTACCTAGGGCTGGCACAAGGTGGGTGCTGTGTTCATTCATTAGGTGATTTGACAAATATACATTGAGTACCTACTATGAGATCATCTCTGTTCTGGGTGCACAGTGATGAATAAGACTTGAAATATACACAGGAGGAGAGAAGCAAATAAAATACAATGTTCATATAATAATAATTTTTTAAAAAGCACTATCCAGGGTAAGGGAGTAGAGTGTGATGGGGAGGGTCCTTTTTTCTAGAGCAGCTGGGAGGACCCTTCTGAGAAGAAAACCTAAAAGCATAGTCCTGAAAGAAGGAAGGGAACTAGCCACACAGGGCTATGAGCAAAGAACATTCTAGCACAGGGAATAAGTAAAAAGTGCTGAGGAGGGAATGAATTCAGCACACCAAAAGGCTAGTGTAGCTGAAGCACAGTGGTAGGAGACAAGGTCAGAGACCTAAATGGGGTTGCGATCAGACAAGGCTTGAAGGCTGGACTAAGAAACTGAATTTTCTTGCTGTGACAGGATGTTGGTCATTGGAGGCTTTCACCAGCAAAGACCTGGTGTGGTCTAAGTAGTTTACATCACTCCAGCAGCTGTATGGGGAATGGACTGTAGAGGGCGCTAGAGTGGAGGCATACAAACCAGATCTAGGGCTACTGCAGGGAGTCCACGTTTAAAAGGTGGTGTTTAGAAGACAGGGGTAAGCATGGAAATGGGGATGCATACATACATATGCAAATACATACACACACACCTATTTTTTTTTTTTTAAGATTTACTTATTTATTTTAGAGAAAGAGGGAGAGAGACTCTCAAGCAGATTCCTTGCTGAGCAGGGAGCCTCATGTGAGGCTTGATCTGAAGACCCTGAGATTATGACCTGAGCTGCAACCAAGAGTCGGACACTTAACTGACTGTGCCTCCCAGGTACCTAGGGATATATGTTGACATAGAACCAATATGACTTGCTGATCAATAAAAGATGAAATCATGGACCAATGAACAAAAATGAATGTGAAAAGAATCAAGAACCAGAGTACATAATATCAGAGGTGGTACCTAAGTTCTGGAGAGCTTTAATATGCTCTGGGGCTACCAGCTAATTATAGGATCACTGCAGGGTTGGCATTTTGCTATATAACACCATCCCTCTTAAGGGAGACCTTTATTCAGGCTTGAACTGTCTGAGCAGACTTATCTCAGATACCAAAGGGAACTGCAGGAAATGATGTCTCTTGATGAGCGAGTAAACACGCTTCCTCTCACTGGAACAGCTGGGGAGGCTGCCAAGTGTAAACGTGTTTCTCTATTGTCTCTTCAACCCCACCTCTCCCAAATTCTGGGAGGGCAACAACTCCTTTCACCACTGTACAGTGAGTGCCTGGTCCAGAATATATGTGCAATAAACATCTGTTGAATGATTGTGGAATAAAATAGCAGAGGACCTCCACAGAGCTCAGAGGTATCCTAAGTTTCCCTTAGAAACCATATTTTAAGAGAAAACAGCAATACCCAGGCCAATGCAAAAAGAAAAAGAATAAAGTTCAGGAGAGGGTTGAGATTGAGTAATCAGTAGGAGTTCTAGGACAGAGCCAATAAATGAGAAACTGATTTTGCAAGAGACAGCACAAAGGGCTAAGCAATACTCATTGTTGGGATTTTACAGCTAAACTGGATGATCTCATCACACACAGGATCATCAAATGTCAGAGCTGGAAGAGATCTTGGAAAACTTTTGGATTGATTTGCTCAGTTTACAGATGAGGAAATTAAGGTGAAATGGCTTGGGATTGGAACCCAATTTTCTGGCCTCCAGATGCCAAATTATTTTCTACACTGCACTGATTAGCAGTTATATTCAACTGTCTTTCCATACAGAGGCTCAAAGAGGGGTTTTCAGAAGCAACTTGGAGATACAGCCTATTTAAATTTACTCTCCGGTAAAATCCTTTTTAGAATTCATTTCCATGAAAACCAAATCATCTCTTCCTGATCAGCTTTTCCTCTAAACATTCAGTGAAAATAAGGCAGCCTATCATGATTCCCTTTTTGACATGGCTGCCAGGAAGCTTGGAGCTAAATTTAATACTTAACTCTCATAACAATAGTGGCTCAGTTTTTGACAAACAGTGCTTATTTCCTCCTCTCCTTTATGACTTCTCATTTTTTAGGATAATTTCAATGGCCTTATTATATATGTTTTTTACTAAAAGTCGTCTCATATTCTCTCTGGAAGTCAGCCAGGTGTAAATCACCAATAAACCAAAATAAAGGAAGATTTCATTTCTCTTGTGCACTTGGACCGGCTACTTAGATTGTGGTGTCCATTTCCAGATCCCACCCTTGACCTAAAAGCTCCGACCTTACCTCTGGGCTTTATATTTATAGAGAGGAGAGGCCACCACAGGACAGATTGCATACAAATGACTAGTTATAAAATTGTAGGGTCTGTCTGCTAACTAGGCAAGTCCCTGGAAACTTCTCTAAAATGAAAACAAGATGTGGAAGGAGAGGGCTATGTTTCCTGCGCTGACGTGGCAAGACTTGACTTAACAGCAGTACCCCGGGGGAGGTAAGGCAGCCCAGGCCCCGGATGGTTAGCAGGTGGTGGACTGTATCCCATCCAACTCCACGCTTGCTGCTGACTACTCCCCAGGCCGAGAAATGAGATCACGTAACCTTCATCTTTTCTGGAGTCTAGCCACGTAACGAGATTAAAGCACCCGGTTTCTGAAAACACGAGGCTTTCTTTTCCCTCCCTAAAATGAAATGCCTCCTAAACCACAAAAATTTAACCCAAGCAGGGTTAGAAGAGCAATAAAGGAGTCCATGCAGAGATCTTCCCTCCCGTTCCCTCAATGTCTCGGTATCTTCTGCCACCATTTCTGTCCAGGTAGTATAAAAACAAACAAACAAACAAAAGCAAAAAAACAACATTATTAAGTCTCCGGATATGTCAACTTCTCCAGAGGACACTAGACTTTCATCTTTCTGCATCTAAGCTTCAGACTTCCTGTGGCTTTTTTGTTATTCGCTCTTTCCCGAGTTTTAAAAATTTTGTTCTATATTCCTATGGTGTTGGCCACGACTTCATTGATAATATAAGAGATATGTTCAAAAGAAAAATGGCTTCAGGAGGTACTGTTGCTCATGGAATAGTCCTTCCCTAAAACATCCATTTGGATTCTGCTCATGATTTCTTCCTAGTCAGAGCCAATTTGTTCAGATAGAGACAAGAAGATGCTGCCCTATGTTCCCAACACCTTGAAGAATGAGACCGTTGTAAAAATCTATGATGTTTCTTTAGAGAAATCTCAGGAAAACCACGAAAAGCATGCAAGACTAGTTAGTGTTATGACATCAGCATAGCAGGTAAGAGTCAACCGGGCCCAGACCACCTGAATCTTTACCCTTATCGACCACAAGTGACCTATGAACCTTGGTCAAATGGCTAAACCTCAGGCATTACTTAACTCAACTGTGAAATGGAACAATAATAATTAGTGCTTACTTCATAGAACAGGCTCTCAAACGCTGGTGTGTAAACAATGGGAGGGCTTGCTAAGACACAGATTACTGACCTCACCCCCCACGGCTTCTAATTTCCTGGGGCCAGGGTGGGGCCCGAGAATCTGCATTTCTACCAAGGCCTCAGGTGACACTGTTGCCGTTAGCTCTTTCAAAGACTACACTTCAGGAACCCCCATCATAGGGCCATGATGCAGATGACATGGTTAATGTGTGTACAGTAAGTGTTAACAAGGACTACTTTTGTGGACTGCTGTTAGAAGGATGCCTGGCGAAAGGTTAGCTAAGTTAAATGATGTCAGTTGTCACTGTCTTAGGCGTTGTCCCTTCTACTTAGAAACCCTAGGAAACTTGCAGTTCCACCTTAGGGCAACACATTGTAAGAAACCCCAGCTCCTAACAGAAATATCCTGAGTTTAAAGTATGTATACATTCATAAGAGCTTGTAAATAGTTCTAAATACTTAAAAGTAACTCTATAGATGATCACTGGGTTTCTTTCTCCCTCTCAAACTTGTCAGTACCCATCTGTACATTTATGATGAGGCAGAAGAGAACCAAAAGCTGACACAACTACTTCTTGAGGTTTTGTGTCTTTTCTCTTAGTTACAGTAAAAGTGCCAAAACAGATTTAGTCATTAGGGCCAAAAGGAATTCTTCAACTCATTTCAATAATGAAGGAGCCCAGCACAGCAGAGACAGCAAGGGCAGTTACAAACATCACCAGCTTCCAAAGGGCAGAGGAAACAGACCCGCGGCAAGAAAAGGGGATTGTTAAAAAGCTCTCCACAACAAAGGAATTGAACGCAAATCCCTAACCTGGGGGCGGTCCAGCAACCCTGAGGACAAAGATAAAACGCTCTGATGAAAAGCTGTGGCGGGTTAAGCTCCGTGCAGAGAAAAGAGAATATCAAACACCATGTCAAAGGTTAAGATGTTTCTATGTACAATACGCTTCGACCGTACTTGAGTCTGAAACAACGTGAAATAGGGAAACCGTCACTCTCCCGTGCCACGCATCGCTTCTTCCAGGAAGAAAACTTCTTTTTTTTAATAAACCTAGGTCGAGTGCCCCTTCTGTTCTAAGCACAGTGCGATTCAAGGTTCCAGGAGAGGCGGCTAGTGTTTGGTAAACATCTAACTTTGCCAACTCAATCACATCTAAGTTTTTGGTAAAAATTTTCCTGTGAAACATGAGAATTAGATAAAGCATTCTTGAACCGTGATGGCTTTGGAAAAATTAAACAAAGGGCTCATGTTTGCGAGAACGCAAACACACGTCTTGCTCTGTTAAAAAAAATGTAATATAGAAACCACCCTCCTTGGCACTTCTCTTTCAAAAATGTACGTGATTATCAGCACTGCGCTGTCGACAGGACTCCACAAAGGTGGTTCTTCAGCTCTGGCGGGGCAAAAAATACTACCGGGCGGCCCGCGGGAGAGCCTGGAGTCTGTCCCTCCAGCCCAAAGCCTCCCCTGGACTTGACACGGGCGGAGGGAGCGAGACACGGGTCCCCAGCAGGGATTCTGGGGCTGCCACGACTCACCTCGCCAACTTCTCCAGGCTCGCGGCGCCCCGGCGGCCGGCTCGGGGGCGCGGACGCGGGGGCCGGCGCCGCCGAGCGCGCGGGCGGGCCCCCGGGAGGGCGCCCGGGTCCGGGAGGCGCTCGGGGGCCGGCGCGGGGTGGCGCTGCGGGGCGGACGCGGGGCGCGCGGGGGGCGCGGGGGGCTCGGCGCGGCCGGCGCGCAGGGACAGCAGCGCGAGCAGCAACGCTGCCAGCGCGAGCAGGAGCAGCGCCGCCGCCTTGCTGCGGAGCTTCATGGTGCGGCGCGGCGGCGGCGGCGGCGGCGGCGGCGGCCCCGGGGCGGCGCGGCCCCTCTGCGCATCGCGGCTCGCCGGGCGGCGGCGGGGCGAGCGCAGTAGTGCGAACGGCCGCCTTCTCCGCCCGCCCGCCGGGGACTGGGGTCCCGGCAGTCGGCGGGCGGGCGGCCGATGGAGGAGGAGAAGAAGGAGGAGGGGGCGGGAGGGGAGGAGGCGCAAGCCCGGCCCGAGGAGGAGCAGCCCGCGCCTACCGTACTGTGTGGAGTAGCCGCCCGTCCGCCCACCCGCTAGCCGCCCGGAGACTGGTGCGTAGGCTTTAGAGAGCTCAGCTTCAAATCCTCTTCCTCATTCATGCATTCATCCTTCCACCCACCTGTTCATCCATCCATTCATTCCCTCCCATACCACTCCATTTTCTCGGTTACTTCTTCATTCAGTCACTCATTCACTTACTCTCCCATTCCACCCATCTCTTCATCTCATTTTTCTATGCATTGGCCCCATGATTTATTTTTATCCATCTTTCCACACACCCGTGCATCCATCTAGACATCCAAGCAGGCAAGAGCATCTCTGTTCTGTTTTCCCAATGCAGGCTCTGACACTTGGTGGATATATGTTGGACAAAATCACGCCAGATCCATGTAGGTTAAAGAAGTTATAGAATAAATTTCAAAGTCTGGGTTTCAAATGTGACTCTGTCCCCTACTGGCTTAGTGATCCTGAGCAAGTTGCACAATTTGAGCCTTCATGTCCTTACATGCAAAATGGGAATGATGATACTGCTCTCCACAGAGGCATTTTTCTAGGCATTAAATTAAAAAATGCATTCAAAGAAACTAGCACAGTGCCTGGCTCACAATAGGTGTCCAATAAAAGCTCTGTGATAATCAGTACAATAAAACGCAGCATATCACAAATACATAAATGCAAATGTTGTTTCTTTTTTCTTTCTGATGTGGATTTGACAGAGTAACAACTTTACCACCCAGTGTAGGAATAGAGTCTTCTGAGACCCTAGCAGCTACAATCACCAGATCAAGGTTCTGAATTTTCAAAGTATTCTTTCAGGGCATCTCTAGTCACAAATCTGAAGCATTAGGACACATGCTGTTATTATTCACTATGAACCGACAGCCAGCATTTTATTAACTTGCTTTTTGGCATGGCCACAGCACAAAGAAGACCAGATATAGCAATGTCTCTGAGTTTCTACCAGATTTCATGCTGACATATAAATCATCTAAAATTCAATTATATTCCAAATCATTCTTATATTAACATTACATTTTAATTATTTGGGAACCTATTGTATTTAAAATTCTAGAAATGAGAATGTTTAATATCCTGGAACTTCTTGCCAAGCAGGCACATAGAAACAACAGGGTGCAAGGTCGAAGTGTGGGCTGAGATGTTGCAGTCGAGCGAGCACCAATAGTCCATTGGTTCTCAACAACGACAAGGTATCATCCCAGTAGGAGGCATCTGGAATTGTGAGAAGGATGTTTTGGGTTGTCACAATGACTGGTGGGTTCTACTGACATGCACTAACCCTCTTACAATCCTCAGGACATTCTAGCATGACAAGAATTGTCCTGGGCCTAGTGCCAACACGGGGGGCCCATTGAGAAGCACTGAGCTATGCTAAGGCTTGGGGCTTAGGCTTTCAGGTTTAGAAATGGCCACAATCGTGTTGCTTTGTGGCCCAGTGAAATAGAAATTTCCAAACTATCTCTGGCCACCTCTCCTCTTCCTCAAGGAGGATACATGCAACAAAGGTAAAATAAGGCAAAGTAACACTGAAGTAGTACCTGAGGGTTTTAGCCTCAAACACCCAAATGGAATTTGGGACAGTTAGGCTTGACCAAACAGAGGACTTCATTTTCTTAAACTCCACTGACTTACCTCCTTCCCCTGAGTCCAAAACCAAGTTTTGGATTTCACTGCTCTGATTGGTGGAAAAGTACAACTTCTGACATCATGGAAAATGGGTTCCAGATATTATATCTATGCATTACCCAATTCCTCACTTGGATGTTTAATATCCAAAATGCTTATTTATATGCTCCCTTTACCCCGGAAATAATTTTCTCGTCTTGGAGTTCTGGCTCTAGTCTCTCACTTGTTCAAGACAGAAATTAGGTGGGAATCATCCTTGATGTCCCTATTTCCCTCACCTCCTACATGAGTTAATCTGTTTTCCATTTTTATCTGTTGTGTACAACAAACAATTCCAAAATTCGGTAGCATAAGATAATGCACATACAAGCTCATCATTTATGTGGGTCATGAATCCAGAACAGCTTAGCTGGATCCTCTGAATTGTTGGCTTTCACAGGGCTCCCATGAATTGTTGGTTCAGTGCAGCGATCTCATCTGAAGACTCAACTGGGGAAGGATCCTCTTGCAATCTCACTTACATGGCTGCTGGAAGAATGCAGTTTCTTTCAGGTCACCTTGCTGCTTGTTGGTCAGAGGATACCCAGTTCCTTGCCAGGTGGCCCTCTCTATCAGCACAAGACTATAAGAAGAGTCAGAGAGGACACAGCAATACGGAAGTCAGTCTTTTACAACCTAATTTCAGAAGTGATGTTCTGTCAGTTTATCTTGTTCTTCTTCTTAGAAGCAAGTCATTACATCTTATTCATATTCAAGAGAAGAGGATTATATAAGGGCTGGAATACCAGGAGGCCAGGATTATTGGCAGCCATTTTAGTAGGCTGTCTTTTTCATCTCCTGTATCCAAAGAATTAGCAAATTCTGTCAAAGCTGCTTCCAAAGAATTAGCAAATTCTGTCAAAGCTGCTTCCCAAAAATGATTGGCATCTGTCCAGTTCTCTCCTTCTGAATTGCCAGTCATGATTGCTTGACAAGGCCAAACCTTGCTAAATTCTTCAGAGCCTCATTCCTATTGTATTCCCTATAATTTCTGCCAACCTCACCACCCACCACCCACCCCCATTATATGATGTGACTGTTCTACGGCTTACGTGCAATAGTAATTACCTTCTAGTTAATCTTCTTATTTCTTCTCAGGCCTTCTTCCAATTTTTAAGGCAGGATAACTTAAAACAAAACAAAACAAAACATAAATTGAATCTTATTTCTCCCCTGCTTCAAATTCTTCAGTGAGTCATCATGGTTTTTATTAGTGTGGTTGTTGTTGTGGTGGTGTTTGTGGTGGTGGTTGTTTAGGAGACTCCACACCCAGCATGGAGCCCAATGTGGGGCCCAAGCTCAAGACCTGAGCTGAGGTCAAAAGTTGGAGGCTTGGGGTACCTATGTGGCTCAGTGGGTTAAGCCTCTGCCCTCCGCTTGGGTCATGATCCCAGGGTCCTGGGATCGAGTCCCACATCGGGCTCTCTGCTCGGCAGGGAGCCTGCTTCTTCCTCTCTCTCTTTCAGCCTGCCTCTCTGTCTACTTGTGATCTCTGTCAAATAAATAAATATTAAAAAAAAAAAGTTGGAGGCTTAACTGACTGAGCCACACAAGTGCTCCTTTTTCATGGTTCTTTAAGTAAGTCTGAACCCCTTACCATACATAGTATCTAACTCTAGGATGATGTGGTCCCTGACCGCAGGTCTAACTGCATTCATCCTGGGGCTTGCTCCAGCCCTACTGGCTTTCCATCAGGGCCTCTACCACTGCTGGGTCTTACTTGCTTCTGTGTCTTTGCATTTGTGTTTCCTTTTGCTGATTCTAGGCTCTGGAGATACTTCAAGATTTTAGAGAACAAATTTACCAATCTAGAATTTTGTAACCCCATAAATTGTCTTTCAAAGGTGAAGGGGAGGGGCACCTGGGTGGCTCAGTCATTAAGTGTCTGCCTTTGGCTCAGGTCATGATCCTAGGGTCCTGGGATCATACCCCACGTAGGGCTCCCTACTCAGTGGGAAGCCTCCTTCTCCCTCTCCCACATTCTCTGTTGTGTTCCCTCTCTCACTATCTCTCTCTTTCTCTGTCAAATAAACAAAATCTTAAAAAAAAAAAAAGATTTTATTTATTTATTTGACAGAGAGAGACAGTGAGAGAGGGAACACAAGCAGGGGGAGTGGGAGAGGGAGAAGCAAGCTTCCTGCTGACCAGTTTTCCTGACACAGGGCTCTATCCCAGGACTCTGGGATCATGACTGAGAAGAAGGCAGACACTTAATGACTGAGCCACACAGGTGCCCCAATAAATAAAATCATTTTAAAAAAAGAAAAGAAAAGAAATAGACCTTTTCAGAAAAACAAAAATTTGGAGAATTTGTTGCCAGTAGATCTGACCTATAAGAAATGTTAAAAGAATTTCTTTAGGGAGAAAGAAAATGACACAAGTAAGAAAAAAATCAGATCTACGTAAAGAAAGGAGGAGCATCAGAGAAAGTATAAGGTAAAATAAAAACTTCACTTCTCTTATTCTCAACTGACCTAAAAAAAAACAGTTGTTTGTTTAAAATAATAGCAATAGGGGCCCCTGGGGTGCTCAGTTATTAAATCTCTGCCTTCTGCTCCTCATGATCCCAGAGTCCTGGGATAGAGCCCTGGAGGCGTACACTGGGGACCCTCCTCAGTGGGAAGCCTGCTTCTCCCTCTTCCACTCCCCCTGCTTGTGTTCCCTCTCTCACTGTGTCTTTCCCTGTCAAATAGATAAATAAATAAATAAATAAAATCTTTAAAAATAAATAAATAAAGTAATAGGAATAATGTATCAGATGCTTAGAGGTATGTATAAATGAAATAAATGATAGCCATCATACAAGGAATGGGAGGACGACATTAGGAATAGTTTATTATTATAAAGTACTTGCACTACCTATGAAGCAATATAGGGTTATTTAAAAGTGGACCTGGATTAGTGGTAAATGTGTAGGGCAAATTGTAGGGCAAGCACTAAAAATATTTTTAAAAAGGAGTATAATTCATATGCTAAGAAAAGAGAAACAAGTGAATTATGTAATATGCTTAACTAGAATCACAAAAAGCAAAAGAGTAGAAGAGAAAAAACTGGAATAAAGAAAAAGGCAATAGGGATGCCTGGATGGCTCAGTGGGTTAAAGCCTCTGCCTTCGGCTTGGGTCATGATCCCAGGGTCCTGGGATCGAGCCCCGCATCGGGCTCTCTGCTCGTTGGGGAGCCTGCTTCCCTTCCTCTCTCTCTGCCTGCCTCTCTGCCTGCTTGCAATCTCTGTCTGTCAAATAAATAAATAAAATCTTTAAAAAAAAAGAAAAAGGCAACAAATCAAAATAAGTAATGGAATAAATTTTAATCCAACTATATCAATAACTGCTCTATCAATTGTTTAAATACACCAAATAAGAGATTTTCAGTGTGAATCTAAAAATAAGACCCAACTATATGTCATATGTAAGAAACCCACTTTAAGTATAAATACATATATAGATTAAAAGTAAAAGAATGGGAAAGCAAAGGGGGTAAAGAAAGTTATACCATACTAACGTTAATCAAAAGAGAGCTGTGGTAGCTACTTTAATTTCCAAAGGAGCAGACTTCAGAAGAAGAAAATTATCAGGGGTAAAGTAAGGAATTACATATTGATAAAGAGGTCAATTTTCCAAGAAGTCATAACAATCCTTAAAGTGTATGCATCTAACAAAAGAATGTCAAAATACATGAGGCAAAAACTTCTAGCACTGCCACAAGAAATAAGTGAATTAATTGTTATAGCTGGAGACTTTATTGGCAGTCTATCAGAAATGGAGAGCTTCATCAAACAAAGATATCATTAAAAACATAGCACTTTTGATCTACCAAATATAAATGACATCCACAGACTACTTCATCCAATAAAAACAGAACACATGTTCTTCTCAGACTCACATGGAACATTCACCAAGATATCACAGTCTGAGCTATAAAACACACCTCCACAAAATTAAAAGAATCTAAATTATTCAATGCATGTTCTCAGAGCACAGCTAAAATCAATAATAAAATATAGGTGAAAAACTCTAAAATACTTAGAAATTAAACAATACCCTTTTACAAAGCACTTGGGTAAAAGAAGAAACCACAAGAAAATGTCTAAAACATTTGAACTAAATGAAAGTAGAAATTCAACTTATCAGAATTTGTGGGATTCAGGGAAATCAGTGCTTAGAGACAAATTTATGCCATTTAGTGTACATATTAGAAAAGAGATAGGTTTAAAACCCATCAATTAACTTATAAAATAGAAAACATTGGGCCCAGATAGGTTCATGGGTGAACACTAACAAACACTGAAGGAATAAATTACACCAGTTGTCTAAAAATTCTTTCAGAAAACAGAAACAGGAGGAATGTTTCCTTATTCTATGAGGTTAGCATTACCCTAATACCAGACTCAGACAAAGACATACAAGAGAACAACAATCTAGTATCTCTCATGAACATAGACACATATAGATAAAAATCCTCAAAAAATTAGCAAATCAAATCCAACTATGTATAGGAAAATTCATACACTATAAAAAGTGAGATTTATTCTATGTGTGCATGGCTGGTTCAACATTCAAAAATCAACCAATGTAATCCAGCACTTCGACAGGATGTAAAAGAAAGCTCACTTGAGCTTATTGAGAGATGTAGAAAAAGCACGTGACAAAATTCAACACCCACTCATGAGAAAAACTCTCAGAAAACTAGAAATAAAGGGAACTTCTTCGGCTTAATAAAGAACATCAACAGTCATTATAGGTGACATCATACTTAATGATGAGAAGTTTTCCTACTAAGATCAGTAACAAGGCAAAGATGTTCCCTCTTAACATTCCTTGCAACATCATACTGGAAGTCCTAGCTATTTTAATAAAACAAGGAAAGGAAATACAGGTATACAGATTTGGAAGGAAGAAATGAAACTGATTTGTTTACAGATAACAAAATTGTCTATGTAGAAAATTCAAAAGAATGGAAAAAAAAACTTCTGGAACTAAAAAGCGATTAGAGCAAGGTTGCAAGATACAAGGTTAAACTACAAAAGTCAATCATTTTCCTATATGCCAGCATTGAACAACTGGAATTTGAAATCTATAAACACAATACTGTTCATAATAGAACCCCACAGACTGAAATAGTTGAGAATATATAAGAATAAATCTGACAAAATATGTGCAAGATCTATATAAGGAAAACTACAGAATTAGAGGAAAAGAGAACTAAAAATATGGAGAGATTCCATGTTCATGTCTAGGAACACTCAATATTGTCAAGGTGTCAGTTCTTCCCAATTTTACTTATAAATTAAATGCAATCCCAATCAGAATATCAGCGAGTTATTTTGCAGATATTGGCAAACTGATTCTATAGTTTATATGGAGTGGCAAAAGGTTCAGAATAGCCGGTATAACTTTGAAGGGAAAGAACAGAATTGGAGCAAAGAGTGATGCTACCTGGCTTCGAGATTTACTCTAAAGCTATGGTAATCAAGACATTGTGGGGTTGGTAAAAGAATAGGCAACAGATCAGTGGAAAAGCACAGAGATTCCAGGAATAGACCTTGATAAGTATAGTCAGCTGATATTTGTCGAGGGAGAAAAGGCAATACAATGGAGCAAAAATAATCTCTTCAACAAACAGTGCTGAAACAATGGGATATCCACAGGCAAAAACAAAAAGAAAAAAAAACAAAAACCAAAAAAAAAACCACAAAAAACCTCCCCCAAAACAATACCTAAACCTTACAACCTTCACAAAAGCTAACTCAAAATGGTTCATAGACCCGAATATAATGAAACTCCTAGAAGATAACGTAGAAGAAAACCTTGATGACCTTGCATATGGCAATGACTTTTTGGATATAAAACCAAAGGCACAATCTGTGAAAGAAATAATGGACTTTATTGTTATAATGAAAAACTTATGCTCTGTGAAAGACAATCTCAAGAGAATTAGAAGACAAGCTATAGACTGGAAGAAAATACTTGGAATAGGCAAACTATATCGTGGACTCTTAGCCCAAATATACAAAGAACATTTAACACTCAACAATAAAAAAAAAAACAATCCTATTAAAAAATGTGCCAAAGACCTTAAGAGACACCTCACCAAAGATGGCAAATAAACATATGAGAAGTTAATTGTGAGAAGATACTTCACAACAAATGTAATCAGGGTAATGCAAATGAAAACAATGAGATAGTACTGCAAATATATATGTATAGATGTTTGCTGGAGCAAAGAGAAGTGTGCAAACTGACATATATAACATGGCAGCCAATAAAAAATTCAGCAAGGGGAGGAGGTTTGGGGTTATGTCTGTATCTGTTGGAATGATTTTAGCTACACAGAAGAGAATATCTGACTAACCATGGCTTAAACTATGGCTTTTCAAATTCCCTGCTTAGCAGAGAGCCTGATGTGGGGCTCGATCCCAGGACCCTGAGATCATGACTGGAGCCGAAGGCAGAGGTTTAACCCACGGAGCTACCCATGCACCCCAAGAGATTCTGTTTTTCTAATAAGTTCTTAGATGTTGCTTTTGCTGCTGGTGGAAGTACAATACTCTGAGTAGCAAGGATTGAATAATAAAGATAAATTTATCTTATATCTTAAGAAGCCCAGAACATATGGACAAAGTGGAAGGAAATCTTTTAACTTTATACCTACTGTGGACATTCTTACATTTGTCTTTGGTGAGCACACAAATTCGTGTGTGTTGAGTATATATGTAAGAGGGACATTACTACGTCACGAAGTAGATAAAAGTTCAGCTTTAGTGGGTGCCATCCAACAGTTTTACCATGTGCTGGTGTCAACCCACACATCCACCAGCAGAGAATGGCAATCCTGGTCGCTACACATCATCTCCAACTGTTGGTGCTATTGGTCTTTTTCATTTGAACCATTCCAGTGGACTTGTAGTGGTGTTTCATTGTGGGTATAATTTTCCTTTCCCTTAGAACTAATGAAAGTCAGCATTTTTCCATGTATTCATTAGCCAATTAGACATCTTATTTTATGAGGCATCTGCTCAAGTCTTTCAATCATTTTTTATCGATTTGTCTTTTATTGATTTGTAAGATTATCCAGAATATGCATAAAGAACCCTTACAAATAAAAATAGTTTCATTTTATAATTTAAAACTTAGTTTTACTTGGAGTTTATTCTGATTAAGGTACAAGTACAACTTTATTTTTTTCGGATCAGTTGTCTCAACACTAATACTACACAGGCCATCTTTCCCATATCAATTGGAGACAGTACCTTTGTCACGTACTAAATTTCCTTGTGTATTTTGGAATATTTCTGGGCTTTCTATTCAGTTTGTCTGTCTTCCATGGGAGAATACACTTTTAACTACTAGCAGTATAATGTGTTTAAATATCTACTATAGGGCCCTATTGTTTTAGAGCTTTCCAGGCTATTCTTTTTTATTTTCCATATGAACTCAGAACTGTTTGTCTCATTTCAAAATTAAAAAAAAATTACTGGCATTGAAATAAATTTGTGAGTTAACTGAAGAAGAATTAACATGTTCCTCATTTTGCTTTTCCAATCTAACATAATTACATATCTCTTATTTGTTCACATCTTATTTGGTATCCTTCAGTGATACATAAATTTTTGATATGCACAGCCGAGCTGGTGGGAAAGGGAAGACAATCTCTGAGGCTACAAAACTATAAGAAAGTAAGAGACTAGAGTGGTTATTCAGCATTATAGTCAAACTTTTCTTTGGCTAGGAAATGAAGCTTAGAGCCAAAGCAAGGTGTGAGGTCAGAACAGGAACACTGAAATAAAACCCGGTCCCCTCATCGGATCTAGAAGGTATTCTATTAATCAAAAATAAGTCAGACTGAAAAAGAGAAATATCATATGGTTTCACTTACATACAGAACCTAAAATACAAAACAAATGAGCAAACAGACAAATAAGAAACACACAAACAAAAAAATATAGACTCATTAAAAACAGAGAATAAACTAGCGGTTGCCAGAGGGGAGAGGGTGAGGAAGACGGGTGAAATAGGTGAAAGTGATTGGGAGATAAAAAATTCCAGTTATAAAACAAATAAGTGATGGAGATGAAAGTACAGCATACGGAATATAGTTAATAATATTGTAATAACTTTGTATGGTGACAGATGGTAACTACACTTATTGTAGTGAGCATTATATAATGTAAAGAATTGTCAAATCACTGTTACACACTTGAAACTAATATAATATTATGTGTCAATTATACTACAATTAAAAAGTAAAATAAAAAAATAGAATACCATAAAAATGAACCAGATCCTGAGTGGAACTCTGAACAGAAACCTAGAAAACAACCTATCTCACAAAAGATAGGAGAGATGTTGCCTGTGTGGACAGTGGTCCCCAGAGGATGAAAAGGATCTGATTGAGAATTCCTAATGGCCCATTTTCACATAGGCCTCTCTGGGGCAATCAATCAATCAATCAATCAAAATTAAAAAGAAAAGAAAAAAGAAAAAAAATACAAAATTTAGGATAAAATGATCCCAAATCGGTAGAACTTTGGGGTTCTGAAAGCAAAAGCAAATTTTGATTGACAGAACATAATTAATTTAATCTTAGGTGTGGTGGTTGAAGAGTGAGTCCTTAAAATTTATGTCCTCTTGTAACCTCAGAATGTGACTTCCTTGGAAATAGGATCTTTGTGGATATTATTAAGGATCCCAAGATGAATCATCTTGAACGCAGAGTGGGCCCTCAATCCAATGACTGGTATCCTTATCCTTGGGAGAAGAAACAACACCGGGAAACGCACACAGGTAAAAGAAGAAGCCATGTGAATATGGAGGCAAAGACTGAAGTCACACTGCCACAGCTAAGAGATGCCATGAGCCACAAGAAACTTGAAGAGGCTAGGAAAGATTCTCCCCTGAGCTTCAGCGAAAGCATTGCCCTGTGGACATTTTGAATTCAGACTCCTGACATCCTGAACCCTGAGAGAATAAATTTCTGTTGTATATGCTGCCCAGTTTGTGGTAATTTGCTGTGGCAGCCGTAAGAAACTAACACACTAGGTTTCAAGAAATTCACACAGATAAAATTCTAAGGAAATGGGCGCCTGGGTGGCTCAGTGGGTTAAAGCCTCTGCCCTCTGCCTTCAGCTCAGGTCATGATCCCAGGGTCCTGGAATTGAGCCCCTGGCATCAGCATCGGGCTCTCTGCTCAGCAAGGATCCTGCTTCCCCTTCTTTCTCTGCCTGTCTCTCTGCCTACTTGTGATCTGTCAAATAAATAAATAAAATCTTTTTAAAAAATTCCAAGGAATTTGATTTCATCATTCCAAACTATAAAACACACACAAGAATAAACCATGGTAGGAAAAAAAAAAGGCACAAGGAACTACCAAAAGGGATAGGGCAGATTTGAAAATTAAAAAAGCATAACTTCTAATAATACAAAATATGTAATTATTCAAATTAGAAACTCAACTTAAAAGTTAAATAGCATATAAAATCTAGCAGAAGAGATAACTCAAGAAAAAATACAAAAAGAAGCTAGAGCTAAGGAAGTTAATGAAAATGTAGCACAAAGAGATAAAGAAATATAATAAATTAAGAGGTTAAAAGAAAAAGGGATAAAACAAGAGGATTTAATATACTTTTTTGGTTATAGGATTTTAATTTTATTTTACTGTATTTATTTTCCTTTCAAAATTTTATTTAACTTCAAGTTTGTTAACATATAGTGTAGTATTAGTTTCAGGGGTAGAATTTAGTGATTCGTCATTGCATATAGCTCCCAGTGTTCATTATAAGTGCCCTCCTTAATGCCCATCCCCCAATTGCCCCATCCCCACCCTCTCCCCTCCAGCAACCCTGTTCATTCCCTGTAGTTAAGAGTCTCTTATGGTTTGTCTCCCTCTCTCTTTTTTAATCTTATTTTATTTTTCCTTCCCTTCCCCTATGTTCATCTATTTTGTTTCTTAAATTTTACTTACGGGAGGCACCTGGGTGGCATAGTTGGTTGAATATCTGACTCTTGGTAATGATCTAGGGGCCACGCCCTGGGATTAAACCCTCTGTCTGGCTCTGCACTCCGTGTGGAATCCGCTTGGGTTTTGCTCTCCCTCTGTCCCTCCTCTGACCTGCGCATGCTTTTTCTCTAAAAATCAATCAATCAGTCTTAAAAAAAAAAAAACTTCTAGGGGCGCCTGGGCAGCTCAGTTGATTAAGCATCTGCCTTCGGCTCAGGTCATGATCTCAGGATCCTGAGACTGACCCCCACTTTGGGCTCTCTGCTAGCTGGGATTCTGCTTCTCCCTCTCCCTTTGTTTTCCTCTTCCTCTGCTCCTCCGCCACTGCTTGCTCATGCTCTTTCTCTCTGTCAAACAAATAAATAAAATCTTTTAAAAAAAATATTTGACTTATTTATTTGACAGAGAGCGAGACAGCACGTGAGGGAACACAAGCAGCGGGAGAGGGAGAGGGAGAAGCACACCTCTCACTGAGCAGGGAGCTGGATGTGGGTCTCCATCCCAGGACCCTGGGATCATGACTCGAGCCAAAGGCAGATACTTAATGACTGTGCCACCCCAGTGCCCCTAAATAAAATCTTAAAAAATAAAGTAAAAATAAAAAATTCCACATATAAGTAAAATCATATGGTATTTGTCTTTCTCTGACTGACTTATTTTGCTCAGCATAATACACTCTACTTCTAGCCACATCATTGCAAGTGGAAAGATTTCATTCTTTTTTTTTTAAAGATTTTATTTATTTATTTGACAGACAGAGATTACAAGTTGGCAGAGAGGCAGTCAGAGAGAGGAGGAAGCAGGCTCCCTGCCGAGCAGAGAGCCCGATGTGGGGCTCAATCCCAGAACCCTGGGATCATGACCTGAGCCGAAGGCAGAGGCTTTAACCCACTGAGCCACCCAGGCGCCCCTGGATTTCATTCTTTTTGACCTCTGAATAATATTCCATTGCACATATACACCACATCTTCTTTATCTATTCATCCATCGATGGATGTCTGGGCTCTTCCCATAGTTTGCTGACTGTGGACATTGCTGCTTTAAACATTGGGGTATACATGCCCCTTCGAATCACTA
The DNA here is from genome assembly GCF_020171115.1 of Neogale vison. NCBI lineage: Eukaryota > Metazoa > Chordata > Mammalia > Carnivora > Mustelidae > Neogale > Neogale vison. The sequence continues at coordinate 184,371,318 of NC_058096.1, forward strand.
TTTTTGTATTTTGGATAAATACCCAGTAGTGCAACTGCTACATGGTAGCGTAGCTCTAGTTTCAACTTTTTGAGGAACCTCCACACTGTTTTCCAGAGTGCCTGCATCAGTTTTCATTCCCACCAACACTGTAAGAGGGTTCCTCTTTCTCTGCACCCTTGCCAACATCTGTTGTTTCCTGAGTTGTTAATTTTAGCCATTCTGACCCGTGTGAGCTGGTATCTTATCATGGTTTTGATTTGTATTTCCCTGATGATGAATGATGAGCATTTTTTCATGTGTTAGGCATTTGTATGTTTTCTGTAAAGAAATGTCTGTTCATGTCCTTTGTCCATTTTTTTAACTGGATTTTTTATTTTGGGGGGTGTTGAGTTTGATAAGTTATGTGCAGATTTTGGATACTAGTCCTTTATCTGATACATCATTTGTAATATCTTCTCCCATTCCTTTGGCTGCCTTTTAGTTTTGTTGATTGTTTCCTTTGGTATTTAATATACATCTTTGGAGGGGGAGGGGTGGAGAAGGAGGGAAAGAGAATCTTAAGCAGGCTCCATGCTCAGTGCAGAGCCAGGAAGTGGGGCTCAATCTTACAACCCTAAGATCATGACCTGAGCAGAAACCAAGAGTCAGATGTTCAACTGACAGAGCCACCCAGGAGCCCCATGGTTTAATATACTTCCAATTAGACTTCCAAGAAGGAAAAAATGGGGCTAGAGGATGCAATATTAAAAATGATAATGGCTGAGAATTTCAAAGAGCTGTAAAAAAGTACAAATCCTTACACTGAAAAAGAATGAGTTGCAAGTAGGATAAATGAAAAGAAATACAGGCCTAGATATATGCAAACAAATATACAGAACATAAAGGAAAAAGAGGAAACCTTCAATTCACAAAGAAAAATCTGTGTACATGCAAGGAAATAAAAATGAGATTTCTCGGGGTGCCTGGGTGGCTCAGTGAGTTGAGCCTCTGCTTTCGGCTCAGGTCATGATCTCGGGGTCCTGGGATCAAGCCCTGCATCGGGCTCTCTGCTCGGCGGGGAGCCTGCTTCCCCCTCTCTCTCTGCCTGCTTCTCTGCCTACTTATGATCTCTGTGTGTCAAATAAATAAATAAAATCTTTTAAAAAAATGAGATTTCTCATCAGCCACAACATAGATGAAATGCAATGGAATAATATTGTCAATGCGCTTAAGAAAGACTAGACTTCTGTAGCCTGAGAAATTGTCATCCAACTTAGAGGGTATAAAAATAAGAAATACTAAAAGCATTCACTTGGTTGGGGGATTTGGCAATGGACTGAGGCTGGAAGAATTTTGAGACACATGATTCTAGATTTCTTCAAAGAGACTGTTGGTAGAAATATAGATGTTAAAGATGCTGTTGGTAACGGTTCACAAGGAAGTGAGGAGCATGGTAGAGAAGGTATATACTATCTTAGAGAAGACTTAAATAATCATAAACATAATGTTGATAGAAATAAAAATGCTAAAGGAGCTGCTGGTGAGGGAGATGAGATACATGTTATGGAAAACTAGAGGAAAAAAGATCCTTAGAAGCTTAGGTGAACTGTCTCCTATAGTTATGTGCAAAGCAGAATTTGTACAGGATGAACTCAGATACTTAGCAGAGAGTGTCGAAGTTACAAACTGGCTTATTCTTACAGTATTTAGTAAAATATGAGAGGTAAGAAATAAATTTAAGGAAGAACTATTTTTAAAAAAGGTAGAAGGGAAAAAGGACTTGATGATTTGAAAAATTCTCAGTCTATCCACAAGGTAAAAGATGTAAAAATTTAGAGGATTCACTGTAAGGAAACTATGGTCTGGAGAGAAAATCATGGATGTGTCTGGACAACTTGTTGCCAGGATCTGGAAAGGATCATAAATTTGGAGTATTCAATTCCAGAGAGGGCTCTTTGAAGAGATTAGATATATGACGTATGGATCTCCTTAGTTATCTCAGCAGAGGCCGGGAATGGAAATGATATTGTCCAGTTAAGACCCATGGGAGAGCATTTGGTTTAATAGAGTGAATCCTCAGGCCACACAAGAGATCAACAAAGTTTTTGACAATTGCAATAGAAACACAGCCAGCTTGGACAGAAAGGAACAGATGGGACTAAATGAAGGAAGGCTGTTGGACCCCAAAAATTCTACACAGTAAACAGGCTGATAAAAAAAAAAAACTCAACTGCAAACACATGGTCTTATTTAAGAAAAAGAAAAGGATAACTCAGAGTGCACAACTATTGGCCCAGAAGGCAGAGTCGAGAGCCACACAGGGCTGTTCTTGGGCACTGCAAGCAGCTAATGGAGTTTGCCTAGTTGGATTTCAAAATTGCTTGGGACCAATGATGCCTTTCTTTTCTTCTTTTTTAAAAATTTTTAAAGAAATTTTTCCCCTTTTGAAATGTGAATGTTCATGATTGTTGTCCTATGCTCATCCTACCATTGTATTTTGGGAATAGATAACTTGCTTCCTAGTTGTATACATACCTAAATAGAGAGACATTTTGCTGGAGGCTGAATCATACCCAGATTCTCACCCATACCTTATTTAGATTTTAAGATTTGGAACTTCTGAGCTGATAATATTTAGATGAGATTTTGGACTTGAGTTGTAATGAGTTCAGAATTTGATGGGTGTTGGGATGGAATGGATATATTTTACATGTGGAACGATAGTGGATCCTTGAGGTCCACATGCTCTAGTCCTTGGAACATGTCACTGTTGCCTTACATAGTAAGACGAACTTGAAGACATGATTAAGATTCAGATCTTGAAATGGGGAGATTATTCTGAATTATCTAGGTGGACCCTAAATGTAATCATAGAAGTCCTTACTAGAGAAAGTCAAAAAGATCTAAGGAGGAAGTTGGATTTCTAATGATGAAGCAAGAGATTAGAGTGACTCAGGAAAGGGGTCATAAACTGGGGAATTTAGCCAATCTCAAGACACTAGAGAAGTCAAGGAAACGGATTCCCCCCCCACCAGAACCTCCAGAAGGGACCAGCTCTTCTGACATTTTGGCCTTTGTCCGCTGAAACAAATTTTAGACTCCTGGCTTCCAAAACTGTGAGTAAATTTCTGTTGTTTTAAGCCAATAACTCTGTGGTAATTTGTTATAGCAGCAAAATGAATTTAATCCAGAGGGTAAAATATAGCACATGAAGTCTAAAAGTGTACTGCCCGGAGACTCTCAGTGCATGAATGACAAACATATATTTTGAGAAAAAGGAAACTGAATTCAAGAAGGAATGGGATGCAAGAAGCAGTAGTGAGTTAAAAAATAGGTAAAACATATGGACAAGTCTTAAGAAAAACAGTACTTTGGAGGAGTTTTATAATCTGGGTGTGACTAACATTTGTAAATAAAAACATGAAAGATCAAGGCAGACAGTTCAGAGACAAGTTAAAATGTTAAGATCCTTGCTCTGGGGCGCCTGGGTGGCTCAGTGGGTTAAGCTGCTGCCTTCGGCTCAGGTCATGATCCCAAGATCTTGGGATTGAGTCCCGCATCAGGCTCTCTGCTCAGCAGGGAGCCTGCTTCCCTCTCTCTCTGCCTGCCTCTCCATCTATTTGTGATTTCTCTCTGTCAAATAAATAAATAAAATCTTAAAAAAAAAAAGATCCTTGCTCTGTTTAGAAAGAAGATAGAAATATTGTTTATATTTTTCCTAATACAACCTAAAGTAGAACATTGACCCCTTTAATTTATCCCAAAGAGACTGAGGAAAAACTCTGAAGTGACCAGGTTTACTGATTGGCAAACCACAGCTGGAGAGAGAAATTAAGTTCTGGTATAGAAAGTCAAAGTTAGGGGTGCCTGGGTGGCTCAGTGGGTTAAGCTGCTGCCTTCGGCTCAGGTCATGATCTCAGGGTTCTGGGATCGAGTCCTGCATCGGGCTCTCTGCTCAGCAGGGAGCCTGCTTCCTCCTCTCTCTCTCTGCCTGCCTCTCTGCCTACTTGTGATCTCTCTCTGTCAAATAAATAAATAAAATCTTAAAAAAAAAAGTCAAAGTTACTTTTTTTTTTTTTTGCACACCTGAATCTTGTGCTTTGAAAATTCATACCTAATATAGATCATAATAGTGCTACTTAGAGACATTATGGTTTCAAGATCATCTACTTTTTAGAATACCTTGACTCACAGTGCATGTTCATCTCATCACTGGGACAGGGAAGGAGGTTCAGAGCTCTGGTCTAAATGGAAGGTGGGCCAGGAGGTAGATGGAGAGAGAGGGAGGGAAAGACAGGACCGTGATTTTATTACAAATAGCTCACCCAAAGGGCGCCTTCAACCCAGGAGTTCTCTGGATGAACCCAGATGATTTCTCTATTAAAATGTAGAAATTGTTTCAAAATTTCCAGGCCATAGACATTAACAAAATTGAACTTCCCAGGACACTATGAAACAAGATGATGTTCACAAAAGACTAACCCTGCTGTGAGGTATCTGGGTGGCTCAGTGGTTTAAGCACTGGGAGCAGGGAGCCCAATGCAGGTCTAGATCCCACGACCCTGGGATCATGACCTGAGCTGAACTGAGCTACCCAGGTACCCCCAAAAGAAAATAATTTTATAAAAAAATGTAGGATTTAGTATTATAAAGAAAAAAATCATGTACATGTTTAACAAAAAAGTGTGGAATATTAATAGTGTGAGTGTATCTGAATGATGAATTTATTTTCATCTTCATGTTTTCCTGTGTCTTCTTATTTTAATAAGCAATCCCCTCAAAACCCCAAAACTCTTATAAGTGATATCTCTATAGTAAGCAATCCTCGCTTCTTTTAAAACTTAATAGAAGCAACCTTATTCATCATAGCCAAAGAGTGGAAACAACTCAAATGTCATCTAACTGGAAAATGGATGAACAAAATACATCCATACAGCGGGGTACTGTTTATCAGTAAAAGGGAATGAGGACTGATGCATGTTATAGCATGGAGGAACCTCAAAGACAGGCCACACAAAAAAACAGGCCACGAAAGGCCACTTATTGCCTGGTCCCATTTATCTGAAATGTATACAAAAGGCAAATCTTGTAAGACAAAGCAAATTATTTGTTTGCAACTCCCAGTGTGAACAAGGATTAACTGTGAATGTGCAGAGAGATTTTACTGGGACCATGAAAATATTCCACCACTGGACAATGGTGAGGGATGCAAAACTCTATGTTAAAAAGTACTTTAGGGTACACCTAAAATGGAGAAGATTTTATGAAATGTAAACTACATCCCTATGAAGTTTTTTTTTTAAAAAAAGCAACAACAAAAAACCTTGAGAAGAATTTGGTGAGAGCTCAGAGACGGAAAGGTGTAGAGTCTGTCCAGTTCGTTTCTTATGTGAAGGAAGGAAATGAGGTAAGAATGTTAGATGTTTTACAACTACAAATTAAAGCAGCTGGCTTTAAATGCTACCCTGGCTCTCAGGATCTTTAGGATGGATATCCTGTGGTATATCTGATGCCAGGGGAGAAAGCTTATCTAGATTCAGCCGCAAAGCAGGGCTCGCATTTCCCTAACCAACTGTGGGTTCCTGGAGGAAAGAGCCCACACCCTAGCCTTGGTATTAACTCCTGTGCCAACCAGCTACGTGACCTCCCGAAATCTCTTCTTTCTCTAGGTTTAAGTTTCCTGATTTGTAAGAAAGAAAAAAAAAAAAAAAAAAAAAGAATTGGGTTGTACTAGATGGTTTTCGTAGCCCTGTTCAGCTGGGAAGTTATTTTCCTTGGCAATCAGCACACTCCCCAATCGGCCCTAGACTCCTTTCCAAGCCCACTGCTTAGTGCTTCAATTCTTGCAGCCTTCACATCAGATACGGTGAATTTATCTGCACTTTTGCTGGAGCCTTTGCTCGGGACCCAGACTTTGTTATCAGAAATGAGATGTTTCTAATTGTTCCAACCCCAAGCATTTCTCTATCTCTGGATCTCCCTGTCTTATTCTGTTTACTCTTTGTTGTCTTTCACTGTTGCTCCATGTATCAGTCGCTGCGTTGCAAACCTCCCCAAAACCTAGTGACTTAAAATAGCAATGCATTTTATTATGCTAACCGTTGTGTGAATTACAAATGAGGATAGGCACGCTGGGGATGGCTTACCTTTTCTCTCACAGGGCCAGAGCTTCAGCGGGAGTTGTTCAAAGGATTGGAGATGGCTGGGGTGGGGCTACAACGCTGGTGCCTTGTTTCTGGCACATGGCTAAGATTCCCCTGGCTTCCATGTGGAAGTCTGCTGGGGCTCCAATGTCCAAAATGGCATCTTCACTCCTGTGAATGGTGCCTAGGCGGGGATGGAGGAGGCAGCTGGGGCTGGCCACACAGCCTTTGCATGTGGCTAGGCTGGGATTCCCTGCAGCTTAGTGGTCTCAGGTTAGTTGGAATCCATACACTGCGGCTAGCTTCCCACAGAGCATGTGCTGCAAGAGCACATGGTAGAAGGGGCAAGGCCTTAAGAAGGCACGCAGTGTCACTTCTGCTGCATTTTCTTGGCTACCCAGGGCCAACTATGATTCACTGTTGGAAAGGACCAAACGAGGGTGTGATTCTTAGGAGTGGTGGCTCATCATGGGAGGAGGCATCTTTGGAAACTGGCTACCACAATTGCTAAATCTTCAGTGTTTTATTTTCTTTACTAAAATCTAAATTGAAGTTAGAAATCACATCTTTTACCTTTTATTATCTCCACTCACTTCTTCCCTCTTCTCAGAGCATCAAGAACAGAAACACATGTTTTATAGACAGCGGGCTGGAGGCAGGGCAACGTCATGGGACTCCGGCAATCACTCAACTCTCCAAGTCCAAGTTTCCTCATTTATAAAATATTGTTGGTGACAGAAAAGCTTTCTTCCTCACAGAATTGATAAAGGGAATGAAATCACTTGGAAAAATGGTGAGTATATAATAAGCAATCAATAAGTGCCAGCTATTATTGTTGACTAAATGTAGACCACACACTTATGGTAATTGGGAACAGTGCTGTCCAGATAAGAACTCAAGCATTATTTTCCAGAATGAAAAAAAATTACATTAACTATGATAATGGAGGCAATTGGCTCTATGATGTCTCTTCAGATTCCTTACCATTGGCTGGAGACTTCTGATGCCATGAAGACCTAAGTTGAAGTTTTCTTTTTTCTTTTTGTTTCTTTATGTCTTATCTAAAGAGAGAATAGATCTAGTTGGCTATGAGTTATGATTTTAAAAATCACAATAAATGGTCGTCAAATATTGAAATGATCAAGAAAAACAAGTATAAATAAACATAACCCATAAAGGGAAAAATGATGTGAAACAGAAAAAATGTCAATGTAGGAAAAGAAGTGTAATAATTGAGGGTGAAGGAACACGTAACAGAGAGTATATATAATCAGAGAGCAGAATGGGGGAAAGCCAAAGAAGATTGGAAGAAGGATCCAAGGGTATGTCTTGATTATGTACAATAGCAATAACATAATTACTATGGGAATTTTAAACACTAGGGCATCTTACTGAAAGATTTATCCTTATTCAGGAAAAAAAAGTGACTAATGTGAACTCTTCTGGGAAAACAATATAAAACAATCCATTTATGCTATTTTAGCTTTATAGAGAAGTGTTTGTAATGAGTTTACAATACATATAATCAACAGAAATTGTTTCAAGTTGCAGGGGAAACTATTTTTCTCTTGGTTAAAGCTCATAGTTTTATTGACCATTTTCTTCACAAGACAGGTTTTCTTTTGAGTAGCTGCAATAATCAAAAGGCATTCAGGAAGACAGAGAGCCCCAGCAACCATTTTTCAAAAAAAATACAAGCAAAATCAAGGCATAAGACCCCTCGGTTAAGAAATGCCTGGAAACAACCATGAAGAAAAATCAAGAAAGAGGTCATTGAGTTCACGTTGGGGATTTCGGTTTTGAGAGGAAAGTGGCCATTCCAATCTATTTGGAAGGATAGAACTGTAGCTTAGATGACATCTTAGATTGGGGCTCTAGGAAACAGAGTTTTCAGAAGGACAGCTGAGTGCAGATGGTTTTGGGGGAATGGTCTTGGGAGCTATACCTGTAGGCAGGAGAAGGTGGGACTGGACAGAGGCCAACAATGCAATTATAACCAAGGACTCTGTCAATTCTACAGGAAGTTCCTGTAGTGGGGATGGCTTTCAAATTTGTCCCATATAAGGCAGGATGACAGGCCTTTGTATCAGGTATTACCCTTCTGGAAAGGGGTAATTTTGTACAAGGTACTTCTCTGCAGTCAAGGGCAGTACCCTGTGAGGGACACAGTGGTAAGCCTAGATTCCCAGTATCCACAGGTAATCCAAATCTTCTGATTGTTTCCTACTTTTAATTGAAATATCACATACAATAAGGCACACAAATCTCAAATATATGGCTCTATGAATTTTTGCATATGTGTATGTTCATGTAATTCCCATCCAAGTCAAGATACAAACTATGTTTGTATATCATCACCCATGTTTTTCTTATACCTTCTCCCAGTCAATAACCACCTTCACAAGGTAATCACTATTTTCACATCTATGGCCATACAGTAGTTTTTCCCCTTTTGAACTTCATATAAATGTGAACATATTCTAAGAACTCTTTTGGATCTGGCCTTTTTGACTTAATGTGCTTGTGTGACTCATGCATATTTTGTATAGCAGGAGTTCATTCTTTCTTTTTGCTGTGCAGCAGTACTGAGTGAATATACTACAGTCTGTCTATTGTACCCTTGATGGGCACTTGAATTGTATGCAGTTTGGGCTATTATGAATAATGCATTTATGAACATTCCAGTACATGTCTATTGATGGGTGATTACCACTTGTTTCTGTTATGCATCAGAGAGGAATTGCACGATGTTAAGACATACCCAAGTTTAACTTTATCAGAGTATATTGCCGAACAATTTTTAAAGGTGGTTGTGCCTACATACAATCTCACCACAGCCTCTGATGCCAAAAGAGGTACATTTAGGTCATTTCTGCACAAAGGACTAAAAACACATTCACTCTGAATCAAAGTAAAGATTAATTAGATTAATCATAACTAGATTATGAGAACTTGAAAAAAATAACATAAAGGGGCGCCTGGGTGGCTCAGTGGGTTAAGCCGCTGCCTTCGGCTCAGGTCATGATCCCAGGGTCCTGGGATCGAGTCCCACATCGGGCTCTCCGCTGGGTGGAGAGCCTGCTTTCCTCTCTCTCTCTCTGCCTACTTCTCTGCTTACTTGTGATCTCTCTCTGTCAAATAAATAAATAAAATCTTTAAAAAAAAATAAAAATAAAAAAAATAACATAAAAAGTTGTCATGTATTTTTGGTAGATACTGTAGGTACATTTCTCCAGCAGTTCTGCAGAAGTGTAAAGAATGTTAAAGAAGGAGTTTCTCAAGATGAGTTCATGGGGTGGGGGTGGGGTCGCCTGGGTGGCTCAGTGGGTTAAAGCCTCTGCCTTCAGCTCAGGTTATGATCTCAGGGTCCTGGGATCGAGCCCCGCATCGGGCTCTGTGCTCAGCAGGGAGCCTGCTTCCTTCTCTCTCTCTCTCTGCCTGCCTCTCTGCCTACTTGTGATCTCTGTCTGTCAAGTAAATAAATAAAATCTTCCAAAAAAAAAAAAGATGCGTTCATGGGTTAGGTGCCCTAGATTTATTTCCTGAAGCAGAGCCTGAAACAAGGAAGTGAATGCATATGATTTATCCGGGGGCATTTATAGGAGAAACCTATAAGGGAGGAAGTGAAGAAGGACAAGGAAAGGGAAAGAGCTGAGCAAAGATGTGGGCTTGGGGAAAGGCACTCTTGACCTGATCCCATAAGGAAATCTAGAGCATAAACATGCTGTAGCCATCGGCTCCTTTAAGGCAGTCTCTGCACCCCAGATCAGTTTTTACATTTGTGGCCCTGGATGGCAGGGTGGTGATGGTGGTGGTAATGACTTCCTGGAGCCTCCAATCAACTGAGGGCAGTTATTTTCAACTGTGGGCAATTTTGTCCCCGAAGAAACATTTGGCAAAGTCTGGGGAGATATTTGTGGTTGTCACAACAGCAGGGCTGGTACTGGCTTTGGAAAGCTGGAGGCCAGGATGCTGCTAAACATCTTACAGTGCTCAGGACAGCTCCCCACAACAAAGAATTATCTCCCAGAAATACCTGAGGTGGAGAAACACTGGACTAGGGCAATTCTTTGAAGAAGGGGTCAAGGGCGAGCCATTAATAACACTTGCCTGCTAGTGAGAGATGGGTGCCCCGTTTCCATAAAGGGCAACTGGGCAGGGCATCAAAACAACACCTTCTGTAGATGTCTTTTATATATATATGTTAAACAATGAAGGAAGCTTGAACTGCTGTTTGGTGAGCATTGCTATGTGATCTGCATTTCATCTAATGGGATGGGACTAGCATCTTGAAATATATGTTGCTAAGCCCTTAGCTACACACTGCACAAAAATGTTGCAAGAAGTTTACTGGTGTCAGCTGCAGCCATTTTAGATTTTCTTCAGAGCTTTACCGAGCTTGTAAGAAATTGGGATTGGACTAAATCCTACCTGAAATAACCATTACTGTGCTAGGTTATTGCCAGTGCTGTGCTCTTTTAAACAATGTAACTTGAATGGGCTGAAGGATTGGGGCAAGGACCAGAAAGAGTCATGCTTAACTCTAAAGGGGTCATGGTCTGCTCTGTCTGTATCCTGTTGGGACGATCCCTTAAGCCTCTTTTACAATCCAGTATTCATCTGTAGATTATCCAAGTACTCGTCCAAGCCCTCATGGAGCAGTTTATAACTGGGAATCACAAAACTTAGGATGTCTAGTCTTATTGTATTTACTGCTATTATATAAAAGGACAATATATTTTCAAACTTTGAAATGTTTTATCTAGTTTGTATTTCAACTTTTGCATTTTTTATTCTAGGATTGTGATCTATGTTTATGATTTTACTATTGGTTTCATCTCTTTTTTCCTTTCTCAAAACCAATCATCCCTTTGTTCATATTTTTGAGTGTTAGTTTAATATGGTACAATATTCTTGACCAAAAGAGTAGCCAAATGGAAATATTGTAATGCTATGTAAGGTGAAAAAAAGTAAAAATATAGAGTATAATACATTTTTTGTTTAAAAATCTTTCTATACTTTTCTCGGTAGGTAAGTCTCTGAAAGTAGGTATACCAAAATACTAACAGGGGTTAAGGAGCAAGTTCTGTGTAAGATCCCACCACTTCCCCAAAATGGCTCAGATAATGAACTAAAACCATAAGTAGTCTTTTAAGGAAGTTATTTCCAATGTAAGTTAAAACTGTTCTTTGTGATAACACTGTCTTAATAGCCTATATGAATGCCACCTTCTGGAAACAAGGAGCATTTCACCACTAAAAGAATGCTGTAACAATAGAATTTTGTCATAAGGCTGAAATTGGAACTGTTTATTGAAAATATATTTTTAAATTTAATACTTAATTTTGAACCTAGCAGATTACAATCAAGTTTGTTAGAGGACAGGTTAATTTAATATAATCAGAGATGGCATATTATATACATGTCCTCAATAAAGGTGACCAAGGAAAAAACTATTTTTAAAACACTGAAAGGGGATCCAGAAGTAAGCCTGAAGGAAAAAGAAAAATGAAAACAAATACGGCAGCCTTTGAATGGATAAAAAAATGATGAAAAAATTAATTCCTGTTCAATTCCCCCTACAACAGTTAATATGAAATGTTGAAATAATGTATTTTCAAGCAATGTCTCTATCTAGACGTGAAACTCAACTGACCCAACTCAACATGATCCCTGAGGCAATATACATAGGTCTAAAAAATGATCAAAGTAAAAAAATAAAACAATGTAGATTTACATATAGGGTGTGATAATGTGCCCATGCACAGACAGATGTAAAGTAACAGGGTACCTAGAAATGTACAAAGAAAGAGAAAACATTCTGCTGAAACCAATAATACCTTATATGATAATTAATTGGATTTAAATAAAGATACAATAGCTATTATTAATATGTTAAATAAAAATGTATGCAAGTGTATCTAGAGGGATTAACTTTGGGGAAGTAGAAGAGGGGACAAAAGTCAGACTGCAGAAGAGGGAAACTTTTTTGTAACATTCTGTTTTTTTTAAAAGAGAATGTATTTAACTTGTGTAATTTACCACTAATTAGAAAACAAAAATAAAATGAACTATCACCTAGAAGTAAAACAACAGAGCCCTGTTATACAGTTGCAACAGTCAATATTTTGTGATAATAGCAGATGCAATATATGTTTTTTACAAATAACAGCAGTATTGAACCCTATAGTCTGTTTATCCGTATGCAATCCTGTGTGTGTGCATTTGGTCAAATACAGAATAAAATACCTAGGAAGTACACAGCTCTACTTTTAAATTGCTTTCACTTATAGTCTCCTCATGGATGGCATAGATCCAGTCTCAGTTATTTCTTTGGTATTAATAATTTTAAAATATTAATGCTTGTGACCTACAGGAATAAGGTCTCCTCATAGAAGTAAAGATTCTTTTTAGACTAGCTAATTTGAAATGATCCAGCCAAAGGCCTATCTCAAGGGACTTCTTGAGAGCTCCGCTAATTTCAAGTTTGCACCAATTCATTTTCAATATTGAGCGGCTATTATTTGTTAGGTTCAGTAAGGTCTAAAGCAGGATGGCGTGGACTCAGAACGTGAAACAGTTGGGTGAGTGGTAATATTGGAGGGAATTAACCCTATAGTATTTTAGAGGCTGGGCCCAGGTATCAGATTCAGTTGGGTTTCAATTCCCACTGCACAACTCACTGCTGTGTGATCCTGTGCAATCCTGGGGAGGATCCTAGAGGCCTACTTCAAAGAGCTGTCAGGAGGCAAATAGGAAATCATTATAAAGGATTTGGCACAGTGCTGGCACAAGGTAAGTATTCAATTAATTCTATTAATCCTTCTGCTACCCAGGAAATTGATGAACGTTTAAAGAGTACTCTTTCAGTTGTTTCACATATAACCTCTTATTTTGTGTTAATCAAAACTCCCAGAGTTAAGCAGATTGCTTTTGATTTTGAGACTTTTGTTTTACTTGCTCCTGCTAATGTTTTCCTAAGTCCTAATTAATATTCCAGATTCATAAAACTTGAAGGTTGTAAAGGTTTTTGAAGTGATCTGGTCCACTCATTACCCCAGAGATGACTCTCACCCCTTTCCACTGACATTTCGAACCAGGAAGTAAACAGTATTTCCCGAATAGTCTCGTTTCTGGTGGAATAACAGGAAATACAACGAGAGGAAGGCAGGCTAAAGGAATAGGTAGGAAAAGAGGGAGAGGAGTGGGGCCGGCATTGGGAGAATCTGAGGAGCATGGACTAAAGGTTTATGGAGAAAAGTGACAAAAGGCAAGAAGGGATACAGAGGGACGGCAGGCACTAACAGGGCTCAAGGATCAGAAGTTCTGGGTTCTGATCATTTAAGGTGCGTGATTATAAGATACAGTACTGATCCTCTCTGAGTCGTGTTCTCTGGAGTTCATAGTGCAGGTTAGGATGAGGTTAGTGGAGTGGACGCTCCAAAAACGAGAATACTCAAATAAGGAATTCGGAAGGGGAGAGAAAGTAGCCGAAAAAGAGAGGGAGAGGGGAAGGGAGAGGAGGAGAAATGAGCAGAGAAACACGGAGAGGGAGGGAGAAAGGGGAGTTGGTGACCAGGCAGGTGAGGAGTAAGGGAAACCACAGTAACGACGCTGCTGTGGCTACTGCGGTGACTGCTTCCACACAAGGAGCGTTGACAACTCGCCAGGTGCGTTGTTAGAGCTTTACTTGCATAATTTCACGTTATCTTCACATCTCTAAGGGACTAGTATCACTGTCATTTTAAAGAAGCATTCTGTGAAACGTAGAGAGGGTTTGTAACTTTGCCAAGAACTCACAGCTGACAGGTGGCCGAGAAGGGATTCAAACGCAGGTCTTTCTACCTGCAAAGCTAATGCTTGTTAAAAATCATCTCTATGGCTCTCGAAACAGGCTTGATGGGTCTGAAGAGGATTCTTGTCCGGATTTCTCCAAGTTATATTCTTGGTTCAATTCCAGCGGTCGGATCCCCCGGCCCTTTCTCCGTTAACAGCGTCTAGTCTCCATGGAAAACGGCGTGGGGGCGGGACTTCCTGCCCCACGCAGGAGCACTTCCGTCTCGAGCCGGAAGCACCCTGGCTAGCCGGCTGGGTCCCGGCGTGTGGGGACTCGCTGCAGAGTTGGAGTGGCGGTAGCGCGGCGGCTGGGAGCGTGAGCAGCTCGGACGCCGGAGTCCAGCGCAGTCATGCTGACCCCGGCGTTCGACCTCAGCCAGGACCCCGACTTCCTGACCATCGCCATACGCGTGCCCTACGCCCGGGTCTCGGAGTTCGACGTCTACTTCGAGGGGGTCGACTTCAAGTTCTACGCCAAGCCGTACTTTCTCAGGCGAGTTCCCGCTGTCCGACCTCGGAAAGAGCGAATTTAGGGGATGGATTAGTTGATCGATTCATTCATTTTTTACTTACCCATTAGCTACTTAGCGAGGAAAGAGGAAAAGAGCGAGGGAGCACTTCTCGAATTACCGATTGCCCTTTTCCGAGATTTCCGCAGGTGCTCTTGGTGCTGACGAAGTGACTCCGTCAGATGTGCGTTCCAGATGCTGCAGAAGCTCGTTTCCGCCTTTAACTTTGTTAAATCCCCACCGCAAAGAGATTTCCAGCCGCTGTAAAACGTGGCGTTTGGAGCCTTATAACCTTTGCTGTTTCTGTCCCGTCAGCGTAGTTCCCGTACTTTTCCCCCGTTGTTTTCGTCCTGCGTTGGTCCTGCAGCCTCTCCCCTGCCCTGGGATGGTGCGCGCTGACCTCCCAGCTGACCCGTCCGTTCGACTTTTCTCCTTCCCCGTTCTCTTTAGAGTTGTGTCGACGTCTTGGCTGACCGCTCCCCACTTCTTGATATTCTCTCCTTCCTTTGCCTCGCGGACACCAAACGAGCCTCGTTCTCCTACCTTTTCCTCGTCTGCTACTTCTCTCATTTTGTCCTTTAATTGTGGCGGTTGTCCATTCTCAATGAGGGCCTTTCAGCACTTGTTTGCATTTTCTCCTTGCAAAACTGTAACAACCGTAGTAACAGCTAACTGTTCATTCAACTCACGAAGCAAATTCCGTATGCGTATTTATGTGTATCTCATTTCGTCTTGATAGCGCTTCTTGGAAATAGGCATTGATATTAGCATTTTTTTTTTAAGATTTTATTTATTTATTTGACAGACGGAGATCACAAGTAGACAGAGAGGCAGGCAGAGAGAGACAGAGAAGCAGGCTCCCTGCTGAGTAGAGAGCCAGATGCGGACTCCATCCTAGGACCCTGGGATCATGACCAGAGCTGAAGGCAGAGGCCTTAACCCAATGAGCCACCCAGGCGCCCGATATTAGCTTCTTTTTACAGGTGATGCTGTCGGGTTATTCTTTCTATCACCTTATCAGTCCCTTGTCCTTCCCTTGCTTGTTAGGTAAACTCCATTCTCCTAATCTTTCTCATTCAGGTGTAGCTGCAACTCCCTTTCCTGCCCCGTGCTTTCCTAATAAAAACTGCCTCTTGAGTCAAGCTGGTTCCTTCACTGAGCCTGAACCAGTGTTGCTCCGGTTTCCATTAGGCCCTGACTTAATGCACCTACTTGTGTATACTGTACTTTCCTATTTTTTAGTTCCTTTATTTTTTAATTTTGTTTCAAGATTTTATTTATTTACTTGACAGGCATAGATCACAAGTAGGCAGAGAGACAAGCAGAGAGAGAGAGAGGGAAGCAGGCTCCCCGAGAGCCCAATGCTGGTCTCGAACCCAGGACCCCGCAATTATTGCCTGAGCCGAAGGCAGATACTTTAACCCACTGAGCCACCCAGGTGCCCCTTTAGTTCATTTATTAACTTTGGTTTATTTATGTCAGGCTGGATTTTTGGTATCAGGGATATGGTGGTGTCTTGAGTAGTTTACATTCTAGTGGTGAAAGAACAATAAAGGAGCAAGTAAACATATAATTAAAAATTGTGGTAAGTGCTCTGAAGGGAGGAGTAAAGTGCAGTGATAGAAAATGAAAGGGAGCCTTTTAAATGTTTAAATGTTTAAATGTAATGTGGTCAGGGAAAGACTTTTCTGAAGAAGTGGTATTTAAGGCAAGACATGAAGAGTGGGAGTAAGGTGATGTGGGTGGTAGTGAACATTTACCGAATTTTTATTTCAGGTCTATACTTTATGTGGATTATTTCATTTGATTTTAGGACAGTACTACAAAGTAGTTTCTGTTACTTACATATGTTACAGATGAAGGATCAGAGGCCCAGAGAAAAAATCTTAAATGAGATAGGAATGTAAAATAAAAAATACAATAACAAATTTCAAAGTAGAAACCACTTTGCTTAAATTTGGGAGCTTTGATGAAGACCAAATAAAAGGTTATGTATGAAACAGTTTAAAGAGTGTTCTTGGAGCACCTGGGTGGCTAAGGGGGTTAAGCCTCTGCCTTTGGCTCAGGTTGTAATCTAAGGGTCCTGGGATCAAGCCACACGTCTGGCTTTCTGCACAGCGGGGAGCCTGCTTCTCCCCTCTCTCTCTGCCTGCCTCTCTGCCTACTTGTGATCTCTGCCCATTGAATAAAGAAATAAAAATCTTTATATAAAAAAAGTGTTCTTCACATGGGCTCATCTATTCCTTGGGTAGCAGGGGCTTGGGAGTTGGGCACCTGGGTCTCAGCACACTTAATAGTTCTGGGACTTACAGCAAGTTATTTGGTCTCAGTTTCCTAATTTGTAAAATGGGACTGATATTAGGGATCCTAAAGAGTTGATGTGAAGGTTAAGATAATACATGCATTGTTTTTATTACCATGCCTGGTGATTGCCCAGGCAATCAATTGTTCAATGAACAGTAGATATTTATTACAAGGGCCTACTGTTTCAGTTATCTGTTGCTGCATAACCAATCAAACTGAATGTTGTAAAACAATAATTATTTAACTCCCTTGTCCTGGTTGTGTGTCAGGGATTTGGTAAGGGCTTGGCTGGGCTGTTCTGACTTGAGATCTGTAAATCACTTGAGTCATGGTGGCTGGACCTGGAACAGCAAGGGCCAAAGCAGCTGTGGACTGGTGGAGTGGCTGGGGGAGGGCGCCTCTTTGTGTACTCTCAGGACCTCCCTATATGGTGTCTTTGCATGGTCTAGTTTGGGATTCCTTTGGGGAGGTTGAACTGAAGGTTTCAAAGCCAAGTATTCCAGGGGGCAAGGCAGGTTCATATCACCTTTATGACCTAACCTCAGAAATCACACTGTCACTTCTGCTTTATTGTATTGGTTAAAATATTTCGACAATGTGAATTAATTTTTTAAAAACAGTAATTATTTTTTATTTTAATTCCATATATTTAATATATAGTGTTGTATTAATTTCAGGTTTATAGTATATGTGATTCAGCAATTCTGTACATTACATAATACTCATAAATGTACTTTTTTTTCCAATTTATTTATTTTCAGAAAAACAGTATTCATTATTTTTTCACCACACCCAGTGCTCCATGCAAGCCATAAATGTACTTTTAATCCCCATCACTTATGTCATCCATCCCTTTACCCCCTTCCACTCTGGTAACCACCAGTTTGTTCTCTGCAGTTAAGAGTATGTTCTTTAAGAGTCTGGGTGGCTCAGTCCATTGGTTGGCTGGCTCTTGATTTTGGCTCAGGTCATGCTTCAGGGTTCTGCAAACTAGCCCTGCATCTGGCTCCCTGCTCTATGGGGAGTCTGATTGTCTCCCTCTCTCTCTGGCCCTGCCCTACCTTGCTCTTGCTCTCATGCTCTTATCTCTCAAATAAATAAATCTTTAAAAAAAAAAAGTCTGTTCTTTGGTTTGTCTCCTCCATTTGTTCTGTTTATTAAATTCCACATATGAGTGAAATAATGGTATTTGTCTTTCTCTGACTTCACATAACATGATACTCTAGATCCATCCATGTTGTTGCACGTGGCAAGATTTCATTCTTTTCTATGGCTGAAGTAATATTCCATCGTGTGTGTGTGTGTGTGTGTGTACACACCACATCTTTATCCATTCATTTATTGATGGACACTTGCAAGCTTGCTCAGTTTTAAGGGGAGAGGACCTAGACCCCACAGTTGGGAGGAGTGATGTGATACAGGCTATCTTTGAAAATAGAGTTCGCGGGGCGCCTGGGTGGCTCAGTGGGTTAAAGCCTCTGCCTTCGGCTCCGGTCATGATCCTGGGGTCCTGGGATTGAGCCCCACATCAGGCTCTCTGCTCAGTGGGGATCCTGCTTCCTCCTCTCTCTCTGCCTGCCTCTCTGCCTACTTGTGATCTCTGTCTGTCAAATAAATAAAATCTTTTAAAAAAATTAAAAAAAAAAAAAAGAAACTAGAGTTTGCTACAGTATACCAGAGGTGAATAAAACCTCGCTCATCTCCTTGAGAAGTTGGGTGACAGATCTGTGAACAGATAGGATTTCACTCTCACACAGTACGCCTGGGTGGCTCGGTTGGTTGGGCAGCTGCCTTCGGCTCAGGTCATGATCCCGGCGTCCTGGGATCGAGTCCCGCGTCGGGCTCCTTGCTCGGCGGGGAGCCTGCTTCTCTCTCTGCCTGCCTCTCTGCCTGCCTGTGCTCACTCTCTCTCCCTCTCTCTCTGACAAATAAATAAATAAAATCTAAAAAAAAAAAATAATAATTTAACTCTATACTTAGAGTTTAGGAAAAGAAAGTTGGTATTAATAGAGCATATCTTTGGAATGTTTACCTACTTCCACGCACTGGGCCCTTTGCATTATTCTTTCCTTCTCGCAGTAACCCTGGGGTAGAGTCTGTTATTTTTCTCTTTGTACAATATGAGCTTTGAAGCTGATTAACTTGTACAAAGAAAGTTGTAGAGGGGGTAAATGTCAGAGCTGGGATTCAATTCAAATTCCGACAGTAAAGTTAGTGTTTGTCATCATTATAACAAGCGAATTTATGCATTAAACTAACTCCTGTTGGGCTTAGAAGGGATTTTGGTTTGGAAATGCACTGTGGCTCCAGGAAGCATTAAGATCAGGGGTAACTAGGTTGTGAGGCCCTGGGCCTTTGGGACCTGCCAAGTTTTGATGGTGAGGATGGTGATGATGATGATGATGGTAGAATAGGGAGCAGAGGGCAGGGGGGAAAGGAAAGGAACCTCACATTTGAAGTTTGGAATGGAGTGAGAGCTGGTCTGATAGGTGGCATCAGTGAGTTTATTTAGCTGGTGTCGGGCACCAATAGAAGTTTTTTCAGAAGAAAAGCGATGGTCTGGTTTCCATTTTAGAAAAGTTCTTCCGGGGCCTCAGTGGAGGACTGAATGAAGAGAGTAAAACTGGAAACAGAGAAATCAGTTCATCTCTTTTAGTGTGAAAGAAGGGGAAATCTCTGTATAGTAATAATGAGACTTGAGAAACACACTTTTTTTTTTTTTTAAAGCAGTAGTTTGCCCAAAATAAACAATTGGTCTTGTTATTTCTTTATTGTTTTCCATTTTTAAAATTCTTTTTAGTGGAGGAAGGAGCCAGTTAGTCCATCTTTTTTGAGCCACTCCTGTGGCACCAGGTATATTAACAAGTTTCTATTCATTAGGAAGTTGAAAGTACTGTAACAATAGTGATAACTAGTATTTATTGTGGCTTTTTCTTAAGTATTACTTTTTTTTTTTTTTTTCCATTCAGTATTGCTTTTATTGGTGACTAGGGAGTTTCAAACAGAATGATGAGTCATCTGCGATTTCTTGTTTCTCAGCTTGGAAAGAGATGGAAGTTATTTTGTTTATAAAATATTAAAGAAATGCTGAGGAATTGCCTTTTAAAATGGTTGATAGATTTCAATGGCAAATGTATACTCTCATTGATGGTCACTTATTATACTTTGTGCTTTAAAGACTTAATGAAGTCTTAATTTTAAATCGCAGATTAACCCTTCCTGGAAGAGTTGTGGAAAATGGAATGGAACAAGGATCCTATGATACAGATAAAGGTATTGCTTTTGGAATTTTGTTAGCTTTTTTCTTTGGATTCTTCCTGTTAGAATAACTCGTTGTAATCCTTTGAGACTTGATGGTGACCTTTAGATGTATTGCAGATACAGTCTGTCCTGGTCATACTTTATTGTTTCTTAACAAGCGCAATGCCCATTACTCATGGATTTCTTAACAGGTACAATTTTCTCAGTCCTTTAAAGTACTTCGCAGTTTCTTTTAAAGTTACTTAAATACTCTGTTTCTTTTTTCTGGAAGTTTATTTTCTACTTCCCCTACTTTATTTTATTTTATTTTAAAAAAGATTTTATTTCTTTATTTGTCAGAAAGGGAGAGAGAGAGCACAAGCAGGGGGAGGGACTGAGGGTGAAACAGGCTCTCCACTGAACTGGGAGCCTGACCGCGTGGCTCAATCTTATGACCCTGCGATCATGATCTGAGCTGAAGGCAGAGGCTTAACAGACTGAGCCATCCAAGCGCTTCATCCACTTAAAAGTCAGATTATGTGAGGTGATTGGTTAAATAGATGTGGGTGATTTTTAAAATTAAATTTTTAAAATTAAAAAGAGGTGGGTATTTTTCTTGTGTGCTTTTTGAACTTAAAATCTAATAATGTGGAGGTAGGAGAGAAACTGTGCAAAGGTGGCATTTAAAGGCTGACTGAATTTTCTTTTCATGATTGATAGGTTCTTCATTTCAGCTAGCCTTGAAACCATTTATTTTGCTTTTGGAGAAACCACTGGATTTTCCTTTATCCATTGGATTTCATCAATAAGATACTTGTTTATTTATTAAGTGAATATTTGTTGATCTCAGTAAACTAGGGTAAGGGAGGAAGGATGGCATGAAAGAGTTAAATGACAAAGTTGTGACCCATAACACAGTAATTAATGTAATAATGAAATATGATGAAACTACCTTTCTAGGTAGGAAAAGTAGTATCTGCTTTTAATTGCAGGTAAGTTGCATATTGAAACAAATTTATAAAATTTTAAAAGTACCCAGGGGGGGGCGCCTGGGTGGCTCGGTGGGTTAAGCCGCTGCCTTCGGCTCCGGTCATGATCTCTTGGTCCGGGGATCGAGTCCCGCATCGGGCTCTCCGCTCAGCGGGAAGCCTGCTTCCTCCTCTCTCTCTCTGTCTGCCTCTCTGCCTACTTGTGATCTCTCTCTGTCAAATAAATAAATAAAATCTTTAAAAAAAAAAAAAAAAGTACCCAGGGGTTTAGGAGGGTTGTATTTGGGTTGAGTTGTATTTGATATACACTTGAACCCTAAATAACATGGGTTTGAACTGTGTAGGTCCACTTATATGCAGATTTTTTTCAATAAATATAATACCATTCTGTAAATGTATTTTCTCTTATGGTTTTCTTAATAGCATTTTTTCTTTTTTCTTTTACTATTTTTAAATTATATTTAAATTTAGTTAATTAACATATAGTATATCATTAGTTTCAGATGTAGAATTTAGTGATTCATCAGTTGCATATAACGCCCAATGCTCATTATATCACGTGCCCTCCCTAATGCCCATCATCCAGTTACCCCATCCTGGCACCCACCTTTCCTCCAGCAACCCTCAGTTTTGTTTCCTATGGTTAAGAGTCTCTTATGGTTTGTCTCCCTCTCTGTTTTTGTCTCATTTTATTTTTTCTTCCCTTCTCCTGTGCTTCCTCTGTTTTGTTTCTTAAATTCCATATTTGAATGAAATCATATGGTAATTGTCTTTCTCTGATTGATTTATTTTGCTTAGCATAATACCCTCTCATTCCATCCAGGTTGTTGCAAATGGTAAGATTTTATTTTTTTTGATGGCTGAGTAATATTCCATTGCACATATATATATACCACATCTTCTTTTTTTTTTTTTAATTTTATTTATTTATTTGACAGACAGAGATCACAAGTAGGCAGAGAGGCAGACAGAGACAGAGAGAGAAGAGTAAGCGGGCCCCCCGCTGAGCAGAGAGCCCGATGTGGGGCTTGATCCCAGGACCCTGGGATCATGACCTGAGCTGAAGGCAGAGGCTTTAACCCACTGAGCCACCCAGGCACCCCTACCACATCTTCTTTATCCTTTCATCTGTTGATAGACATGTGGCCTCTTTTCCATAGTTTGGTTAGTGTGGACATTGTTGCTATAAACATTGGGGAGCAAGTGACCCCTCCAATCACTACGTTTGTATCCTTTGGGTAAATACCTAGTAGTGCAATTGCTGGGTCATAGGGTAGCTCTATTTTTAACCTTTTTTTTTTTTTTTTTAAAGATTTTTTATTTATTTATTTGACAGAGAGAGAGATCACAAGTAGGCAGAGAGGCAGTCAGAGGGGGGGGGGAGCAGGCTCCCTGCTGAGCAGAGAGCCCGATGCGGGGCTCGATCCCAGAACACCGAGATCATGACCTGAGCTGAAGGCAGCGGCCTAATCCACTGAGCCACCCA
Source organism: Neogale vison (assembly GCF_020171115.1). Taxonomy (NCBI): domain Eukaryota; kingdom Metazoa; phylum Chordata; class Mammalia; order Carnivora; family Mustelidae; genus Neogale; species Neogale vison. The sequence goes on from NC_058096.1 coordinate 184,393,786, forward strand.
GGCGCCCCTATTTTTAACTTTTTGAGGAACCTCCGTACTGTTTTCCAGAGTGGCTAGATCAGCTTACATTTTCCCAACAGTGTAAGAGGGCTCCCCTTTCTCTGCATCCTAGCCAACATCTGTTGTTTCCTGACTTGTTAATTTTAGCCATTCTGCCTGGTGTGAGGTGGTATCTCATCTTTTATCTTTATTGTAGCAAGAGAACAATATATAATACATACAGCATACAAAGTATGTGTTAATCAACTGTGTTATTGATAAGGCTTCCAGTCAACAGTAGGCTATTAGATGTTAACTTTTTGGGGAGTCAGGTTATACACAGATTTTTACCTGTACAGGGGGATAGGCCCTAAGCCCCATGTTGTTCAAGGATCAACTCTATTAGAGTATGGTTAAGTACAATGAAAAAGGTAAAATATTTTAAAATTCGGAGTAGTATATAATGTAATATAAGTTCATGGGGGGGAACCTGGAGGAAGCTGATAAGCCCAGTCAGGGAAAGAAGAAGTATATAGATAGAATTTGAGTATGCCTTAGACTTTGGGGCTATGTCTCTGGCGATATCAGAAAACTTTATTAGGCTATAATTCCTTTGAGATTTTGTGTGTTTTTGGAACTGCTCCTGTTCTTTGGATCAGATATTCAGATTTTTTTTTCCTTTAAGTCCAGAAGTAAATGTTATAAGTGGCTATGGGCTAATTCTAAGCTACTACCTTTTCAGGCAATGAAATTTTAGAGGTTTTGACTTAGACTTTAATATGATCAATAGGTTAAGGGAATACTGTGTAAGACTAAAGTATTCTGCAGCTTTCGCAGATTGATTTCTTGTAGAGGTCACAGCTGAATCAGTGATTCTGAAAAACCCTATTGAAGCCTTTTACTATCCTGGTTTTTATTCACTGACTGTGTAATAAGGGCATAATTTTGGAGCCCTATAAAATAGAATTATAATTTACCAAGATATGTATTTCTCAGATTTATTTGTGAAGTCTTTGAATTTTTAAATAGAGCTAAGTGTAAAATAAATTTATTTTTAAGGAATTTTTACCATTCGATTGCCCAAAGAAACTCCTGGCCAGCATTTTGAGGGGCTGAACATGCTAACTGCTCTTCTGGCACCAAGAAAATCCAGGACTGCGAAACCACTTGTGGAAGAGATAGGTATGTTTATTGCAGTTAAGAAATAAAGATAAATAGAATATTTGGAATGCTGTGTGTTTCTAGGGGGAAAAGAGATATAGCAGATAGGAAATTGGAGGAAAATCCTTCAGGTGATAAGGTAAGGACATCACATGAAAATGCAAAATAGCTCATTTGGTGACATATAATTTAAAAATGAAAAGAACCAGTATTTCAGTCATGTTTTTGGACCAGGCAAAACAGCATCTCAGTCTTTTGCAAAACCATGGCCTCTCAAGCTTAGATCAGAGGTTTCAATTCAGTGAGTTAAATAAAATGAATACCACCCAGGTCAAGAAATGGAACATTTTCAATACTTTGGAATCCTACCCAGAGCCTCCTTCTAGTCACTTCTCCCTCCCTCCTCTCAAGGTTACTACTACCTTCAGTTTGGCTTGCTTTTGAATTGTCTATAATTCAGATGGTATGTGTTCTTTTTTGTCTGGTTTCTTTCACTTCATATTTTTGTGAGATTTATCCATCTATAGCTAAAGTTTGTTTTCATTGCATTTGTCACTTATACATCCATCCTGCTATTGATGGGCCTTTGGGTTGGTTCTATTTTTTTTTTTTTTGCTATTAAAAATAGTGGGCTCCACATATTCTTACATGTCTCTTTTGGTACACGTGGGCAGGTATTTTTTTTCCCCAGTACTTTTTATCCCCCCCCCCCGCCCCAAGTTGTACCTAGGGAATCCAGTACTAAAACAAATTAATATTTAACACGTTCAGGTGCATCTGAGGTTTCTGAGGGAGGAGTAGAAGATGAGGATGAAGAATTCGACTGGGAAATTGAACAGTCCCCCTATGAAGAGGCGTCAGAAAGTGCTCTGAATCCTCAGTACTGCTATGGCTTTGGAAATTTACGCTCGGGAGTGTTTCAGCGGTTACAGGTATGTTGTCTTTCTAAAACACTTTGGCGCATAGGGTTTTACCATTTGGATATTTTAATTTCAGTTGTGCTCCTAGTTGGAGGTTTCTTATGAAGACTGTAGGAGGTAATGTATTTAGAGCACAAATCACAGCTTCTTGTATGTAGTGGTGACACAGATGTTTGTTCCTTTCCATTGCTCTGGCTGTTCTTCCCACTCATACTGTGCTTACAGATGTCAGATGTCCTGTTACTTTCTTTTTTCCCCACTTCATTCAGTATTCTAGACATGAAGTTTCCAAAATACAAAACGGAACTCCTCTCTCCTCATACTTCCTGGAAATCTTTGTTTTATACTTCTGAAAAATGAAAATTATTACATGATGTCTCTTCTGTTTTATAAATATAAACGAGACAGAATGTTCCCAGTGAGAGTGAATTTGTGTCTTTTGATCAAATTGTTTAGTTCTTGGTGTACAGTAGGCACTTTTGTCTATTTACTCTTGGTGGGGGTTGAATGTAATCTCTTGTTAAAACCCGATCATTTGTCAGTTAGGCTAAAAAGGAATGACATCACTCTCTCTTCCTCAAAACACATAGGAAATTCTACTTTATTTAAGACTATGCGGGGAGAATGAAATGGAGAGGAGATTTTGAACTATTTTGTCCCCATGTTTTTTACAGAAAATGCATCTTTACAATGTTATATAATGAAAGTGTGAACCATTAACTTGGGTTTTTTTTTCCTTAAGTGAAAGAAACCAAAATAAACAGCTTTTTTTTTTTTTTTCAACTTTATCCCTGCTTAGGGAGAGGATGTTAAATCTGTCTAGAGTATGGCTTATTGTAGTAAGATGTCTTTGAATATACTAAGAAATGGCTAACCTGTGTTTTAGTCCCACTCCTACTGTTGTTTAGGTTTGGGTTGATGGACCAGTTATTTGACTACAAACAAGTTTTATCTCCTCTTTGTCAAATAGGGATAAATTTGCTTACCTACTTTGTAAGGCCATTTAGAAAACTAAAGGAGATACTACTTTGTGAAAACTCTTTGATTAAAAAAAAAAGGAGTAAGACACTAGAAAGACTTCTGCCCTTGAAAAATATAAGATGTGCTTGAAACTCCTTAAAGAGAACAAAATTGGGATTTACTTGAGCAGATAATGCTGATTAGATACTCTCTTCGAAACCCTTTTCTGCTTTTTTGCTGAATTATGGTCTCTCCATATTCTCTCTCCCTAATCACATTCCCTGGTCATCTCTGAGGTAGTAAGAATAGAGTCTGTTTCGTCTATGCAGAAACTACAGTGAATGGACCTCAGTTGGTTAGCTGAAAGCCACTCTCTGGTCAGTCAGTTGTGGGCTTACCTTCTGTAGCTCTAAATGAATGATAATTCAAGTCATGCAGGCTAGGTACAGATTGTACATTCCAATGGAATGTCATTTCTGAGGCTGGGGAACTTGGTTTCTTGCCACTGCTGTTGAGGAAAGATCCTTTCAAGGGATATCTGCCAGTTTGATGAGAAGCTGCCAGAATGCTGTAAGTGAGTCTAGGCCAGGTCCTTTAAGTCACAGGTTCTGGTATCTGTTGAAGATGTTCAATAAGTAATTGGGGTTTATTTAAAAAAAATTATTTTGAAATACTCTTTATGTCTTTCTGAATGTCTTACCTAAGGCACTAAATCTCTAGGTACCTATCACCCAGCTTAAAAAGTAAAAACATTTCCATAGTTGGAGCCCCTCATTGCATCATGCTGTTTCCCCCTCAGAAGTGAACCACTGAATTTGATGTTTATTATTCCCAAGCACTTGATTATCTAAAGTCTTTTGACTGTTCAAATTTTAATTAAATGAACATTCCTATTCTAAACAGTTGGAGTGCATATTTTCCTTCACATAGGATAAAAAAGAGATCTTTGTGAGATCATGTGAGAACACTCTGAGGGATGACGTAACTAGTAATACTAGTACAGGCTTATAACTCATGTCTGTAGTATCGGGATCACAGAAAGTTCTGGAAATAAACATTATTATTATTTTTTAAAAGATTTTATGTATTTATTTGACAGAGAGAAATCACAAGTAGATGGAGAGGCAGGCAGAGAGAGAGAGGGAAGCAGGCTCCCTGCTGAGCAGAGAGCCCCAATGTGGGACTCGATCCCAGGACCCCAAGATCATGACCTGAGCCGAAGGCAGTGGCTCTACCCACTGAGCCACCCAGGCACCCCTAAACATTATTTTTAATATTCAGTTTGTTGGCAAAACCTGATCTGAACTGATGTCTTTGAGTAGTTTTAAAAATCCCACTTGGTAGGCATATTCACAGATTTTGCCATAGAAATAGTAATGCATTTGAATATGGGGTGCTGCCTCAGATTTAGAGGGGGTTAAATAAAATGTGGAATGTATGTATACCATGTTACTCTTTGAAACTCTTCAAAGAGTCTGAATCCTGAAGTCCTCTCCTGTCTGGGTAGGAAATGTGGACCTCCATTGTCCGTGTATCGACAGCTAACAGCTACTGATTATGTCCCTGTGTGAGGCACTGTGCGGGGCTCCACGTGACTGTTCCATGCTGGTATTGTTGCTCTTATTCATCTACCTTTTACCAATGGATGAACCAGTAGATACCTATAGGCTTTAAAGAATTAGCATATTTTCTTACCTGAATAAAATTAGAAGACTATGGCGTCCTTCATGACATTAGGAATGACTCATTTTTATTTATTTATTTGACAGAGAGACAGCGAGAGAGGGAACATAAGCAGGGGGAGTGGGGGAGGGTGAAGCAGGCTGCCCTGTGAGCAGAGAGCTCTATGTGGGGCTTGATCTCAGGACCCTGGGAACATAACCTGAGCCAAAGGCAGAGGTTTAATGACTGAGCCACCCAAGCACCTCTGTATTTTTTTTTTTAAAGATTTATTTATTTATTTACTTGACAGATAGAGATCACAAGTAGGCAGAGAGGCAGACAGAGAGAGAGAGAGAGGAGGAAGCAGGCTCCCTGCTGAGCAGAGAGCCCAATATGGGGCTCTATGCCAGGACCCTGAGATCATGACCTGAGCCATAGGCAGAGGCTTAACCCACTGAGCCACCCAGGCACCCCACCTCTGTATTTTTGAGAGAGGGAAAGAGCGCGTGTCAGGGGAGGGGCAGAGGGAGAGAGAGAATCTCAAGTAGGCTCCTCATTGAGCACAGAGCCCGACGTGGGGCAGGGCTTGATCCTACAACATGAGACCACAAGCAGAAGTTAAGAATTGGCTGCTTAACAGACTGAGCCATTCAGGCTCTCCCCCGTTCCCCCTGTGACATCAGGAAATATGAGAAGTTTCAAAAATTCTAGGTAAACCAGAGTGCACTGTCTCTTGGATATTAAGGTAGATGTGTTTATGAGTTAGTGGCACAAAAATCTCACGTACTTGGTATTTCTCACAGAACTCGTCTGCATTTGTGACTGCTCTATTTGTGACAGTCAAGCCATGTGGTTAAAAACTGAGTAATCATGTAAGGTTAGTGGTATCTCTTTCTGCTAGTGGAGCAGCTGGGAGAAACTGAAGTGACTGCTGCACTAAGAAATTTGAGAACAGCTCTTCTACTTTCAAATGACGTGTTTAAGAAACGTCACCATTTTCTCAAATACTGTTTTCTCACAAGTTTAAAGTTTCTCTCATTCTGCCTTTGGGTGAGACAGTATCCATGAAGTTTTGCTGATGGCTCATATTTTACTAATTTTTTTCACGGTCTGTTGTTCCCCCCTTAAATGAAAAATAGCTCTGTTTTCTCTGATGATAAAAGCTGTATAAATTCATTACGAAAATATAACAAAGAAAGAGAAGCATTCATAATTCCAAGACCCAGGTATCTTCTCTTAATTGAGAAATTTAGCCCTTTATGGGGAGGTTTAGTCCTTTATATATTTTCCTTCCAACCATTTACATTTGCTTGGAAACTTCTGTATTTCATACTGATAATAAGAAGAAGATTATTATTTTTTTTTTCTGAAACAAATTCTTTTTAACGTATCTCCTACTCTACCCCCTCCCCTTTTTCCTTTCCCTTCTGAAATTGCTGCCAGCCACCAGGGCGCCTTTGGAAAACCGCCCTGGCTGCTCAAAGTCAGGCCTTCACAACAAGCTTTAGGGTGGTAGTGGCTGCCAGGAGCAACAGTCCTAGAGTCTCCGGGCGCCAGCCCAGCAAGCTCCTGGGACTGCTGCTGCCAGCAGCCACAGGATGCTGGCTTGCTGGCCCTGTCCTTCCCTCAGCTGCACCAGGAGACCTATTGGCCAGATGTGCACACAGGTCTTCATTCTCTATCTGGAGATTCTCTGCCCTTGCTGTGCCAAAACTTAACATAAGCCTGGTTTAAATCCTGCATGACTTTTTCTTGGCAATAACCCTCTTCAAATGACTCTCGTAACAGGGGCCATAATGGTGCTTTAGAAAAGAGAGAGAATCACTTCTGTTCTGCTGTAGCTGAACAAGTCCCAACCTCTTATCTTTCTGCCTTTGGTTCATTTATGCCATAGATGGGTTGCTCTGCTCCAGGCTAACTTTGCTTTGTAGTTTGTTCTGGCTTTTCTTGAGGGTCCAGTTGGAACAGGGCGACTGTGTGTGACTGTGTATAAGACGAGCCTGGTGGGGCTTGTGCTGCCATGGACATTAGTGTTTCTTGGGGTACAGGCTACATAGCTACATGTGGAAGTCCTAAGTCTGGAAGCCAGAGGAGAGAGGAGGGAGAGGGAAAGGTTAGCTGCATTCTTACTGTCTAGTTTCCATTCCCCTGAGAGCAGGAACCTTGTCTTTGTGTTTCTTTCTGGATCTCTAGCACCCCAAGCAGGCCCTTGTACAGTATTTGCTGAATGAATGATTTAATACTGAAGGCCAGGAACAGTGCTAGGGATACAGTGAGGAAAAAGATTGACTAGACTCCTGTCCTCGTGGAAGCGTCTAGTGGGGGGATAGACAGTAACCATGTAAGCAATAAATAAGAATATTTCAGATACTGACAAGTGAAGGAAAGGAAAAAGTGATGTGAGAGCCTGGGGGGCCAGGGCAGGGCAGGGGGATAGGGTGACCACTTTGGCAAGGATGCCCAGAAAAGGCCCCTTGGAGGAGGTGGCATTTGCACAGAGTCTGAATGATGAAAAGTGTACTGTAAATGCTAAGACTCAGAATTCTAGAAATGGAAGATGTGCTATGTAGATTTGAGCTGGGGGATTTGAGCCAGAAGGAGAAGTTAGGTGAGGGTGAAGTGCAGGACAGGGGAGGGATTATGCAGAGCTGTGAGCTGTGGGGAAAGTCCATTTTTTTCCCTCAGTGCATTTAGTATTTTGAAATGACTATAGTTCTTTTAGTCCATTTATCCTTTGAAATGTAGAGATACCCACAGAAACTTCCAGGTTATACCCCATTTGTGACCTTATATCTTGTCTAGGTGAAATAATGAAGTGGCATTTTTTTTTTTAAAGATTTTATTTATTTATTTGACAGAGATCACAAGTAGACGGAGAGGCAGGCAGAGAGAGAGAGAGAGAGAGGGAAGCAGGCTTCCCGCTGTGCAGAGAGCCCAATGCGGGGCTCAATCCCAGAACCCTGAGATCATGACCCGAGCCGAAGGCAGCAGCGTAACCCACTGAGCCACCCAGGTGCCCCTGAAGCGGCACATTTTAATCTCTTTTTTCTTTTTATTGCTTTGGGAAGTAAGGAAATGGCAGGGGAGGGAGGTTAGGTAATCTCAGTAGGAAAGCAGCCAGGGAGTAACAAGGAACAGTAGTGGGACAGGCAGACAGAAAGAAAGGAAGCTAACTTTATTGAATCTGTATTTCATACTGATAATAATTGAATAATAATTGAATGTATCAAGCCCTGTACTTGATGCCTTACTCAGATTATTTCATTTAATCCTCATCATAGCTTGTGGTAGACAGAAGGATGCTCCTTTCCACCCCATTCCCTAAGATGTCTGTGTGCCAGTCCCCGGAGCATGGAACATGTCACATTATGAGGCGGAAGGGACTTTGCACATGTGATTAACTTAAGGATCTTGTGATGGGCAGGTGATTGAGCACGAACCAGGTGGGTCCTGTCTAATCATGGGGCCTTTGAAGAAGGAAGTAAGAGAGTCAAAGTGGAAAAAGATGGCCATGTGGCGATGGAAGCCGAGGGAGGAAGGGCATTGTCATGGAGGCCACCAGCCAAGGAATAAGAAAGCCACCCTCCAGGATGGAAGAGACAAAGCAAGTGATTCTCCCCTAGAACCTTGAGCAGGAACCAGCCTTGCCTTTCCCTTGTTTGAGCCTGGGGACACTGATTCTGGACCTCGGAGCTCCGGAACTAGAAGAGGATATGTTTGTGTTGTGACCACTACATTTGTAGTAACTTGTTACAGCAAGAGGAGAGTAGTACCCAGCCCCTCAATGGAGGTGTGACCAGACATGTTCAAAGAAAGGAAGCTGAGGTCTAGGGAAGTTGCACAGTTAGACTAGAGCAGTCTTTGTCTGACTGCAATCTCGGTTTCTCTGCTGCATCACGCTGCTTTCAGAAATGTATGTGTGTGTGTGTGCGCGCTGTACACGGGGGTACGTGCAGGGAGCTCCTTGGGGCAAGGAGGAAAGGGACTGGGTGACTCATGCGTACTGGGGAGGAGGACTTGGGGTTCGTGGGCAGGAAACGACTCTCGTAGTAGTTATCTAGCTGAGGTGAGTCCTATGTGTACAGTAGAACTGGGCTTCTTCCCCCAGGGCCTACGTCAGTACCTTTTCCAGCTCTGTGTCTGGGGGAGCTAATGGCAGGCGGGTGAGCAAGTAGGGAGGAGAGGAAGAGTCCAGATTATCCTGCTTGGAGAAGAGATGTTTCTGGTGGATTAAAATGGAGCTATGAAAGCATTTTCCCATGGAAACATTGCCACAGGGTTATTACACTGTTTGTATCTAGAGTACTCTATTTAAAGTTTATTGTGAATTGAATAAACTTGCGGGTTACCATGAGCATGTAACTACTATTTTTATAATAGTATTTCTATAGGAAAATACGGTCTTAATTTCCCAAAAGCGATTGTAAAGGAACTTTTGGAATGTAAAATTTTATTTGGGAACCATCAGTAATCAGGTTTTTGCCTAGAATGTTTGTAGTTAGAAGTATTAACATGTTCTGGTTGTGACTTCTATAAGTTCTGTGGACCCTTTTGTAGTATTAGTATGTGCTTTGATTAAATATTGATACTACTCGAGCTAAGTGGATTGTGGTAGGAATGAGTGAGGTTTTGTTTTTTATTTTTTATTTTATTTTATTTTATTTTAAATATTTATTTATTTGTTTGACTGAGAGAGATCACAAGTAGACAGAGAGGCAGGCAGAGAGAGAGAGAGAGAAAGAGAGAGAGAGAAGCAGGCTCCCTGCTGAGCAGAGAGCCTAATGTGGGACTCGATTCCAGGACCTTGAGACCATGACCTGAGCCGAAGGCAGCGGCTTAACCCACTGAGCCATCCAGGCGCCCCTGTTTTTTATTTTTTTAGGCACAAATTTTGATTGTGTGTATCCTAGTGTCTCCTTGGCTCCTTCAGTTTAGTTCATTTCTTTGCAGGTAATTTACCTTACAGCTCTCAACTCTGAACCTGGTTATCAGGCACTAACCTCTCTTCCATTTACAAATCTCGTTTTCAGTTTGACTTTACCACTCTGTCAAGTTATTTCCCTTGATTTCTTTTAGCTCATACAGTTGAAGGTTCTTCCAAATTCCATACTTCTCATTTAGGGTAACTGGAATGGGGAGGTTGAACAAAGAAAAAAAGGTATAGCTTTAGGAATATTTTGCATTGTGTAAGATTTCTTGGCTTCATCATTCCAACCAAAAGAAAAAAACTCCATGGTATCCCAGACAGTTTTCCTACTCTACCTGTTTTCTGTAGGATTTGGCCTAGGACACGTGCTACGTATCAATGTGTGTATATCCAGGTAAAGGTTTTTACAGTAAAGCTGAGTATTACTTAGGATTAGATTTTTAAATTTGAAAATAGTAAATCATATACATTTAAATTGCCCTTAAAAATTCTTAAGTCTGCTTATAAAGTAGAATGCACACAGTTTTATATATAAGTTTTATTTGGTAATCCTTATTGAGACCAGCTGACTTAGACCTTAGGAAGAAACAAAAGGGAAGTCTTTGTGTAGATGTTCAAACCATTGATATTCAAACTGTTTTGCCTATTGAAAGAAGATAATTTTCAGAGTGCCTGGGTGGCTCAGATGGATAAGTGACTGCCTTTGGCTCAGGTTATGATCTCCAGGTCTTGGGCTTGAACCCTGTGTTGGGCTCCCTGCTTATCGGAGAGTTAGCTTCTCTCTCTGCCTCTTCCCGCTGCTCGTGCTCTGTCTCTGTCTCTCTCAAATGAATAAACGAATTTTTTAAAAAGATTTTATTTATTTATTTGTCAGTGAGAGAGAGCGCATGAGCACAAGCAGGGTGAGCGGCAGGCAGAGGGAGAAGCAGACTCCCCACTGAGCCGGGAGCTTAATGTGGAACTCGATCCCAGGACCCCGGGATCATGACCTAAGCTTAAGGCAGACAGACGCTTAACCGGCTGAGCCATCCAGGTGTCCCTGAATAAATAAAGTCTTAAAAGAAAGAAAAAAAAAAAGAAGACAATTTGTAGTGATACAAACAGACTTTTATTTAACACTTCAGGAAGCAAAGGGTCTCCATTCAGAGAATTACAAAATGGGGCCAAAGGCGGAAAGCTTTTATAGGATAAAGAATAAAGAACAAGGAAGAGAAAGATAGGAAGTATCTGATTGGCCACACAGTCCACCTAGTTTGGGGGAGAATAAACAAGGAAGGAAGTATAGCGCCCAAGGTTGGCTTGGCCTCTGGAGATTGGCTGACTAGGTGTAGTGCATTTCTGGTCAAGCAGAGTTTTACAGGCATGTAAAAGTTATCTAAATTTTTTTTTTGCTGATGTGGCAGGAGCACCTCCATCTGACTGGCTAGAAATTTATTTAAACATGCTGTAAATAACTTTCAAATTTCTATGAGTAAATGGGGAAGATATGAATTAAATGTTTCTACTTGCTTACACAGGTTTATTGTTTGTTTTTTTTTTTAATGGTAGACTTTTATAGCTATAATATATATTGATCACTTTGTTGTAAGGATTAAATGAGATAATTTATGTGAAAGTGTCCAGCGGGGCCTGGCAAGCAATAGGTGTTTAACAAACATTTGCTGGATTTGAATTGAAATGTCACAGGTAATACGATCAGATGGTTCCTTTGTTTTGGCCTTTTGTGCGAAATTTTTCAGTGATGGCATGGGAGATAGCAATTATTCTTTCTTTTTTGTTTGTTCTTAGGATGAATTGAGTGACGTTATTGATATTAAGGATCCAGATTTCACTCCTGCAGCTGAACGAAGGCAGAAACGCCTGGCTGCTGAGCTGGCCAAATTTGATCCTGATCATTATCTGTGAGTACTGAGTTTTTTGAGGATTAAGGGTTTGACTTGACATTGACTTGAAAATTTTTGAATGACTTTTTAAGTATGCTAGGCATGTGGTTTTGGGATTCTAGAAATTAGTGATGGCTCAGAACCTTAACTGACATTTGAATTAACCTACAAACTTACGCTTCTGTGATCTTTGGAAGGTGTGCTTCTCAGGAGGTCATTCTGGCTATGGAGAACTCTAAATGTACTTCTTTATGTGTTTTCTCGTGAGGCTGCAAAGTAGAACACGGCATTCATGAGAGTATTTTTAGTTCTTTTCAGTAGACTTTTTGTTGCAATTAACGGTATATGGAAATGAAAAGATGTTTCAGTTTCTTTAAGAATTTGAATCTACATGTCCTGCATTTCTTGGCTGATCCAGGGTATTCCCAACACTTGATCTGCGAGCACTTGTAATTGAAGATCTGAGTCTAATTAACAAATAATTATTCATTGTGGTAGGGTATAAATAAAATCTAATTTTAAGTTTGCTGTATTTCCCATCTACTTTAATCACGTCTTTCACCACAGTGTGTCTCTGTCAGGCTTGTATTTGCCTAATAAGCTTATCTAGTTAATGGATAAGTAAATAATCACTTGAGACATTGTGATGTCTCTCATTGGCCATGAATAGTAGCACTTCTTCCAAGTAAGGGATTGTCACAGAGGATAGCCTCTGTAGATGCTAGACTCTCTAGGATGTGAGTCGTATGTTCATACAGGCCTCAATTATTATTCTTCTGAAGCTCTAGGCCAACAATTTCTAAACTGTTATATGTGCAGCTATAAGCATCATATTCCCTTATTTTGTATAGTGCTTTCAGCTTATCAGGTGCTCTCAAATGATTATTTAAATTCGTTTTCACAACAGTTGGGGAAAGAAGGTTAAGGGACTTGTCCAAGGTCATACCACTGCTAAGTTGCTAGGTCTGGAATCGAAAAGAATCTTTCCATTTGTCATTTTGTGTTTCCTTTTCATGTACACTATTTCAGTTTAACTGCTGTTGCTCTTGTGATTAACATTCTATCTCCTGTGACACAGTGGGAGACTAATTGGAATGGCAGAAGTATATCTTGTGATGTGCAAATGCATTGAGTGATGTGTAGTGATAAATGGTCGAACTATTCAACGTCCTGGGGGGAACTGGGTAAGAGCAGGGTATGTTATATTTTGGAGGACATCTGAGAGATTCAGCTGCATTTACATTGCCATTTCTAATTACCTTTATCTCTCCAATTGTGATTTTAAAGGTCCACTGAAGAGTAATTTGAAGAAACCTATTTAAAATCATGCTGAATATTTAAAGTGGGAAATTTCATTGTCAGCAAATTTCTCGGGCCAGCATGAAAACAGAATGAGCTTTACAAGACTAAAATTTCAAGTGGGAGGGAGCTTAATTAGAAGAACTGCCTATCTCTTCTCTTCTCAAACTGGAAGAATAACTGTATGGCCTGAGAGAATTAGGAAATTGGAATTTATACTTAGCAGTGTGATATTATATGCAGTCCTTATTTTTCTCCATCTTCTGTGTTTCTTTATCCAGAAACTCATTTTCTTTCATAATATGCATGAACTGTTCTTTCCGTTTCTCAAGGAGTGGTTTAAATTTAGTCACGGTCAGGTCGGAGAGTGGAAGCTGTGAGGTAAAGGTTCTTTGTGACTTTTCCAATAGCAGTAAGACTTTGGCTAATTGTCCTTTTTGTGTTATTTCTTACTCATTATTTTTATTAGCTGACTGACTCACCCAAATGTGTTAATAATAAATGAAGTGCAAGTAAAATTCTTTAAAATTTTCAATTAAAATTTTTTTGGCTCAGTGCTTTTTAAATTGTTCTTATTGGTTAATACAGTGGAAGAAAAGGTTTACTTCAGTTTTTACCTACCTTGCAGGCAATGCATCGCGTGTATTATAGTACACATTTAGGTATGTAAATGTAATGTACAAGATTAATGCATAATATATATTATGTGAGTGTGTACTATATGACACTTTCAAGTTGTTTGACATATCCTTACTGGTCATGATGTCTTTTCATGGTGTCAGGTTTTTTGGAAGCTTGGGAAACCAATTTTAAATCTGTCCTGAGGCAGAACACAGTGAGGTTAATTCATTATATAGAAAATTCATACATTTCAAAGGGATATATAAATGACTTAGAATAACTATTATTTTTTAAATCTTTTGTCGTAAATTCTAGATGCCATCATGTGATGTTTTTCCCCACTGTGTGACACATACTGTTTTTGATTATCTATATTTCTCCATTTGTAACTCCTTTTGGATATTATTTTTACGCTACAGTTTGTCGAAGGCTTCTTGAATTATTTAATAAGCTTTCCTGTTTTGCTTATCATAGCCAAGTTTTCATATTTCTCTTGCTGAGAGTGTTTTGTTTTTTGTTTTTTCCTTCCCCAGGCAAATTGTTTTTTAATTGTTGGCATCTCTTCTGCTTTAATCAATTCCTAAAATCTGCGTGTTTCCTTCTTTGGGAGAAAAATAGAAGAATTTAGTCAACACTCTAAATATTGTGAGATAAGAAAAGGTACAAAAATGATCGTAGCATTTGGGGTGCCATTTTAAATTGTAAGTTTTCAGTGCTGTGCATTTTTTAAAGAGTTTGGTATACTGATTAGGCTTTTGCATTGATTGAGGAGTCTCAAGACTGTAAGTAGTAGTGATGAAGCTGGGAAGAGGGCCACCTACTCCCAACATGGCTCTTTATTCAAAATGGCAAGCTTAGGAACAAGCATGAGAGTAAAATTTCACCTGTTCATTCTGTCACATGTGCCCTTACTTGTTCAAGTACGTGTTTGGATGAACTGCATGCTGGGTAGGTCACAGACCCTGAGGATTAGCATGAGTATAAAAAGGTCCCTGTGCTCATGGGGCTTCCGTTCTAGTGGGGAAGCAGATAATATTTCGAATGTGGTAAGTGCTCTGAAGAAAAGCCACATTATTAAGGGTTTGGAGAGCGACTCCTCTAGGTTGGACTCCAACCTGTCCAAAATCAAACCCATCATTTTTACCTGAAAAGTCTTCCTGAATTTTCTCTTTGGTGGAGTGTACCATTTTTCATGCCAGTCACCCAGGGTAGAAACCTGGGATTTATCTTTGACTGCTACCTCACCCCACACTTCTAATCTATCCTGAAGTGGTACTATTTATCTCTTTACTGTTTCCTTCACTCAGTGTCTCTCTGGTCCTCGTATATATCTGCCTTAGTGCAGCAGTCGTGTTTGGCATCTCCACCTCTAGACTTCCACAGAGCCATCAGCCATAAACCCGGCAGTATTATGTCTTGAATACTGACAGTGAACATCTGCTTAAAACCTTACTGGGTTCTCCATTGCTTAAGGCATAAACTTCTACCTCCTTAGCACGGCATAGAAAGTTCTTTGTGATCTGGACTGTGCCTGCCTCTGGAGCTTCCCTTTTGCCTCTCTGCCCATGTTTTACACTACAGCAGTAATGAATTTTAGTATTGCTCCTCTTGTACCCCACAACTTCTTGCACACTTGTTATTCACGATACTCCCCTGATAGCTTTTTCTCTCCTGCCCCACCTTGCTGAAATAACTTCTACTTATCTTTTAAGACTGAGTTCTATTGTCATCCGTTGGTGCCTCCCTCCCAGAGAGAGGAAGCCCTCCTCTGTGCTCCCAAGTTACAGCGCATCTTGATTGTACGTCATTCTGTGTTTGTCTCCATTCCTATTACATTCTGGAGCCCTGAATGGCCAGGAGCATCTTACTGATCTTCATCTCCCTGAAGCTGCTTGTGCACTGGGCACTCAGTAAATGCTCGTTGAATGAACAACACTTAAAAATTTGGAAATAAATTTATTTTGTAAAGTAGAACATTAGGTCAACCTCAGACCTCAGACCTTTTTCACGAAACTAACCATGGACAGAATAAGAAATAAACCATCACATTTTAAACTATTGGGACTCTATTTAAACACTTTGAAATTTTTGGAGAAAGGGCATGGAGGTGATAGAGATCTTTTACAAAGTCATGTTTTGTTTAATTCTCTTCCCCATCACTTGTTTCTTGGGGGAAATGCAGCATCTTTTCAGATGGGATCTTCTACTCTTGACTTAAATGTCATCAGCACTCCGGTGTCTGGATTACTTTTTTCTTATCCTCCAAGTTCTTGCTGGGCAATTCTGTCTTCTACCTTGGTCTCTGTCACTGTCTAAATGCTTGTGACTCCCACATGTCTCTCCTGAGCATCAGATTTGTATAGCTAGCTGCCTACTGCACCGGTCTCTGTATGTTATACAAGGACATTTCAAACTCATCTGTTCCAAGCAGAGGTCATAATGTCTCTATACAGCTCTGTTGGTGTCCTGTGTACCTGTCTCATCAGAAGGCACTGTCATCCACTGAATTGTCCAGGCTGGAATGCCAGGCATAAACCTTGACTCCTGGCTCCCTTTACTGCTGCATCCTACGGAATCTGGCTTCTGGCTCTAAGTCACATCCACCCACTTTGCTCTGTGTCCATGGCTGCTACCCTCTTTGAGGCCTCCATGATTTCTGTGCCTTGAGGCTTGTTCCTTTTGACCACTTTCCCGACTGCAGTGAGAATGATATTCCAAGACACACTGATGTCAGACCCATATGTAAAAGCGTTTAAGTGTTCAGTTGTTTTGAGGGATAAAAATCCAATAGAGTTTTTTGACGTGGCTTACAATGTTGTCACTACAACATAGTATTTTCAGCTGTTCTCAGCTCCCAACCCCCCTTAAATGTGCCTTCTTGTTTCCTAGCCTTTGCTAACTATTCTTTTCAGCTCAGGATATACCTTCCCACCCTTCTTAGTCTGGTTAACTGTTAATTACGATCAGCTCTTAGCTTAGATAGTCTCTTCTCCAGGGACCTGTCATCCCAATTTCCCTGTCATCCCAATTTCACTTTGCTGTAGATGCTTGTACTATTAGGTCATAGCAATTATATAGCATTTACTTGTGATTGTTGGACTCTCCCATGATGCTGTAAGTTCCATAAGGACCGTGACTGCCTGTGTCTTGTCAGCCATGTAATCTCACTGCCCCAAATGGAGTTGGAACAGGGTAAAGAGGGTGAAGAGTCAGTGCCTTTTTTTTTTTTTTTTACTTAGCATTTTAGCCATTTACTCATATTACTTATGTTTTTGAAATATCTCTCATGCATGTGACAAAATTGATACTGAGAATTACTGTTTCAAGATCATTGCTATTCAGTTTTGTCCAATATGGGCTTTTATTTCCTCAAGCATAAAAATGGAATGTTTATATTGGTTAATAATGTGGATTCTGGAGTTAGACTTAATTCGGCCCAGATCCTGGCCATATTTCTTTCTGGTTCTTTGACTTTGGCCATGATGTACAAATTTTCTGATCCTGAGTTTCCATTCGTGTAAAATGAGAGTATTAATAGTTCCCCCTGCGCCTGGGGGCGGTGTGAGGATTCAAGAAAATAATGGGTGAAAACAGTACAGTGCTTAGCACATACAGAGAATTCTGTAAGTTATCTATGATACTTCTTTTTAGAAAGATTTCACTGTCTCAGTTGAAAGAAAAAATATTTCAGATCATAAAACTTTCAGCTAGAAAATCAATTTATGATATCAACTATTTCCTTGAGTTTCTTTCTTTTTTTTTTTTTTTAAGATTTTATTTATTTACTTGACAGACAGAGATCACAAGTAGGCAGAGAGGCAGGCAGAGAGAGAGGAGGAAGCAGGCTCCCAGCTGAGCAGAGAGCTTGAGGCGGGGGCTTGATCCCAGGACCCTGGAATCATGACCCAAGCCAAAGGCAGAGGCTTTAACCCACTGAACTACCCAGGTGCCCCTTGAGTTTCTAATTAACTGAAATATAAATGGATTTTTCACCCAGAGTTATACCTTTTGTCACTCTCTTCCTGCATATACAGTTTTCAACTTTGAATGCAGGGTTGTAATTTCTGAATGAATGTCCTCCAGGGGTGTATTTTGAATGTAGCAGTTATTTTTCAAGTTAAAACTGAGAAAGTAGGGGCATCTGGGTGGCTTAGTCGGTTAAACATCTGCCTTCGACTCAGGTTGTGATCCTGGTGTCCTGGGTTGGAGCCCTGTGCTGGGCTCCCTGCTTGGAGGGAGTCTGCTTCTCCCTCTGCCCTTCCCCCCAACTTGTGCTCTCTGTCTTGCTCAGTCTCTCTCTCAGTTAAGTAAATAAAATGTTAAAAAAAAAAAAAACCTGAGAAAGTAAAGTATAGGAAAATAAATTTTCTGTTTTTTACAAAGGTTGCTTTTTTCTTTTTCAGTCATTTTAAGCAAAGGAACTATTAGGATTAGCAGAGTTATGAAAGAGAAATTGCCTCTGGGTAGAAAGTGTGAAGGCACATGCTAAAAAATGTGTATGTGTGTTTATGTGTATAGCCTTTTTGTGGGTATGCAGTATCCTGTGTTTCCTGTTGATATGTTTATTTTCCTTTGCTTGGTGGAGTTAAAAGTGTTTTCCTTTATTGTAACCTTACCAAAATACATGGTACTTACAAAACTAGCCCAGGTTCCATGCTTCAGTCAGTCCATTGTGTGTTCAGATTTGCTTCTTCGCCCCATGCCACGGCCGTGCAGGAGATGGGCTTTCAGGGGAGGACTGGTCTTCTGTGTACCTTGTTTCCGAAGAGAGCAGAAATGTCGGCTATGCCTTTAGTCAAATGCTTAGTTTTCACTTTATGGTGATGAGTGTGACCACAAAGAAAGTAAATACAGTGCTTGTTTCCTTGATCTGTACTTTGAATTAATAATTTGTATTTCTAGTACAAATGTGATGAGTTTAGATAAAATCTTAAAAAATGAAAACCAGCCCAGTTCTGTGTAACACACTCGTTCACTGTTTTCTTTCCAGAGCTGACTTTTTTGAAGACGAGGCTGTTGAACAGGTTTTGAAGTATAATCCTTGGTGGACTGATATATATTCAGAAATGATGGCCTCTTTGGGAAAGAGTCAGGAGCAAGAAAATCATGCTGCATTAGGTAAGAAACTCAAAATTAGACTCATTTGTTGACCATCTTCCCTGTTATTAAGCACACAATGCTAATTGCCTCATAGAGGGAAGATACTGTTTTGGTTTGCTAATTTTAAAGACTACATTTAGTCTTTACCCTGGATTGGAAAATGCCACTCAGTGATTAGACTTGTCTTGGAACAGTCTTTTGACATATGCTTTACTTTTGAATGATTGGGGTCCTTTTTAAAATTTTTTATATTTTAAGTAAAATTAGGCACATGAACACACAGGACATTTGTAATAGTTAAATAATCTGCTTGAAAGATCTGAACATTTAGGGATATCTGGTGGCTCAGTCGGTTGAGCATCTGACACTTCATGTAGGTTTGAGTCATGATCTCATGGGTTGTGGGGTAGAGCCCCCCTCACCTGGCTTCACATCCAGCAGGGAGTCTGCTTGGGGATTCTTTTCCTCTGCCCCTCCCCTCACTTGCATGCTTGCATGTGCATGCACACACACTCTCTCAAATAAATAAAAAATCTTAAAAAGAAAAAAAAGATCTGAACATTCCTCTCCAGTAGGGACATTTGAGTATTAGTAGTAGTGGAAAAGATCTCGTTTTCATTCCTTTTGTTTTTTTTTTTTTTTTTTTTTTTAAGATTTTTATTTTATTTATTTGAGAGAGAGAGACAGTGAGAGAGAATGAGCGAGGAGAAGGTCAGAGAGCGAAGCAGACTCCCCATGGAGCTGGGAGCCCGATGTGGGACTCGATCCCGGGACTCCAGGATCACGCCCTGAGCCGAAGGCAGTCGTCCAACCAACTGCGCCACCCAGGCGTCCCTTCATTCCTTTTGTTGAATGCATTTGATCTATCCTCCCCAATTTTTTCAGAATATTAATTATGTACGTTAGAATTTTAAGTTTCCAGTTAATCAAGAATAGAAGGCCCATGTGTTCTCTCATACTGATTTCACTTTTCTTTCTGTATTCAAAATGAAATTTCAATGTTTAAATGAAAGGAATACATATACATGATTTGGAATATAGAATCTCCTCACTCCAGATTCCTCTTCCTGAAAGTAATCACTGTTAGTAATTTTGGGGTGTTTTCAGTGCATATACCCACATCTGAATATTTGCTCTAAGAAATTCATACACGTAGACTCCTATGCACTCTGTTCTTCCCTTGCTTTCTCCAGTTCGTAGTCTATATTCTCTTCCGTATGGGTACTTAGGGCTCTACCTGAGCTTTAGTGCCTACCTAGCATACTGTTGTGTATACAGGTGCACATATAGCCCTTGACTACTGATGGACCTTTAGGTTATTTGCAGTTTTCTGCATTGGCCTTCTTTGGCCACTCAGGCTGAAGTTGCTACAGGGATGTTGCAGAGCGGTATTTTGATTCTCAGTGTAGTAATGCAGTAGTCTGTCATTTGCTCTGTTTCCATTGTTTAGCATAGTGCCTGTTATATAACAAGTACTCAGTAAATATTTAGAGAATAAATAAATGCTGCTGTCAATATTTTTGTAGTTCACTTTTGTTAAGAGTTTAGGTGATTTCTACCAAGTTTAAAAATTGCTACTTTAATCTTTTATAATTGACTCTACTGCAGAAGAGAAACTCATTTATAAATAATGACTCTTGTTACATTGTTTTCAACAAATCCTTGGTTTTATATTTGAGTTTAAGAATCTTTCAGAGACTTCCTACATTATATTGACAAATTTTCAGGTAGAGTCTTGCTAACACAATGTAGATAGGTAAGTATCTATGCCATGTAGATCTCTTTGGAAAGCTTGCTCACTCTGAAATCCTCAAGGTTATCTAGTGGTCTCAATCAGTTTCCCCAATTTCAGTGCAATATTTTAATGAAGTGGTGTGGGTGGATATTGGTGGTTGTGCAGTTGAGTTTTCTGCCCACAAGGGTGAGCTAGTTGCCCTAAAAATCAAGAAAAGGCTTTCCCTTTGATTTAAATTCTAACTCGCTTTACTTGCATCAATTGTAGCTTGTCCTTGGTCCTGTTTTCTGTGAGAGCCAACTTTTGAGTTAGGTTAGTTCTCTGTGTATATAATTTTCTCAGAAGATTAAGCCAGGTCATCACTTTAAAACCACTACCCCTCCCATTCCTTCATCTTCATCCAACCTAGGGCGTGTACCCCAAGTAGTGTTTAAGGAGCAGTCAGAATCGTTCTATGAAGCTAGTAATGGGGATTCATTTTTTAAAAATCACCTTTAAAAATAGCAAGGACCTGTGATGTAAAGTAGAAGAACTCGAGTTCTGTGTCGTTGTATAGAATGTACCTTTTCTACATCTGCCAAGTAGAGGGTTAAGGATGGGATAGAAGCTAAAGATGGCTCTTGGGCATTAATGCCTTGCTCCACTGCAGGCTAGTTTGTGATCTTGCATCTTTCCTGCGTTGCTGCCTACCTCATAGAGTTGGCTTGATGATCGAATGAGATGATGTACTTAAAGTCCCTAGCATGTTGTGAATATTAGAGATTATTATTGTAGAGTAGAAACAACAGCAGGAGAGCCAGGAATCGAATGGCTTCTCTGTAAAATTATAATTGTTTTACATTTATAAAACTTTGAGGGGAACTTTTTTGTTAATGAGATTTTTCTTCCTTCCTTCCTTCCTTTTTTTTCCCCCTTCCTTTGTTCAAGTATTTGAGACACCTAGAATTGGGAAAACAAGTTGAAGTGTGGTGGTGAACCAGATTATAATATGGGTGAAAGGGAATCAGCCAAGAAATAAATCTTGAAGTCCTCAGCCAATCAGCAAGTGTGCTACTGCTGGATTTTCCCCTCCACTTCCTCTTTGTTCTGTGCCTCCCAGGTCTCCTTCCTTTCTGTGTCACGGCAGTGGGGTATTTTCTCTTTTATGTTCCCTCATCAGCCATTGCCAGGCAGATAGAACAGTGCAGGTGAGGGCTTACCTTTGATTCCTCCCCGTCATAAAACAGTAAGCTAGATTGTTTTGAATTCCAGATAAGGCTTAGATGGTGAACTTTGCTGCCTGCCTTTGCCTCGGTTGTGATTTCTGTCATTTTCATTGTAGCCATGAGTTCCAACATGGAGACTTTTATTAACGTCTTCAGTAATGATCCCAGTCTTCCTCCCACAAAGGCTTGTGAATGGAAGTATTAAAACGCTGTGCTCCCCCTGAGCTCTGGTTTCATGAGGACGGACTTAACCACATTTCCCATGTTGTCTTTCAGCGGTTAATCCCAGCCCAAGAATCTTGGCACATGGTTGCTTGGTATGACACCACATAACATTTTTAGTCAATGAACTTCCTAGCAGGGACATCTGATTTGGCACCATTGAGGCGTTCAGTGTTTGTAGAGCTAACTGTCAGTGTCAGCTTTGAAAGTTGTAGCACTGCAGGGCTACCCGCTTAAGCAAAAGGTTTGAATGCAGCACATTTTCTTCTGGTTCCCTTGATCTCTTTCCAGAAAGTATACAATATAGTTGGCAGATTAGCATTCCTCTGAGAGGAGCCAGATCAAGGATTATTTAATTGTTGACCTGTGGAAGACAGAGATATTTGGGAGGGGGATTAAGAGAGAAGGAACGATTTAAAAGTAACAAAACTAGAAAATGTTCTGTAGGTGAAGTAAGAAGGTCACTTCCTGCTTTGATAGGAGCCCCTTTGCAGTCATCAGACACCTTGATTGGGGTTTTTAATGTTGGGATGTGGTCCTGGGCCATTTGTATCATGCTAGGGCACCAGTTTCTTCCCCAAATGAATTGAGCTTTCAGCTGCTTTGTTTGACTGTAGAGTATTTATAGAAGTATAATTAACCGAAATGTTGTGAACTATATAGCAGGGCTGCATTGTAGTGTAGCGAAGTCATACAAATGCTTGACAAATGTTACTCATGGTGGCAATCATCCAAGTATTGTTGGCGCTGCATCTGGACTTCTTCCCATTGCTGCTGCTTGGTTAGACCTGATTGTGGGCAAACTGCCCCAAGTTCCCCTTTGACTGATAGGATTTACAACTCCAATAAAAAAGGCCTTGGGGAGCTCAGACTTTTGGTTTCTCTAATGATTTTCCTTTTTGTTGATATTGTTATTTATCATCTCTGGTTTCTTTGCTTGAGCTTCGGAATTTAAATATATCTGTGTATTTATCAGTGAACTTTTTTGGCCAAAATGGGACTTGAAAACATCCAGAAAAAGGTGGTGTGTTTTAAGGAAGGCTGGGGGCACCTAGCTACAAGACTTTGGAAGAAGACATTCCAGTAAGCTTTTCTTACCTATACCCCCCGACAGTGACCTGTAATATGGGGAAGCCCTTACTTGTGGGTGATGGAACATCAGAACCTGCAATTCCCAGGTCAGCCTTTACAAATTATTCAGCCTACATACAGGTATGATTATTTAAGAATGAAGGAATAAACATTTAGATGAGTTAATGTGTTATTAAGTGGTTCTGGGCATGCTTACCTTATGATTTAGAATTATCTGGAAGCCTAGGATAAAGGCTTTTCTCAAGTGAGATAATATCATCATGAACACCTGGCACTTTCTTATT
Organism: Neogale vison; assembly: GCF_020171115.1. Classification (NCBI taxonomy): domain Eukaryota; kingdom Metazoa; phylum Chordata; class Mammalia; order Carnivora; family Mustelidae; genus Neogale; species Neogale vison. The sequence goes on from NC_058096.1 coordinate 184,416,836, forward strand.
AGCTAAAGTAATGAGCATCTCAGAAACTATACCTCAGGGAATACTGTCTCAAACATTATGAAATACTAGGGGACTTAAAATATTTTGCTAGGTATACTTTCTTTGGCAGTGAATATGTTCCTTCTTAGATTTTCCTTACAGAAGATTGCTTTAATTGAACTGAGAGCTTCCATTTAAATTAAAGGATCTTTATATGAGCCCTTTAATGAGACAGGTAATACTTAAGGCTTCACTGGACACCTTCCTGCATTAAGTTTAAAAGTATCCACATTTCTGGGGCACCAGGGTGGCTCAGTCAGTTAAGGGTCCAGCTCTTGTTTTCAGCTTAGGTCATGATCTCAAGGTCATGAGATCGAGCCTGGCATCAGCCTCTGTGCTGGGTGTAAAGCTTGCTTGAGATTCTCTCTCTCCCCCTCCCTCTGCCCCTCTGCCCTTTCCCCTGCCCGCAGAAAGCCACATACGCATTTCCTTACGGCCAGCAAATTAAGTAAGTTCATTTTCATAGTTATTTCTCATTTATGTAAGCAATGCTTCTGCACATTTATTTCCTTTTTCTTATCATACTTTTTAATCATAGGATTTCTAACATCATGGAAAAAATGATTACATAAATATATTTAAGACCTATTTTTTTGCACTAAGTAAATTTTAATGAGTAAAGGAGTATTGCTTCTAGTAATTTCCAATAACTGTATTTAAGATTCTTTCCCCCAGAGGATGGACTGTAAAACAAGGAAGCCTTTAAACAGAAAGAATCCGTGTTAAAGCGAAGCCTCCTGAGAGAGGACTGAAGTGGGTTGGGGAACTCTGTGAGAAGGGGCCAGCATGTGTCAGTAATCATATTCTCCCTCTTCTGGCTTTTACCCAGTTGTGAGGAGCAGAAGGACAGTTTTTGTTGAGCAGAGAAAGAAAAGGATAGGGTAGCTAGCTAGCAAGAGTTTGATCTGGGAATATTAAAAAAGCAATTTAGGGATGCCTGACTGGCTCCATTGGTAGAATGTGTGACTCTTGATCCCTGGGTCATGGGTTTGAGCCTCATGTTGGGCATGGAGCCTACTTAAAATTTAAAAAAAAAAAAGCAATTTAATAATTTTGGCGTCCTAAGAGCATCTCAAACAGCCAGGTATCTTTTATTAGTCCCTCTCTGCTACGAGTCTTCTTGAGTTGGAGCTGGGCATAGGAGTGCTCAGCTAGTGACTGCCCTACTGACTACCTTTTTTTTTACTTCTTTGCCACTGGGGGTACTCATGGGACTGGATGAGAGATGAATGGAAGTGCTGTGTGCACTGGATCAGGTCTTTAGAAGGGAGGCGCTTGCCATCTTATTCTGCTTTCCCATTGCTTAGAAAATGGTACAGACCTGGAGCAGCTTTCTTAGATGCATAGATGGAAGTCGGATGATGGAGATGCTGATGCTTCACCAGTCCTGGATCATTCACTCAGAATAGTAGCGTGGGAGAGAAACTTCTATCTTATATAAGCCACTATATTTCAGGATCTTTTGGATTGCAGTTTAGCCTGTCCTTACCTAAATATAATGGGCAATTCTAAACCCTGGAGAAAGAACCTTTTAAAGTTATTTTGGAATTAGGTTGATAGGAAGCACTGGAACTGGAAACCGGACGCTTCTCTGTATCCGGCTTAAAAACTTTTGAAGTGAATTTGAAGGTGATTGTCTGATAGGGCATGGAAGAAAAATTAAGGATTACATTGTGAAGTAGGAGATCTGTAACATTTTTATTTAGAGGTAACTGAAAGTATGTATAATGGTTGAATTTCTGTAGAAATCTCTCTAAGATAAGTAGTAGGCCATGTTTTACTTCCACTAACTATGTACTTGTTTGTAGTTAGCTATTAGTTTTTCTGTAAATCTTGCTTTAAGACAAGCTGTATTTGGGCACGTGGGTGGCTCAGTTGGTTGGGTGACTGCCTTTGGCTCAGGTCATGATCCTGGAGTCCCAGGATTGAGTCCCGCATCAGGCTCCCTTCTTGGCAAGGAGTCTGCTTTTCCCTCTGACCCACCCCCTTCTCATGCTCTTTCTCTCTCTCTCTTTCTCTTTCATTCTCTCTCTCTCAAATGAATAAATGAAATCTTAAAAAAAAAAAAAAAAAGGCAAGTTGTATTTTACTTCGTATGTATGGTACCCAGTAGCACTCATGTTATAATGCTTGTTGGCTTGCCTGTATCGTAGACATCAAAGGAAACTTAGAAGGAATTTCAGTCTTACACTTGCTTACCTCACCAATGTAGACACAGAGTTTTCCTTTTTTTTAAATCATTAACGTTTGTTAAGTGCTCTAATTTGTTTGGTAGCCAAACAGTGCTTAAGATGGTGTGTGGAAAGAAATAGATTTTCTCTGTCCTCTCAGTAATTTACTGGAAATGGGGGAAAAAAAAATGTTTACAAGTCACAAAAGCTGAAAATGCTTGGAAGTAATTTTTAGCAAGAAAAGCAGCACATCTATTTCACAAAATTGGTGGTTCAGTACAGTGGGGAAAGATGGATTCTTGACCAGACTGTGTTGGCACAATTAACTATTCATCGGGAATTAACCGAAATCTTAAAACATGAAAAAGTAGCTTCCAGAAGGATTAAAGACTTACGTTTTAAAAAGGAAACCATAAATCTTAAATGAGAGGGACATCTGTGTGGCTCAGTCAGTTAAGCACCTGCCTTCAGCTCAGGTCATGGTCTCAGGCTCCTGGGATGGAGCCCATATCAGACCACTTGCTTAGCAGGGAGTCTGTTTCTCCCTCTCCCTCTGCCTGTCCCCCTCCTGCTCTTGTGCACATGCGCATTCTTGCTCTCTCAAATAAATAAATAAAATCTTTTAAAAAAGGAAAAAAAAGAAAAGCTAAGAGGCTTCATGCACAATTCAGGAGTTGGGGAAACCTTATCGAAGTCTGTAAATTCAAAATCTATTTTTCTTAAAAAAGATGCATTTATTTGGGTACATAATAAATCAGAAATTCATTGGCAAAAGATCCCATAGAGAAAGTCAGTGGAGATGTTGTAGATTTGGAGGTATGACAAGGGTTCATATCTATAACTGTGAGTTCTTAAAAATTTGACAAGACAAGCCATCCCATAGGAAAAAAATGGGCAAAACTCAATTAAATGGTTCATTCACAGGTTGCCAACAAACCTGTAAAGTAATGTCCAAGTTTAGCATTTGGAAAAATACTAACTGCAGTAAGAGTGATCTATCACTGTATTAGGTTTTTCTTCCTGTATAACAGATTACCACAAATTAGAAACTGTTCTAATTTGACTCAGTTTCCATGGCTTCAGATTGGGCTTGCTTAGCTGGGTCTTTGCTCAGGATCTTATAAGGCTGTGGATAAATTTGGGCTATCTTCTCCTTTTTTTTAATATGTTTTGGTAGCTAAGTTCTTTTCTGGAGCTCAGGGTCCTTTTCCAGGCTCACGTGATAGCTGGCAGAATTCGATTCCTGTGGCTGTAGAACTGAGGTCCCCATGTCCTTGCTGACTGTCAGCTGGGGGCCACTCTCCAATCACCCCCCTTCTCCTCCTGCCACAGTTTGCTGCCACACAACCATGTAAAAACATGGTGAGTTTTGGTCAAAACCAGTGGTGAGTCTCTGGCTCCAGTCTACTCTTAGTGGGATGTAGTCATGATAGTGACCGTGCCATCATCATTGCCATATTCTTTTGGATAGAGTAAGTCACAGCTTCTGCCCACATTGAAATGATGTGACTCAGTGGGTCTCATCTTAGAATTCTTCCTACCATAGTCACTTCCTGTCTGTTAAACTGGAAATGAGTAGGAGAGGCTCTAACATTATTGCTGGATGTGAGGGATGTGTGTAGGAAAGAGAACTTGTGTCCATGACCATTAAAAAGAAGGAGAGTTGTAGCCTTCTAATGAAGTATTTTTTTTAAGACTTTTTTTAAAGATTTTTATTTATTTATTTGACAGAGATCACAAGTAGGCAGAACAGCAGGCAGAGAGAGAGGAGGAAGCAGGCTCCTCGCTGACCAGAGAGCCCGATGTGGGGCTCAATCCCAGGACCCTGGGATCATAACCTGAGCCAAAGGCAGAGGCTTTAACCTACTGAGCCACCAAGGTACCCCAAAGTATTTTTTTTAAACAGGTGCATTTTTTAACCCAGTAAATCTACTTCTAGGAATCTATTTTATAGAAATCTTCAGTATCCAAGGGCATGTGGTTAGAGACACTTAAGCAGCGTTAATAACATGGCAGAAAACTGGAAGCATAGTGGATGCCCATCAGTAGGGGGAGTGGTTGGATAGAACATACTACACCATGGAATATTCTACTGCTTTACAAAAATTAGCTAAGTACCAAATGACTTGGAGAGATTTGCCAGAGATACTGAGTGAGGTAGGTTAGGTGGAGAAAAGTGATCTAATTCTTTGGTGGAGGTGGAGGGGGGAGATATAAATTACCTTGTATATGTTTGTGTGTCTGTATAGCATTATATGGTAATAGGTGAAAAATATGAAATGATATATACTAGATATTTAATGTAGAGAGGGCTGTCAGTGAAGATGGAGAAAGGGTGACAGGCCAAAGAAGAAGAGATCCACTATTGAAAAGAGCTATCCTCTTCCCTCAAGTGAAATATGTGTGCTATAACGCTTTGTTTTTGTGTATAAAGAATATCAATATACTTTGCCCTTAACATTGACTATTATATGAGAATAGTCCTATTTCTTTGTATAGACCTTTCACAATGAATGATGAATATTTTACAGAGTGCTTTACTTAGCTATTATGTTTTCTGTTCTTAAACTGTCTTATCATTATTTTAAAGGTAGTATCTCCAGCATTTAGATGTCTTGAATACAGGACAGTGTAGCAAAAAGGAGGCATCCTGGAAATAAGGAAAAGATATGGGTTAGACATTTCTCCTTTATTTAGCTCTACTAGGGTTTGAGCAGATGCACAGCCCTTAGTAAAACTGTGAAGTCTAGTTTAAGAGTTCTTTCTATATTCAGAGTTAAATAACTCCTATTTCAGTTTCTATAATCGAAGTTCTAATTTTGACAAATCCTCCTCACTGGGGGTTTTACAAAACTGAATGGAACATTTAGTTTTTAAATGCATTTTTTCCCTAGTGTGTTTTTCTGAAGAAGAGAAATACCAGCTGCGAAAATTTGTCAATAAATCTTACCTCCTGGACAAGAGGGCTCATCACCAGGTGTACTACAGTTTGATTGACATCCTTCTGGCGTATTGCTATGAAACTCGTGTCACTGAGGGAGAGAAGAATGTAAGTGCCTGTATGTCTCTGCATTGTGGCGTAAGTGACTGGACTAAATGAACTGTAAGGCATCCCTCCTCCTGTGGAGAGTAAGAGCTGTTGTGATTAGTTATTCAGGGGCTGCTCCTGGCAGAGCTGCACGTGCGTGTTGGTGGTGAATTCCAACATGAACGCATAATGCCTGCTTGGTCTTTTTTCTTCTCTCTGGGCATCAGTGTCTACCAAGTAGTGGATCGAGGCAATAAAGCTGAGGGTAGAGAAGGGTTATCCTGAGCTCTCATCTCTTTAGGAGATGACTTGGCCAGAGAAGAGAGCTGTTTCCGCATGACACTTGACATTGACAAGAGGTAAACTTTATCATTCCTGTTTACATCCTTTGTCTAAGCTGTCCATTAGCAGATGCAAGGTATAGCTTTTTACCAAAAAAAGGGAATCTGAGCGTTTACCTGCAGGTGTCCCTCAATTTATACAGTAGTTATGCTTCTGAAAATATTAAATGTAAATCACATTTTAAAAAAACTTGAATTGTATCTTTATTTGCTATTGAAAGAAATCTTGTAATAGTAAAACCTTTTATAAAGTACATTATTTCTTAAATGATCATTTTTAAGTAATATAAAATTTATTGTATCTCTTCTTAACTCACATTTGATTTTGTAAATGAAGAGGTAAGTAAGCTTCTTTCTTACCTATATCAGTGATTGTATATTTAAAAAAGACTGCATAAAAAAAGTCTTTCCAGTTAATGTGCCCCTGCAGCTGTTTATAATTATACTTGCTCAAGGGTTATTTTCCAGCTGAGCATATGCTTTCCTTTTTTACAAATTGCACAGATAATTTATATCAGTATAAAAGGAGAAATATACATATGAAGAAAATAATTAAAATTTCCTGTAATCTCAGCCAATCAGAAATAGCTAGTGTTAAGAGGGGATACATCTTTTCCAGTCTTTCATTGTGTACTTGTGTGTATGTGTATTTAAATTGGGTCATGATGCATATTATTTAATCTGCTTTTCTCAACATCATAGCGTTAGCATAGTATTAGAATTATAATTTGATATGTGCCAAATTTTCTCTTGTTATGATTCTGAAAATTTCAAAGGTGACTCTTGAGATTTGCATTTGACTCAAAAATGAATATTAATGAGTGTATCAGGAGTATAATATTGCTGGAAATGATTTTTGTTTCCACTCATCTTTTAAGGATACTGTAATTGAGGAAAATATTTTCTTTGACAAAGAAAGTACTTCACATTATTGCTGAAGAAGATGAGTGAGAGCATTTAGTTATGCTCAATGAAATTTACCATTTTTGATTCTTCACATATTTGACATCATGAAGTCTTGGCAACTTTAAGACCTCTAGAATGTGCTTATTCTCTCACAAGCATTTTCTGAAAGGCCAAATTCTTGAGCAGCTTTTTAAGTGTCACAGTCAGCACTTCAACATTATCTTTGAGTCCTTTGGCAGATTAGAATGTTTGGGAGGCAAGTAACTTAGTTGAGAAGGACAGAAATTGAGGAAGCATCGCTTTGCTTTAATTTTTAGTTTCAAAGCCCCTGCTTATTTGCTCTTATGTTCTGGTGCTCTTATCAGTGGAAGAGCTTTACTTTGTGAAATCCCAAGGAAAGTAGGCAGAAACTTGCCTTTGATAGCTTCTGCAAAGCAATTATTTTTTCCTCAGTCATGGCTGCTTCTTAGTTCTGCTGTATGTCAATGCTACTGAGATACTAGTTGAATAAATGGGTATGTTTGCTTTATTTTGGAATGACTTTACCTCTGAAATGACAGTATTCTTTTCTCCAAAACAAATAAAGGTTGAATCTGCATGGAATATTAGAAAACTGAGTCCCACACTGTGCTGGTTCGAGGTATGATTTTCAGTCACAATTTTTTAGATTTTGTTTTAAAAGTTATTTTTCTGTTACCATTCATTTTGGGTAATTCAAGGAATTCCTTGACTTTTTGAAAGTGGAAACTTTATTATGCAATTTATTTCCCATCTTTTTAGTAACATTCTCATTGCATTTGTAACTCTAATGCTAATCATAGTATAGGAATGAAGCTAGATAAGATGTTGCGGAATTTGGGAGAAGGAGAGCACATTTTGGAGGAAGAACCACACATGGTATGTTGGGGAGAACAGTTAGGGTGGAGTTAGAGCATATTTGTAAGTTGGCATATATTGGGGCTCAGAGCTCAAAATTGGGCAGCAAACCTAAGTCATAATTCTATTAGCTGCCATTTCCTGACCATCAAGGACCGTGTTAAGCGTTTTATATATATTATCTCCCCTGTTCCTTCCGATAAGTCTGTGAGATAAATATTATTGCTGTTTCACAGATGAGGAAACTCAGATCATGTAGTTTAACTTATCGTAGGCCCTACAGTTAATATGGTCAGAGCTGATAATCCTTTTATTATAGTAGTCATTGTTTTTATATCTGTTTCCTAGAAAATAGTTGTGTAAGTTTTATCAAAGGATGCTATTTTAAAATTTACTAGCTCTGAACGAATTGTTCAACATCAAAACCATAATTAAAAGTAGAAACTTGAAGAATGTGTCATGTTAGGGGCACCTGGCTAGCTCATTCAGTGGAGCATGTGACTCCTCATCTTGCAGTCATCTGTTCAAGCCCCGCGTTGGGTAGAGATTACTAAGAAAGAAAGAGAAAGAAAGAAACAAAAACTAGCATTAAAAAAAAGTGTCCGTTTAAATAGCTGATAATTGCATCAATTAAATCAACTAGGTTTTGGTTTTGGTTTTTTTTTTTAAAGTTTAAATCCTAGATACAATAGATTGTTAAGTTTTAAATCAAGGTTGTTTCATGGCAACACTTTGTTCAAATGATGGATAAGATGTCAAAAGGAATTTAGACATTCACCTTTGTCAGAGAATTTTGCTCCTCCAAAGAATGATCCATGAACCAGCGACTAGACCAGCATCCTCCGCTGGGAGCTGGTTAGAAAGACAGAATCTCAGTCCAGACCCACTGAAGCAGAAACTGTAGCAAGGTCTCCAGGGATTCGTATGCATCTTAAAGAAGGAGGAGCACTGCTCTCTAGACTTCACTTGAGTTCTCCTTATTGCCATGATCAGCATTGAATGGAGAAACCGGTTTTTGTGATGATTGCATTGGTTACTTAGGTTGAAAACAAAGTAGTTGGTGACTAAGTAATTTTGTAGTTGAAGTTATGAAAGGCTGCATGAGTAAATTCACCCACTTATGATTTTACTTTGAAATTTTTCTTGTTTTTGAGATAACTTAGAATTGCCAGAGATGTTAAGAGCTATTTTTGGCAGAATTTTTAGAAAGTTTGTAATTCTTTTTAGATATAAACTGTTTTTTGTCAGATACGCGGTATTCTTAATCAGAACTCTCACTCATTAAGGATTAATACACATGGAAATTCTTCTGCTTCCTTAGTTTTACTTTTTATATTCTAAGTTTTATATGTAGGTTGCATTTTTTTTATACAGTTTTAATCAAAATCCAATTAAAAAACAATTTTGCACAAAACTGCCTTTGTCTAGTGGTGTCAGTAAGTTTTGGGTTGCTGGTGGTTTCTGTTTGATACTTTTTAAGATAAAACACTTTTTTTCAAGGCGCTTTGGTGACTCAGTGGGTTAAGCTTCTGGTCTTCGGCTCAGGTCATGATCTTAGGGTCCTGGGATCAAGCCCTGCATTGGGCTGTCTGCTCAGTGGGGAGCCTGCTCCTCCCCCCACCCCACCTACTTGTGATTTCTGTCTGCCATGTATTTACCATGTATTACTCATGCCCAAAGCACCAAAAAAAAAAGAAGAAGAAGAAGAAGAGGGAGACCGTGAACATACTTTGCTGATGAGTTCCACATCTTTCATCTACACTATCTTGAATGGTCCTAGAGGACAAAAACATGAAACATACATCATTTAACAATGTCTTTTATGTGCATCTGCATTTTGTTAGTGCCATGTGTTTTAGATTCATATTTGTAATTCTTAAAAGACTTTTTAGAACTTTCCTGCTGCATATGTGATTTTTGAGAAGCATTGTGATACCTTGATAAAGTATGAGAAATTACAAAGACTTCAATTAAGTATTTTATTGTAAGGTATATAAAAAGAATCTCATTTCATGGTTTTGTATTTCTGTCTTGCATGGCTTCATGATGATCCAAACTTAAGAGTTTTTAATTGAGAGTAGTTTCGTATTTCGTTGTGTCCTTTAGTTTATGTAATATGGAAATGATTACTTATTTAAACTCTACTTCACAGACTTGGACTAATGTTCATGAAATCCTGGTATCTTTTGGAAGGCGAGTTTTGTGCTACCCACTTTATCGCCACTTCAAGTTGGTGATGAAGGCCTACAGAGACACTATAATGATCTTGCAACTAGGTAAGATAATCTGATGCCTGCAGATTCGAGAGTGGAAAAGTTACTAGTTTGTGACGATGTCGTGATTTTTGCTGTTCTATGCATAAATGAGCAGTGAAAATCATCACATTCAATCACTTCTCCTTCCAGGTATATAAAATAATAGTTCTCTCCAGATATACAATCACAGTGAAGTGTGGTACTCTTTCCTGAGAGGTGTTGGACGGGTCAGTGGATGAGATACACACAGTATTCCACACGATTTTGTGTGATAGTAGATTGCATCATTCAGTTTTGGGTGCCTGCAATTTTCTGGGCACTATATTAGGACTGTGGGTGTAATAATAATAAGGTATATTTCCTGTTTCTGTGCAGTTTACAGTTTTCCTAGGGGGACTGTTGACAAGCAATATCATTATAGAGTGAAAAGAGCTCTGCTGGGGGACATAGTGATCATTGGGCAGGGGCCCAGAACCTGGACTTGGGAAGTCAGGAAAAGCTTTCCAAAGAAAAGCACAGCCACTCTGAGGACTTTTGACTATTGCCAAATCTAACTTGAAAAGACAAATATTTGCTAGTTTTAAGAAAATGGAGAATTTTGAGTCTGAAACATATTTCAGAGTGACTGTAACAGCATCACTGGTTTAAGTATATAATTTCCAAGGTAATGACTTTGAAGGTAGCATCCATTTGTATGGATTATTTCAGGCACATTTATTTAGAAGTTGCTTTCCATCCTTTTTGGTTGTTTCTTATATTCCTTGGGGAGGTTTGGTCATTCCTTTGTCCTTAGATAAAGGTGCTTCTGAGGCTTAGTTTTCAGACTTTAGAGTAAGAAGAGGAAAGTAAGGAAGCTTTTTCCTTTACCACCCAGGTGACATCATTGGCTTAAAAGGAAGAATCCCATCTCTAATGTTTTGTCCCTCTTAAAGGTATACCTCTGTTTTTATTTGACTTTTGTGTAACCTATTGCCTTCTTATGCTGGGGGGAAAAGTCATGTTTGAAATAGATTCTTTTAAGGTAGATAATAATTCTAAAAATGAATTATAGTTAAATGAAAGTTACCTTTTTGTTAATCTACTTGGATTAGGTTAGCTCTGTTTTAGGATAGTTGTTCTAAAGATTGTAGAGCTACTACCTTTGAAAAATTGATCTTTCTTAACTTATTGATGGGAAAGAAACTGCTTTGTGTTTTCTCATGTTATTTCCTCTTGCCTTCTAAGATATTTCTTGAATTGCAAAAAATTACCTTGAAACATCAACCTACTATAAATGACTAGTTGTTGAACTAGAGTTATGTGTCACCATAATTAATTTCTTATTTAAGTCATGTTAGATGATCTGTGCATTATTCATAGGTTTAAACAATGAGAATGAGTTTGCGATTATCCTGTTACATCATGGTTTTCAGATGGAAAACTGGCAAAACCCCTATGTCTGTGTATGTGTTTACGTGTGTGTTCATGAGTGTGTACGCAAGCTTGTGCACACTCACATGATTGCTACCTTTTATTCTGGGAAGTAATCTAGTTCTCTGGACTTTTATTTGAAAAGTAATCAGTTCTGTGATTGCATAACCAGAAATAAATTTGATTGCATTGACTTACATGGTAATCAATTATTCAGACAGTTTTTGTAGGTGAGTTTTTGTAGGTGAGAATTGAAATTGAGATATTTTCATCATTGTCAGTCTGACAAGAAACAATCTTATCCGCTCTGTCTTGAGAGCTCCAGGAAACCTTAGGTAACACACAGGAGGTCTGTCTGTTGAAAATGCATCTTAAAACTCTGTTAATGGTACACAGCATGTTCTGTGGCTAATTTGGGTCATGGTTAGTGCTGAAACAGAGCTGAGTTGTCTAGAATTCACACCATCAGCTATGGGGAAGACAACTCTAGATGAGGGTTGTAACCTGTGTTTGTACAGGTGGATGGCACAAGGATGTCATTATTGCCATTGAAGAATCAAGTTTGTTTGGATACTCCATAATCGAAGCAGGGGGAGCTCTTCTGTGGCATTTAATATTTTCCAAGAATGAAATCGTGCCTGCTTATAATTCCAAGTGCAGTCACGGTGATCACACTTTTTATTAGGTCAGTTTAGTGCTTCCATTGTTTGAAAGTAACGAATAACTCTCCCCCTTAAGAAATATTGATATTAACTGGAATGAGCTCTCAAAACCAGTGTAGCAAGTCTTCAGAATCTGTAGAATATTTCATTATAATGGGTTGACTAAGGTCTAAGTTTTTTTTTGTTTGCTTTGTTTTTTTTTTAAGGTCTAAGTTTTTATTTCATTTTGTTTTTTAAGTTTTGAGTTTTTTAAAAAAACATGAATTTGCTTTTCCTGACTTCACAGTAGCCTTCGCAAGAATTCTTTTGTGGGCCCTGGGCTATTCTCAATGTTGTGTTCCTTCTCCCTCCTCTTCCTCACTTCCTAAAGACTGTACATTGATCTCTCGCTGTTGCTACATGTCTAATCCAAATTCCTTTAAGGGCAGAAAACCTGCTTTACCCCTTTAAGTACTGTTCTAGTGCTTAACACAGTACCTTGTGCATGGAGTTTCTGCCCCTGGACAGTGATCTTGGGCCGCATGATCATCCTCCCTTTTCTCTGTCTCATGTTTTGAGCACCTCTCACTTTCTCCCCCTAGTTCCATTCTTTTGGGAAGAAGCGGGTAGAGTCCTTGATGGAAGCATTGCTTAGCTGCGGTACCCACTGACAATAAATGAAAAAAGAGATAAAAATAGCAGCTTTTCTAATATGTCTTGAAATTTTACTCTGTTTAGAAGTGACATAGTTTAGGGGCGCGTGGGTGGCTCAGTGGGTTAAAGCCTCTGCCTTCAGCTCAGGTCATGATCCCAGGGTCCTGGGATCGAGCCCCACGTCAGGCTCTCTGCTCCACAGGGAGCCTGCTTCCTCCCCTCTCTCTCTCCCTGCCTCTCTGCCTACTTGTGATTTCTCTCTTTCTGTCAAATAAATAAAAAAACTTAAAAAAAAAAAGTGACATAGTTTAATATTTGATTATATACTTCATACAGTTTATTATTCCTACTGATATCTGCATTTACTGATATCTTTATGACGGCATTCCTCACTCTGCTATTGCTCAGCTTTTGAACATATAATGCAGCTATTATATTGAAGGTGCCGAACATCATGGGAAACAACTTCGTTTTTTCTCTCAGTTCTCTCTTTGAACTCATTCTGTCTGTTCTTTTATTGTTTCTGGATGGAATATATATCCTATAAATATCATACCACATACACACCTACCTGTCTTATATAATAGATATTCTGTAAATTTTTATATCACTTTAAATTACAAAAGTCTCTTTTAAGTACTTAAAATGTCCCCTTTGAACTTGATTAAAAAAGTAAATCTTCCTTTCCCCATCTCGGGCCTGCCTCAGGTTGGGAAGCCAGCCCTGGGGAGAGGGGGGCCCCACTTGGCTTTTGCAGGAAATACTGCTTGCTTCCAGAGTGGGCCTTCCTGCTTCTTGATGGGGAGCTTTTATCAGGTGTGGCTCAGACACTAGTCTCTGTACCCTACAATTTCTAGGGGTGGTTGCTTATACTTTCTATGGGCACCACTTAAAACTCCCTTTCTTTTGGTTTAGGGTAACAGGAAAGTAGCTCTCCCTGCGCCACCACCCCTTCCCGCCTGCCCAGGGTGGTTGAAACCCCATAGCACTACAGTTTTATCCAAAGAGCTCTTCTGGACCTCTTTTGCTTAAATTCCTAGGGGTCATAAATCATCAGATTTTTGTTGGTCTCTGTAAGTTTAACATAGAGAGGTTAGCGTCTTTTCTTAAAATATGCATATGCTTGTTATTTGCTTTGTCCTTTGTAGAGCTCATTGGAAACAAGGCCCCAAGAATCCTGTCTTACTTTGCTAGTACAGTCATAATCCCCACAGCTCCCACATTCACAATTTCCTGTGGGCCAGTGCTGGTCTCTATTCTTCAGATACCTTATCTCATTTTGTCCCGTGCATACTCTAATCCTGTGAAGTTAGGATTGCTTTCCCGGTTTTGTAGGTAGAAGACAGGCTTGAGAAGTTCAGTCACTTGCCCAGGGTCAGAAAGCCATTAGTTGGTAGAGCCTGGATTTGATGCCAGATCTGTTTGACTCAAAGTTTGTAGCTTTTGAAGTGTTGAAATGGTTATAAATGAAATTATATGAAGCCAGGAGTTTATTTTGGAGTAATGCACGGAAGTTTGGGGGTAAATGGGCAAGGTGCAGGTGAAACAAGGTTGACCACACCTTGGTACCTCCTTGAAGTTGGGTGATACATAGATGGCACTTCACCATCTTGTGGTCTCTTTTTGCACATGATTCTGCTTCATAAAAAGTTTTTTTTAAGTGTGGGCTCTTAACCACTATAATTCAGTGTTTTAAGTTTATTCACCATTTTGTGAAAAACATTGTAATTCTTGTTCAGACAGTTGTATAATTTTTTTTTTTTTTGGCTAATGAAAACACGTTTGAAATAAGTTTTTTTGGTTCTGTGTTTTTTGTTTTGTTTTATTTTTCAAAGATCTTATTTTTAAGTAGTCTGTCTGCCCAACATGGGTTCAATCTCAAACCCCTAGAGATCAACAGTCCCATGCCCTACTGACAAGAGCCAGCCAGGTGCTCTGGGTTCTGTTTTGTTTTTAAGGCTAACAGAAATCTACCTTTCTATAAACGTTTGGGGTCTGATGACTAGAAGCTGCATGACAGGCTGTAACCCAAGGAATAGCCTTCACAATATTAATTCTTGTTACCAACTAAAAGCTGGGTTTGTATCATATCATTAATATTGCTTACATATTAGACTTTATTGGGCTTAATAATCAGTTTTTTACAAATGACTGTCTTACTTGATATATCTGTCTACTTGCTGTAGGTAGATATAGCACAGTCAATGTGGAAGACAAGAAGAGCCGTAGCACAAGGCTTGGGTGCTCCTTTTCTTTAAGAAAAATAATTGTCCAGGGACGCCTGGGTGGCGCAGTTGGTTAAACGACTGCCTCCGGCTCAGGGCGTGATCCTGGAGTCCCGGGATCGAGTCCCACATCAGGCTCCCAGCTCCATGGGGAGTCTGCTTCTCCCTCTGACCTTCTCCTCGCTCATGCTCTCTCTCACTGTCTCTCTCTCTCAAATAAATAAAATAAAATCTTAAAAAAAAAAAATTTAAAAAAAGAAAAATAATTGTCCAGGAAATAGGGATATGGCAGGTGTGTTGTGTGAATTCTGAGTTCTCATGCAACCTTGGAGATGAATTGGTTTTCAGCATTTGAATTCTGTTTAGCCTAAAGTCAGTTTAGCAAGTTATTATTTTTTTAAAGATTTTATTTATTTGACAGAGAGAGAGAGATCACAAGTAGGCGGGGGGGGGCAGGGCAACAGGCTCCCACTGAGCAGAGAGCCCGATGCGGGGTGCAATTCCAGGACCCTGAGATCATGACCTGAGCCGAAGGCAGAGGCTTTAACCCACTGAGCTACTCAGGTGCCCCTAGCACGTTATTTGTATTGACTTGTAGAAATTACCCCCAATTTGAAAACTAAAACATGAAATCACTAAGATTTTCCAGTGTTGATATTTATCTGTATTTAGACGTTTATTTGTTTTTATTTGTTTTTAAGAGAGAGAGTGTGTGATCTCCTGCACTAGAGAGGGTTGGGGGAAGTTGGAGGGGGGCTGAGGGGGCCCGAGGGAGAGAATCTCAAAGCAGGCTCCACCCCCAGCACAGAGTCCAATATGAGGTTCTATCTCACAATCCTGAGATCCTGACCTGAGCTGAAATCAAGAGTTGGATGCTCAACCAACTGAGCAACCCAGGTGCTCCATCTGTATTTAATTTTTATGAGTTCCCTATTATGGATATTTTAAAGAACTGTTAGACCTTCTAATTTTTACTCCTTAAATACATTATGAAAAATTATTTTTCAAGTTATTCACCAGCGTTGAGTGCTTACTGTGTCAAGGTGCCAAGCTGGGTCTGGAGGTATACTCGTGAACAGGGGAGGTGCAACTCAGCTTAAATTCTCATGCAGGGGTGTGCAATTATATAATAGTTATATATATACATATGTACATATGTGTATATATATATTTTTTTTAAATTGCATTTGTTAGAAGTTCAGAGGAGAAATACATGGGATGAAACTATAAAGTTAAGGTAATGGACTAGCCTTCAAGTTGTTATTTCAAACATGTAACCTCATACAGAGGGGAGGCTCGGCTCTTTTGACTTTTGATTCCCAGTTCCTACTCCAGTTTCCTGTCATTCTAAAGTACTTGTTATTTGGTTGATGAGTTCATGTATTTATCCATTCAGTGGTGTTTTATCAGTACCCACTAAAACGTGATTTATTATGTGCAGAGTACCCCGTAAATAAGAGAGCTATGCAAAGAACGGTTAGACTTGTGTACTCTGCTCATAGGGGAGCTAAGATATCCGTCAAAAACAAAATACCTAGTAGACAATGGTGAGTACCATGTGCAAAATGTGGACAAAGTAGTTCAGAAAAGGAGAGGTGCTATTTCACCAGGAATTCGAGAAAGCTTCATTGAAGGCATGAGATTTGAATTGGGACTTGAAGGATGAGTGGTATTCTGGCACAGGAGGGTGGGGGGTTGTATTCTAAATACTATGAGTGAACAGCCTGAAGAAATTCATGGAACAGTGTGGTTTCATCAAAGACAATTTCGAGTAGATAGACTCTGATCCTGAGACCTACCCTACAGCTTCTGTATCTAGTTCCCTTTCCTATGTGTCTTAACTGGTTTCCCAGAATTTCTCTACTTCTTTGTTATTATCCTTTAATTCTCTGCTCCCTATCCAGGAGGAAATTCTTACTCTCTGTTCTCTTTCTGTCCTGAATTGTTCTTGAGCTTTTTATTTCCTAGTCAATTCCCCATTGCAGTTAAAATGTTTCTAAGAAGGGAGCAATCCTAGTGCTTTCAGGAAATTTAAATAGCACGAATTCAAATAAAATATTGAAGTGCCATTTGTGCCTGTTTCTGCTAACCACTTATATCCCAGCTAGGAAAGGAGCCCCAGAGCATGTGCGCTGCAGCTGAAGTGAGTAAGAGGAGGACAGGGCTCTGCCATGTGGTCATGACTGAGCCAGTCCTTGGCCTCTCTCTCCCTGGATTGTCCTGCCAGGTGGCAAAGTAAATTCCTTGTACTCTGTTCTCTTCCTCAGAGCCAAAATCTGTTTTACAGTTTCTTAAATTGTCAGCTTCTTTCTATTCATCTGTATTATTTGTCATTGGACCTTTGTGGATTTATACATACACTCCTGTATAGAAGGATATTGTATATGAGCATAAACATTAAGGTGAGGAAAATAAAATTTCAGTCATCCCCATAGAATTCCTTTTTCCTCTAATAATCCTGTGAACCACTAGAATTTTAAAAAGTTGCTCTCACGGTAATTTCTGGGTTACATTTGTATAAAACATTCTTTGTTCTTTTAAGATACTCTGTAGGGGGCAGCATTTCCTGTATAGTTTACAAATAATAAATTGCCTTTTAATTGCCAGAGGTGATTAAGAGCCTATGGTTATTCTGCTACCAAAAAAAATTACTTGAAATATTTGTGTTAGTGTTCTTTGGAAATTTGAGTTACATAGTAATGCTTATTGGTGGGTATAGCTCAAATTCAGCTGATCTGAAATATTTATTCATAGATAGTCATTTGAAATGTGCATTACATTTCCAATACTATTTAAGATAAGTTTTGTTAATTTCTGCAGTTTTGGAGCAGAGCAATCTGGAAAACCAGATTAGCTATGTGGTTTGATACTATGGCTTAAATATTTTTTTTCTATAGTTAGTGCCTCATTTAATAAATCTAAAGTTAGTTTTGAGATTGTTTTTACTGATCTGAATTTTTAAGGAAGTAACTTTAAGTTTACTTTTTACTTAAGGGGATAAAGGCAGAAAATTGTATATATTTAAGATAAATTTGGGAGAAAAAAGAGGAGAAGTTTTATTTGACTGTAATGAATCTAGATCCCGTTGCAGAGTAGTAGTGAAGGGCCTGGATGAAGTTCATTGAATAGTACTTCATATATTATCTGGAAAACATGGAAGAATTATATTCTTGCAATTTAGAGTTCCTTTAAATAGGAATTAATTCTGAAAAATCACAAGCTGGAGACATTTATGCAACATACATAAATCAAATTCCTTTTCTGTGTGGGTATCATAAAAGAATCAGCAAAGAGTTATAGGAATATATATGAGTTGGCCTTAGCTTTTAAGGAGTTTATTATATAACAGTAATGGTAAGACAAAGGAAAGATTCAAAATATGAATATAAGATACAAAGGAGGAAGTCCCTTAGGAAAATAACTGGACTCACAGGCCAAATCCAAATGCATCTGGTGTGACCTCTGAGCCAAAAATGCTTTTTACGTCTTTAAATGTTGAACAAAAAAAATCAAAATGGTGTTTGATGACACAATGTAAATTATATGAAATTCAGATTTTAATGCCCACAAATAAAGCTTTATTGGATTACATTCATGCTAGTTCACTTACATATTGTTTATGGCTACTTTTGGGATATGATGACTGAGTTGAGCAGTTGAATCATATTATATAGTCTGCAGAGCCGAAATACGTATTCTCTGGGTCTTTACAGAAAAAAATGTGTCTACCCTTGCTCTAGATGTATGTATCTAGAAGGTTGGAAGAGAGATTTTCAAGAGTGAGCAGAGGTCTTTTGCTGCCTTCTGTCCTAAATACTGGCCAGTGTTGAAGGGGATCATTTCAGCTTTTTCCTCTCCTCCCCATAGGGTGAAATGTAGCTGATCTAGCCGGTAGCCATAAGAGTGGGTCTCTCAGCATTAGGGGAAGTGAACTGAGATGCCTACTTTTCCAAATGGATGAGGGAGTGACAATGGCAGGGCTTAAGACAGTGGGGAGTAATGAGGCCTGTGTGAGCTGGAGACATACATGCCCCCCATCTGTAGCCTGTTGATGCCATGTGGATCTGTAGCATTGCCATTTTGGGGAATTGCAAAGAATGAGAAAGCAGTGATCTTTAAGAAAAAATTTTTCAAAAGTGGAAGAATTAACAATGAAGTAGAGGTTATAATTAAAACCCTAATAGCCATGGCATGGCTGAGTGCACAAGTCCACCTGTGTGGACCCTAAGTTTTTCCATTTCGACTCTCAAGCATTCCTAGTGCCAGCCGGTTTCTCTCGCACCCTCTTGCCCCTGCCAGTTTCCAGCTGCATTGAGCGCTTGCACCAGACCTCTGCTCTTTCAGTCCCAGCTTGAGGGTGAGTCTCAACCTTGTGTGTTCCAGGAGTAGCAGAAGGAGGTAGGACATATCTTGCATTACCTAAGTAACTATGCCCAGGAACCTTAAAAAACAAAAACAAGGTGGAACCCTTACTTTTCTTTCCACTTACCTGTGTTGCTCTTGTCAGCCAGAATCTGGTCAGGGTAGAGGGGATGAGGCACAGGATTCCAGTACCATACCTGTTTGTGACACCAGCAGGGTGCTTTTGAGTAGAAGGGAGGAGGGCTTGATATGGAAGAAGCAAACAGCACTGGCCTAATGAAGGAGGCTTCATGGTATTACTACTTAAAGAATGTGTAGGGCTTAGAAAAGAAAAGAAGGAAGGTATTCCATGAGAAAGTAGAAGGTAAGGAAAGCAGGTAGAGGAAAGTAAGAGGTCCAAGAAATGGCCAGTACTCTAGTTTGTCTGGAAGACTTGGGTTGTGGAGGGGGACTGTGGGGAAGAGGTATGAATGGTGTATTGGGGCAGGATTGTGGAGAGTCTGCAGTGCCTTGCTGAAGAGACTGGGCCTTATGCACTGAGGGACCACTGCAGAGCATGGTGTTGGTCTGTGATGGGCTCACAAAGTCAGATTTATCCAGCAGTAACACAGAGGATAGAGTCACTGAGGGGGGTGAGATTAGTGGCACAGACAAGAGAGGAGACTACGATTCTTACCTGAAGCCAAGTAGTTTAGGGGCAGATGATATGGTCTGAACAGGAGTGCTTGCAGTGGTGTGGAGAAGGAAGAAGTATGGGGGCAGATGTTTCTCAGGTAGCAAGGGAGAAGCACCTGGGACCCTTGATCCGGTCTCACTTCTTGTCCTTCTTCCCTTGTCATCTGTAAAGTTTACATGGTCATTGGTTCATTTCCTTCCCATAGCAGTTCTTAAGAATTCTCTCCTCTTTTGACACATGGAAACATATTCAGATTAAGTATCAAACACCAGGAGCAAGCAGACCCATGACCCCCATGACTGACCATGGGCTGTGTAACTGTTCCACACAGAACACTTGTATCCACACAGAACACTTGTTATCATTTTTACATTGCAGAGAAATTAACCAGAACTGCACAAAGATTATGTATATGTGACTTTTTTTACACTTGTTATCATTTTTACATTGCAGAGAAATTAACCAGAACTGCACAAAGATTATGTATATGTGACTTTTTAATGATCTTTCTTTATCCTTTTAGAAATTGGGATCAGGGGCACCTAGGAAGCTCAGTGGGTTAAGCCTCTGCCTTCAGCTTAGGTCATGGTCTCAGGGCCCTGGGATCGAGCCCCGCATCGGGCTCTCTGCTCAGCAGGGAGCCTGCTTCCTCCTTGTCTCTCTGCCTGTCTCTCTGCCTACTTGTGATCTCTCTCTTTGTCAAATAAATAAATAACCTTAAAAAAAAAAAAGAATTTGGGACCAGAATTCTAAGATCTTAATTTCATAATCAAAATTCTTAAGGCACCTGGGTGGCTCAATTGGTTAAGCGTCTACGTTCAGCTCAGGTCATATCTCAGGGTCCTGAGATTGAGCCCCACATCGGGCTCTCTCTCAGCAGGGAGTCTGCTTCTCTCTCCCACTCTACCTCTGTGTGCTCTCTCTCTCCCAAATAAAAAAATCTTTAAAAAAATTCTCATGTAATCTTTTAATGCACAATAAACTTCCATGTAGATATGGATATGCAATCATTTTTACTAAATTATATTTACTATGCATTGATTAAAATGTAAAGAAGCATAACTCCGTTTTATTGATGTGCACACCATTTAGCGGTGAATGTGCACTCACTGTAATACAGGGAGGGTTTTAAAAGGGCTGGTTGTTCTCCCTTGGCATCCTCATCAGTATATCAAAGCGCTGGAAGGGACTCATAAGGCTGTTTGGACTGGGTTGATTTTTTTCCTTTTATGAGCTGTTTGAGGAATCCAGTTGTCTTTCCTCCTATATATTTCTTCTTTCTGATTTCATATACAATTTTAGTTTGTCCAGTTTGAAACTAAACTAAATCCAAAGAATGATTCAGAACTGTGAATATTAAGTAATAACTATTGGAAAAACGGTCTCATAGTTTCAGTTAAAACAACATCAAGATAAATTTATTTGAAGTTGAGCTACCAGGTATTGAGATACAGGCTGTATTCATAGTGGAACAGTTGAAGTAAAATTTTACCTGTAGAATTACAAAATTTTAAACACGATTTTATTTATTTTATTTATTTATTTATTGTTTTTAAAAGTAGGCTCCACACCCAGCATAGAACCCAGTGTGAGGCTTGAATTTACAACCCCAAGATCAAGAGCTGAACTGACATCAAGAGTTGGATGCTTAACCAACTGAGCCACCCAGAAACCCGATCTTTTTTTTTTTTTCTTTCCACAATTTAGGTTTAGATTACAACTGTTTCCAGAGCTGTTTTCCATGACTCTTTAGTTTCTTAACCTTTCTACCTTTGTGCTTACTATATAGGTGGGTTTATCTTATTTTTTTTTAAATGTTCTGTCTTGAATTTAGATGCCCAGCTCTTCAAAAGAAATTGAAATTAGTTATGCTACCATTATGCAGTTTTGATGACATCCTGCGACATATTTCTAGACTGAAGGAACTACTACTTTGACAGGTAACTTTAAGGCAAATGGAGTTAATGTCAAGGCTCTCCTTCTGAACCAGCAAACCTTGCAGGAATTGCTAGAGCAGGAAAGGCAAAAGGCAGCCTTGGGTTAAATCCATTATTTGAACTTTTGATGGTATAGTATTGTAAGAAAGTTGGCATAATTGCATTCTTTCGTGTCAGGAAATAGACATAATAAGGAGGCACAAACAAATTGGATATTCCACATTTGTCTTGGCACAAGGTAAATCTATAGATCACATAGGTGTTATAACTAGACACTAACTGAGCAATTTGACCAAGTGTTTCTGAACTTAGACTTTATGTACTCCAGACTATATTAACAACCAGCCTTACAGAAAAGGGTCCTACAGTTTGCTAGATATTGTTCTAGATGAGGGAAGAAAGGTGAAAAGCTGCCATGTTCTCTCCTGTCCAGGAGTTTGCCACACCAGTGATAAATACTGACACAGTATTTATTATATAGTGACTGGGAGGCAGAAGGACTTATTTTCAAGTCCTGACTATTGCTCCATAGCTGTAATCTAGGCCAACTCCATATCCTTGAACCTCACTTTCCTCATTTATGAAACCAGGAAGTACCTAATTGATGGGGTTAAATGATTTAATGTGTGGAAGGTACTTGATGCAGAGCAAGTGAGTAACTGCTAACTCCTATATTAGACGGGTGTGCCTGGCATTGTGAAAGAACCCAAATTAGCGGGAGGGAATGTTGGAAGCCCGTTTCTAGAAGCAGTACTGCCTGATTTGAGACTTGATGGTGAATTAGGTTTGGACTTGGGATTATGCATTCCACGCAAAGGGAACATCTACAAAGTTTGTTTGGACTTGCAGTTATGCATTCCACACAAAGGGAACATCTACAAAGTTTATGTTTGCTTTGTGTTAATTTTGTTTGTGGCTATAATAATAAAGTATGTAATTCTAATAACTAAAAATGTTCAAAAATGGATACTGGATCATAAATTTGTGCTCAAAATAGCAATTCTTACTGCTTCATATGTGTTTAATATTATAACTCTGAAATGTAAGAGCCTAAATAACCATATGAGGAATTTGAGAATAAAACAGTGAAATATTTGTTCTTAAATACTTTGAGAAGTATTCATAAAGCCGAGCTTAATGTATGTTTGTGTTAATTGTTAGGGACTTGACTTTAAGCTACTTTCTAACAGGGCCTGGTATTGACTTTGATTTCTTAATTTTGATTAATTTGACACAATTACCCTTCCATTTTTATGGTCAGTAATCTATGAAAATTAATGTTAGAAGTAATTCAAGTTATCCCTTCTGATAATGTGGTCTCATCAGAATCCCAGAAATCTAACCAATATCTATCATCTTAAAATGATAGCAGTGTTGGCTTTTATTTTGAGTTGATTTTATAAATAAAGATCAAGCAGTGCTTTCTTTCAAGTATTCTAAATAACCACTTCTTTCTCCTTTACTCCTTTTGTCTTTTGTCTTACATAGCTCACAACTTTAAAGGGTAAAACTAGACACCCAGAAAACCACAGCCACATGGCAGCTATAATGTATCAGAACTTGAAAAGAAATTTAGCTCTTATTATATAGTTAGCAATTTATATTATTTTTCTTTTTGCTGGCCAAAAAATAAAATAAAATCAAATCCACCATTCTGATCATTTCTTAGTGAGGGGAGCTATTTTTTAAGTGCTTCCAACCATCAGCTGGTCTGTCAGTAAGACATTATAGCCAAACCTGACCTGCTAGGAAGATTTCAAATCGCCAGTGGATTCTGATTTACAGTAGCTCAGTCTTGTCTCTGTTTTGAGATCTATTAGCCTGAAATGCCACATCTGTCAGAACAGGACAGATGTGGTATTAGTTTTCCTTCTGTCACTCTCTTCTTTTTTTTTTTTTTTTGAAGATTTTATTTATTTATTTGATAGACAAGAGATCACAAGTAGGCAGAGAGGCAGGCAGAGAGAGAGAGGAGGAAGCAGGCTCCCTGCTGAGCAGAGAGCCCGATGTGGGGCTCAATCCCAAGACCCTGAGATCATGACCTGAGCCGAAGGCAGAGGCTTAACCCTCTGAGCCACCCAGGCACCCCTCTCTCTTTTTTTTAAAGTAGGGTCCATGCCTAGCATGGCACCCAATGTGGGCACTTGAACTCACAACCCTGAGATCAAGACGGGAGCTGAGATCAAAAGTTAGATGCTTAACTGACTGAGCCACCACATTCCCCAGTTTGCTTTCTCTTTAAAGGAAAGCTGGAGAAGGTGTAGCCCCAGAATGTGTTAAATACTGCTTACTGCCCACCTGCTTGTTGCCGGCATGCGTATTTTTCTTTATGTCGTCATTATGTTTCTCTGTGTTGTTATTGTACAGTCATTTTCCCTGAGGTAATACATTCATGGTGCTTGTCACTTATAATACCAGGATACTAATTTTAAACTGCCTTCATGAGTGAACAAGAGATCTGGGTCCCAGAAGCCTTTCTTCCATGGTTACAGTTGGCTTAAGTAAAGACTGCGTCGATCTGGAGAATCCCTAACTCTGGAGATTTAGCATCTTGGAGAGGCCTGTTGGGGCATTGCTGTAATGAAAACAGTTACCGTGGTTACTGTGCAAGCACCTTCTTTTTTCCTGCTTTGGACCAGGCAGTGAACTGGCTGAAAACGGTCACTTGCCTCCAGTGCCTTTGAGCAGGAAAAATGTCCTCTGATTTAGGCCTTTTTTTTAATACCTATGTGCTATGTGCTGAGCGCACAATCGGATAAAGGCCCACGGGAGCCAGGTGCTTTGTGTCCCGAAGGCTTCTGGCCACTGGCCACGTGACAGCTTGGAGCAAGGCCAGTTTTTTTTTTCTTTGCTGATAGCTGTTAGATAAGTGGTTGACAACCTGAGAGAAAGAGCAGTCAGTACAAAAGAGACTAAAAAAACCCGCCTGCCTCACAAGTCTCCTGGTTCTGTGGCTATAATCGTCTATGGTGATTTAGTGGGAACAAAAGAGACCCAAGTACGACCTTGGGGTAACAATACACATTGTTGGAAAAGGGTGATTTAAATGTACTTATTTTCCTCGATTGTCAACTGCCAGTAGCCTAGTTATCTCTTACCTTTTTTTGTCACATAGCATACTGTGAAAATAGTTTGAATGAGACATACCGTGAAAACACAGCTTTCCAAGAGCGCACAACTTTCCCTTTCAAAACTGCCTTGCATGTGATTTTCTAAAATTACCTGATCTAAATATTGCTTCTCAGTTGTTCAAAACTACAATTTAAAGAGAATTTAAATATGAATTAAAATTTTTTAGCATACTTTGCTGATATTTCAAGGGTTGGCTGTGTAGCTGTGTGTGTCTAACTTTTTGTTAAACAAATAAATGTTTGTTGTGGGGAAATCTTGAAAAGGAGAAAGTACAAAGAAGAGTAAGCAACTGTAATTTCACATGTAAAACAGTGGTGGGCACATGTCAGGCACTTAAGTGCCTTTTCAATGAATGCAGAGATACACATTAATATTGTTTGGGTGTAAATGTATTTAAATGGGTTTTTTCCTATGTGTATTTGTCTTCTTTTTTTTTTTTTTTTTGAGAAAATAGGAGTCAAAACATACCAATACAATGTAACTTCTCTTTAAATTAAAACAATTATTATTTTTGACATTTCTTATATTATTATTTTTCTTTGGTGATAGTGAAGATGTGAATTTGCCTGTGGCCTTTAGCAAGGGGTCAATCTTACACGAGGCATGTCTGCTAAGGGAAGCTATGTCATTTCATTAAGGTAGTGGTTGCCTTGTATTTTCATTAAACACATGAGTGACCTTACTTCCATACCCTTCTTAATAAAAATCCCTGGAGTTGGGCCTCTTATCCCTGCTGTCCACTACTGCATTCAGGCCTTCATACCTCATCTTTCATATATCTGTCACCCCAGCCCTTGATACGCTCTGACTTTCTCCCAACTCAACCTGCTTCCTCTTCCTCATTTCCCTGCTTGAACCACCTGCTCCAACCAAATGATCTTTTCCTGTTGTTCCCTAAACCCACCCCATTTTAAGTCTCCTTTTCACTCCTTTTCCCACTGTCCTTCAAGCCAGTATATCTCCCCTTTTTCTTCACTCCGTTATTTGCTGTGAGGTCTTGCTCCAAATCCTGCATTTTTGGTAAGGCATGACATCTCGAGGTGCAGGATTCTGGGCTGTCACACTGTACACAGGCTTGTGAAAATTTCAAGTAAATACTTCTGTGTGTGTGTTTTTTTCTTTTGTTTGTTTGGTGGTGGTGGTGGTTGTTGTTTTGTAGAGACCTAGGATTAACTTTTAAAACTTTAAGTTGGTGGTTATAAAAGTAAACTACTCCTTGAACCCTGTCCCCCAAAAAAGAGAGAGAGAGAAAGTAAGAAATTGGCATGTGCTTGCCTTGATATTTTCTTCTCTTGGCAATTAAAACTGTTAAAGAAATTCTACACTTTAGTTAGTTTTTTTTTTTTTTTTTCCTCTTGGGATAACATGGCTAACTTGGTTTCATCACTTCTGTGAGTTTTGATTGTATTTCCTGCCTCCTGTCATCAAACTCTGCCTTCAACATTACATACTTCGTGATGAAAATAGGCGTGCCGTGGGGAGAGTCCACACTAGTAATTTGATACAGTTAACCTGGGCCACACTGATAGTCACAGTTCTGGTCTTAACTTAACCAAATGTAGTTTTAGGCCTTCTAAGTATTTGTTTCTCTAACCCATTGAGCAATGGGGTTTTTATTGGCATTCTTCCCATCTGCATGTGAAGAAGCCGCATAGTTAAAATTTTTGAAAAAGGCATGGCCCCTGCTTTGAACTTAATTTCTAACTCTGGAATAATAAAATGTGTTGGTGACAGAATGGGCCAAGAACGTATGGGTAGCCACAAGCTGGTCAGTTTAGAATTTGGGTCCTGTGAGTATCTTACTACCTTGAACCTTAGCTTCTGCTGCTGTGAAATGAGCAGGGAAGTCTCTGAGGAGGATCACCTATTTTGTTTCCATGTTTCTTTGCAGCAGTCAATAGAGAGGTCCAAAGATAAGGAGGTGAGCCCAGGCTTCCTAAAGTGTGAAGTCTTAGGCTAAGCCGTGAAGGCAGGGTAAGATGCCATTAAGTTGAGTGGAGAAGAAAAGGCAGCTCTGGGTATGGGAGCCAATTGAGGAGAGGACCTTGAAAGCATGTGCAGCTGCAGGGACTTGAGGAAAGCAGTCTGTACAGAAGGGTGTCAGGGGATTAGAAGGAGATTCTGCAATATGAGGAAATAGGAAGATCTTACAATCAAGGCATGAAATGATGAGAGTACAGGTGAGGATAGTGTACCAGGAGTGGAGGGGAAAGGACAACAGTGAGGGATGTTTCCAGGAGGAATCCTCAGGGCTACCGTTTAAGGTCCTGGGATGAAAGGAAGTGCGAGAGTGTGAAGTAGACGATCACTATGTCATTCATTCATTCATTCATTCTTTTTTTTTTTTTTTTTAAAGATTTTATTTATTTATTTGACAGAGAAAGAGATCACAAATAGGCAGAGAGGCAGGCAGAGGGAGAGGGGAAAGCAGGCTCCCCACTGAGCAGAGAGCCTGATGTGGGGCTCGATCTCAGGATCCTGAGATCATGACCTGAGCTGAAGGCAGAGGCTTAACCCACTGAGCCACCCAGGTGCCCCCATTCATTCTTAAAATAATGAAATTATAAATTTGATGCTGCAAGGTTCTGTTCTAAAACATGGGGCGCCAGGATGGCTCGGCTGGTTAAGCGTCTGCCTTGAGCTCAAGTCACGATCCCAGGGTCCTGGGATCGAGTTCCAAGTCAGGCTCTCTGCTTATCAGGGAGTCTGCTTCTCCCTCTGCCCTCTCCCTCTGTGCTTGCTCTCTCAAATAAATAAATAAAATCTTTTTTAAAAAAAAATCAATAAAACAGAAGTCCCTGCTCTTTTGAAATGTATTTTCTAGTGTTAATTGTGTTAAAATTTTAGTGGCAACAGTTTTGGCACCTTGCAATGTCATTATCTAGCTCGTGATTCTTTTATCCTGTTTAAAAGTCAAGTGGGAAATGTCGATGAAAGCACATCCAGGATCTTCAGGAAAGTGATATACAGTATTTTTATGTTTGGGGACTGTAAAGATAAGAATGCAACTGTTAAACTGAGAATGCTGTGTTTTACTGATCAAAGGAAGTGACAATACTCTAGATTTAGTAGTAATTTGCCTTAAGAGTCAGTACATTTCAGGGAATGTCCTGAAGTTCGGGACACCTAGGGAATTGTTGAGTTGTCCAAGGTTTCTTTTGGAGGCTTTTGTTGGGATTAAAATTGGGTTCATTTAACAACCAGGAGGAAGTAATTAGATTCAAGGAGAGTTTAGTACTTGATGGCTTTTTTCCCAGTGATTTTGTCAGCTTATTTTTGAGTGAGTGCTGTGATATTTTAGTTTTCAGTCTTGTGTTTTCTTCAGTTCTTTAAGGTGCAAACACTTAAGTTAGTACCAGATAATTGTTTAACAAAAAATGTTGACATAAAAAATAAAGAAGTTTAAAAACCAGAATATAATTTTTTCATGGTGTTTTGAAAGCTTAAATTAGAAGAATATTTTATAATTAAAACTGTGGTGGATTTAAATATTCATTTCATGAGGAAAAGTTTCCTCTTATTTGCTTAATGTACTTAGTTGTGTTTTATACTGTTTTTATAGTAACCACAATTAATTAGCTATAGAAGTAGAGCATAAGATTTATTCATAATTCATAATGGAAGAAATAAAGAGCTTTGGGCTTTATAGGACTGATAAGATTTCATGCAATAAAAGAATGTTAAAAATATTTTAAAATCATGGTTAAGATTTTGACCTGCTACAAATGTATTACCTTGCAATATCTGAATTTTTCAGTTTAAGATAATCAGATGTGTTTTTTTTTTTCAAGAATGATTTCTTTTTTTTTTTTTAATCGTCTTTAGGTAAAAGTGCAGTTTTAAAATGTCTACTGGATGTTCACAAAATTTTTCAGGAAAACGACCCCGCTTATATTCTGAATGATCTCTACATCTCAGACTACTGTGTGTGGATTCAGAAAGCCAAGTAAGTTTTGAGTTACTTATGAATTTTACATGCTCATATTTCTGGAATGCCTCTTGACCCAGGAGGAAGCAAATGAAGTAGCCTGGGAGGTAAGTTGTAATGAAAAAGAAACCCCATCTAGCTACCAAACATTTTAAAGAAGATCAACATGGGGAGCTTTGCAAATTTGCTTCAGGAGGAGGTACAGATGGTGAAAAGTTAATTTTATTGGGAAACATGGTTCTAGCCTAGAAAACAGGCATGCAGACAGAGGGTTGTGAGTATTCATTGCTGTGTTTTTGGCTATCCAATATGAAATCTCAAGGTTCCATCCTTGAGTATCCAAACTTGTGCCTGCAGATTACTTACAGTGGGGGATGTGAGTGAGTGTGTGTGTATGTATGTGTGTGCATGTGGGCATCTCTGCAAACTTCACGGGACACAGACCTAATCAGCTGTCATCCCATTGGCTAACTGCTAGCTTACAGAATCTATTCTTCAGAGTATAAAAAAAGACAACATTCAAAGCTTCATGACATGATTCTTGGTAACTAACACACGCATCTAAGGGACCGAATACTCACCAATGTGGTATAGGTAAGGTTTGCCCAAAGTATTTACCATCGCCTCCTCTGTCAGGGAACCCTATGGAGTTTAAAAAGGCAGTGAACTTTCATTTTGTGAAGAGGTTCAACAGCTCTGCCCACATTATCCATTTCGGTAGCAGAAAACGATTCATTGAGAGCACACAAATAGAGCTCCGGATGTCGGTGTCTCTTAGGTGCTCTGGAAAATGATGGCACGGTGTCATTCTGGACTTAGAAGAGCAACAGTCGTGGTCATTGTCGCATTGCTGCGATTGGTCAGTGAGTGCATTAGTTTACCTCTAGTGCCTGTTCTGAGTGAGCCACTGTGTAGAATTTATTTTTGTTTTCTGTTGGGAAGCAATTACATACAGAGTGAAATAAGACACAACTTAGGGCTCTGTGTGTTGTATGGAGGAACCAGTGGTCTGCTCACATAATGCCTACCACCATGCAGCAGGTGGCAGCGGTGTTTGTGGTGGTAATCTCTGTGTCGCCAGATGGAAAACTGCATCTTTAACCCCTGAGGTCATCATGGCACGTCATCAATTCATTTCATCCTCCTGCTAATTGAGCTTATCAAGTACCCTGCTGCCATTTCCTGTTGTTTTCATAATAAAATTAAATTGAAATAGACTATTTGTATGGGTTTTTCTTGTTCCCTTCAGGGTGAGGATTTTATAAACATGTAATGAGCATTGAGGTTTGTGTGAGGATCCCATTTCTGTGAGCACCTCTTTTCTCTGTGGCATTCCTTATTAACTAGAGAGAAGATCGTGTTGCATTAAAGTGGAAGGGTGTGTGTCCTCGTGTCTTTGTGGGGATTAGCACACCTCCTTGCACATAAAATCCTTTTTCCCTTGGTTTTAAGTGGCAGGAAATGAAATGCAATTCCTAGGTCCCTAATAATTGTTATAATAACAGTCGTTTTTTTCAAAGAGATGTAGTGTATTAGGAAGTGAGACAGGACAGGGAAACCAGCAAGAACTCTTCTAATTACTTTAGAAAAATTGTTTCGACTTTACCGATTTGTTCACAACTTTCTTTTCCCTAAATAGGCTATCTTATTTTCGTTTTGTGTGTTATATTTTAACTGTGGTGGAGCCTGGCTATTTTTTTCTGTCCTTGAAATAACATATTTGTTCATTTCCCTGAATTTTATTAAATTTTCTAATTTAATTTTTAATTTTTCAAACACAACACATTTGAGCTTTCCAGTATCATGTTTACCAAACTGTCTTGGTTGTAAATTAATTATACAGCAGTGAATGTTCTTGATTTTCATTATGAATTTCTTCCTCACGTTTCACCTGGTGTCTTTCTTTCCCAGTTAGTTTATCAGTGAAATCTAGCTTCTTATTTTTATGTTTTCAAATAGTTCTGTATTTTCCTTCATCTCTACTTGATGTTTTTTATTAGAATAATAAAGACCAAAATTGTATTTAAAATAGCAGACAAGTACTAAATTATAATGAGCACGAAACAGCGTTTCCTTTTTACAGTCAGACGTTCACTTGAGCAAAAATTTGCTGGAATGTGGATAGCAAAGTCATTCTTACTTTGAGTTAATGAAATTCAGGCTATAGTTAAATCCCAAGTTGTACTCTATACTGTGTAGTTATTTTTCCTTGTGATACCGGTGTCTCATAGAACATATTCGCAGATTTTCAAAATGGAAGGTCCTGTATTCTTATTCTGAGTGACAGATGGCAAATTATTTCTCTGGAGAGAAACGCTCCCTGCCATCCTTCACTGTAAGCTTCCCTGGAAATTTCGAGTGTGGTGGTCAGGGCCGCAGATGCTCCCTGGGTGGCCGCCGGAGAAAGGGATTTGCTTGAGGTCATGTAGCCTCTAAGAGGTAGGTGTGTGACAGTCTCCGGGTTTCTGGGTCTGGATTTTATGTTTTCCCAGACAGGCCACCTAGACCACCAGTTTTCTTTACCCATGCCATGTGGGAAAACACACACACACACACACACACACAGAAAGAAAGAAAGAAAAGAAAAGAAAAAAGCCCTTCCTTTAGGGAGCTTTTTCTATAGGAAGAAGAATTAATGACTCACTCATCTTCCTCCTGGATGTTCCCATAGCACTTGGTTTAAGAACATATGGGCACATCTCATGTCTGCCTCTTTTGTAATAATTGAAGTGCTTAATCTCTTTCCCCCTCTGAAGTTTTGGGTCCCTGTGAATAAGCACCTGTGTGGCCCCATCACAGTCCCTTAGGAACACAGTTTTCATTAAATTCAAAGTTACCTAGTAGAGCCAACTGAAAGAGCATTTTTCATCATTGAAAACAAACAAACATAGCACTTTAAAAACTATGCATTGGCTCTTACTTTTTTTTTTCCTCTTATTTTAATTGACATTTTCAGCTACATTCAGTAGATTTTGCCCTTCCCTGATTTCTTTCCCGGTGAGCTGCACTTACCAGTAACAGAGATAGTTCGGACCCTCTGAAAGTTCACAACCTTTTATGTAAGTGGGGAGAGAAAAGCATGAGCTGTAAAATAGGTTCCATGTTTTCCTCCCATCGGCTGTAAGACTTTAGAAGTCACTTCATCTCTTTATTCAGTGCAGCCCACATTAGTATTTTAATGTTTCCTCTACTTGTTTTCCAGTGCATTTTTTAAACCAGTGAAAATAATACTGCACTTAATCATTCTGTAACTTGTCTTATCCTTGTAATAGCACCCTGGAAATCATTTTCCTTTATAACATAGTATCTATAGCATAGCATTTTTTAAAAAAATAACTAATATTTTTCTCATTATAAAAGAAGTATCTGCCCACTGAAGAAAATTTGAGACCTTGTGGTTTTAATGCATTGTGTATTTTGAAACACGAGAGATCAAATAGGGAATGACATTGTTTTTTGCTACATGGAAAAATTTTGGTTGTTTCTTTTTAAAAAAATGAAAATTAAAATCTAAAATACTGGCTGTCTTTAGTCTAAGTTTGAGCTAGTCATGAAGGTGTTAAATCACACCTTTTCTCCTTCGTACAGTTTTTTAAAGGTAGTAGGTTATAGGGAAAAGAACAAAAATGTCTTTGATGTGCTTAGCCATTTTACGTTGAACTGATAGTTTACCCTGATTAATACATTGGGTGCATTTATTATTTTCACTGCTTTTTAGCGTATTTTGCTCCACTCAGTCTTAGTTTGTGGTCCTTTGGATACAGAGGTGCAAAGTCAGTGGAGGGAAGCCATTCTATCACTGAATAATTCTAATTTGATAAATCCTGCACCTTAGTTTCCTCAGTTGTGAGTGACCATAAAGCCATTTCAGCTCTGGAATCTTAAAGTTTTAGAAAACTTGGGACCTCATCTTTGCTTTATACTGTTTCTGTTGCTTTCTCTGTGTATGTGCTTTTGTAGAGGAAAGGGTCATGTGCCTGGGAACAGCATAAATCTCTTCCATTGGGCCCTCTCTTTTTCCTGACTTCTCTGCCAAAAGTCGTGGGTGTGGCAGTAACTCAGGTGCCAAGGTAGAACATCAGCATTGAGTGTAGAAGCATAATTATTTACGTCTTCAACCACTGACTGTGAAGCCTTACGCTATGTGCTAGGTACTGAGATGGGTGATAGGGACACTCAGGTGGGCGGGAGACACCCCATGTTCCAGCTGCTCTTGTAGGGGGGAGTACAGATGGAAGGGGAGCACAGTGCTGTAGCCTGGGAGCGGCTGCAGTAGGGAAGCGTGGATGCTGTGGAGGCACTTAGGAAACCACACTTCTGGCCTTGGGATAGAGGAAACAGCTTCTGGAACGAACAGTTGAAGCTGAGAGTTAAAAGAGGAGTTAAGAGTTGGTCAGATGCAGATGGGAAAGCAGGAGCAAAGTGTCTTTCACAGTAGGGACAGAAGCATAAGGTTCTTTTAAAGAGTTCAAGAGCTCAGGATGGATGGATCATAGGTATAGGCATGGAAGAAAGAAATGAGGCCAAGGAGTTTATGTAGAGCTTTGGCCACTTAAAGATGGTTGGCCTTCTGTCTGGAAGAGTATGGAGCAACTGAAGAGGTTAAGCCGTGCAGTTTCTGGGTGAGTGATGTGATGAGATTCAGATTCTGTGAAGAGCCAACAGGTCCCCTTACAGGGAATGAATTGAGTGGGGCAGAGCTCAGACTTAACCCAGAAAGCCTCACCAGCTTGCAGGTGATGCGGGCAGAAGGCTTAGACTGAGCCAGCGGGGTGAGCAGAGAAGGAGACTGGTCAGATTTGAGGGGCTCATGGGCCAGAACTTAGTAATGACAGGATGTCAAGGAGAGTGAGAAGGGGAAACGTCAAAGAGGAGATCCACATTTTGACTTGGCCAGTTAACATACTTGGTGAAAGTACACAAGAGTGGAGAGAGGGCATAGGTTGGAAGAGAAGACAGAGGGAGGGAAGATGAGTTTTAGAAATGTCAATTTGGGGTCTCTAAGGAATGTCCATAAAGAAGTAGTCAGGAACATTTGGATCACAGCTGGAAAAGATGTATGGAAGAGAGTTTGGACGAAGAAGGGAAATAAATTAATAGCAAAACATAAGCAATGGTATCTGGTTGCATAGTACTGTTATACATATGAATATCGGAATAATTGGGAATGGATGCATTCCATGCTGGGACAAAACCATCATGCAGAGGAGTAGAAGAATGAAACATGTAAGCATCATGATGAACAGATTTCCTGGTTGTAGCTGTGGAGTGTTGGGGGTGGTGAGAATGGGTGTGAGGCTTTTTTCATTTAGATAAGTTTTATCTATCCTTGTAGTATCCCTTTATTATGAATAAGAGAGAGTTCACAGTTAGCTTGGGGTCATGATGTTTTGGTAAGAGGACCACATATTTCTCCATTTGGGTACACAAAGCAAATGCACTCGGACTTTTATAGTAAAAAATAGGAGATTAATTAGGAGGTTATAGGTCATCTTCTGGAAGCCAGGATTGGGGAGGGCAGCTGGGCCTCATGAGCTCAAGTCCTGAAGAAGTGAAGCAGTCAGCTTTTATGTCTGGTGACATGTGGTCACTCGTGTTGCTCCTTCCTGCAAGTCCCTGCCACCCTTCTCTCCTGATGCATGTGGAGAGTTTCTTGCTGTCTTGTAGCTGAGTTCACGTGCACCTGGTTTCAGGAGAGAGAAACTCTGAAACCCCTTGCTTGTAATTCCCAGAGGAAGAATGTGATTGACCTGGCCATAGGTCCATGTCTTTTCCTGGTCCAGTTGCCTCGATCCCAGTGGGGATGCTAAGGTGGCACACACATGGTGCCAGGGCCCACTCTGTCACGAGTGAGTGGCCTTCTCAGAGAAGGGGACATGGAGGGCATGCAGGTACCTTAAGAGGTCACTGCTGTAATTCTGTGATGCTATTTTGAGCCATAGCTGAGGAAGAACCTTGACACTGCTACCATTCCTCATGGCACCGATACTCAGAGTAAAGACACAGTACTGAAGGTGATTTCAGGTGTACCAGATAATAAAACCACCTAGAGGGCTAGGTTTTACTTTTGTATGAGAAATTGCTTCTGCAATAAATGGCAAAACGTTCAAGCGTTACATTAGCTGCTAATGATTAGCATATAGAAATTTCAAGAAACAATTGTGCATAATTTCAAGCAAGTTAAACCTCTCTTGAATTGAAATCATTCTTGGTAAGGTGCTTATTCTGGCATGTCAAGTTGCTCTTTGGTTTTACTGTTTATTTTTAATTAAATCCACAAATTCATCCTGGATGGGAGTGGGTTTTATCTCCCTAAGAAAAGATTAGTGCATGCCAATATTCATTCATTTGTATCCCTTCCGTGGGGTTTCATATAGAAAGGATTTACTTAATGGTTCTTTACCTTTATCACCAGTAGTTCAGCAGTGCCCACTGGGGACCGCTGCTCTTCATTAGGCTTCTCTTACAAGAAATGTGCCAATAAATCATAGGATTATGAATGTTCCCACAGATTTCAGGCTAAAATAACTCTTTGTAAAGATGTGAATGCTCCCTGTAACTATGTATTGAGAAAACTAGCAAAAGAATTCTGTATCTGAATGTTAAAATTTCGTGGGGGGTTTTTATTGTGTGTGTGTGGTTTTTTTTGTTTTTTGGCTTATTATGTTTTCTTTATTTGTGATTTTCCTCCTACTGTTTTTTTGAAGGTAAGCTTTTTATTTTAGAATAGTTTTATTATTTCTAAAAAAAAAAAGAAAATGATGAACGTGGTACAGAATTCCCAAATAACCCACACGCAGTTCTCCTGTGATTAACATCTTACATTGGTAGGTGTATTTGTCACCATTAACGAGCCATTATTGATATGTTATTATAAACAAAAGCCCATAGTTTATTTAGGTTTTCCTAGTTTTTACCTAACAGCTTTTACTATTCCAGGATAGCATGTTTTGTTTTGTTTTTACTAAGAACTAGAACTCAGTAATGTTCAGTGTCTTGCACATTTTTTGATTATCCAAGAGTTTGAAAGGTATTGAAGGGTAGTGAACTATTACTGAGATGATGAGCTCCCTCTGGAGCTTGATACATACAGATACTCGAATCGTCAAGAATCCAGACCTTGACAACAAAAGGTTTGGCATATTTGAGAATTTTTAGAAATTTGGAAACTTAATTCATGTATCATTTTTACTTGTACTTGTGCTGTGGCCATCATGATTATGATATTTTAATAAAAAAAAAAAAAACCAGAAGTGTGTAAATACAGTTGGCAAGGCTTTATATTTTTCCATTAATTTTCTTAAGGTAGAGATTAGAAGAGAAAGCATACCTGTGAGTTCTGGTAAAAAAAAAAGATGGAAAGTTTCAGAGGTGAAATAGGCAGGTCCTGAACTGGAAAACGCATTGCATATATGGTACAAGGAGGTCTGCCTGCATCAAGCCCATTCTGGAGCTGTGATTGGGTATTGGTGTTAGGTTTGTCTCTGTCCTTACTCATTTTTGGTCCCGGATACTTGGCTCTAGTCTTCTCAGATCCTTGGTTTTGGCTTGCTGGAGCCAGGGCTTTATAGATTAGCTACTATGCGAGCAGACTGGTACTTTCCTTTGCCTCCTTGTTTGGAGGCGTGTTCACCCACCAGGGGTCTTTGGAGGATGCTCACAGGATCAGGTGAGTTTGGGTGGGCTTGATGTAGTCTGGTTTTGTAAACCAGTACTCTCTGCTTCATGTAGAATTTTCAGTGCTCGGATTGTCTTCATGTCTCATTCAGAGAAGAGGCTTACATTGATTAATGGGGCGTACGTGTGGTTATCACACTTGGAAAGTGCTCTGTTTAAGGAGAGCTTTGTCAAGAGCGTCCTTTGAATGGAGTCACAAGAAAGCTTTTAAAAAAAAACTGTCAACTTCAAGTACAATTTCCTTTTTCTTCTGTGTATTATGATTGAAACCCAATCCTTGTTATAACATAATTATCCCCACCGAAGCCAGCAGGGAGTCGCTGCCTTAATGTAAGGGGTGTGAAGTCCCCTAAATAAACAGAGGATTAATTACACTCACAGCATGTTGTGAAGGTGATGAGATTGATTGTGATCATTTGACTTGTCCCATTTCCTGCTCTGACTACTTTTCTGAATAAATAGAAGCTGGGAAAATAATAAATAGAGCTTACAGGGTGTGTTGTCGGGACTGGGGTGGGGGACAGGCCTGCTTGAGGTATGGTTCCAGATTTTAAGTGATACATGATATTTATTTTAGATAGTTTTATCAGTGATTATTCGCTTACTATTCTCAATTTAAACAGCTTTCTAGGAAATGGTTTTTATCTTAAAAAAAATAGTAACAGAATGTTGAAAGAATTTGACAGACTGTATTTTAAATCGGTGGATGTCAACAAATTTCTGATTCATTTTTAAATGTTTTTACTTAGTGTGGCCTTTTGAGAGGTTTAAACTGAAGAAAATGGTAGCTGTTAAGTGTATTTTCTTTTCCTTATAGAAGCTCTGTGCTTTGCTTAAAGTTAATGATTAATTGGTACTGTCATAAAGCACATCATGTTTTCTGTTTTCATTTTTTTTTAAAGATTTTATTTACTTATTTGAGAGAAAGAGTGAGAGGGAGAGAGCGTTAGTGCGTGAGGGGCAGAGGGGGAAGCAGGCTCCCCAATGAGCAGGGAGCCCAATGCGGCTTGATCCTGGGACTCCAAGATCATAACCTGAGCCGAATGCAGAGGCTTAATCCACTGAGCCATTCAGCACCCCTTATGTTTTTATTTTATGTTTCTCTTACTTCCTTTTCCTGGAGAGTTTTATAATGTAAAATTGTGATTTCAATTTTTACATTCATTCTCCAAATCTTTTATTGCATTGGCCTCCAAAGTGAATTGCACTTACCCCATGGAGCACAGAGAACCATCTTCTTGTAGTGGAGGGAGACTGTAATAGGCATATCTGTTTGTTTTAAAAGGAAGAAATTAAAGTCATTAGTATTTAACATACAATTGTTTGCAAAAATCATGTTTGATGGCTACCAAACATTTTTTAGTGATAGGATACTTGATCAGAAGTTTGGAGGAACAACCATCCTTATTTCCAAAGAGAAGCACATATGTTTCTTCTGAATGATGGCAAAGGAGGAGGTGTCTTGCCTAGGCACATGGGAGTTGGGCTTTAGGAACTCTAGTTGGTCTGTGCCAGCTGCTTGAACTGAGTTGAAGGCATAGAAACCCATGTGCTGGAGCTTTAGATGTGTGTGCCCACGGTGAAGTGCTCACTCCCTGTTTCAGTTGTCTTTTCTGTTTGCCCAGTGAAGAAAAGGAAGCCTAACTTCTCATCGCAGGGCCTTTGTCAGGATGGCAACAGGTACTTTCCTGAGCACAAACAACTGGGCCTTATGCAGTCTTTGCTTTGGGGATTCTTGTATTAATTTAAAACAGTGAAGAACAGAAACCCAGCTGTCATTTTGAGGTTAAAAAAGAATGAAATTTGAAATAATCATGTGTCTAGGAGTGGGGTGTGGTAGAGGTTTATTCTTAAGACATATGATTCCATAAGGAATGATTTTGTGCTTTGGTTGTTAATTACTGACTCAGGGACAGAGGACTCAGAGAAGTCTGGACTGTGAATGTTCTAAAGGGCAAAGGTCATGTTCAACTTGGTACCCTAGCACCTTAGTCAAATGCATGCTGCTTATTAATGACACTCAGTAAATGGTCATTGGGCTGAAAATTTCTGTTCTAATTCAGTTAAAAGCTTCAGTGAAAAGAAGCAGCTTTACCTTCTCTTTACACAATACTAAACCTGTCTCTTCTAGGACCTGCAGTGTGTGTCCTATTTTTCATATCCTAGCATAAAACAAGGATATATGCTCTTTACTTACAGAGATGTTATGTATGGGGATAAATGATAAAGGAAATCTGTAACTTCATGCTTGTTTACTTTAGGTTGGAATTCAGAATGAGTTGAAGGTTATAAGAGAGAGCGTGTGGGTGTTTGGATGGGCAGTTTGGATGGGTGGATGTTTAAATCTGTATGCCACCTGTTTGTTGGTGTGCAGCATTGGCTCAGAGTGTGTTGTTGGGAAAGTCATAAATCATCCCTGAGGAGTCGGGCTCAAGGGATCTCTGCCATCCCAGGATCTGTACCCACCTGTTGTCCCTGAGTCTGGAGACAGTGTGTAAGCTGGTTGAGAAGGAAGAAGGTATTTCAACTGTCAGTTCCAAGATGTTCCCCAGACTGTCATCCCCAATTACACACATGACCAGGAGACATGTTGAGTGATCTGTGACATGACTTAAGGAAACAGGCACAGCCATTTGATTTATTCCTTTTTCTCATGGGGAGATACACCTATGAAAAAAGTTTTGTAGATCATACCACATCTATCTGAAATATTTATAAGTCTTTGTTAACTATCCATACCTTATTTATAATTATCAGTTATTTAATTATTAAATATAATTATTTATAATTATAAATGTTTCCCTTCTGTGTGGCTCATTTGTTTTAAATGTGGTTAGAGTCCAATTGAACCCCACATTTATTGAGCACCTGCTTGGCCGGCATTGTACTCTGTACTGGAGGTAAGATCAAGGTCAAGATTTCTTCATCAAGGAGCCCACTGTCCAGGGGGTTTAGTGATGTTCTGCTGTCATGAAAAATCATAACCGGAAAGCTAGATGGGAAAAAGCAGTATGTATAAAGCTGTGTGAGCTGAAGTGGTGCAGTCACACTAAAACATAGGTTCACAGAGCAAAAATCCCAGAAGGAAGCTTATTCATGCTGGTAAAAGATTATCTTTATTCATGGGCACCTTTTCTGTTTTATACTTACTAGTAAACATATATTTTTTTCTTCCAGATGTACATTTTAAGAAATTACAGAGGTAATAAAAATGCTTGTTAAATATTTTTTTTCATCAAGTGTAACAGAATATTAGAGAACTAAATTAAGTAGTGGCACCTGGGTGGCTCAGTCGGTTGAGCATCTGACCCGTGATTTCAGCTCAGGTCATGATCTCACTGGTTGTGGAATTGAGCTCTACGTTGAACACGCTACGTTGAACAGGTTCCCTGTTCAGTAGGGAGTATATGTAGGATTCTGTCTCTTCCTCTCTATCTCCCGCCTCTGGCACATGTGCATGTGTGTGCTCTCTCTCTGTCTCTTGAATAAATCTGGGGGAAAAAAAAAAGAAAAGAACTAAATAAAGTAAAAAGTGCAGTGGTCTGCATGCAAGGCTCAACTAAATAAAGGAATGAAAAAAGAAAGCCCTTGTGCCCTGAGTGACATGAAATAAACAGAATAATTAGATAATCCATCAGTGCTGGTTTGCGATCTCGCAGATATGAACTTTGCATTTAACTCAAGTGGTAATTTGACATTATTTCAAATGTGGAGTTTCTCTCAGTGTTTTTATGCTCCATTTTATTATTTATATGAACTTGCACAGCAGGAAAACGACCACCATTAGAAGTCTACTGTGCATCTGTTCTTAGTCTTATAAGAACATGTCAAGGAATAGAATACACTTCTATTATAACATATTTGCCCTTTGTTTAATTATACTTTTGTTAGTCTTGCAGTGGATATGTTACATCATAGATCTAAAATTCTGTGGTGGTCTTTAAAAGACAAGAGTGCTGTGTGAAAGTGATGTCTGCTTTGACCACCTTATTTTCTCCAGACTTGTTTTGCCTATAACCCCAAGCCACATACATACCCAGAATTCTTCTTTGGGGATGTCATTTTTTGATATCCTACTAGAACCCAGAGATGTTCTTTGGAGCAAAGAATAAAATACCTTTGCACGTGTAGTATTAAGTATCCTCGTGTCATTTCAAGTAAGCTCACCAGCCAATTTAGATTTTATTTCTATCCTTGGAGTATCCTAATGATTCAGGAAAACAAGGGTTTAGTTCTTACTGGGAGAAATTGCCTTCATTTTCTACTTGATATTTTAAATTACAGTTGTCAGCATATGTCCTATATTCTTGTTTTAATGGACACAGCAGTTAAAAGGATTTCGCTTATGAGCTGTGTAAGCTAAAGCTATCTGAATAGAACTATTGGCAAAGGCTCTCCACTCTATTAAATAGTGGATTAATTATAAGAACCAAGCTTTAAAAAACTGAAGAAGCTGCAAAGCTTGTGTTCTGAAGACAGCAGCACTACACGTATTTGTGTTTCAGAAGCTTTATTATAATCCATGATTTCAGGTAGAATTTCAAACCTAAAATGTTCAGAAGATATATACTGAGTTTATCTTACTGTATTATCAGAAAGATCCAGTCTTGCTCCAGGTTTGTAAGAGAATGTTTTGTTTTTGTTTTTAAATGAGAGTTACACGGATCTTCTCATCATCTGTGTAGGGCGGTGTAACATTGTTCCACGGATCATGTTGTTTTTTCAAGGATCCTCTACCAGTC
Source organism: Neogale vison (assembly GCF_020171115.1). Taxonomy (NCBI): domain Eukaryota; kingdom Metazoa; phylum Chordata; class Mammalia; order Carnivora; family Mustelidae; genus Neogale; species Neogale vison. The sequence goes on from NC_058096.1 coordinate 184,457,836, forward strand.
TAAGATGGGCTCTCCCCCTGAGGCTTGGGAGTGAGAGAAGAGGCCATGAATCTACTTTGTTTCACATCTTTCAGGATCCGGTTATCCTGCTATCCTGCAGTGCTGGCCAGGGGGGTTGTGACTGCTTTAGGCCTGAATATCTTTTCTTCCAAACATTCATTCATTCATTCAATACATTGTTATGAGGTCCTACTATTTGCAGCATTCCCTGCCAAGTTTCTGAGCCTAGGATGGTAAGCAAAAAACAGACATGCCCCCCTCTTCGAGGAACTTACAGTCTAAGGGAAGAGAATTGTTAATCAAATAATCACCAGTCCAAAAAGTGAAATCCAAACCTTGAGAAGTGCTGCAAAAGAAAAGATGGGTGGCTGAAACAAAGAATGTGTGCGTGTATGGGAGGTGGGGTAGGAGAGGTCACGGCCCAGACTGTACGATCCCTTTTAGGTAGTGTTTGGAAGTGTAATGTTTCTCCTTGGAGCAGTGGTCAGCCAGAGAGAGAAGTGGGTCGTATGGTGGGGGAAGGTGCCTGGGATAGTAGTGTGAATTGCTTGCCGCCTGAGTGTAGTTTGCCTGGGGAAGTAGCATGAAACTCTAGCACGGTTCTGGGGAGAGAGGGAGAGGACAATGGAGAGCGTGATGCCTGGTTTATGGCCGCACAGCTGCATGGATGAAGAGCCCTAATCAGTGTAAAGTAATTCTCTCAATTTTCTGTTAGCTTTTCTTAGATTCCTCTGTATACAGAACTTAGCCTCTTTGTGGGTGAGCTTTACTTTAGTTCCTAATTCAGGGTAAGGGTTAGTTTTTTTCTTTGTCTACGTTATTGTTTATTTAAAGGAACTATTGGCTCAGATGTCTGTTGAAGGTTACCTTTTGTGTGCCTTTTTGTGTGTTGGTAGAGTTTAGTTATTTTTTTAAAATATTTTCTGATGATATATAAAGTAATACAGGAATATATAAAATATATATGTACACTCTAAAGAAGAATAAGAAACTGAACATGCATGTAGCCACCACTAACCTGAAGAAATAGATTACTAGGGACACCTGACTGCCTCAGTCAAAGGAGTATGTGACTCTTGATCTCGAGGTTATGAGTTCAAGTCCCATGTTGGGTGTAGAGATTACTAAAAAAAAAAAAATAAACTTTTTATTTATTTATTTGACACAGGGAGAGCACAAGCAGGGGGAGAAGCAGAGGGAGAGGAAGAAGAAGGCTCTCCAATGAGTAGGAACCCAATGTGGGGCTCCATCCCAGGACCTTGGGATCATGACCCGAGCTAAAGGAAGACACTTAATGGACTGAGCCATCCAGGTGCCCCTAAAATAAATAAGCTTTAAAAAAAAAAAAAAAAAAGAGTAGAGAAAAGAAATAGTTACCTGGAAGCTCCTATGGGACCAATCCCATTCATGCCCGCCCCCCAACCTTGTAACTACACCCTGAATTTTGTGTTAATCATTACCTTGCTTTTCCTTATGGTTTTACAATCTCTGGGTATACCCCAGGTTAGTTTTAGTTTTCCTTGCTTCTCAGCTATGTAAGTGGAATCCTATAGTGTGTGTGTTTTTCTATTACTTGCCTATTTCACATAACACTGTTTTCTTTTTCTTAGATTTATCCATGATGATGTACAGTGGTGTAGCTTATTTATTTTTTTTTCCCCTACTGTGTCCTTTCTCCTTGTCTGGATACATTGCAGTTTATTAATCCATTCTCTAGATGGTTTGTTCTGAATGGTTTCTTTCCCGTTTGGGTTGTTAGGAAAACACTGCTCTGATCATCTTTGTGCATTCTTCGTGGTGCACTTTTATATACTTTTTTAGTAAGCTCTGTACCTGAGAATCGAATGCTAGGAGTTAGGGGATGGTTGGCAGGGTGATGTCAAACTGTTTTCCGAAGTGGTGGTACCAATTTATTTTAATTTATTCACGCCCCCAGCAGTGTATAAGAACTTCCCTAGTTCAACCTTAATGCCAGTACTTGTTCGGATTTTAAGATTCGATAATCTGCAAGGGTGTTGAAAGAGTTCCTTTTGTCATTTCCATTTTCAGTTTTTTTGATAACTAATGAAGTTATCCGTTATCTTTTCATGTGTTTATGAGCCATTCGTGTTCCCTCTTCTGTAAGACGTCTGTCTCTGGTATTGCCTCTTGCTCATTAGTGCTTTCTTTCTCTTCTTGATTTTTAGGATTCTTCTGGTATTCTGGATACTAGTCGTTTATTGGTTAAATATGTTGCAAACATTTTCTCTCAGTTTGTAGTTTATCTTTTAGGTTCCTTGTAGTGCCTTCCTAAACAGAAGTTTTTAATTTTAATGTTGTAGAATTTATCAGTATGTTCCTTTAGAGGCATGCTTTTTGTTTCTCATTTAAGAAACTTTTTATGATATGGATGTCATAAAGATACTCTCATACAGTATCTTCTGAAATTTTTATTCTTTTGCATCTAGCATCTAAGCCTTTAGTCCACCTGGAACTGATTTGGTGTATTTTATGAGACAGGGGATCCAGTTTCATTTTTTCTCATATGGATCACCTTACCCCAGCTTCGTTTATTAAATAGTCCATCCTTGCCTCATGCATCCTGCAGTGTTCATTCTGCCGTCCATCAAGTTTACGTATATACGTGGATCTGTTTCTGGGTTGTCTGTTCAGTTCCACTGCTTGACTTGTCTGTCATGTGCAGATACCATACATTCTTAATTACTCTGGCTTTATATCTTAGAATCGGCTTGTCAAGTTCCATGAAAAACATTTTGATTAGAATTGCTTTGAGTCTGTTAATATGTTTGGGGAGACCGAAACACTGAGTCTGTTTCCATAACATGATATGACTCTGTATTTAAGTTGTCTTTGGTGTCTTTCAGTAAAATTTTATCATATTTTCCTTAAAATCTTTGTACATCTTTGGGATTATTGCTTTAGATTTTTTGTTGCTGTTGTAAATGATAATTTTTAAATGACTTCCAAACTGTTTAAGGCATATAGAAATGTTAATTTCACATTTTTATATTGATTTCATAATTGACTATTATGTATAAGTTCCCTTCAGTTTTCTATATAGGCCGTAGCAGTACACATAGTGACAGTTCGGTTTCTTCTTTTCCAATCTTTTTTTTTTTTTTTTTTAATAAAGATTTTCTTTATTCATGAGAAACAGAGGGAGAAAACAGGATCCCTTGGGACAGGGAGCCAGATGTGGGACTTGATCCCAGGACTTGGGGAGATGACCTGAGTCAAAGGCAGACACCCAACAGACTGAGCCACCCAGGCACCTTTTTTTCCCCAATCTTTATATTCTTTCTTTTTCTTTATTCTTCATCTTACAGTAGTGGCAACACTCTCCAGCACAATGCAGAATAGGTAATGGTGGTAATGTACTTCGCTATCTTGTTCTTTGTCTTTAAGAAAATGCTTTTGATGTTTGTTGCAGGCTTTTGTAAATGGCTTTTATCAAGTTAAGGAAAGTTCCCATTATTCTTACTTTCCAAAGAGTTTTTGATCCTAAATGGTCATTGAATTTCACTGCATATTCTCCCTCCTCTTTTGAGATGCATCTTAAGGTTTTTCTTCTTTAATTTGTTAATGTAATGGATGGTATTTATAAAATTTCTAACTTGGGCCTTGGATTCCTGGGATAAACCCATCTTGATTGTGATGTATTATTTAAATATGATTCTGGATTTGATTTGCTGACTGTGATTGTGTATTGTGCACACCAAGAAACATAGGGATGGAAAGAGAAGGAGGGCTGCGAGAGGAAGAAAGAAGATGGAAGGAAGAGAAAGAAATTAGGATCATAATTTTCCATTCTTGTACTCAGCTTTTTTGTTCTCTGAGATTATTTCTGTAAAAATTCACCAAAAAAGGCATCTTGACTTTTTTCTTTCTGAGAAGATTTCTAACTATTCAATCAAATTTTCCAGTTTTTTTAAGAACTGTTCTAGTTCGTTTCTTTTGAGTTGGTTTTGATAGGTTGTATTTTTCTAGAAATTTTTCCACTTCTTCCAAATTTTGAAAACTCTCTGACTTACAGTTATTCTTATTTTCTCTCACCTGTTTTCTCTATAGTAGCTGTACATTATTTTATTGTAATGATTGTATTATTGTCTTATTGTAATACTTGTGTTTGCACTCTTTTCTATTAATCTTGCAAGAGAGTGTATTTGATTAGTTTATTAAAGAACCAATAATTGTTCTTTTGATCTTCTAGTTTTGTTTGTCTTCTTTTGCATTACTTTTTGCCATTATCTATATCATTTTATTCCTCCTATTTTGGGGCATTTATTAGGCTATTATCCCCCTCTGACTTCTTATCTGGATGCTTAATTCCTTAACTTTGAGCCTTCATTTAAGCCTATACATTTTCCTACAGGTGTCTGCTTTGTGTGCACTCGCAAGTTTTGAAATAAACTGCATTTTTATTATTATTCCATTGCAGATATTTTCTGATTTTACTCATGAATTGTGGAGAAGTGTTTCTCCTTTCCACATGTATGGGTTTTTAATAGTGATACCTTTGTTACTGATTTCTTTATATTTGTGTCAGAATTTTACTATTCTTTTGAAACTTGTTGAGATTAATTTTATGTCTTCTATGCAGTCATTTTCATAAATTTTAAAGCTTGAAAATAATGTGTGTCCTTTAGTTGTTAGTGGCTGTGTTCTGTGTCCATTGGATGAAACTTGTCTGTTGAGCTATTCAGACGTTCTATATCCTTGTTGATTTGTTTTGTCTGTTTCATGTATCAGTTTTTGCACTGGAAGAGTTCTTTCAAAGTCTCCTACTAAGTTGGTGATCATGTCATTTTCCTTTAGACCAATAGTCAATATTTACTTTATATTTTGAGGCATATAATTCATTGTTATTAGTTTATAATTGTTATAATCTCCCTGGCTAGTTGAAATGTTTATTATATAGTGGCTTTCTTTATCCTTAATAATGTTATTTTTCCTTAGTTTATTTTGTCTAATATTAATATGGAGATCCCAGCTCTCTTTTGGTTAGTATTCGCCTATCTCCTTTCCGTTCTTAGAGGAGTTAATTTTTCTAGACATGCTTCAGTAAACTTTTGGTGACTAGTTCAAATTCTGACATAATTATGAAATCTTATATTTTTTGTATGTGAAAAATATACTCTCAGCATCTGATATAAAGCTGTGATGGGTCAGTAATTTGGGAACCATTTGTGACTTCAGATGTCTTGGGGGTTTGGGTCTTATTGTTAGGCACATTGATATGTCTGGGTTTCCTGATTCAAGTGTGTCTGTCTTTGACTCCCCACTCCACACTCAGTCAGTCATGAAGTCCTTTTAATTCTTCTGTATGGTGTCTTTCATTTAAATTCCTCTTTTTGGTCCTACTTCCTTTCCTTTAATTCAGGCCTATATTTTCTTATTGTTGCCAGAGAGTTCTGTCTCTTCTCCTTGCCACCAGAATCTCATTCCCCCTCTTGCTTTTTTCTGTAATAATGCCAGTCTGGTCATTCTGAAATGCCATTTTGATCATGGCTGTCCTCAGAAGTTCTCAGTGGTTTCCCCTTGCAACAAGGGGAGTGCCTGAGCTAGGTTTAGAGCCCCAGCTTTATATCCTCTTCCTCGTCTTTTATGCTTCATCCCTTACTCCTGCTGACTGGGCTCCCTGTCTCTGTCCCGCCAAACAGATAAACTCACCATTTCCCAAGTTTGCCATAAACTTTAGCTTTTCCTTGCCTTTGTGTATTCTGTTTTCTCTATTGGAAGTATGACATTTTGCCTGAACCTCTTTCTCCTGACCCCGGCAAAGTCATCTCTCCACTGGAAGGCTTTTCTTGGTGATGATCATCTTTAATTCTGTCACTTATAGAATTGAAATTCCTGGCACAGTCTTCTCATTTGCAAGGCTTTATTTGAGGATCAGTTCCCCCTGGACTGTTGCCGCCATGTGATTGCTTGACCTTGCCACAAAGAGTTCCAGTGCCTAGAAACCCACTGATGAGTGAGGGAGCCTGTTCTATTCTGAAGCACCTTAGATGGGTTAAAAGTCCTCCTTTAAGTTGGACTGATATCCACTTCCACCATGTTAGTTTTAATTCTGAACCCATATAGAGTAAGTCCCATTCTCTTTGCATATGTGCTCTATCCCTTCTAAGGCTTCCAGATCAACCTTTTTTTTTGTCTTGAAGTTACTCTTCTAGGTCCAGACTTCAAGTCTTTGGCCTTCCTGGTCTCTTTTTAGACAAACTACTTTTTCAGTACTGCCCTCGCCCCCCCTTTTTGGTCATTGTCCTTTTTAAGTATCCTTCAGGCTAAACAAAATACTCCATGTCTGGCCAGAAAGTAGAGGGGAGCCTTTGAGCTGTTGTTTTCAGGGGGATTGTGGACATTACTGTGTTCGTGTAGTGTGGGAGCTCATCTACTCATCGCTGGAAACCCCAGCACACTATTCTTAGTTTGCCATTAGCCAAAACCCTTAACATTTTAGCAGACGTTGTTTAACTGTAATTCTGCTTCTGGGCTAGTGGTTGAAGAACTTTGCTTTTGTCCTTGTTTATTTACACCTTTGTGGATTTGGTTTATTCCATTCTCCTGTTGAATCTTTTTGGAACTGGAATCTGCCATTTGCTGTAATACTGTTTGTAAACTTGACTCTTGAAAATCCCTTCAAAAAAAAAAAAAGAAAAGAAAAGAAAATCCCTTCAGTAATCCTTTTCCGAGCACTTACGATGTGCCACGCACAAGGCAAGGCCCTGGGGGATTGAAAAGGGGTTAGATAAGGCTTCTGCCCTTAAGGAATTAGAACACACATTCTCTGCTTTCACCTCTGACAGTGAATGAAATGCTCCACGAGGAAGTCTGTCACCACAACTTTGTGCTCTTCCGCCAGGTACTTTCTTTCGGCTTGAAATTGATCTTCCCTCTTGAGGTCAGATGTGAATCCCATCAGCTTTATAACCTTATCCCCGCTATGTTCTATGTTCTGCCTGTAGAGGGGCCATGGGAGATTTTGATGTGTCATCCTGAAACCCAGGCACCTTCTCTGTACACGTCTCCCAGGCTCAGGCCAGTCGGGGAGAGGGTGTCGGTTCTCATGCACCCATGTCATTTCCTGAGCCTACCATTTTACCTCTTAACTGCCTGCTGTTCATGAATTTGGGGTTCACTGTCTTTGGATTCATTGCTTTTCCTTTTTCACCTTTTGGAAGTTAAGCAGGATATACTTGCATTTTTTCTGTCTTCTCTGTGGATGTTAAAGGCTAGAAACATCATTCTTATTCCGTCAGTATGTATTTTTTCTGTGATCAGCAAACTGTCTTTTTATTCTTATAATCAGTGTCCCAGGATTTGCCTTCCATAATAACAGCTCTCAATTTATAGTTCTTCCTGAACATTTTTCTCTTCTCTTTAGTCTCAAGTTTACTGAACAGACCAACAGCCCTTGGTCAGACAGAGAAGCAGACTCCTTGGAACTTCTCAGATACAGTCTGGCCCAGGCCAGGCCCTGATCTTCTTAAGCCACAGTCCACAAAGCCAAATCCTGCTTTTAATTTGAGACGGTTGAGGTCACAAAGTTGAGCCTGGCCATTAGAAATGTAGAGAGACTGTAGAGTACCATGGTTGAGAGTATGGGAGCCAGCTGGCTGACTTCACCTCTCTGCCTGTATGGCCTTGGACAACTCCTTTAAACTCTGTCTGCTTCAGCTCTTCGCCGAGTAGGGCAAGTCAGATGAGGAGACTCGTGCAGTGTGATCAGAGCATGTTCACACAGAGTAAGTAGTCGATGAATGGTTTGTAAACAAAGTGCCGGTGATGCAATGCTTGCTTACCAATCTCACGGGCTGGATTAGGCAATCAGTCTGTAGTAATAGTAGCTGACCGCACGTCAGGCATTGTGCCGAGCACTTTACAGTCATTATCTCTCTTCATTTCACGGGTGTCATGTGAATCTGGGCTCTGTCCCCATTTTATGATTGCCCTGGGTCACATAGATGGAAACTGAAGCTCAGAGAGATGAGATGAGCCAAGCCTGTTTGTCTTCAGAGCCTGGGCTCCTAGCTACCTTGCTGTGGTCAGTCAGTTCCCTGTCATCTTCCAGAGCAGGTGACACCACCCTAGCCCCCATAACACTGTACATGCTGTTGAAGTTCCATTCCCAGCAGTGCGCTCATAAGAAAGATCAGGATTCGGGGACGGGGGACTGGTGTGCTCTGTGAGGCTCAGGGCGTAGAATATTATGCTGGGAACTAAGGACGGACGTGTGGAGTCTAGCGGGGCACAGAGAGAAAGGAGGGGGTGAACTAGGCAGGGGCCCAACTGGAGGCAGATCCCCATGGTCACAGTGATGTGCTAGGTGTGGGGGCGGAGAGAAACTGGTCACACTGGTGTGGCAGATATGGGTGGGGTGTACAGAATATGTTAGAGAGTTAAGTCTGCAGAATGGGAACATTCACTCCAGCGGCCCTTGGGTCACATGTGGCTCTCAGTGAGTTTTTGAAACTTTGAATGGGTTGTCAGCACTTAAAAATTGGATGATGTGATGTAAAAGTCTGGATTTACAGCTGCTCTGGAAATACCGGAAGTTCTGGCAGTTGCTGGGCCCACATCCCCACATGGTAACAATTGGCTGGAGCTGAGGCCAGCTGCCTCCATTATGTGGAACAAGTGCTCTCTGCTGTGGCATAGACCAGCCCCCCTCTCCAACTCCCATCTGCACGGATATGAGGGCTGCGGAACTGGTGACCTCCGTGGAATGGACAAGGGGTCTGATACTGCATCAGAAGTTCGTTGTGCTTGCCCCCTGCCAGATTGCAAGCTCCGTGCGAGCAGGAGCCACGCTAATGCTTGTGCCCCGCTTCATTGCCGGGGCTCACCAGATGCTCCACCGATGCCAGGCACTCAGGAACCAGGGTGTCTGGGTGGCAGCAGTGACCATGTTAGCGTGGGATGCATTTGGAAGCTGGGACAGGCCCCTAGAATGCTGAGGAGGAAACACACTATACAGTTCATTTTGATCCCCATTTTTAAGGCAAACTTTGGATGACCACAAAATAGCAAATAGGCGGCTTAAAAAGGAGAGGGTGGTGTGTGCACCTGTCCGGGGAACACTGCTGGTTGTGCAGTGCTGTGACCAGTGCCTCTCCTGCTCATGGACAGCTACTCTGCTGTTTTCTTCTGCCGACACAGATCAATAGGAACGCATAAGGAGGGTTTGTGGCACGTGCTCGATTGCCTCGATCAGCAGGACCACAGCACTACGGAGATCACAGCCTGAGCTCGGGGCTCTATACGGTTTTGCAAAAACCGGTAAAACCGAATTGCTTTTAACCAGGGATATGATCTTTCTCCTGGCTGCTCGTGGTACCCCTCACTGCAGTTTAGCCTGTGTTCTTGTTTTGTTTATTTATTTACTTGCCTTTCTTCTGCACTTGGCATCCCTTGGGGCTCTGCATGAATGCACCTTGCCATAGGGAGCACTGGGAAAGAAGAAAGTCAGACTGCCTCTCCCCTCGGGCTCCAGCTCCAGAAAATCAAAGCCAAGCCGAGGCCGCTCTTTGCTGCCTGCAGCAGGGTCAGCGGTTTGTGTAATGTTTTGCCCATCAGCTTAGCTCTGCTGATTTCTGATGTTTTTGAGCAGGGGGATGAAGAGCGGCCTTTTTCAGCAGGTGGGACCTGCAGCTGGGATCAAAGCTCCCCGTCCGGGCTCCCGCTGACAGCAGCCCCTGCTTTCCTGTAAACCGCTCATGGTGCGGCAGGATTTGTCTCTGTGGAGTGGGGTCGCTCCAAGAAAAACTGGCGCAGATGCCCTGAGAAGGAATGGAAGGAGAGAAGCACTTCTGTCTCGCCCCGTGCAGGGAGCATTTGATAACATCATTTGAATCAAACCATAATTGGGTTTTTGCAACCAGTTCGTGTAGGAACATGAAACACTGTTCAGCCAACAGGTTTGGTTCTAACAACCGTCTTAACTAGAGGTTTAAGTTGTACTGTGTATCCCTATATTTAGTCAAATAATATCTTTGAGTCACTTTTTCATTCTTATTTTTAGTAATCAGTAATTTTTCTAGGTAATAATTTGGGTCTGATTGGGACTTTTTGGCAGTTCTTCAGTTCTAATTATAGAAGACTTTTTGCTTGTATGTCTCGATGATAAAGTGAATGCAGGATTTTAAAGAGCTGGCCAACAAACTGGTTGAGTCCTAATTTTTGAGAATCATGGCTACCACCTAAAAATATGGAACAAATTACAGTTCCCGTCCTGACAAAACTACCCCAGGAGATTTAATTTGCATAACTCTTTTGACAGGAATCGGATCCCACGCCATAGGAAAGATTCTCCAGCGGTTTTACTGGCAAATGTCCTCTTCTAGCATCTTGTTTTATGTCATAAATAAGCTCTAATTACCCAGATGGTATCACTGCTTCAGTGTGAGCCAGGACCTGGTGGGTCTGCACCGCAGAGGCTCTGGCCTTCCTTGGGGCTAACCCTCTGTCATGAGGCACATGTTCGCTTTTGAGCGCCGGTGAAAATAGGGACAGCTGTACAGTCCTGTTTAGCTCATGAGGCCAAGGAGAGGATCAGATGGACTCCTGCATCTCAAAGCCATTTGAAAACCCTCCAGTCTGGTGCCAGTATGGAAGGTTAGCACTCAAGACCGTGGTCAGCCCTGTGACCTGAGCTATGTCTGGGCCTCATCTTTGTCAAAGAAAATTAGGGCTTCCGATTAGATCTGTGTGGTCCCATTTTGTGCACATAGTTACACAAGGCTATTTTAATTTAATTAATTGAAATTAAATAAAATTGAAGATCTAGTTTCTCAGTCACATTGGCAGCATTTCAAGTGCTCCGTAGCCATGCGTGGCTAGTGGCTCCTGTGTTGGACAGCACAGAGAGAGAGCTCTTCCTGATTATGTAAAGCTGGCCTGGACAGCCCTGGACTCCTCTATCTCTCAGATATCTTCCAATCTGGGATTGTGGAGATCGCAGCAAGGTGGCTTGCTTGGTCCTTACGGGAGAATGAATTGCGCCTTTAATGTCATCCCTGCCACCCAGACATAGCAGGGGCTGAAATGTTGTAATCTATACTCCTCGTTGCCTTGGTGGCTGAACAGGAGGTCTTCCTGTGGCATCTTTTACATTTTCTTAGATGAGAGAAATTAGCTGTAGAATGATAGGTTTCTGAGCCATCATATAGTTACATCTAGCTTAAATTTGTAATATGAAGTGTTACAAACTTTGGGCAAGCCAGAATTTTTGCTACATCTCTGGGTCTTCTTTTTAGAAACAAGGTGAAGGTGACCTGTTGTTATTTCCCCTGAGCACGGGACAGTGTAGGTTGGGTCTCAGGTGGATAAACGTACAAGAAGGAGTAGCTGAGGCATGCGTACATAATATGGAGATTAGAAACAGCCACGTGGCAGTTGCTATCCACGGGGCTTTTAGGACAAGGGGCAGGGGTAGATGGGAGTGTTGTAGTGAGCTTAATAGCTCAATAGACTAGAGATTCAAGCCCAGAGAAATGAAATAGGTAAAAAGCAAGAAAAAGCTAGGTCCCCCAGTTCAGGCTATTCAAATATATTGGATCCCTTTTGTCACCTTTCAGTGAAGCCTTCCTGAAGCACTCAGAAAAATTGAACATCGCCTGTCCCTAGTACTTCTGCGCCACCTTTTTAGCTGTTTTTTCCTGTGGCACTTATACTCTCTGGCACATCATGTATTTTACTTACTTTGTGTTTATTGTCTGTCTTTTCCTAAGAAAGAGTGTAAGTTCCAAGGATCCAAGGATTCTTGTCTGTTTTGCTCAGTGCTTGGGCACATTAGCATTTTCCATGAATACTGAGTGAATGAATGAATGAGAAAAGCAGATTGAGAAAGAAAACGTTTCTGAGAATGAGCCTTATGATCAAGAGAGGCCATGGTGATGAGCCAAAAGGTCCATCAGAGCAGGGCTCCTTGCACTGTTTTACCTGGAACCATCACTGGTGAATGAATGCAGTTTAGAGGTTATATTTGTGCTTTATGACAGAGGCCTGGCTCATAATCAGGCTGCCCTTAACAGAATGTGTGAAATGAAAGCAAATGCTTAGCTCTCCAGAGCTGACTCAGGAATAAGACAATCTTACACTACTCCCTTCCCTTTTAGGGGTTTGATCAGATTGAGTGAGCAATTTTTTACACAAAAAAGTAAGGTGGTGATAATAATAATCACTTTGACACAGTCACAACCCTCTGGAATAGTTGTATCCATCAGACTTCTGTGTATCCAGATCCCCTGTAGAGCCTGGTAAAATGCTGTCTGATGACGAGGTCCATGGTGGGGCCCGAGACCTGCTGCTGTGACAGGTGCTGAATACTGCTGCTCTGCTGGTCCAGGGGTTACCCTTGGAGCAGCAAAGCTTTATTAAGGAGAGAAATTAAATCTTAGTCATGGCATCAGTTGCCTTCATTAAAAATAGTTCTAAATTCCCCTCGAATAGGCTAGGGACTGTCATTTCAGGATGCTCTGATAGATGCTTTCCACTTTCGTTCAAGTAGTTATTGAGGTAGCATAAGCAAGCATCAAGAAAATCAACCTTCCCCAGTTTTGGTTTTTCTGTAGTTGAGCACTTGCCAGCACTCTTGTCAGGACAGCTTTCAGTTCCAAGGCTTCTAAGGCAGTTGTTGAATACCCTAAGTCTTAGCAGACTTACACTGGTTCCTTACATGTGAGATGTGGTTGTACCCAGTAGGGGGGTGTGTGTATGTTAAGCCATGGATCTAGCTGCTTCCAGAGGAGCCTGGATGGGAATTAGAAGTCTGTTTTTATGGTGCAGAGAAGCTCGCAGTACGTGACTCTCTCTCACTGTGAGACTCACTATGCCTTTAAAAGAATTACTGTCCTGGAGGATTTAGTTTTTTAAGATTTATTTGTTTATTTTAGGAAGAGAGGTACAGGGAGGGGTGGCGGTGGAAGGATAAAAATCCTCAAGCAGACTCCTGGCTGACTGTGGAACCCCACTCGGGGCTTGGTCCCAGGACCCTGAGTACGAAATCTGAGGCGAAATCAAGAGTCGGATGCTTAACTGACTGAGCCACCTAGGTGCCCCTGCCCTGGAAGAATTAATGAGGGGAAAAAGGAGCATCCAAAACCATGGACATTTCAGAATTTGAGCCTGAGACTCAAACTCCCTTGTAAATCAACGATTTTATCTTTTGTGCATCTCTCTTTTCCTGCCACATTCCAAGATAGAGTACAGTTGACCTTTGAACAACGTGGGGGTTAGGGCTGTGGAGCCTGCCCCCCTGAGCCCTTGCCTCCATCTTCATGTAGTCAAAAATCTACATATAACTCTTAACTCTACCAAAACTTAACTACTAATAGCCTACTGTTGACCAGAAGCCTTACTCTTAACGTAAGCAGTCAACTAAACATATTTTGTATGTATATGTATTACACACTGTATTCTTACAATAAAGTGAGCTAGAGAAAAGAAAATGTTACTAAGAAAATGAGAAGGGAAAATACCCTTACAGCTCTCTATTGTGTCGGTGGGCCTGCACAGTTCAAAGCCATGTCGTTCAAGGGTCATTTGTGTTTATTGTTTGTGGAATGTTGTCCTTCTGTCCTGTAGTCCAGGGATGTAGCCATGGACCTATCAGTGCTGTTGGTTTGTACCATGATTCTGTGGTTCCCATGTCACCAAAACCATCCCACTTTTCTCTCTTGGGTTGCTCTCATGGGCTTTAAGAGTGTTTGCATGTAGATTACCCTTTGTGTAGGAAACCTTCTCTGCTCTTGCCCCCCCTCTCTTCACCATTCCACCCTGAAATGGCTGTCCTTCCTCTGTGGCCTCAGGCTAGGACTGGATTATAGTCAATTTTCGTCATTCGCTTAGTTATGTTCTATAAAGTTGCCACAAACCCTGACTTCCCAATCTCAACCTTTGCTCCTAGGGGAAATACAGGGTTAGGTTCCTGTGGGCTTCTGGTCACAGCATTTTCATCAAACAACAAACAAAGGTACCTTTGTTCTATCTATGTTTCTGTTTACGGGTACCTTTTATATTGCAGATTCGTTAACAGTGACCCTCATGGCCAACAGCAAGGTAACTCAAGCTGGAACAAAGCTTATCTAAGACAAATATTTTCTTTCATTAGACACATTAGAGCCTTTCAGCACTGAAGAATACTAAAGGGGTGCCTGGGTGGCTCAGTTGGTTGAGCATCCAACTCTTGGTTTCGGCTCAGGTCTCAATCTCAGGGTCGTGAAATTGAGTCCTGCATTGCACTCTACGATCAGCATGGAGTCTGCTTGGGATCTGCTCTCTCCCTCTCCTTCTCCCTCCCTCCATGCTCTCTCTCTCTCTCTCTCTCAAATAAATAAATAAATAAAAAAAATTTTTTTAAAAAGAATACTAGATAGTAATTTGGCAGTATGTTCAGGGACCATTTTTAAAGAGTGAAATTATCATAAAAAATCCTAAAATGCAAACAGTGTGTCACTTGCTAGACTGTGAAAAGGACACTTTTTTGACAGTCTGAGAGCTGAAACAAGAAGTCTGGGAAGGTGCTCTTTGGCAACTAAAATGTTCACCCTCTGCGCATATTTGTGAATGAGCATAAAAATGCTCATTGCCTTTGAGGTTACAAATAAATTTTAGCGAGTAGGCAAATTCACAAATAAGGAATCAGTGAATAATGAGAATCTACTGTACCTTATAGATAGACTAAACTTTGGTATAGGGAACAGCACAATAGGGATAGAAAAGAAAAAATACATGTCTTTCTTGCCTTAAAGAATTTAATATTTGGAATTTCAAGAAAAGCATTGAAGTCATCAATCTGGGCTTAGAATTAGGACTTTGGACTTCTTGCCCCCATTTTAAAATACAGAATGGTTTTTGCATAGAATTCTCTTGTGGGAAGAGACTGTGCTCAAAACTCTCAAAGCCTTGGGGCGCCTGGGTGGCTCAGTGGGTTAAGTCTTCGGCTTGGGTCATGGTCCCAGAGTCCTGGGATCGAGCCCTGCATCTGGCTCTCTGCTCAGCAGGGAGCCTGCTTCCCCCACCCCTTCTGCCTGTCTCTCTGCCTACTTTTGATTTCTGTCAAATAAATAAATAAACTCTTAAAAAAAAAAAAAAAAACCTCTCAAAGCCTCTGAGCCAGACATTCCCAGGGCATCCTGTGCCAATCATTCTCCTTACTTCACTATGATGTGATGGCTTGTTTCTTGCCTTCCACAGACTGAGATGATCTGATCTTCAGATCAGAGGCTGCATTTTGTATTCACCATTCTATGCACCAAACCTGGCATATAGCAGGTACTCAATAAATATTTGTCAAAGACTGACCTTGAACCCGGGCAGTTGAACTGAAAAACTGTAGCCCCATCTCCTTGCTTCTAGTTCTGGTCCTCAACCCCTTGTGCACAATTCTG
Organism: Neogale vison; assembly: GCF_020171115.1. Lineage (NCBI taxonomy): Eukaryota > Metazoa > Chordata > Mammalia > Carnivora > Mustelidae > Neogale > Neogale vison. The sequence continues at coordinate 184,473,225 of NC_058096.1, forward strand.
AAACCCAGAAAGTTCTGAAAGTACACGTATTTTGGGGGCAATTGACAGCAAAACCTGACTGACCTGAACTTACCTGCCGTGAGACTATAATCTTTACTTAGTCCACTTGGAGAGACTAACCATACATTTTACGGCAGAAAGATATGAGTGTATTTGATTACAGGTTGTTGCAGGGAGTGTTAGGTCGTATATGGCATAGTAGTAGAGATCCAGAATTACTTTTCTGAATTGGAAAACAAACAGAAATTTTAAAACTCATATAGGTCCAAGGGTTTTAGATAAAGCATTGTTGACCTGTGGTGGAATTTAGGGATTTTTCTGTAGAAGTTTTATTTGAGGAAATGGATCATTTATTTAGAAGCAAATTAGCCAGAGGCAGAAATGGTTAGTCTCTGACTGATGAGAGGAGAATGAAGTGCCACGATCTGAAGGCATAACTCCTGAGGGGACAGCACTTGGTGTAAAGTCAAGCCCCAGGGTTAGTTTAAAGAGTGCTCAGTAGTTCTTTTTGTCAAGAGGAAGCTTACAGAATGAAAGCCGAGGAGTTGATTTCTCTTACGACCTTAACATCAATACAGGAAATATTTACTTGGAGTGTTAATCTACAGGTGCATGTGGGGCGCCTGGGTGGCTCAGTGGGTTAAGCCGCTGCCTTCGGCTCGGGTCATGATCTCAGGGTCCTGGGATCGAGTCCCACATCTGGCTCTCTGCTCAGCTGGGAGCCTGCTTCCCTCTCTCTCTCTCTGCCTGCCCCTCTGTCTACTGTGATCTCTCTCTGTCAAATAAATAAATAAAATCTTTAAAAAAAAAAAAATCTACAGGTGCATGTAATCTACACATGGGCAAAGTTGATTAGAAAAAGAAATCCCTTGACTTTGAGAAATGATTTGAAAAATCTGACCATGATGTCCAGTTCTATTATTTCATGGAGAAATGTGTTGGTAAACTTACTCTCCTGGTAAAAAAAAAAAAAAAAAAGAAAAGAAAATGTTAGCATTGAGGTAGAAGATCCGCAAGCAACTGAAGTCAGCCAGAAATACCTGTTCAGTTTCCTGATCATAGTAATAATAAAAGAAGGATCTGAAGACTTAGTCTTGTTGTTTCCCGCCACCCCAGGTGGGAAGTTTTCTCTTGTTACTGCATAAATGCAGGTACAGAATGAAGTCTTCTAAGACTTTTATGCGCATTTTTTTAAAGAAACATCTGTTTTAAGAAAATAAGCTTTATACTACTCAAATTAAGTAAAATCGCTCACTTGGAATAAAATATTCATCCAACTGGTATAAAGACTTTCGGGGGTTCATCTTCAGGTTTCTGATAGGTATGAAGCAGTTTTAGGGGGTTGGAGGCAGAACTAAAAGGAAAATTAGTAGAAATTATTACTTTTTATTTCAGAAAGTACCAGGATTGGTCTGTAGATCAAATGTCTGGGGAGGTGGGATGGGGGAAATGCCTTTAAAGATGTGATTTTAAATGCCCCACAGACTGGCTTTCACCACTACCTGGGGAATAACCCCCATAGCAGTGAGCTACGTACTTCTGCAGAGAACAACTTTCTGTGTGTAGTTCGCACGTTGAAAGAGATGACTAATGGATCTTTCTCTAGGCATATTTTGAGATTCTCTTTGTATTTGGTAGAACGTGCCATGCCTTTTAAAAAGACATTTGCAATGAGGAGTGTTGCATTAGAGGCCTGCCAGTTTGCCCGGAGGAAACAGGATCTGGCCCCGTGATCTGACCCCCCATTAGGACACACTCCTTCTCGCGGAGGCTCCGTCTACTTTTCCAGAGCAAATGTCAGAAGCCTGTGACTTTTTTTTACCGGGACACATATTTGTTGTTGTTGCTGTTGTTGTTTTAAGCTAATTTTTGTTGAAGTACACACAGATTATAAGTAGATAAAGAATGAACTCAGCTGTGGTAAAATACCAGTGTAACTAGCACCCAAATGAAAAATCGTGCTTGAGGGGCCCTCGATGCCCCTTAGTGCACTGTCATTCTCTGGCCCCTGCCCTGTAACCACCGTCCTGATGTCACCATCTGTTGGTTTTGCCTGTTATAGAAACTGGGTAGGGTGAAATGATATAAGAGTGTATACTCTTCTGTGTGTGGCTTCATTCTTTCATGAAGCGGTTTTGTTTTTGAGGTTTATTTAGTTTAGAGAGAGGGAGTGAGGAAAGAGTGGAGGGGAGGGTCAGATGGACAGGGAGAGAGTCTTAAGCAGACTCTGCACTGACTGTGGAGCCTGACTCAGGGCTCGATCACAGGACCGTGAGACCTGAGCTAAAACCAAGAGTCAGAGGCTTAACCAACTGCGTTATCCAGGTGCCCCTCTTTCAGCGTAATTTTTGTGAGTGTTCTGACTCAGCATTAATCTTAAAGGTCTCTTTGGGGCAACTTTAAAAAAATCCAGCAGATTGGTCTGAGGACATCAAGTCTAAGAAGGTGTGCAGCTAGTTGTGTAGTCCTGTAATTGTGTAAGGAGTATGAAGCAGGGGCATTGGGGAGGTTGAGCATTGAGTAAGCTCTAGGTGGCATATTTCTGAGCACTTTCCTCTTTGCCTTTGATATGCCAGAGGGACTTCTTCCCTGCAGGGCACAGCTTTCCAGGTCCAACAAGGAGCAAACCTAGTGGGTCTGCATTTAGGAAGGAGCTCGGTGCTTCAGCTCTGTCTTCCCTGCAGAGGGGTGACAGGTTCATTCACTGCCCTTACTCCTGTCAGTGAGCTGTTCTGATGGGCACAGCATGGAGTGGTTTTGTGGAAGAGCGGAGGAGGGTACTGCAGGCCTGCCCCAGAGGTGGCCATTTAGCGCTGTGCCTGATCCTTGGGAGGAGTGGTCTGTCCCAGAGCTGTGTCCCGTCCTGTTGTTCCTGTTTTCTCCCCAGGAAATCAAAGGTTCCAGACTTCCTTCAGAGGGCCTTTTAACCATGGTTCCCAGCAAGTGGGAAGAGGCAGTGCTGATGTGATATGTCAGACAATTAATAATTCTGGAAGAGCCGAACCAGGGAGCAGGCAGTGTACCACTGTCATTCATTTTATAGAACAGGCTTGTCATTAAGAAACCACAGAATGGTTTAAGATTAACTGCTTCATGCCATGGCGATGTGTATTTAAGAAGACATTCCACCGTGTATCATACCAGTGAGTGGATAAATATTTTGAATTTTCAAAGTTTTTGACTCCTGTCATAATTTGGAGAGCTGCATGCTTCAGCCTGTGGATGTGGTCAACGTACCAGCACTTAAGTTATTTTCCTGTCTCAGTATTGTCAAAGCGGCAGAGCTTACTAACTTTATATTTTGTAACCAAGGAAAATTTTAGCATTTAGAACAAGCACACAAAGAAATAAACACATTAAATCACTTAACCCGACCTTTCCTTCTCAGAGCATGCCAGGAAATTTGGAAGCAGTCATTTTCATTCTGCTTTCAAGATGGGAAAAGGGAGACAAAAAGGACATGTTTGAAAAACTCTATCAAAACTTCCACTTCTGTAGACCTTAAAACTTGTCCTGTTTCACCAAGTTCAATAGTAGATCTGAGTATAAGTAGTGGAGGGCAAAGGGCAGAGCATACTACTCGGTGTTCTGTGGCATCATGAGTGGGTGTCAGGGGAATGAAGGTACTGGCTTCTCAGCCCTCAGGCTGGCGGGGATGCAGACCCTGTGTCACGCCAGGCAGATGGCATCATCTGTGTGTCTCATGACGTGAAATTGTTTCTGGAGTGCTGCTTTACACAGACCGCTTTTCTAAGACTGAGGTGGGATTTTAGCTGAGTACTAAATAAGACCCCCGCATGGGAAGACCTAAGGGAGAAGTGTACCAGAAGAAGGGTACAACAAGTGCAAGGGCCTTGAGGCACGAATGCATTAACAAATCCTCAGGATGGAGAAAGGGCAGCGAGTGGAACACAGTGACTGGGACACTAATGGCGGGGTGACCTCACTGAGAGGCGGGCACGACCCAGGGGCCAGATCTCTGGGGCTTTGTCCTCACTGGGGAGTTTGGATTTTATTCTGTTTTGGGAAGCCACTGTAGGTTTTTACACTGGGAAACATCATGATCATAACAGAGAAATATAAAACCATGGTGTTTGGATTCAGAGGGGAATTAGAAACAGATTCAACCCATTCTCTGCATCTTACTGGCGAAGGAAACTTTTCTGTGCCTTGCTGCTGTTGATATTTTTGGTGGTGTCATTTTTTCATCTGTAAAACCAAGAGGTTATATATGATGCTTTCTGATTTCCGTTCAGCTCTAAAGATCTTGATCCCAACATACCCTTCTCTATTAGTGTCCTAGGACCACTGTAACAAATGACCACAAACCAGATGGCTTAAAACAACAGAAAGCTGTTCTGTCAAAGTTCTGGAGGCCGGAAGTCCTCCACAGGGTTGGTTCCTTCTGGAGGTTTCAGGGGAGTGTCTGTTCTATGCCTCTTTCCTAGCTTCTGGTGGTAGTGAGCAATCTTTGACATGTCATGGCCTGTAGATACGTCACTCCAGTCTCTGCCACCATTATCACGTGGCCTTCTCTGTCTGCCTCTTCATTCAGTACTATGGTAAGGACACCAGTCCCCCTGGAGTCATTGGATTGCGGACCTGCCCAAACCTGGGATAACCTCATCTTGATTTGATTATATCTGCAAAGATCCTATTTCCAACTAAGGTCATATTGACAGGTTCTGGGGGATAGGACTTGAACATATCTTTGTGGGGGACACATTTCCACCCATAATACCTTTGTTCCACCACCTTCATAGTAATGCTTTTTCCATCTTGTTGACTGACCTCTACTTAGTTTAATGGAATCTGAACAGCCATTTCACCTGAACAGCTAAGCGGTCAAAATACTGCACCTCTGTTACTAAACAACACTGTCTGCCCTTTTCACATAGATGAAATGTAGAAATACTGTCAGAATTGTTCAAATCTGACATACCCAAAATGTCTTGCTTCATGGAATCATCAGCCTCAGACCCATAATCCTCACTTTCCCATATTCTTTTCTGTCCAACAGAAGTGGGGTTTTTTTGGTTGTTGTTGTTTGTTTTGTTTTCATTTTTGTGTATTTTTTACTTAACCGGCTATTTGGTTTCATTCAAATTGCATATTTATTCTTTGCCTTGTACCAGAAATTATTTAAAGTGCGTGTGTATGCGTGCGCACGTGTGTGTGTGTGTGTGTGTGTGTATAAAACAACATGGTGTTAATTAAAGGTGTGGTCAAAGAAGGAAAAAAGCAACAAAATGAAAAGGGAGGCAAGACAGAGCTTTGGATACATTACATCATGCCAGGCAGGTCACAGATTTTACTTTCCTAATAGCCAGTATGGAGAGGGGGGCCTTTGAGTTTCACACTGCCCAGAGTTTTGTGGGGCCAGTTTTGAAATAGACTCTGAACATCAGTTTGGAGGATTGCATTGAAGCATTTCAGCGAAAGCAGTTCTGCTGGGAGGCAGGGGGAGTAGAGGGAAAGGTGGCAAGTTGATGGGACTCACATTTCCATCTCTGCTAATCTGATTCGGTCTGGCATAAATGCAAAACCATTTCGGGGAGAGATTGAGTCAGTTTCTTTCAAACAGTTCTTCCCTTCCCCCGGCCAAAGATTTTATTTATTTTAAAGACAGAGATCACAAGTAGGCAGAGAGGCAGGCGGGAGGGGGGTGGGAGTGGGGAAAGCAGGCTCCCCGCTGAGCAGAGAGTCTGATGCTATGTGGGGCTTTATCTCAGGACCCTGAGATCATGAGCTGAAGGCAGAGGCTTAACCCACTGAGCCACCCAGGCACCCCTCAGACAGTTCTTTATGAACATTGTACCTTTCTTAATCTGTTTATCATCTTCACCCTTCCACTTCTTAGATGGGTATCAATGAAGAAGTCAATAGTAACCTCTCTGGATTTGGGTAAGCCTTCATTCACCTTCCTGGGGCATGCTCTAACGTATGTGGGATTACCATAGCAATTTTTTTTATATGGAGTCATTTACTTTGCTCTAAAGTGTGTGCACATTTGTGTATCTAGTGCAGCTACATAGGTGTGTCAATGCCTTATTTCTGAATATTCATTCAAATTTCTGTACTTAACAGAGTTACAAAGAGAAGTGATGATAGTCAAAACGCAGAAATAGTCACTAATGATCAAACCACTCAGTTTAGTCCCCATTCTAGCATATTATTTCCTTCCTAGCATCCTACCCACCCATCCAGCCAGTGTTTTTTTGTTCGACTTCTTGTTGGTTGCTGATACTGTACAGTGCAAATAAATTGCAGATTGGGCAGAAGAGCAAGGGCTTCACAAGGGCAGTGAAAGTGATACAGGAGTTGTACTTGAGGGAAGCACACAACCACTGACGTTGAGGCTTGGAAGCGTGGGATTAGTTAATAGTTGAAGAAGGAAATTCTACAGTAATAGGGACATTAGTGGGAAGTCTTTAAATGCCAAAGGAACCGTTTGAATATCACATGATTGGAAGACCCTTGAGAAAACTGTTGATGCCTTGGTGATTATTTGTTCTCAGATTTGCTCTTAAAAGGCTGACCTAAAGTGATGAATGTCATATAGCACTACACTGGAATTTTGTTAGAACAAAATTATTAAAAACAATATTTGGTTCACTCTTTGTTCATTGGGGGAAATGGCACATAGTTGCAGTTATAACCTACATATTAATCATTAAGTATTTTATGAACTTGTTGGTGTAATTTGTAATTTTTTTTTGAAGGTGAAATCGTAACCTTTTTTTTGGTTACTATTTACTATTAAATTTTGGTCTTTTATGTTGATCTACCTTAAGTGACCTTTTTTGGTCTTAATTTATCTTCCATTAGTGAGCATCTCTCCATTCTTTGCTTCAGCCATAAGGGGTGTAGTATGTTGGAGAGTATCCCCTCAAAATTCCCAGAACCCGAATATATGACCTTATGTCGAAATAGGGTTATTGTAGATTTTAAGTGATAGTAAAATGAGGTCATGCTGGAGTTTGGTGGCCCCTTAATCCAGTATGACTGGTATCCTTTCAGGGAGAGGAGAAGAGACACAGAGATACTTCCAGAGGGAAGATAGCATGTAAAGAAACAGACACAGCAGAAAGAGTGCCTTGTGATGGCAGAATTTGGAGTGATGGGTCTACAAACCAAGGAATACCCAGGGTTTCCAGCAACATGAGAAGCCAGAGGCGTGGGACAGGTTCTCCCTCAGAGCCTTAGAAGGGACTTCTAGCTTATAGAACTGTAAGAAAAGAAATTTCTGTTGTTTTAAGCCCCAGTTTGTGGTAGTTTATTAAGCCCTAGGAAACTAATATAGGGCGTTTTTCAGAAAATTATTCTGCTATTTCTTGGACTATGTGTTAATCTTCATAGTCCGGCCCAGAAAGGTATTACGTCAGGTTGGAAATAGGTAGAAAGTGATTTCACTGCCTCAAACTCAATATGGCTTAAATAACTTGCAGTATTTTTGGTATTCAATATGTAGCTTCTTGTTTAAAGAAATGGATTTTTTCTGTTAATAACCGAGCTGGGAGCAGTTTTCACTAATATAGTGTAACAGCATACACTTCTCTCTTCACCTGTGCATCAGTCGTACTTGTGTTTCATGGTAGCTTTCAAGAGAAGACTGTCACTAGCAACTTCTACTTAAAACTAAGGCATTATCTTTTACATCGGGCTCCATAAGTGTGTTTTGTACAGAGGATTTCTGAAGTTTGAAACTGGTTCTTTTCAATAGACTGGGATTATGATTATATGCCATTTAAAAGGTATTGCCAGCAATACCTTTTAAAAAGAAAGTTGTAGTACTGTTTGTCCCCAGACAGAACCTGGGGTGCGTGTGTGTGTGTGTGTGTATGTGTCCTTTAAAATTCAAAGGCCAAGTCAGTGTATTCCATCATCCGGTATGAAATGTTTGTTGAATTGCCTCACTGGCACCCTGTCTTACATTATCAGTTGCTGGCTCTAGTGTCAGTCTGTCATGCCTGGCAGGTTAGTGGGTTTTGGCAGAGGAAATGAAACCTAGTCAGTTACTCCGAGATTTATAGTAGATCTGCTATTGCAGGAAGTGGTGAAAAGTTGATTGATAGTTGGAGACAAAATTCTACAACAAGAAGCAGGATGTATGCTTTCTATTTATACCCAGGTTTCCCTACATTTTAGGGCTCCTTTTGTACTTTGTTTTGGTTCTTTCATAAGGCCATGCAGTCCCCTACCCTTTAACACAGTCACCAAGATATGAAATAATTTGAGGGGATTCTCTGTTAGCTTAGCCATGGTAAAGGCATGTACTTCCCGCTGTGACTGTTACTCTGTTGTGGTACTTGTATTCACTGGAACTTGTCAAAGAGCCATTTTTTATTTAAAAAAAAAAAAATCCTCCAAGTAAGGTATTATTTCACATCTACAAACAGAATGAACGTGTTTTTTTTACAAGTTACATGGTAGCGTTACATTTCCAAAAACTTTCTAAGGAAAACTTGTTTTGAGTATTTTATTAAAATATGACATCACTGTGATCCAATCATCATGTCTCTTTTAAAAGATGAATCTCTTCACTCCTGGAGGAATACATCCTTAACCAGTATGTGCTCTTCACTTAGATATAGAACATATACTGTAAGTACAATAGTAACTCAGCGTATTCATGACTTTGTATCCTAATGTACCTGGTCTTTGTAAGCATTCTGATTAACTAATGGTGTCACTCAACTGCCAGAGCTTTTTGACATGAACTAGCTGGTCTGTTTTGAGTGTGACAGTGGAAAAACCACTAACTACGTTATTGTGGTGCTTTCTGAAATGGAAAGGGACATTGTGGAGTTAGGTTCTAGAATTTACAAGGAGTGGCAGACTTAGAACCAACTCTAATTGTACCAGTGGTTGAAAGAACAAAAAGTCTCCTCTTTCATGGCTTGATTTTTTTTTCTCCAAATGAATAGTTTTTTTTTAATTGCAAACAATGATTGCTATAATAATTCTATTCAAAATAATTGAATAGAAACAAACCCAACTTTCATTCCTTGAGCTGTTTGGTCACATTCTACATCAGTGATGTTTTGAAATTTTTAATTCCTTATTATTCTAGCATTCTTTAGGTGGTGAATTCAGAATGCTCGTCCATAAACTTAAGGTTTCTGTCACAACTTTAATATTAATTTAGGAAACTAGCCAGCTTGAGGTAGTAGTAAAAGTGGGATTAATAAATAGAGATGAGTCTGGGTGAAGAATCATAAATGAACACAGCATTCATTTTTTACATACTTTATTTTTTCAAAAAAAGATTTATTTATTTCAGAAAGAGAGAAAGAGAGCATTAGTTGGAGGGACAGAGAGAGAGAGAGTATCTTGAGCAGACTCTGTGCTGACCATGGAGCCCAATGTGGGGCTTAATCACATGACCCTGAGATTATGACCTGAGCTGAAACCAAGAGTTGTATGCTTAATGTACTATACTGTCAAGGTGCTCCCATTGTTTTTCTTTTTTTTTTTCTTTCTCTCTCTTTTTTTTTTTTTTTTTTTACAATTTTATGTAAACCGGTCGCTTTAAATGTGATACAGCACTTAAAATGAGAAACAAACTGCAGGAGAAAAATTCACATTACCCAGTAACAGGCACGGGTCCTGTTAGGATCACATGGCTCATCTGAGCCTCTTTCCTGCCTGTCAGAGTGGATCCTTTTTAGTCTCACATTTGTGGGGTAGGCTGGGTCTGAAAAGAGCCAGGATTACAGGTGAGAGGCTTTGAAATTCCAAATTTGTTCTGTTACACACGACAGATACAGTAAAGTAGACAATAGCAAAGATCCAGATAGTTTCATCTTGAGAGTTGACACCTCTGCTCTCTTCACTGTTTCCACAAAAATTATCCAGATGTTTTCTTCCAGTTCTAAGCCTCTGTCATTCAGGCTCAGATGTGTACTTCACTGAAGCTTGCTAAGCTAAACCATCAATGTTTGCAGACTTCTGTGCCTGTACCTGTCAGAACTTGCTCATTTGGAAGATGTTGAATAAAGCTCCAGCTGGGGAGAAGTGAAGAATGTGGTCTTGGGACTGGAAACTTCAGAGCCCGGCGATTTGTGGGAGGCCCTGTGGCAGAGGAGGGAGTGCCCTGGGGCTCTAAGGCACGGGTTTCTGATCTTGACTGTGCCTCATTAGCTGGGTGAACTTCAGCAGGTCTCTTACTCCTCCAACCTTCTCTTATGTCATCTGTAATGTGGACAGAGATGAAACTGACCGAGAGGTTGTCATTTGGAGCAGATGTTTTTGGATCATCATCTTTTGTATATTGTTGGAAGTATTTGTTGTGGCTTGTAGGAATGTGAGATGTATGGTCACTGAAGTAAGAGCTTTTATTTCAAAATTTTATTTCTAATATTATGATTTAGTGAGAGGCATGGTCTTCTTTCCCAGATTCCTTGCTCTTTCTCTCTTCAAGCTGCAGGTTGTCACCCTGAGAAGATCTGCTTCAGTGAAAAAGATGGCAGTGAACTAGCTCCTGGGCTGACAGGGCCGTAGGGCAGAGACGTCTCAGACTAGTCCACTACCTGGACCAGATTCTTTACCAGTGGTCATCAGGGTTTCAAAACAGATGGTGGGTAAACACCATCGACACCCTCCTTGGACGTGGATGTAAATTACATTGTAACCATCTTACTCCATAACTGTGCTCCTCGAGATGTCTCAAACTGGTGGGAGCATCCAGAGTTTATAACCCTCTGGTGAATCATAAGCTGATGTCAGCTGATCTTATCCTAGTTTTTCTCTTTACCCTAGAGAGGTAAGCTTCCTTTTCCTAAGCTCTGGGGATTCCAGCCCTGACACTTGGGGGTTTCCTTGCATACGAGAAAGTTGCCCTCCATGATCGCTGTTGCCTGTGGCCATGCCCCTCACTCACTGCGCCTTGCACCTGTCCGTGGATGCTGCCTGCGCTCACGGAGGGCCAGCAGTGGGGATGGAGCTACTTTGCACCAAGTTTCATTATCACGGCACATATTCTGAGACCAAAGGGTCTCAGATACATCAAGGCACTTAGGTGAAAAATACCACCTTTTTTCACTCGTTTCCATTGCCCCACCAGTCACTTCAGCTCCAGTGAAATGAAGCTTCATTTTCTCAATGTTATGGGATGGACAGCTCTTTCAGGAGTGAACTTGCCTTGTGAACTCACCCTCCTCCAGTGTGTCTCAAAGCTGCTAAAGTTCTGTATGCTCATTTCTCCTTCGAATGTAGAGACGCGTAGAAGCCATGTCAGTGTGCTGACCACTTTCACTCACTGCCACCCATTTTCATCATCACTTCCGATTTTCCTCTCTGGGAGAGTGAAGACAGGGTTTTTGGACTCGGAGTATGCTTTTCGTTGCTTCTTTCAAAACAAAAGGAAAAAAATTAATTCATCCAAGTTAAAAAGTTTATATTTAGTATAAGGTAACATTACAAATTTAGAAAAATACTCTCTGATATAACACAAAACGGTGTTCCGATAAAAATAAAAACACTTATTTGTGGAGCATAACAAATAGCATGGAGGACATGGGGAGTTAGAGAGGAGAAGGGAGTTGGGGGAAATTGGAAGGGGAGGTAAACCATGAGAGACTATGGACTCTGAAAAACAATCTGAAGGGTTTGAAGTGGTGGGGGGGTGGGAGGTTGGGGTACCAGGTGGTGGGTATTATAGAGGGCACGGATTGCATGGAGCATTGGGCGTGGTGAAAAAATAATGAATACTGTTATGCTGAAAATAAATAAAAAATAAATTTTTTAAAAAGTACACTACATCAAAAAAATAAAAAGTACTTCATGCTGCTCTCTATAGTACTGCATTTTATTTTTCATATATTTAAAACTTTTGAATAGGAATTAACGTTCACAGAGGTTTAAAAATAATATGCAGTGAAAAGCCTCCCTTGTGCCATCATCATCCTCCACCTTTCTAGTCCCTGCCCCTTCCCCCCACGTAAGCTAGTGTTTTCTGTAGCTTTCCAGGTTTATTGATAAGTATACAAGCAAATAGATGTGTTTATATTTCTTTCTCGTTTTTTAACATAATAGATAGCATATACATACGGCATGCCTTTTGCTGTTGCTGTGAAACAGGATATCTGGGTTAGCCCATGAACAGCTTTGTTCCTTACACAGCCGTAGACTCTTCCTTTGCTCAGAGAGGAGAGTCCGTAACTTGATTAACCAGTCCCATATCGGGGTATGAAAAGCAATGATGGAGTATATAACCTTGGCCTCTGTCCTGTAGCATATGTGTTTAATTTCCAGATGTGGTATTGCTGGGTCAAGGGTGTGTACATTTTCAGTTTTGTAAGTTATTGCCAACGTCTCCTTCACAGGGGTCAGACCTGTTTAATTTCTCATCAGCAGTATAGGGAGGTGCCGTTTTCACAGTTTGGCTAGTCATGCTAGGCTAGTGTTTGGATGTTTGCCACTGTGATAAATGAAAAATGTATCTCAGTGTGACTTTAGTTTGTACTTCTCTTATTTGACTGGAGTTGATCATCTTTTCATATGTTTTACAAGCATTTATATTTATATTTCCTTTTGTGGGAATTATCTGCTTATGTCTTTTGTCCATTTTTCTGATGAACTGTTATAGCTCATTTTTAGGAACTTTTTGGGGGAGATTAGGCCTTGCCCTGTGACATGAGTTGCCAGTATTTTTCTCAATTTTATATTAGCCTTTTGACTTGATAATGTTTTGTTTTGTTGTTGGTGGTGGTGGTTTTGATCTTACAGAACTTTGGTGTTTGTTTTTTTTTTAATTGAATTTGTCAGTCTTTGTTTTTCTTTTGTGACTTCTGGATTTTTTTTTTTCTTTTAAGATTTTATTTATTTATTTGACAGAGAAAGAGAGCACAAGCAGAGGGAGTGGCAGAAGGAGAGGGAGAAAAAGGCTCCCCACTGAACAGGAAGCTCTATGTGGGTGTCGATCCCAGGACCCTGGGATCATAACCTGAGCCAAAGGCAGATACTTAACCGACTGAGGTGCCCCGTGGCTTCTGGATTTTAAGTTGTAGTTAGAAAGGGCTTCCTCATTCTAGGGGCATAGAGGGAATCTCCTGCATTTCCTTGTAATACTATATTTGCTTCATTTTTTTTTTTTTTTTTTACATTTATAGCTTTGATCTATTTTGGGATTTATCTCAGTGTCACGTGAAGTATGGATCTAACTTTATTTTGTTTTTCCTGGGCCAATTAATCAGTAGTCCTAATATTTCTTCAAATGGCTTTGAAGGTCCAAAAAGTTAGCAGCTCTAGCAGAAGCCTTAAAGGAAGAATCCCTGACAAAGGCCCAGCTGGGCCTAGACCTGGAAGAGCTGGAAGCCGCAGCACTTCTTGTGCAGGAGGAGGAAACAGCATTAAAAGCAGCCCACCCCATGTCCAGGCAGCAGACCCCTTCCTCCAGTCCTGAGGCCAGTGATTCCGAGGAATCAGACAGCACCACGTCGTCTGAGACTGAAGGTTCAGACTCCGAACAAGGGGAGCTCACAGGCAGTGAATCTGAGACAGCAGATCCCTTGCAAGTTTCCTCTCCGGAGGGAAGAAGCGCCCTGCTTATTGTTGCCGGTGGGGTGTGCAGAAACTCAGCCACCGAGACATCAGATGGCAGTCCTGGAAAGCCACCTGCCTCTTCCCAGGCTCTTAGAGGGTGCCGGCCGCTGATAGAGGAGCTTGGAGAGCACCTGAACTCGACTGTTCAAGTTTCTGAACCTGAGGACTCAGCTGCTGGAAGGCACAGCACCATGCAGGACAGAGTTGACCGGCAAACACCGAGTGATGGACGCCAAGCGGTTTTCCCCACCATTGAGAAATAGATAAGATTGGTTTCCTTTACTGAATGATAATGCTTCATTTTCACTTTGTCCTTTTTCTTAGTGTGTACAGCAGTGTTTTTCGGTGAGCTGATGTTGATAGCTGTTGGTTTCCTTGGTACAACTTTAAAAATAAAGTTTTAAAGTATTTTTGCCGAAGTATAATTAATATGGAAGATGAAATAATAGTTGGGCCAGAATCTCTAGAATGCAGAGCCCATTAACATGGTTTTCTTCAAGATTTTATTTTTAAGTAACCTCTATACCCAATGTGGGGCTTGAAGTCACAACCCTGAGATCAGAAGTCATAAGTTCTAACAGCCAGCCAGGCACCCCCATTAATATTTTTGGTAGCCTCACCAAGCGATATTTGACATACAATAAACTGCACGTATTTAAAATGTACAGTGTGTAAGTGTTGACATATATATGTGCACAAAATGAAATCATCACTGCTGCCAAGATTCTGTTGTTACCCATCATTCCCAAGTGTCCTCATCTCCCTTTGTTACCCCTCTCCCCTACCCCCACCTACCACCCACCCCTCCAAATCAAAGCACTGATTTGCTGTGACACCGAACATTAGTTTGCGTCTCCTAGGATTTAATGTAAATTGAATTTATAGTAATATGTACTCTCCCAAAAATTAGGCTTATTTCACTCACTGTAATTATTTTCAGATTTGTTGGTGTAGCATGTATTCAAAAGGGCATTTTTAAAAAGGTTTTTCTTTTTTCCCGTATCTGAGAAATATTTCATTGGATAGATTTTTCCATTCACCTACTGACAGACATTTGGTTTGTTTCCAGCTTTGGGTTGTTACAAATAAAGCTGTTATGAACATTTGTGTGCAAGTCTTTGTGCGGACATATGCTTGCATTTCTCTTAGGTAAATATCCAGTGGTGGAATGGCTGAGCCGTATGGTAGGTATATATTTAACAGTTTAAGAAACTGCCAGACTGTGTCCCAACATGGCGGCACCGGTTCTCGTTTCCACCGGTAAAGTAGACTTCCAGGTCCTGCACATTCTTGTCATCACTGAATGTGATCCGTTTTTACCATTTTAATAAGAGTGAGGGGTATCTCACTGTGGTTTTAATTTGCATTTTTTAAGACTTCTGTTGGTGAGCCTCTTTTCAGATGCTTATTTGTCACCCACAAATCTTTGTCTGTTCAAATCTCTTGCCATTTTTTTTTTTTTTTTAAGGCTGGGATGCTTATTTTCTTAGTTTTGAGTTTTGAGAGTTCTTTATAAATTCTGGATACATATCCTCATTATGACACCTTGTAACCTTCAACTGGGTGCCACACATTGTAAATTTCACCTTGCTGAACATGTAGTCTTATCTTCTTCAGCTTTGTTTGAGGATGCAGTTACTTGGAAATAGTTTGATCTTCGTGCGTCTTGCTTGCGTAATTTGTTAGGCAGGTATGGAAGTGTTCAGTCTGGATGAACTATTGCCTGGTACTGAGGAAGGATTTTCCCATGCCTCCGAAATTACAAATTTTCCAGTTCAGGTGATAGAAAAACGGCACCTGTGTGAACACTGACCGCTGTTCCCTCCAGTGCTTTCAGACGGTGCTTTCCCAGGGATGACACGCTTTCTGCAGTAAGTACTCTCATGAGTACCAGACGGGCTCTCTCTAGATATCTAGCCTTCTCTGAGCTCCCTCTTCTCTGGTCCTCTGTCCTGCAGCTGCCGGCTGCCTCAGTCTCCCCCTTGTCCTCCACTCTGTCTCCTCAACTTGGGAGTCCACTGGAGTCCCTCCTCATACAGCCTGGATAGTGTCTGCACGATGACGTGGATCATTGTGTTTGTTTCTCATCCCCCAGGATCACTGTCTCTCATTGCCTAACATCCAATGTCTTAAAAACCATTGTTACACGTTACATGTAACATGTTACATGTACTATTCCTCTTTTTCTTTTTTGGTTATTTTGGGTCAAAGAGTAAATCTGGTGTTTATTACTCCATTAATGTTTTAAATGTGAGTTTTCCCACTTGAGTGTAAGCTCCCAGGGAGCGGGTTCTGTGTCGTGTCTGGTTACCACTGATCCATCAGTGCCTGTATCCTCAGCGCTCCATAAATATTTGCTGAATGAATGAACAAATGAAATAAACCAATTTGCTCTAGGGAGGAAATGAAATGAAATCTGATCGGTATTAATCTCAGTAGCATTTTTATTTCAAGAAAGGGTATGCTCCCTTTTACTCTAGGTTTATATAGGTTGCAAGTATTTGTATTTCCAATACAAATTTCAGTTTGTATTAACAGGATAGTTGGGGTGACTGTGCCATTTGACACGCATGTTAATTCCTGAACGCTCTTAACAGCTTTGTCGGAATGTGTTGAAGACTTTTCTCTGGTCCCCTGCAGAGCTTCAGAATCCCTGTGACCATTGAAAATGCATTTCTTCTTGGTGACACTTCACCTCCAGCCAGTTTGAAAAGTGCATGATCTGTTACCTCCTTCCTTCACTTCTCCTATCATCAAGTTGAGCAGATCCACTCTTGTCTAAAAGTTTAAAGCCACAGAAATTCTTTCTACCAACTCTGTCCTTAGTTATCTACACAAGACCTACTTCTGTGAATCTTGCCATGGGTGGAAAAACCTGTTAGTCCCTTCTTCAAAGAATGAGCAAACACGATCCTCCCTGGATATCCTCAGAGCAGAGGAGCTCCATAAACAACTCCCAGGAGTACCAAAGATGATACGAATGGGCGCCTTACTTTTCAACTCCGTGTCTGCCGTGTTTCTTTTGCCTATGCTCTCTTTGTTCACACAGGGTTAAAGCTTTGTGATATCACATTACCCTGTCTTTGTTTAAGATGAGTTAACACTACACCACGTCTGTAACAAGTCCAAAGGTGCTGCCTTTTTATTTATTTATTTTTTAACTTGCCAACCTGCCATGCCACTCTATCGAGCTCCTGTAACCAAATGACTTGCCCAAGAACCCTGGGTGATGGGAAAAACAAATATGTTGGGGGGAAAGCAGGAGAGGACCTCAGCCACTGGTCGGAGCTCAGTGGAAAGAATTAAGTCTTTGGGATTGATGAGGGGAGGCGGTGAGTTGCAGAGCTAGAGCTCAGGTATGACCGGTCCACAAGGGGGTACACCCAGCTCCAAACCTCCTCCTTCCTTTTGAAACTGGGAATAGAACTGTCTTCTTGCTTATCTTAAAAGGGTGATGAGACTGTATGTTCAAAAACACTTTATGAAGTGGGAAGTACTAAACGAGCATGAGGGTTTAGTACTCTTCTCTGACTTTCCAGAGCTGAACAGGGCTCTGTTGAGCTCCCCGCCAACAGGTTACTGGGGGAGTGCTGGGCACTGTGAAAATGAGTCAGACTTGTTAATCGCTCCAGAGGCATGCCAGTGGTAAAAGTCTACACAGTTCAGCAGATTAGAGAGAAATATTAATTATGTCAATGAATCACATCATCTGGGTTCGCATTATCGTTGACCTAGTTTTCTATGTTCTGTCTCTCCTCTCCCATTATCCTTGAAGAATAATCCAGAGCCTTGCCGTGGGCGTGATGGGTTTTAGGTGCCAGTAACTCTGCTGATATCATCTTTCACTGGCACGGGATTAATTTACAAATGAGATTGGGCTGCTCCCAACCACTTTCTAAGTTAGTTGAACAGCTGGGGGGCGGTTTTCACACCTGCTAGTGGAAAATCCATTTTGGTCGTATGGATCAAATTCTATAGTGAAGAACTGGAGGAAGGAAAGAGAGGGTCAAGTTTTCTCCACCGTAAGACTTCATAAAAAATTGTTTTTATCAGAGGGGCCCTGGATATCCATTTTGTTACAAAGAGATTATTATCTTATAACTAGAAATTGCCCCTTACAGTCAGTAGTGACAAAAACACCTCTAAAAGAAAACAGACATAAAGACAATGTAGGAGTTAAACCTTACTGAAAAATATACAGAATCTTCATAATGTATGACTGAAAAATATACAGAATCTTCATAATGTATGACAAAATATTTGAAGATGCAGAAGTCCCCTCCTATCAACTGATGGATTGTGTAATGATGCTGCGTGTCGGGTGAATTGAATAAAACTTCATAAACAAATCTAACTGTTTGGTCAGGCATCTCCATTCAAGCAAATCAAAAACTGCAAATGTTTCCTTAACATCATTCCATCTGAATCCCCGACGGCCTTCTTGTTTGTGATCTGCTCCCTTTCCCGGCCATTCTCCGAGCGCCTTATATATAGTTTCAATCCATACCAAATGAAGGAAGCATTGATTAGACTTGATTTAAGGCAGCAAGTGATAAATGCAGCTGGAAATTGATTCATGCCTCTCAAGTGACTGGGGCACAGCCATCTAGAGTTGACACAACTCTTGTCTCAAGGCTGGAGAAAACAAACAGGGAAACACATGTCAGACAGATAAATGACTTCGCTGTTTTGAGCTCTCCGTGGAGGCCATTTGTTTTCCTAGATAAGGAAGACTGCTCTCCAAAGTCATGAAAAGATAAGCTAGAGAAAAAGGATGAATGTGGAATTGGATGCCTGAGCCCTTGGAAAAAAACCCAAACAGAAAGGATTTGCCTCCGAGAAGAATCTTGCTAGGAGGCTCTGCTCTGTCCTCTCCTCTCATCCCGGGGCGCTGCTGGCTGTGTTTGCCAGGCCAGTTCCACTCCCGCCAGGCCCGCGTCCTCAAGGCCCTGTCTCGGGGATCGTAAGTGATGGCAGTGGGATGCTGTGGTCCAAGTTCTTTCCAGCAAGACAGTTTCCAACTGCTCTCTTTCGAGTGAGCAGTCTGGGGGAAAAAAGCATCAAGAGCCCCACTTAATGAATTGTGGCCTGAGGGGCCAGCAGTCTGACGACAAGTGACAAGTTTTAGAACCCTATCCCTTCCAGAATGCAATAGCCCTCTGGCAATGCAGTGCCTCTCATGGAGCCTCCCGCATGGTACAGGGTTAAATATTTACTGCATTTTTACTCTGTTTTCTCACCTCGACATGGTTGCTCACGCATTGCTTTCTCTCCTCCCTCTTAGTTTGCATAGATGGACATTTCACCCATCCTTCACAGCCCCATTCAAATGTTACCTCCTCTAGAAGGTCACCCTTCATTCTTCCTGGCTGGAAATTATTTCCTTCCTCTGAACTCCCACGAAATCCAGGCCAGGCCCTGCTGGAAGAGCCTTGAATCCAGGGAAAGCTAAAAGGATCAGAGTGGGGAAGTGTGATGCCTGTGAGGCCATGCCACAGAACATCAGTTTCCAGAATTCTTGTGTTCAGACTTCTGTAAAGTTAAAGTTACAAAAAACAAAACAAAACAAAACCCACCGTGCAATGCAGAGGGCTGCTGACATAAAGCTGCCAACACTTGATTTTGTATATACAGTTGACCCTTGAATGACACAGAGATTAGGGGTTGAAAATCCACATACAACTTTTCACTCCCCCAAACTGTAGCCTGGTGTTGACCAGAGGCCTCACAATAGCATAGTTAACACATATTCTGTATGTTCCATGTATTATAGAATGTGTTTTTATGATAAACTAAGCTAGAAAAAATGTTATTAAAATCATGAAGAAGAGAGGAGTGCCAGGTGGCTCAATCGGTTAAGCATCCTAGTCTTGATTTCAGCTCTGGTCATGATCTCAGGGTTGGGCTCGGTGCTCAGCACAGAGTCTGCTTGAGATTCTCTCTCTGCCCCTCCCTTCATGCATGCACATGTTCTTTCCTTTCCTAAATAAAATCTTAAAAAAAAAAAGTCATAAAGAAGAGAAAGCATATTTACAGTACTGTATTAACTGAAAAAAAAAATCTATGCGTATTAGTGGAAATGCCCACTTCAAACCCATGTTGCTCAAGGGTCACCTGTATCCAGGTATCCTCACCCAGCCACTGAAACCTTTCTATCATAAAAGCATGTTTACATCAAAAGAGTAAAAGGAGGGACGCCTGGCTGGCTCAGTTGGTTAAGCAGCTGCCTTCGGCTCAGGTAATGATCCCAGCGTCCTGGGATCGAGTCCCACATCGGGCTTCTTGCCCGGCAGGGAGCCTGCTTCTCCCTCTGTCTCTGCCTGCCATTCTGTCTGCCTGTGCTCGCTCTCGCTCCCTCTCTCTCTCTCTCTGACAAATAAATAAAATCTTTAAAAAAAAAAAAAAAGAGTAAAAGGACATTTCAGAATTGAAGTCGGTTCCTCTAAATTGAACATACTTAGCTTCAAGGACAACTCTTTTCCTTGAGAACCAGAGTTGGATTCATTGGAATTTTCCTGTCATGTGGTGTATTTGCCAAGCATGATGTCTGACTTGTCTGGGTGCCCCCTCACAGCTCTTCCTCAGCTGGGGAGCAGCAGCAGCCTCTTGTGTTTTGAAGACAGTACACCTTTGAATTAGAGATGAGACTAGACTTTACTAACAGCTGTCACATGGTGAACTACTGCCTTGCGCCAAAGTCTATGTGAGGCCTCTCATGTCAAGCAGGAACTGTCTCCACTTCGTTCTCTAGGCACAGACCCGCCACTGGAGGAGGCTCTGCTCCTAGCTGACTGCACCATGGTTGAACTTGGCTCAAGGGCAGGCTGAGGCTTCTGCTGACCTGGAAAGCTTTACTAAGCCAGGGGTTCTATGCTTCTGGTAGCATACTTGGACCATCTGAGAAGTTTTATTTATTTTTTTTTTTAAAGATCTTATTTACTTATTTGACAGAGAGAGAGAGGTCACAAGCAGGCAGAGAGGCAGGGGGAAGCAGGCTCCCTGCTAAGCAGAGAGCCTGATGTGGGGCTTGATCCCAGGACCCTGAGATCATGAACTGAGCCAAAGGCAGACACTTAACCCACTGAGCCACCCAGGCGCCCCCATCTGAGAAGTTTTAAATAGATACCAGGCCTCCTCCAGAGACAGTGGAATCAGGATCTCTTTGGTGTCTAGACGGGCAGGAGCTGGGATAATCAGATCTGTGTTCTCAGAAATTTGCACTGGCAAGTGCAGCGTGTAGTAGGTCCTGGGCAGCGGTTGCTGAGGGTGAGAAATGCATTGAGAAAAGTCACAAAGCAGATCTGGAGTCAGTCCTGCAAACTCAGGAAGGAGAAGAAAAATGAATTAGAAGAATCTATGTAGTGGAGAAAATACCAAGGAGAGGACGAAGACACCAGCTGTTCAAGGAAAGGTGAGTGGCTGGGTGCCCACGGATGCAGACACAAGTGGAGTTAAGTCACATTCCTCTCTGAAATGAAGATTCAAACATATCTGCCCCAAGGTCCCAGAGAAGCCTGAGATCCTCGTATTACCATTTCATGAATCTCAATTTCTTTCGACTTGACACTGTGATGGTTCTTGCTGGCAGAGTTCAGAGGGCATCTGTTTCCCACATTTCTGATCAAATTGGAGGCCTGATTGGAGGCTGATCAAATTGTTCTTAAAAATAACGGGAAAACTGACCAAACTCCTTCAAACAATAATAAGGGTTTATTAGTTCGTGAACTGAGAAATCCAGCCACAGAATGGATTTCAGGAGAGGCTTACCCCAGCTGCCCAATGATGGAACCAAAGCCCTGTTCCTTGTAGTTTCTTGGCTCTACCATCCTCAAGGGTTGATTTCATCACAATTTTGACACTTCCATGTCCTGAGGTGGCTTCCAGCAGCCCCTGCTTGTTAACATTAATCAGAAAAGTGATTATCGGTGTCCTAGCGTCTCCAGCAAGTGTCCTCGGGTTCAGTCTGATTGAATCTGTTCAGAATCACTCACAGTTGGCCTATAAAATGGAATGTACTGGTTGGTTTTGTCTCAGTTGGGGGCCTGCATGATGCTGGGAGTAGCCATGGCAGTGCACCACTCAGCTCTCTCTCCAGGGTGAGCTGACAGCTTCATGAAAGGGA
Organism: Neogale vison; assembly: GCF_020171115.1. Lineage (NCBI taxonomy): Eukaryota > Metazoa > Chordata > Mammalia > Carnivora > Mustelidae > Neogale > Neogale vison. Next base: position 184,494,892 of record NC_058096.1, read on the forward strand.
TGCTGTGTTCACTGGGAGGCCACACTCTTTCCTAACCACAGGCTGCTCCTAACCATTGACGGGCACAACCAGGTGCTAGACCTGGGCCATTCCCGCTCAATGTGGGTTCCTTCCATAGGCTCTTTGCTCTAGGCACCCTGTTGTCCATCCAGACTTTCTGAGGTTGCGTGGCTGGCTGTGTGGGGTCTCCCTGTCCAGTCTTCCTTCCTTCCTCCCCCCCCCCACTCAAATGCTAGTTCTCCTGGATGCCCTAGGCCCTCCTCTCCTCCTTTCTTCTCTTTCTCTGAGTTTGCACTTAAAATCCTTTCTTGGCTTTTGCTTCCCAGAGGACCCACCTATGACACCTTAGTTTACCCTGAATGAGACTGATTTTCACAAAGAAGCTCAGCTCCAACATACTTTGCCCCACAAGTGCCCCCTGGGGTGGAGATTATTCCCCTGAAACAGAAGAGGAGACCAGATTCCAGGCCGAGTGACTTCGCCAGTCACCCATGTAGCAAGGGGCAACCTTGCGTGCAAACCCCGTCTTCCCCCTTTACAGCTCCAGCTCCTTCCCAACACTAGGTGCTGCCCCTTGTAGAGCCTGGTGAGATGGCCTGAGTTGCTCAAGTTCATCTGGCTTCTCTGGAGGTGGGGGAGGGTGATTTCCAGCGTGTGTCCCCTCCAGGGGGCTTTTGTTGAAGCATTCACACCTGGGGGGGCAGGGACGATGGGCTGAAACTGTCACTGTCTTTCCTACCGCGGTGACTGCGGGATCCACTGCACCTTGTCGTGCTTGGACACCTCACAGGTGACACGTCCACAAGAGCGGCATCCTTTGCACGGTAATCAGCCCGGCGCGGTGTTTAGCAAGGAGGAGAAAAGGCACACGCCGCTGGAGCGGGCCGGAAGAGCCCGAGCGCGGCGACAGCAGGCGGCCCCCCCACCCGAGGCGATCGCGGTGCCCCTGCTCCCTCGGGGCCGGGCGTGGGTGGGAGCGCCGGGCGTTCCGGCGCGCCGCAGATCAATGAGGATGCCTGTTCTCGGTTATGCGAGCCCACCCCCTCTAATCCGCCGCATTGTCCACTGACGTGTCTAATTATGTGTCTTACAACCACAGAACTCCCCCCAGAGCGGCGGGGCCCTTCTGGCGGAATGAGGAGCATGATTGCTCCATCTGTTCCTCGGGCGCCGGCGGGAGGCGGCGGGCGGGCGCGGGCGGACTGCGCGTGCGCGCGGGCGGGGCGGGGCCGGATGGCCGCCGAGCGCAGGTGCTTGGAGAAAGGGGATCCCAGTGGCAGGTGCGGTTGCCAAGCTCGCCGCGGCGGAGTCACTGTTTAATTACTGTCGACTGAGGGGGCTGTTTTATTTAAGAATTATAGGAGACAGGTTCAGATGGAGTTTTGAGCCGAGCTCGAGAAGGTAGCAGGCTGGAAGCTGCTGGGGAGGGGAGACACCTGCGTCTTTAATTGAGACTGGCAGGCTCAGAATTTCCTGATACGTAAAAACAATCACCTGGAATACGGGGAGGCGCTAAGAGGAAGTCAGCACGACCCCGTCCTCCACCCTCCTCCCAAGCGGACTAAATTGTTCTTTGGCGAAGCAGATCCCCAAATCACAAGCTTGTCATTCCCCTCCCAGTAACACTGTGTGTGCGAGATCTGGCTCCAAGGGTCCATGAAAGTATCACCTGCAGAGGACGGCAGAGAAAAGACGACCAAAAATGGGCTCTCCTTGGAACCTGCCACCGTCTGCTTCCAAGTGCCTTGTCCTTTACAGTTTGCAAAGTGCTTCCTTCTATCTTGCCTTCCTTTCAACAGGACAGGCAGGGGTGGTCCCAGTTTAAAGTGAGGAACCCGAGAGCCACTTAACGCTTTTACCGGGTGGGCACTCAGGGCACTGGGGCCACAGGAATTATGAAAGATCTTCCAAGAAAGGATGAACAGTGGAGGGAGTTTGGGGTGGGGTGTATCCCAGGGGGAAGGATGTGATAGCAACCAGACTGCTTGGGATGATTGAGACAGGGTTAGCCCAGCTACAGGATTGGGAAGTAGCTTACAGAAGGCCATCTTACAGTTGTGGACCCAAACTCAAGTGTGGATCATATAAAGAAAGAAAGAGAGGAAGAAAACCCAGTACCACAATAACTGAAAACCGACCGAATATTTACTGCAGTCCTTCGTGAATTTCATAGCAAAGTAGAGCAAATATTGTAAAGTCTTCTCCTGTTCTCTCTTGCATAGCCTCAATCTGTCACTCTCTGTCACTGTTTTTTCGTGGTCACTGCCCAGAAAGAGTCACCTTTCACCCTTCGGACTTCCTTGGTCTCTTTCAGACTCTACCCTCTGCCCTCACAGCTTCCATCCCACCATTCCTCCCTCCTTTTTCCTTTCAGTGGCTGTGATTTGGATTCAACAGTACCTGCCTTCCCTTCCAATATGAATTCCACTTGCCTTGTGGCTCCTCCCACTGAGATGGGTTCCGGCGGGAGTTGACAAACTAGCACTCAAGGACCGAGTCCATCCTGTCATCTGATTTTGTGCAACCTGCAAATGGACTGTGTTTTTAAAAATATATATATTTTAAGCAATTGAACAAAAATACTTGTACAAATTTGTTCTCTCTCTTATGTAAGTACCTTCATAATAGCTGTAAGTTGGCCTCTTGGCCTACAAAGCCTAAAATACTTTACAATTTGCCTTTTATCAGAACAAGTTTGCCAACCTCCCAGGTTAGGAGAAATAGGATATGGATACTTCTCCAGTAGTGTCTTGGATTCCAGGCCTACAGCTTCTAGGCTTTTCCAATCCCTCCTGGGGGAAGTTTTACAGAAAGGTGGAATGGGAGGGATGAGACCCCTGCATGGCAGTCTGGTGGGAGGGAGAGCTTAGGGGAAGGGGACAAAACCTTCCTTTGAAGGAAACCGATCCACAACTGTCACAAGGGCCAGCCCGGGCCATACTTGTTTTTTTCAGGCATGGGTTGCCTTCCATTTACCTGGTCATTCCTAGGTCTAGGAATGGTAGGGTTCCTCTTCAAGATTCTCTTTCCAAAAACTGTGGCTCTTTTATGGTCCCATAGTAAAAAGGAGGCCAGCCCAGTATACAATCATCTGAGAGATTTCATATTCCAGAGATGGATGACCTAGCAGGTCAAACCTGTCTTAGTGGATTATTTTCCACCAAGAGGTAAATAGCCTGCCAGAGATGCCTTCCCAGAACATGTATCATATATAACCATAGAACACAGTCTTCTCCCACTTTCTGGTCTCTTTCTATATACATGAATATACTCTTACTGCCTTTTATCTTGGGAGACCTTCTCCTGTTTTTTTTTTGTTGTTTTTTTTTCCTTTGAACGTTTTAAAAATCTTGTCATCCTAAGCATCTTTCCTATAATCACCTGGGCTACCTTTTTGTCTTTCTGGCCTCCTCTCAGGGAAACCATTCCTGAGCTCTGTAATAATGGTGCTTATTCCCTGCCTATCTGAAGGGCCGAAATCACCCTGTAATCTCACCATAGAGAGATTACATGACCCATGGCCCAGTCTGGCCAATCAGAATATCCTATTCCTCTGAACACAGTGATTGGTTCAGGTGTGGGCAGATGTTCCAAGGCCAGCCAATAAAATTATTCTTCAGAACTTGGGCCAGATCTATTAGAAATGATGCTTTTTCTTCTCAAATGCTAAACTGGAAGAAAGCTATTTTTTTTGAGCTGTTGATGGTTATCTTTGTAATCACGTGGATAAAAACTTTCTGGAAAAGGAATAGCATATACAAGAAAGCAGAGATGGAGAGAAGGAAGGAGATGGGAAAGAGAGAGAAGAAGATGGAGATACAGATCTGACATCATTTCACATTCAGTGTCCAGCCGTTCCTGAAACTTGTTCAACTCTGGATCATTCAATTACCGAAGCCAGTAAATTGCCCTTTTTATTTTTTTATTTTTTATTTTTTTTTTTAAGATTTTATTTTATTTATTTGAGAGAGAGAGACAGTGAGAGAGAGAATGAGCGAGGAGAAGGTCAGAGAGCGAAGCAGACTCCCCATGGAGCTGGGAGCCTGATGTGGGACTCGATCCCGGGACTCCAGGATCACGCCCTGAGCCGGAGGCAGTCGTTTAACCAACTGCGCCACCCAGGCGTCCCTAAATTGCCCTTTTTAAAAAAAAAATTAATCTGACATGGGTAGGGTTCCCTTACTTGTATTCACATGCTTCCTGAGCAATGTAGGGTTTTTGTCACCTCCTTCGAGATGTTGAACACCTCCCCTTAGCACCCCCAGCCCTTTGTCATATAATTTTCATGCCCTAATGTTCTGACTCTGGACTTCAGGCAAGCTGCTTTGGCCTCTGGGGATGTTTGCACCTGTGATGCAGGCCCAGTGGGGCTTTTCCTCTCTTTTGCAGCTCTTGAAACCTTTCTGCTATCATAGGAACAAGCCCCATGTACCCGTGGGTTGATATGTAAAGCCCAAGTGAGCTGTCCCAGCTGAGGCCCCAGCCACCAGCCAGCTTGACCTGCTCTGGAAGCCAACAGTAGCCATAGAATGAGCCTGGCCCAAAAACCACCCAGCTGAGCCCAGCCCAGATGTCCAGCCTGAGGAATTGTGAGCTCAAGAAATGATAGAGGTTTTAAAGCACTTCAATTTTAACGTTGGTCTTTAGGCACAAAAGATAATACACAGCAAAACATGCAAAAGACATTTGCAAGGTGCTGAAGGAGTGGCCTTTTCTGTGGCTAGGGAGAACTAGGGGCTGTGATATGGCGCTTGAACTCTGGCTCTTGGCCACCCGTACTTTAGCAAGGAACCCATGGCACTTTAATGAGTCAGAGCCCATCTGTCTGTGTAGACTGGGAAGTCTGTGCCTGGCACTGTCAACCAAAGCCATTCTGGGCAGGACTCACTGCAGGCGTCATGGCCAGCACAGAACCAGGGATCAGATGCACACCTCACAGTTTGCAGTTGCCTCTGGTCATGTCCTAGAGCTCTGATAGGAAGAGTCAGAAGGTAGTGGCTTGTTAGACATTTGTGGGATTCATAATCCAGCTGCCATGTTTTCCTTCTGCAAGCTTGACTCCATATGCTGGTTGTAAGTCTTTGTGTACTTTTATTCTATTATTAAGGGTGATTTGCTAGATAGAATTTTTTGTTTTCTCCTTCTATGACACAGCTCACATCAAATATTGAAATACTGCTATGGCTACTAGGGATGGCTTCATTTACTGAACACTAACCAGTGTCTGGACAAAGGGCTCTATAGGCCTGACCACATCTCATCTTTCCTGCACTAAGGGGGAGAGGTGCTGTCCATCCCATTTTATAGATGGAGAAACTGCATCCCTTGCTCAACCATACAAAGTTTTTAAATGTTGGTGTCACAAGTCAAGGCAGACAGTAAGGGCTAGAGGAGTGGGGAGACTTCCTGGGAGACACACTTCACCTACTTTGAAGACAGATCAGGATTTATCCCCTACTACCTCTCTGACCTTAGGCATCTTACTAAACTTCCTTGGGCCTCAGCTGCTTCTTCTGTAGATTGGGAGTCATAATCTCACCTTTCCAGGTGTTTGGGGGCAAGAATTAAATGAGAAATATAAAGGTCCTGGCCCAGCATTAGGCCCACAGTTGGACCTTGATCCCTTTTCCTCCGGCAGAGGAGACTAGATCCTACCATCTGACAGTGAATTCTGTCCAAAAGAATGTAAATTCTGTGAGAATGCGGGGTTTTTTGTTATTTTGTTTACACTGTATTCCCTGGCACCACAGCATGGCCTGACATGTCATAGGCACCCAGTGCTTCTTGAATTGAGTTCTGTATTTCTGTGAGTCTCTGATTCTGTAAGATGTGACCACCAGTGATTCTCAAGGGCTGGTTGGTATGAGGAGGTAGAGGGAATCCAGGAGCAAAGCTTTGCAAGGATGTGAGTGGGGAGGAGCCAGTCTTATCTCATTCAGCAGCCCTCCAGGAGCCAGGCAGAGTGGTTTGCAGAGTCGATAAAGATTTCTTGCCGCCCGGTGTGGGAAAGCAGCTTGTTTGTTGCTGGAGATGCTGGAAGGGGGTCTTAAAAGCAATCAGTGGATGTGGCATCCCCACCCCCTCCCCACCTACCCCCCTCACAAGCTTGTCCTCGCCTCTGCCCGGGAGCCCCCACCCCTCTGCACAGTGGCTGGGCTTGGAAAGAATCCTTCTTTGATGCCAAGTATCAGCAGGGCTCTCAGAGGGTGTGAATTATTCATCGACAAACCCAGCACCCATCTGTCTCCAGTCCCGCTGCTGGCATCTCCCCGGGGCCCAGAAGCTGCCCAGGGCACCTCCACCCCAGGCCTGCCGGTGGGTTCCTCATAATGAAGATTCAGCTGCCCTGAGGCTTTTGCCTTAATTGGAGAGATGATGGGGTGAGCAAGAGGCTCTAAAGTGTGCGTTTGAAATCAATTTGCTCCTTGAAGTGGCATGAAAACCAAAGTCGAAGAGATGCCCACTGTGAGGGGATTTCCCTGGTGCCACTCGGCTCGGTCTCTGTTAATGGCCTGTGTTTAATGGTCCCTCGAATCTTTTGCTCTGAAGAGGTTGGCAGGAGCTGTGATGGGATGGAAGTGGCTTTGTGAGGAAACCGGGCCCTGCAGGGGTGGCTTCACCCATAGGGCGTGGCCTCTGGGAATGGAGGCAGGAGGACAGGGTGGCCCCGAGAGCTTGCACATGTGGCTGAAGGCTCAGGGGAGACTCCAGGGGCTCCCCAGGGGGGATGCAGTAAGCTGGCAGAGATGTTTAAAAAGAGGTTAAGTTGCTGATGAACCCAGCCAGCTTCCTGAAATGTCTGGAGGAAGTAGGTGACAGCTCATCTGTAGGACAAGAGGCTGGAGGAAGGCATGTGGGCTGGTGGTCAGCAAGTCCCTTAATTCTCAGGGGCAAAATGGCTTTTTCCTCCATTGAAATAATAAACCAGGAATTATTTGTGTGCATCTTTAGTGACCAGCGACTGACTTTCAAATCGGTGTATTCAGGGTTAAAAAAAAAATGAGGTCCTCATTGGAGGCTGTATACCATAGTAGAGAGTTCTCCAAGAACCAGTAACAGTTGTGACTATTGCCATGAAGCAAATCATTTTCAGATGTTCGTGGGCCCTAGTTACTCTTGGTTTTAGAACCTAACCCTATAGTATGTATCATATCAAACATTATAATGTGCCATTATCATATGCATACATATGTTTATATATAATATACATATATACATATTGTGTATTATATTTATTATATATCATAATGTACCCATATCAGAGGTAGGGAGATTGATATATTAATATTTATATATTTAAAAAAATAATTTTTAGAATTTGCTTTTGAACATACTTGGCTATGAATAGTAACTCATTTAATACACTATTGGCTCTGTTTTATGAGTAGTCGTCATGCAAACTTAGATGTTCACACAAAGCGAGGTAACCAAATCATGAATTGTCATCAGATGTAACAAAATCTTTATGAAAACTAAACTCGGTAGTGAACAAGGTGGACCTAATGTTTGTAGAGATTTAATTAAACATTTATTCATTTTGGCTTTGCATATTTTTCTATTTCAAGCTGATACCTTTTATTCTTTTCTGGTGTCCAACGTGTTTATGAGACCTGGACTGTGTGACCGTGTGGTGTGCGTGTGTGTGTGTGCCCCTAGTGGATAAAACACCCTTGCCTGGGTGAGGGTAGGGGGATGGGGAACTTGGAGGAGGTGCTCTCACGGTCTCCAGGCTACCAGAGTTTTCTCTCTCACAGGTCTTACTGGCTGTTTCCCTTGGTTGCAGAAATAAGCTTGGCAGGGTCTGTGCTTAGGTGATGAGTTCTGCCGCCCATGTGCAAATCAGCAGGTGTAGGTGAGGAAGACCTGAGGCACAGCCAAACCCACTAGGCCCTGCTAAGAAGTCCAGCGACAGTGGACAATAGTCAAGAAATAAAGAGGGAAGTCTTGGTACTTTCACATGGCCTTGGTTCATGCATCACTTTACTCAGAGAAGGAAGAATAAGGAACTGTTTCCCTGCCCAAGCAGAAGTGGGGGGAGGTCAAAGACAGAAGGGACATGAGGTTTGTCATCACCTTGTTGGTGGCCCCTCTCTGTTGACATAGTTACCTCTTGGCTCTCAACAGCAGCAAGCATGCAACACTAGCACGGGCCTGACTGGGTTGTGGATGTTAGGGACCCTGGAGAATCATGGCCATGGGTCTCAGGCAGGCCCTGACCACTTCGGGAGTCCAGCAGGTTACTGAGGGCACAGGAGGGATGAGGAGGACTGAGTCTGAGCACGTGCGTTTGCTATTGGCTTCCTAACCTTATGCCTCCAGCAATCATGTGCTCTTTTCAGCTGCAGAAATGGAAAATCCAGAGAGTTGAAACGATCTATCCAGAGTGTCAGAGGCAGAATTTGAGCTCAGAGTACTCACACTCGAGCCCTGTTCTGTTTCTTCCACATCCTGCTTGCTCCCCGAATTCCTAGCAATGTTCGAACTCTCAAGACTATGTTGGTGGAATTTCTGATGTGCCTCAAAGGTAGATCATTTGTCCATGCCAGGCAAATTTTTCCTTCCTGAAGCCGAGAAGGGAGAAGTGGTAGATGTGTCAAAGGCTGCCAAGGGGCTTCTTTGTTGGGCAAAGAAGCACAGCAGAAGAGTCAGGTGGGGGCTAAAAATCTGGCCCATGGGTCACCTGCCCGTCGGCCCCTGGTGTTAGACTTTGTCAGACCGGAGAAGGGTTGCTTGCCAGCCCTACACCCCTGAGGCCCCATCCACCAGGTGGATGTCCCTTTCTAAGTTCCACAGAGACCTGCTTTGGTTGGGGTATTTCTGGAGGCAGACCTGGAGAGAGATACTGGCATGCAAGCAAGTCTTCAGGGAGGGGGCCCCAGGAAGCACTGGGAGGGAGTAAGGGAGGCAGGCAAGGGGTGCGAACCATTCAGGTGTCCATCACGACGGTTATCACTATAGCTGCAGGTGGGGAACAGTAGAGAACATTGCCCGAGTCATCCCAGTGCCCCCTCCGTTATCATGAGGGCTGTTCCCCAGGGCTCCTGCACCGGCCCTGCAGGTGGGCTGTGTGTCCCAGGTGGTAGAAGGCCCTCCTTTATGGTCACAGTTGTTTCTGATGAGCTGCTGTGGTGGCAGGTGCATGGACAGGGCATCCGGGCTTGGTGGGGATAGCGTCCTCCAGAGGCACCCTCTAGGTGAGCCTGACTTCTGTCCTGCTGGGTCTAATCCACTGAGCGTGTGTCTGTGACCTAGACCCCATCCATCAGCTGAGGCATTCCCCTGTGACATTGTCCTCCCACAGTCTAAACTGGGATTACTTCCAGAGAAAAGACCCACAACACAATCATGACACAAAGCCTTCCCACCTTATAATCAGGTCTGAGAGTTGTTCCTGGCTCTGCTGTGTGTTTCTCTTCCCATGGCCTGGCTTCGTTTTCTGCTTCTTTCTCTGCCTCCCCTCCGCCTCTGGAAGCCCGTAAGGAAATCCAGGTTTCCTGGCTTCCCGCCTTCCTGTTTTTATCCCATGGACCTCCGGAGGGTTGGCAGGAGAGGGAGGTGGCCGCCCGGAATGGCTCCGGGCTCCGGAGGAAGGCTTGCGGGGGGTTGGGGGGGATGCCCAGGGCCCAGCTGGGGGTCTGGGGGCTCATCTGAGAGCCGTGTCTGTCACACAGCTGTGCTGTCTCTTCCCTGGCTGGTTTACTGAGGGCAGCCGATGGAAAGGATGGGAGATTCAAGCCACGCTTGGCATGGCCCCCACCAAAGCCAAATTCTTGCCTCTGCCGCCTCCCCACACCTCAGAATCGCGTCCTTGTCAGCACTGTCCTGGCCACCTGGTTCTGCGATTCCGCTTGTTCCCCGGGCTTTGGTGTCACCCCGGGAAGCACAGAAGCAGGAGGCTGGCCGAAGTGTAGAGCTGGTTCAAATCAGAAACCTCCCAACATAGAACTGGGACTCCTTTCATTTCTGTCTCCTCCAGTTCTGTCGCTGCTCGTTGTTCACTGGAGTTGTTTGATGTCACTCTCCAGTCCCCGTTTACCGTGTTGGTCTGGAACAGAAGCGGCTCCTACGGAGGGGACAGTGCACCCCTGTTGCTTCATTTGGCACCGCCGGTCTAATGAGGTGTAAATCCCACAGCTGCCGCTCGGGGCGGCCGACGTAGTAATTTATATCAATTGGTGTGATTAGAGGAAGCCCTCAATCATCCTGTGGTGTCTCGTTGCAATCTGTCATAGTCCTAATCACATGAGCTCCACCCTGAGTTTGTGCCGGGAGGAATACACTGCTCTCCGGGGTTCCGCTCAAGAGCCCACATGTCGGATGGAGAGATGGGCCCCAAGAGGTAAGTCACATTCCTCCCATTTGCCTAGGAGGCAGCCTGGCCAAGTGGACCCATGTCTGCCTGCAACCTGTTAGCCTGCCTGCACATGAACTTTCTGGAACACTGGGGCTCAGCCACACTTTGGGCCAGGAAGGGGCACAATGAGACCCCCATGCTCAGAGCCTCTGGGTCCTGAGCAGAGCCATGGGCCTGGGAGCCAAGGGTGCCACTGCCCTCTTCACCCTCTGCCAGAGTCTCTGTGGGTCAGGCTCTGATGCAGGTGTCCCGGGATGGGTAAAGCAGACCCACCCTTGCCTTCAGGGGATTTCTATCCCAGTCAAGGAGACTGACTTTCACCCACTGTACATGATGCAGTGGTTAACTAAAGCTGTTAGAAGTGCCAAGAGGAAGGCCTACGGAAGGCTGCCTCTGAGTGTTTACAGGCGATCTGACCTAGTCCAGGGGGTTAAGAAGATTCCCTTGAGGAAATGACTTAACAGAGACCTTAAGGAGAGGAGAAGTACAAGAGAGGGTGGGGGTTGTGATTCCATCAAAGGAAGCAGCTGTGTGTGTGTGTGGCCCAGCCTGGTCTCTGGAGGGTAACATTACCAGATGGGGCTGGGGGAAGAGGAAGAAGCTAATTTCATCTGCCACGATGAAGACTTAGAACTGTTGAGAAAAATTATCCAAAACATAGAAATATGGGAAAAAGGAAGAGTATAGATTCTCAGTATCAGGCTAGAGCATTATCTACCAGGCCCACACAAGGATGACTCCATTCTTTGTGGGACCGTGCCTTTGATTTTGCTGTGTACTGATTTGGGCTGATCTCTGGGAGGTCACACATATGTGCGTAAGTGGTTGTCACCCTGCAGGGAAGCCAGAGGTTTCTGTCTGGTAGAGAAGGTAAGCCGAGCAGGTATCACTTCACCACCCTGAAGGACTTTAGTCGGTGTTGTTTCTAAGTTGAAAGATGAGCAAGTGAGTTAAACCTTTCTTCTGTCCACCTTTTCTGTAACCCCCTGTCATCAAATGCTGTTTGAACCAGATCTACCATATCCCTCGCTCTCTCATGAATGAGTTAAATAAATGTTTGCCACATATTTATTCTTTATGGATCCATCCACTTATGGATGGATAAAGAGAATCTGGTATATATGTTTATATACTATATATGTACCATATGTGTATATACACGCACACAACTGAATTACACACACACAACGGAATATGGCACAGCCCCATAACAGAAGAAAATGCTCCCATCTGTGACAACATGCATGGACCTTGAGGGCATTACGCTAAGTGAAATCATTCAGACAGAGAAAGACACATACTGCATGACCCCTCTTACATGTGGAATCTTAAGCAAACTTACGGAAACAGTGACCAGACCCCATGATGGTTGCCCAGGCAAGTGGTGAGGGGGAGTGAAGTAGATGAAGGTGTTGAGGAGACACAAATTCTGGGTTATAAGATGCATAAGGTCTGGATGATGTTATGTCCGCTTACTGTGGGCACGATTTTGTAGCATTTACAGATACCCCATCAGTATGTCATATACCTTAACTAATACAGTGTTCTATGTCTACTACCTCTCAGTAAAACTGGAAAAAAAAAAAAAAGGAGTTGGGTTTTTCTCCTAGGAACATTATTCTTTGAAAGAACTTTCTCCTACGAGTGATGAGAACCTGGAGGATTTGAAGCCAGCAACTGCCAAGGTCACATTTGCCTGGGGACGCTGTGTTAATGTTCTTCTGAGAAAATTAAGAGACTGGACTCCTACTTTTTTGTCAGATGGGAGCTTTCCCTCTTGGGACAAATAACTGGTTTGGTTGAAGACCAGTCTGCTGTCTTTATTATCCAGCGCAGGTTTATTCTAGAGCCCTTCTACAGACAGAGGAGATGCTAATCATTGTGATGTCCATTTGGTTAAGATTTAAAGCCGTGGATAATAATTTATTGTAATGGGATCTAAACTAATGAACTCCACTTACCATTGAAATGTTTTAGAAAGCTTTCTTTTCTCCGGGGTCTCCCCGGGAGGCCGAGCTCTGGCAGCAGTGGAACCACTCCGCCACTGGGCACGTTGTTCATCAACTGTGTCAAGTGTCAGAAGATGGGGCCATCTCTTTAAAGTGCTTTAAAAAAAAAAAAAAAAAAAAAGGAGGGGAAAATACCAGCATTCATTTCCATAAATTATTGAATATGAATTTAAAATCATCTAGTTGGAGAAGTGTTGAAATTACACATGCTAATTGGCAAGTCAGGGAAGTGGTGTTGGCGCCGCAGAGAGCAGAAGAGTAATTGTTGTTTCTGCAGCGTTGGTGGTCAGATGGGGGGGGGAACGCCGTGCAAGGTAGGGCAGCAACGCAGATCCAAAGGGGTTCTCAGGAGGAAAGGTGCCAGCAGTGAGACGAGGACCTTACCTGTGGTATCTTCTTTAGTTGTTCTTGCACTCCTCTGGGACCATTATCTCTCTAGAGGTAGAAGGCCCAGCTGGAGGTCAGTAGTAGTAGGTGGACAAGGTGACTTTTGAATTTAGATGTTTGGGAGTCCATGTCAATGTGCCACCTACAGTAGTAGGTGGCCAAGGTGACTTTTGAATTTAGGTGTTTGGGAGTCAATGTCAATGTGCCCACAGGCCTGCCTGTAATTTGTAAACATTCTTCACTTCTGTTGTTGCCTTCTCAGTGTTTATACTGCAGCGTGCTCAAACCAATACAGTAGAAAGAGCATGGCCTCCCCACAGCCAGCCCTACTCCGCAGAATGAATGCTCATCAGTTTTAGGCAACTCACAAATAATTACATGGGGAAATTATGATCCCTCCTTCCCTGCCTCTTTGGTGATATTTCTTCCTTTGTCTTGTAAGTATGCATCCTTCAAGTTTTTCCTCCAACATCATCTACTCAGGAAAATCTCCGCTGGCTCTAACACTTAAAATTTCAACCTGTGGGGCGCCTGGGTGGTGCAGATGGTTAAGCATCTGACTCGATTTTGGCTTGGTGTTCGTGAGATCGAGCCCCGTGTCTGACCCTGGGCTCAGTGTGGTATGTGCTTGAGATTCTCTCTCCCTCTCCCTTTGCTCCTCCTGCGCATGCTGTATCTTTCCCTTTCTCTCTTTCTTTCAAATACATAAATCAATCTTAAAAATATTGCAAACTGCCTGAGCTCTGACTCAGTATTCTTGTCTATCACCTTATTCTATTTTTTTCTTTTTCCCCCCACAGCATTTACTAACTTCTAACTTAATAGATAATTTATTTGTTATCTTATTTTTTATTATTTGTCTTCCCTTAATAAAATTTAAATATCAAAAAGGCAAGGACCTTCACTTTATTTACTGGCAGATTTCTAGTGCTTAGAACAACACTTAGAATGTAGTAGGTACTTATTAAATATTTATTGAGTGGATGAATGAATGAATGAATGAATACCTACTATATGGCCTTTTATAATTTAATGAAAATCAAATCCAATGAAGAAAGCAAACAATATTGTTATGCACACCCATGTTCTAAGTGTTTGCATATATTTTCTTTAATTTTTATAACAATTGTCATTATCGCCATTTTAAAGATGAGGATACTGAGGCCTGGAAGAGTAAAATAACTTGCCCAAGGTCACCCAGCTAGTACTTTTAAATCCATTTTGTTGAGGGATAAATCTCACATAACAAAATACGCCCATACTTGACGTCCAGTGGACAGGGGATCCACCCATGTACCCATGTACCATGTACCCAGGTGAGGTGTGCCACCTTCCCTGCCTCTGGAACTGCTATCCTGTGCTGCTCTGCAGTCCGTTCCCCCAGCCGCTGGGAGCCCCTCATGTTTTCTGTCCTTATCCTTTTGTTTTTTCTAGAATGTGGTATAAAATGGAATCATACAGCAGGTACTTAATTATGGTCTGTTGCTCAGCATAATAATTATCAGAGATACGTCTGTGTTGCTGTGTGGATCAACAGTTTATTCCTTTTCTTGGTGCTGAGTAGTATATGATTGAATGATTATACCACAAATTCTTCCTCCGTTTGCTTGTTAATGAACACATGTGCTGTTGTGGCTCTTAGAAATAAAGCTTCTGTGAACATTGAGGTATGTTTCGTGCAGACGAACATATGTCTTCATTTCTCTTGGGTCAACACCTAGAAGTGAAATTGCTATACTGTATGCTCACTGTCTGTTTAACGTGATCAGAAATGGCCACATGGTCTCCCAAAGTGTTGTACCACTTTGCATTCTCATCAACAATACAGGAGGGTTTTTTTGTTCCCCTTCCTCACTGGCATTTAGTATGGTTGGTCATTTTACCTTAAATTAAACTCTTTAACTTCAAGCATTGAAGTGGGTGTCCAGCGTGGTCTCACCATGGCTTGACTTATCATTTTCCAAATGATTAATGATATCGAACACTTTTCATGTGCCTCTTGGCCAATAGTACATTTTCTTTGGTGAAGTGTTTGTTCAAATCTTTTGCCCATTTTTAATTGAATTGTCTTATTATTAATTTTGAGATTGTCTGTTTATTAATTTTTTCTAGTCATTAATTAATTGATTGCCTTATTAATTTTGAGATTAAAGAATTCTTTTCATAAGCTAATTGTTTTTGTTAGACATATGTAATGTGTGTGGCTTTTTATTTTTCTGCTGCGTGGCTGGCCTCTTCATTTCCTAAATGGTGTCAGAACTGTTTTTGAACTAAAGTCTGTCCACCCTTCCTTCCTTCCCATTTTCTCAAGTGAGGTTCATCTCGAGGAATAAGATGGACAAGTTTAACAATTAAATTTGCCACCTTTGAGGGGTAACAAAAAGAAAAAGAAAAACAAAAACAAAAATAAAAAAGAAATAGTAAAAAATAACCAAAATAGCTAGAGGAAAAACAAAATCTTGGCCTGTGTTTGTGCTGAGAGTTCAGAAACAAATTACCTTAATAGGAGGCTGAGGGAGGTAGAGAGAAAGTTAATCACTAACCCAGGCTCAGCGTTATTTTAATTAAGCATAATAAGAATAATGAAATTATGCACCTCCTAGGATTTATGGCTTAGCTATTTGTATGGCACCAAGAGGATTTCAGGAACAAATAGGAATGATGGAATCCCAGGGACTACTCCTGTCTCGCTAGATTGCCCTTCCACACCAGTGTGGGGTGCTGTGATGGGCTGGACGCAGCAGTATGGGTAGGGGCTCTGGAGCCCTGGTGTGGGATGTGGGGCAGACCCTCCACTCCCTGTGCCCCCATCTCCTTATATAGGGAGGATTTGACACAGCAATGTGCTACTGAACGTTCAATGCCTAATACATGCCTCTCCCCACCAAAGTACATAGATATGTATATATAAACTCACACATAGTGCCTATTTATTATACATTTTACTAATATTAGTGATGTATACTAAGCAATTTAGTACAAATAAATATAATATTCTATGCAATTATGGTGTATAAATATACTTAACAGTTTAACATAAATTAAACAGATACTATCATACATTCCACATAGCCTGATGATTTTCACAAAATGCTTTTGGTGATGTTTGCCTAACTCCCACCTCAGTATCCCACTAGGAGTTGCAACTGACAAATGGATGCAGCTCCAACATGAATATGGGTTGATAATTTTGCTTATGTTGAAGAGTAAGATGGAAGTGAAGCAGTGAAGACATTTGTTTTCATCAGTGGCATGAGTGACTTCCTTGCTGAGCTGGATAGCAGTGTTCGAATACAGCAGGAACCTGTCCTTGGTTTTTGTGCCATTCACAATGTGACATCTATATATACGATGCACTTAATTATTGCCATTTTCTCAATCGCTTACATATGTCTAGACCATCAACACAACAACGGATCAAGCTCTGAGTCAGAGTGTTTGCCAATGTCTATGGTGTAAATACACCTGCTTTGACCTAACTTATGCTACCAGCGTGATGTCACTGAATGGGGATTTGGGACGAAATGTGCAGTTGTGCACCGCTCTGTGATTTATCTACTATGTGGATACATGATTGTAGTAAAATACTTAGAAAGGGGTGGCTTTGAGTATTTATCACCTTTATTTTTGATATAATTTATTTAATAAAAGTTTAAGTAATTTACGTTATGATAATGATGGTGCTTATTGACCATTTTATAGTCATCTCTCAGATATGGATGAGCCAGTGGCTGTGCAGCACAGGAGATCCAATCCAGTATTTGCTCTCCGGTGAGATTTCCAAGAAGGGTCCATGTTTCAGACCTTTCCTCTCCAGAGTCTGTCTCTCCCTGCTAGGGCCAGGCCTACTCCCATTCTGGAAGGAGCAGGAACATAGTGAGGTTTTAGTCTTCTTGGGCTGCCATAACACAAGACCACAGACTGCGTTATTTAAATAACAGGAATATATTTTTCAGTCCTGGAGGCTGGAAGTCCAAGGTCAAGGTGCTTGTAGCATTGGTTTCTGGGGAGGCCTCCCCTCCTGGTTTGCAGACGGCTGCCTTCCTGCTGTGTCTTTACTTGGCCTTTCTCCTGTGCACCACACTCCTGCATCTCTCTTCCTCTTCTAGGAAGGACACTAGTCCTGTTGGATCAGGACCCCACCCTGATGACCTCACTTAACCTTAATTAGGTCTTTAAAGGCCCAATCTCCAAACATAATGTCCTCGGAGGTGAGGGCTTCAACATATGAAGTTATGGGGCAAACAATTCAATCCCTAATAAGTAGTTTCCATTCTGATGGGGGAGAGGAATAGAAGCAGAGAGGTAATGAGGCAGTACTTAATACCAGAGGTAGGTCTGGGGAGCTCCTTTCTTGGGGTCTGTGGAGCATGGTCAGGACCAGAGGCTTGCCTGAGGGAGAGAGTGTACCAAGACCAAGGCAAGACTGAGAACCCAAACCTGAGGGAGATGGGGTAGTGCCCTTGGCTCTCCCACTGTGCCATGGTTAAGACCCTTGCCATTGGAGCCCTGTTGCCCTGAATGGGAGTGGAGAATAGAGGTCAGGTCCATGGACACTGAGCCAAGCTTCCTGGGCTTCAAGTCCCAGTTGCACCATTTACCAGCTGGGTAATGGTGGGCAAGTAACTGACCCTCTCTGTATCAGTGTTTCCATCTAAAGAGTGCAAGTAATGCTAGTACGTTCCTCCAGGGTGGCTATGAAGAGTAGATGAAGAAAGAGATATATTTACAACTAGAATATAGACTTTAGCTCTTAGTGAACATAGCATTGTGAGTGATATATCGGGGTTAGCAATCACAGCTGCAATTAGAGTCCGTTTCCCTCTCTCAAGTGTGTGTCTTTTAGAGGATGGATCCCTTGTCTCGTCTGCCTCTGAACCCTCTGCACCTAGCCCAATATCTGGCACTTACTAAATACGCAATACGTGTGCTGAATTACAAATAAATACCAAAGGGTACTGGAGTGATTAAACAGTCAGGAAACAAGAATATTCATTCATATGTGGAATCATCCAATTATTTAATCATTTATTCATTTAACCAATAGTTTTTAACAGCTTTATTGAAATAGAATTCACACAGCATACAATTCACCCATTTGAAGTGTGCAATTTGGTGGTTTTTGGCATATTCAGAGTTGTGCATCCATAACCATCACCAGTTTTAGAACATTTCGTGACTTTGAAAAG
Organism: Neogale vison; assembly: GCF_020171115.1. Lineage (NCBI taxonomy): Eukaryota > Metazoa > Chordata > Mammalia > Carnivora > Mustelidae > Neogale > Neogale vison. The sequence goes on from NC_058096.1 coordinate 184,512,831, forward strand.
AAACCTAAAACCTATGAGAGGCATCATCTTCTCCCAGTGTCCCAGGCCCAGGCAATCACCCATCGACTTTCTGCCTTTGTCTATTCTCAACATTCCATACAGGTAGGATTGTGTAGAGTGTGGTTTTTATGTTGTTGTAGGTATTGGTACAAATGATTTTTAAACGTCTTCAAAATACTGTGAGATACACCAGAGAATCTGCCATAAAAATCTTATTGTCCAGGAGACTCATGTTCAGAGGCACCTAGTGGCTTGGTCGGTTGAGAGAGTCTTGATTTTGGCTCAGGTCATGATCTCAGGGTTGTGAGATTGTGCTCAGTATGGAGCTGCTGGAGGTTCTTTCTCCCTCTGCCTCTGCCTCTCCCCACGCTTGCTGTCAATCTCTCTCTAAAAGAAGTAAATAAATAAAATCTTTAAAAAAATTTAAAAAGAGAAGACATATGTTCACATACAGAACTGTACATGATTGCTCTTAGCAGCTGGTTCCTAATATCAAAAAAATAGAAACAGTCGCATCAGTGACAAATGGTTAAACAAACTGTGGTCTATCCATGCAACAGAATCCTGCTCGTCAAGATAAAGGAACAGGGGCACCTGGGTGGCTCAGTGGGTTAAAGCCTCTGCCTTCTGCTCAGGTCATGATCCCAGGGTCCTGGGATCGAGCCCCACATCGGGCTCTCTGCTCAGCAGGGAGCCTGCTTCCTCCTCTCTCTCTGCCTGCCTCTCTGCCTGCTTGTGATCTCCTTCTGTCAAATAAATAAGTAAAATCGTAAAAAAAAAGATAAAGGAACAAAATATCAATACACGATAACAACACGAATTTCAAAATCCTTATGCCAAGTGTAAGAAGTCAAACACCGTGTGATTTCATTTGTACGAGCTTCTTAAGAAAGGCAGAGCTTTAGTGCCATGAAGCGGATTAGTGGTTGCCTGAGGCTGGAGTCCTGGGAGAAGCCCAAATACCAAGGGCCTTGAAGGTGCTTCTGTGGTGCTCTCTCTATCCTGATTGTGCTGGGGATGACACTGGTGCACAAAATTACCGCAATTCATCACACGCAATACTTAAAATAGGTGAATCTCATTGTACTTAAATAAAAAAGAAAGTAAATTTATGACAATAATAATAATAATAATAAATAATAAATAAGGTATAAACTATAAGCTACTATTTATTAACTGGTACTTAATAAGGGCCAAATACTATAAGAACGTTACAGCATTATCTTTTAATTCTCATATTAACTGAATAAGGTAGATGCTAGCAGCTATGGATCAAATTGTGTCCCCCCCACCGCCAAATTCATTTGTTGATGTAACCTCCAATGGTATTCAGATATGGAGACTGTGGGAAGGAATTAGGGTTCAATTAGGTTATGAGATTGGGGTGCCCATATGAGATTAGTGCCCTTCTTTTTTATTTTTTTTTTAAAGATTTTATTTATTATTTATTTGACAGAGAGAGATCACAAGTAGGCAGAGAGGCAGAGAGAGAGAGGGAAGCAGGTTCCCTGCTGAGCAGAGAGCCCAATGTGGGGCTCGATCCCAGGACCCTGAGATCATGACGTGAGCTGAAAGCAGAGGCTAACCCACTGAGTCACCCAGGCGCCCTGAGATTAGTGCCCTTCTAAGAAGAGGAAGAAAAAAGATCTTCTCTCCACATGCATGCACATAGGAAAGGTCATGTGAGGACACAGCAAGAAGGATGTCATCTTTGAGCCAGGAAGAGAGGTCTCACCAGAACCCAGCCAGGCTGGCAGACACCCTGATCTTGGACTTCCAGCCCCCAGAACTGTGAGAAAATAAATTTCTCTTATTTAAGCTACCTGTTATAGAATGTCAAGGAATCCTGTTATGACAGCTTGAGCTAAGACTACAATAATTCCCATTTTACAGAAAGAGAAATTGAGGCACAGAGAAGTTGCTCTTTGGTCAAGCACATCTGGAATCTATCCAGACTTGTGCTAACTATTCCCTAGTTTCCTTGAAGAACCACCCCTTTCCCCACTGTCAGTGAATGTGCTTAGGAGGTGGTTCTATCCCCAACTGAGACTTAAAGCTCATGGCTTGACCCAAGCTCATCAGCTCATCAGGATCCTCTGACCCCAGGGATTGGCTCAGGGTTCAGCAGAGACCCCAACAGAGCCACTGAAACATAACACAACTACTGGGACTGCTAGGGCTGAGACACTTTCCTATGCACGGGATCCTGGGAGCATGTGTGGCAGGAACTATGGCAGACACGTTGCCTCCATGAAGGGAAACTGCATCAAGGATGGACCCAGTGGTCTGGAAGCAGAGCCATAAGAGATGGAGAAGGAGAGAACAGACCTGAGCTCCTGGATCAGACCAGATTGAATACTGGTCTATCCCTGGATTCTTCAGTTACACTGCCCGTATATGCCCTTTTTTGCTTAATTCAAGGGTGTATATTCAAGGTCACATGGCTAATATGTGTCCAAGGAGTGTGGGTTCAAGCCAAGGTCTCATTCTACTGTGCCCGCTCTTCTGGCCATTGAACTCTAAAGGAGGAGAGAAGGAGGGGTGTCTGTGGGGTACAGGAGGGTGGAAACTTGGAAATATTCGGCCGCTTTGGGAAACTAGAGTGGGGACTTGTTGTGAACTGTGAACTGTGTCACTCACAAGGTACCCTATCCCTTGGAGCCTCAGTTTCTCCCCCTGTAAAATGGGGATAATGAAACATCCACCCCAAGAATGATCATGAGATTTACACAAGATAATGAAGAAAAAATGTTCAGCACTGCATTTAGGAAGCTCTCTCCCACCCACCGCCAACCCAGTAAGTACTGTTATTGACTTGGAACCCCCACAGCACCCATTAGTGTCTGATTACAACGTGAATGTTTTATCTTGTGTTGTTTTTACTGAAGGAGACTGAAATTTTTGAGTTATTGTACTGATTTTAGCAAGACTGGCCTCCTCTCTGGAAGCTTCAAATTAAAAGCTGCAAAGATCAGAGGGATCCTTGGGATCAGAGGGATCAGAGGCAATGATCCCTGACCCTGTCCTCTCCCCAAATTTTTGTTGCTCCTGGAAAACACTTAATGGATCTGTCCTAGGCTGTATGGCTTCATGAGCCAGAAAGGGGCAGGAAAAGAGTCCCAAGGGTCAGAGCATCCTGTTTCCAAACACCACCCCTGAGCGGGAAAGCCCTGGGCAGGAGCAGCACCTACAAGCTGGAGAAGCAGCATGGAGGGAGCCTGTTCTTCTCCTCAGCTCCGCCCCCGCTGCCCTGCTTCTCTAGGGTCCCCAGGAAGTCTGTGTGAGGCTGTTTGTGTCGTGGACTGCCACAGATGCTGAGCAGAGTGACAGTCCTCCTTCACCGTGGCTTCCCAGGCTGCACCTGGGGGTGGCTCTCTGTCCCTCCAGGACCCGGCTCTGCATCCTACCTTTCCCACTGCGAAGTTTTGTGACAAGAGAATTCATTGCTCAAAGCCCTGATTTTCTCACTTGCCAGATGAGAACACTGTCAGGCGTCGGGGCCACTTAGGAAATGAGAACTCTGGCCTTGCAGTCTCCTCTGCCCAAGTGTTTCTATCTTCCTCCCCTTCTTTGCTTCTTCTGCTCACAGCGTGCTCCCCAGACCAGCAGCCCCAAGCTGCTGCAGGGAGCTTGTTGGGGGCAGAGGGAGAGATGCAAACGCAGGGACCCCACCCCAGCTCTACTGCATGGCACACTGTAGGGCTGAGTTCAACAGGCTCTCAGGGGGCTTCTGATAACATCAGTGTGGCAGCATTGTCCTAGCTAAATCTCTGTATTCCCATCTCGGCTGCGGCTGCGCCAGTTAGGTGACCAAAAAGGTGTTTCCTAGCCTCTCAGGCCATACTCAGATCTCTTCGTTCTGCCTACAGCACATCTAGGATTTAAATTTTTAAAAAATATTCAGCACACTTTCAGTTATTTCTTATTTTACTACTTGCTGAACAAATAAATAAATCTGTGGTTATTTATGGAAACAATAGCTTTCCATTATAGTTAAGAGTATACACGCTGAGACCTGACCTGAGGTGCAAATCCTGGCTTGCCCATCTGGTTACTGTGTGACTTGCTTCACCTCTCTGTGCTGCCTTCATTCTCTCAGTGGCAAAATGAGGCTAATGAATGTACATACACACAGGGTGTTGAGAGGATTAAATGAGTTAATCCATGTAAAGTGCTTGGCTCCAGGCAGTGCGCATTTTAGCAACTAATAGAAGCCCTGCGTTAAGTATTTCACATTCTTTGTTTATTCCGCTTACCTTATGGATGAGATAAGTATTACTGTTGGCCCATTTCACAGATAAGAAAACCAAGGTTCAGAGTTAAGTAGTTGGTTGAAAGTCCTCACCCAGCTAGGATATAATCAAGCTAGGATTGGCACTGAGTTCCAAAGCCTGGCTATGCTATCTCCCTTCTAGCAGACAAAATGTCCAACAAGAATATTCTGCAGATTCATGTAAAAACTTGCTGGTTGAAGCTGCAGCGTTGTCTGTGTTCTCAGATTGACCCATAGCCCAAGGGTCAGCTTTGCTCTATGGAAATTACAAAAAAAGGAAGGCACAGGCTCTGTCAGCTGTTCTAGCCCACCTGTGGGAATGGGTCTGGGTGGATGGAATTAGCTTCATTTGTGTCTCATTTCTCAAGCCTGATGTTTGGCAGTATCTTCCCATCTTTACATATCTTGGTGGGAATTAAAAATGAATGTGTGTGATACAGTGAGTCCAGCAGCAGACCCCGGGATGCCTTCTGGAGCCCCTTGACACCGTGATCCAATGCTGGGCAAATGAGTGGTCAAGGTGTCTATTCTAAAGAATGATATTTTATCAGTGACAAAGGGCCTGCTTTGAGCCCTCAGCTTTATGGACCCTTTAAGACCAAACAAGCAGTGCTTTATTTCAGCATGCAGACACCGGAAAGGAGAGTCTCTCAAGGTCAGGTCATCCTCAGGAAAGGACAGCACACAGCTTGACAAGGTCATGACCAGGAGATGTTTACCTTGGGATTCAGTTATCATGGGCCCCATGGGCTCAGAACTCCGTCCTGCCTATTGCAGTGTTTCTGGGAGGCTGACAACAGCTAACCGAGCGAACCAATGAGTGTGGCCTACAGAGCTTTCACTTCCTGGACACCTGCTGCACACCCTGCAATTCATGGGCCATGTCTCTGACCCTTACTGCCCAACTGCCCTGGTGACAGGCACTTTCCCTATGAGACACTGAGGCACAAGAGGTGATGTGACCTGCTCAAGCTTCCACAAGTGGGCAGTGGCAGATTTGGGATTTTTAACCCAGCTGATCTGGCTCCCAGGCCAATGCCAAGTGATTTGGTGACAAGAAGAAATAGAAATGTCCAGTGGATGGGAACTTGTAGCTCCCTGTGAGGACGAAATACAGCCTAGAGTCGCAAACTGAGGACGAGTGTCTAATCTGCCCTAAGAGGTGTTTTGTTGGGCCTAAAGAGTGTTTTTGTTTTTTGTTGTTTTTTTTAAATGTTTGAATTCATTGCTAACTTTTAGAGATAGGGAGTTTTCATACAGAATACAGATTTCTAGCTTCTGTTGCTAAAGCAGATATGGGAACAGTCTGCTGGATCTGAAGACAGCTGCCCTCTGTAGAAGGAATTAGAGCCTTCCAGAGTGCCGTAACCTGCACCCCACCTGGGCCTGCCCCACAGGAAGTCACCTAACTCCACAGCACCACGGAAGGCCATATCCAGTAGAGGGAGGGTCTTGGATACCAACGTATACAGTTACCAGCCTGTCATGTCTTCATGAGTATGTTGGTTTGCTTGGGCTGCCGTAACCACATACCACAGGCTGGGTGACTTAAATGGTAGAAATGTATTTCCTCTCAGTTCTGGGGGGCTGCTAGAAGGCCAAGATCAGGGTGCTGGCAGGGTTGGTTTCTTGTGAGGTCTCTGCTTGGGTTGCAGATGGCTGTCTCCTCCCTGTGTCTTCACGTGGCCTTTCCTCTGTGTGTGTGTGTCTCTATGTTCATCTCTTATAAGGACTCCGGGTCATATTGGATTAAGGCCTGCCCTAATGACCTTACATTAACTTGATTGCCTCCTTAAAGACCCTCTCTCCAAACAGTTACATTCTGAGGTGCGGCAGGTTAGGCCTTCAATATTCAAATTTGTGTGGGGACACAATCCAGCCCATGACAATCGGATAGCGATTATCTCCCACAGGGACAGTCCCGCTTTTGTAGAGTCCAATGTTCAGACCACGCTGGAGGTCTTCTTGATAACGAAGAATATACAGTTATGAATGTAAAATTAGGTGCCGGGAGCAGATCTGCTGGTGTCCTGCCCACGACGTCCCTGGCATTTCCATATGTTCTAGCCATTTCCGCTGCCAGGACCTCTTTCTTTCTCCAAAGCCACTTCTTGCCCACAGGAGTGCTGGGGGAATAGCTCCCACCACCACCACTATCCTCAAAAGCCCTCAGCCAGTGGCTACCTCGCCCCTGAGATGGGATGGCTCTGTGGTCCGGTTTGTACCCTGTGCATTAACCGTGTCTTTATTTTCTGTGCTGCCATTGTTTTGACTTCTGGGACCTTGCTGACCCTGGTGGGAACCGCCCTCCCAGGGTTAGTCAAATAGTGAAAAAAAACTCACCCTGGAGTGTGTCTTTCCAAATGCACACCAACCGCTCTCTAGCTTATACCCCCACCATCTCCTTTATTGGGTTCTGAAACTCCAGGTCCTGTCCACTCTCCATGTGCCCTCACCCTCTGAGGGCCAGGTACTGGACAACCAGGGACAACCCTATGTCCCAGAGCCCTTTGGGATTGTTCAAACCGGCCTAGCAGAAGCCTGCTCAACTTCCCTCCCCCTTTCTTGGGGCGCCTGGGTAGCTCAATGGGTTAAAGCCTCTGCCTTTAGCTCAGGTCATATCCCAGGGTCCTGGGATCCAGCCCCGCCTCGGGCTTTCTGCTCGGCGGGGAGCCTACTTCCCTTCCTCTCTCTCTGCCTGCCTCTCGGCCTACCTGTGATCTCTGTCTGTCAAATAAATAAATAAAATCTTAAAAAGAAAAAAAAAAAAAACTTTCCCTCCCCCTTTCTTTCCTGCAGAAACCACAGTAAAGGCCATCCACACTCCCCCCATCCTCTGCTTCCTGCTTGAAACTGGAGCTTCCTCCTATGGCCCATCACAACGTGACATGCCCTGTCCTCTTATGAACCATGGGTGACAAGCTGTCTTTTCAATGGCAGTCGTCCACTGATCTGCTGTCCTTTCCATACCTAAATAATAATAAAACCTATATTTTAAATCACCCCGTCCCCACAAAGGCCCCCACAGGATTAAGCTCCAGGTGCTCACCCAGGGTGCTGGCCTGTGTTGGCTGACTGCCCTCACTGGTCGCCCTTCCCACTTGCCGGCCACGGTTTCCTGTCCCTCCCAGGGAACCCAAGTGTGCCTTCGTCCTTGTCCTGGGGTTTGCTTCCCGGGGGACCAAACCAAGTCGGCACACATGGGAATGTTCATGTTCAGTACAGAGAGGAAATCGAAATGGAGATGGTGGCCTTCCCTGATGGCTGTTGCCGTGTCTTACACTGGCACATTTCACAAAATCGTGTGGTCACACGAACGCATGTGACGGCTCTTGGAGGGTCCCCCTGCTCAGACTTCATTAGTTCGCAGCGAAGCTGCCCCCTGAGGAGGACCTCAGCTCCGTGAGTGCCAGACAGGTCTCAGCTCCGCGGCCGGCCCGTAGCCGGTGCTCTGTGAATAGAGGGCTAATGAACGAGTAGCCTACCAGGGTATGCCACTGGGCCGAGCAGACTCGGTGTACCCACCCCTCCCCTGGATGGTGCTTGGATTTAAAGCGTCCTTTAAATCCTCATTTTTTAAAATCCTCTTTTTGAAGGCTTCCACTAGTGGCAGCTAAGCTTCCTTCAAAGGGACACAATTTCCTTTACTTTAAATTTTTCTTGAAATATGCAAATACTTTCATTCCTACAGACCTAGATGTGATAGTATCCTTTAGAAACACCTTGCAGTTTGCTGATCTGACGTTGTTTGGGATGACTATGTGGTTTAACTCCCAGATGGTGATTCTGTCTTCCTCATTTCCAAGTTCTCTGGGGCACTGGGACGGATCGGTGGGACATCTATCCCCTGCTCCCCTCCCACACCCCACCCAGGTATCAGTGTATATGGTATTGATTAATAGATAATGTGGAGCTGCACAGACCCAGCTGGAGGCCCCTCAGTTCCCTGGCAGAGCGATTTGGGCAAGTTACTTAGACTCCCGAGCCTCAGTTTTCTCATCTGTAAAATAGGGATAATGCTGGGAACCACCTTCCCAATTAATGTGAAGAGTCCATAAGATAATGCGTGCAGACCTTTCAGCATGTCTGATCCATAGTTAGAGCTCCATAAGGGGATCCTATTTATGGGACATGTAATACTGTAATACTATGCCAAGAGACTGTTAACCCCATCAGCCTGTGTTTCAGTGCTAGCCACAGGCCTGGGGCAGCATGGAGTTGATTCTATGACATTTTACCAGTCTCTGGGAACTTGTAAGGTAGTTGGGCAGTGCTTTGTTGTGAACAAGGCAGCATACATGATGTGCTTGGTTTGCTGTGAGGTGGCTTCTAATGCCTCTCTCAGGGCCCCATCCCCTCCTTCCCAAACAGTGGGCTTCCTGAGGGAAACTGATCCCTCCTGTGGTCAGTCTGTCAATTATATACTGTTGGCCTGGGATGTACTTTTTACCACCAACAGCTTCTGGTAACACAGAGGTAAACTTGGAGGATCCGTAGAACAGAGAGGCAGAAGAAGAAAGAGAGACCAAAGGAGTGAGAGAGAGCAGTAGAGAGCTCTCTTGGCAAGCTAAGTACAACGAGGATGTAGTCTGTAGGAAACTATTTACAGAGATGAGTAATGTATGTGAAATATGAAACAAAGAAAGAGAAAGTGAACCAGGGAGAAAGTGAAGAAGAAAGGAGCAAAAGATAGCAGAAGTACAGGAAGAGGGTACATGAATTCAGCAGGATCTGACCTAAGGACAGCCAAAGCCCGGAAATGGAGTAAATAACAGAATTGATAGGCATACATACCATTTTTCTGTTTCTATGTTTGCGGCAGACATCACTAATCGATCACAGCATTCTTTCAAATGATCTGAAACCCAGCTTCAGCATCCTCACTCAGAGAGCCAGGTTATCACGACTCATCCACTGGAGTCGCTGTTTGCGTTGAAACCTCTTCCTGTCTGGGTTGTAAGCTCTTGCCTCACATTTAGGGGGAAAGCTTAGATTCAAAGAGCAGGCCGAGGCACAGAAGACACAAGAGCGGTAGTAAGTAAGAGGTGTTAGAACTGGTGGGTTCCTGATGGAAGGATAGAAGAATGGGCTCTTCACATTCCCAGAGACTGAAGCTCTGTCTCCAACCCTGCTCCACTTGCCAGATAACCCATTTCTCTGGCAGGCAAGTAGAGAGAGAAAGGGGCCACACTGAAACCAGATCCAGAGGCGCATATATGAAATCTGTGAAGATGGAACATAGGGAGAAAAATATTTGTTTTAGTCATTTTTGGCAGTGCTTGGAAAACAGTAGGTGCTCAATAAAAAATTATTGGAAGAATTGAACAAGGAATGCTCAGCGGTGGCAAATACAGGGGAAAGAACTATTCGTGTACCACTGTGGGGAGTGGTGTACCTTTTCTGGAGGATGCAATGGTCCTACATAAACCCTTAAAAATGTGTAGAACTTTTGACCTAGAAATTCTATTTCTAGGAGTTTATCCAAAGGAAATAGACCATGGAAGTGTATAATATTTCAAGAATGTTCATTTCAGTGTTGTTTTTAATATTGCAAAAATAATGAAAGTAACCTATATGTCCAACTGCAGGGTATCAGTTAAATGAACAGCAGTATATTCAGGATATGGAAAACTGCACAGAGATTTCATGGGATCTTGTCTAGGGATGACATGTGACTGTATTTATGATATATCACCAGTGAGTACAGCAACTTACCAGAAAGCAAGTACTTTAGGAAAAAAAAGAAATAAATATATTTATGTGCACTAAACAGTCCTAGAAGTACATTGGCCAAAATGTTGAAAAATGTTTTTCTGTAGGTCCTTAGATAATAGGTGGATATTTTTTCCCTTCTACTATTCTATATTAAAATTTCTTCTAGAATAAACAAATTACTCTTACAATAATTCACGTGTTTAAGAGTGATGGGCAGGGACATATATACCTGGTCATTTTACACCTAGATATACACCTGTCCACATAGTGTATGTGACTCCTTAGATGTTTGAACTCTTTGAGCTACTTAATAACAATACGGAAATATCTAATATTTGATAAAGATTTGATAAAGATGAACACTAAATAGATAAGTACCAGGTATTATATTAAGCTGTTTTCATATTTGCCTCTTTTAACTTCATAGCAGCCCCAGGAGGGAGGTTCTGCTTTTCTCTCCCTTTCTAGACCTGATTTAACTGAGGATGGGCCTGAGTTACCCAGCTCTGAGGGGTAGGGCAGGACACGAAAGCAGACAGGATGTCTCTAGAGCCCCCATGTTCAACCTCCTTGCTACATTGCTTCCAGTAAAACAAGATCTCAGCCAGAAATTTTTGAAATTTTAAGATCAAACCAAGGGGTATTAAGAAATCCCATTAACAATAATTTTGGGAGCCCTAAATTAAACTAGATTCACATTTTTGTGTATATGTGTGAGCTCATGTCAGGACCAAAAAAAAAAAAAAAAAATGAGGGAATTAAAGTGTCTTGAAAAGATTCCTTTTTGTAATTAAGCCTTCCTTGCCTGCTTTCTGTTACCCACGCTGACATATTATAGCAATAAACAGCGTCTGAGCGTCACGGCGGCTCCTGTGTTATGTCAGTGTGTGAAGGATGAGAGATCTTGCCCAGGCAGCTCCCTGGATTTGTCAGCAGTTTTCTGGGTCCCACATGCGCATCCTTAAAGTGGCCCACGGTGCTGGAGATCCATCTGGATACATGCATTTTTTGTCTCTGGATGGCATCTGTAGTTCTGGAATCTTCCTGAAGCAGCTCGGAGGGATTGGGCTTGAAGGGTGGACAGATGGAGGAAAGTCCTCTCTGCCATCGGAGCTGATCCCTGTGATGACTTCGTCTCCCCTTGAACAAACCAGAGCGGCCATGGAGGGAAGGCCACTCTGTTAACGCCCCGTTCAGGGCAGCCTCTTCTGGAAACCGGGGTTTCTTAGGTCAGAAGTGAAGGGTCAAGGGCTATATTTAGGAACTGGGAAATGTACGGCTGCAGGCTTGCCAGAGGGGAGCATTCATGTGCCCAGAAGAAAGAAAGTGTGAAGGAGGGAAAAAAGGGCTTCTTCAGATCCTGGCTTTCGCCTTCATGAGCCTTGTGACCTTGGACAAGGCACTTCTTTGACCTTCAGTTTCTTCATCTATAAAATGAAAGAAATGCTTGTATCATAACTTCCCTTCCTGTGGCTTCTTCTGTACTTACCTCTTCCCTCCCTTCCTTCCTCTTCCTCCTTCTTCTCCTCCCCCTCTGCCTCTTCTCCTCCTCCTCTTCCAACCCCCTCTTTCTTCTCTCCCCCCCTTCTTCTCCTCTTCCGTCTTCTTTTTCCTCCTCCTCATCCTCCTCTCCCCCCTCCCCCCTCCTCCCTCCTTCTTCTTCTCCTCCTCCTTCCTCTTTTTCTCTCTTTTAGGAAGTGAGTAAAATGCCACACACAAAGGAAACACCCAACAATAACCAGTAAAACAGCATATGCTCATGGATATGGCTCAGGGCTCTGGAACCCAACAAAGACAAAAATATGGTAGAAGAAATTCTATGATATTCCTCCCCCTGAGAGGTCACATCTTTGTCCCTGCCCTGCGTCTGACTAGGCTCTCTGACAGGCTTGAAGCAATGCTGTGCCCGCTGTGGGCTCAGGCAGCTTCCATGTGGAGCCCAGAGCTGCCCTGTTAGAACACTGTTACCCTGAGATGGCTTTGCAGGTGGGAGCACACCTCTTCCCTCCGGTGACAGTCCTCACTGAGCCGCCCAGCCTCCCTCCCTGCCAAGGAACCAGTGCGAGATAAGCCGTCTCAGAACCCCCAGATGAACCCCTCCCCCAGCTAGACACCCAAAGTGACCCCAGTCCACACTGCATGGAGCAATGCCCTGCCCGCATGGTGGTTGTTTTAAGCTGTTACATTTTGGGGGTAATTTGTTACACAGAAGCAGATAGCTGGAGCATCGGGGTTCATGTCCCTCCTTCATCACTTGCTAACCAGCAGTTTGATCTTCAGCTATCACCTCCCCAAGCTTCCATGCCCTCGACTTCAAATGCGGACAGGAACATCCCTGCCCTGTAGGAGCTTAGCGAACGTTCACTGAGGCAACTCCAGCAAGGGGCTTGGGGCAGGGTCTAGGATCTAGTAAACACTCACAAATGCTTTCTCTGGTACTGTTCCCTTCCCAGACATTGCCAGCGGGACAACACAGCAGTGGCCAAGGGAAGAGCTCAGCCCACGTGCATTTGAGGGCAGTGGGCCTGGGCAGCTGTCTATTTTTCCCAGTAAATAGAACTGTCATAATCATACTTAATCCTGTTCTCAGGAAGGTATTTAAAATTGGAACTGTCATTTATTTGGTCTCCTCTGAGAAAGTTGCCCTAATGAACCCACGTCATTTGCTAGGGAATGAAGAGACCCTTCTCATATCCTTAGCTCACAGAACTCAGCTCCCCCCACCCCCCTGCCCCGATGTGTTAGTGCCCGTGCTGTCGGGGCCCATGCTGTGCTGTCGGCACAGTTGCCTTCTTGGTTTTCTTTCTCTCTTTCCTCCAGGGGCTGTTCTTGGAGGAAAACTGTTGCTGCTGACTTCTGGCTATAGGTGAGGACCTAGGATGTTTGTCTGGCTCTGTGACCTGAGACCCTACCCCCAAGACTGTGCCTGCGTCCTCTGATGCAACTCACAACCTGCCTTGGCCTCCTTTTACTACTGACTAAATCTTGAGAAAGGTGTTCTGTCAGGCTGTTTTGCTGGATAGTTTCAGAGAAGGCAGGGCCTGAGGGAGAGGCAGCAACAGAATACTGTTGGAAAAAGACCACAAGGGTGCCAGGGCAGCTCAGTCAGTTAAGTGTCTGCCTTTGGCTCAGGTCATGACCTCAGGGTCCTGGGATCCAGCTGAGCCTTTCGTTGGGCTCCCTGTTCAGTGGAGAGCCTGCGTCTCCTTCTCCCTCTGTCCCTGCTTGTACTCGGGCTCACGCTCTCCCTTTCTCATAAAAATAAAGAAATAAAATCTTTTTAAAAACTTCTAAAAAAAAATCCACCACTAGCATTTTGGGGTCATTCCTTAATTCAACAGCTATCCCTTCAGCACCCTCCAAGTGCCCAGCCCTAGGCTAGGCATGGTTCTAGACATGTTTGGGTATGATGCTCTGCCCCTGTCCCTAAAAGTTATCTGACATCAACCCAGCAGAATGTCTAGAACAAAAACGAGAGCCAATCCCCGGTCTCACTGAGGCAGTAAAGCACCTGGAACATCCCTATTCGGCGGTGGGAGTGTCAATGGGTCTAGCCACTTTGGAAAGCAGAAATGGATACGTGCCCATGCCCATGCACCAGAAGATACGCTCCGAATGTTCCTAGCGTCACCATTTGTAAGAGCTGCCAGCTGGCAACCAGCCAGATGCTCAGTTCCACAACAGAGAGCCACTCCAGAGTACTATGCTGTGACTAGCCTGAACATACTGGAAACACATGCAGCAACCTGGGCGAATCCCGCAGGTGCAGTGTTGCGGGGCGCAAGTTATGGACAGAGCAGTAAGTCCTGCAGGATCCCATTTATGAGCATTTGAGAACAGGCAAAACTAGTTTATGCTGTGAGTCCGAGCCATAGTTGCCTTTGGGGGTTAGTGAGTGGCAGGGACAGGACAGGATCTCCCGGGGGGCTGATCAGGATGGTCTGTGTCTTGAGATCTGCGGTTGAGCTGTTGGTCCCATGGATGTGTTCATCTGGCGAAATCGATCCAACGGGTAATGTGTACCTTTATAATGTATGCTTTTTAAAATGTAGACTTTTATAAAAGGTTAGAAACACAATAGCCAACATTGATCAAACTGTTTTGCTCCTTAATCTTGGTTTCTTATCTATAAAATATGGATAACACAGCCTTCATCTTAGCTCTACAGAGACTTCATGAAGGTGAAAAGGTTAGGAATTACCTAAAAATGAACAATGGCTGTTATTATTGTTATTTTTGTTACTAGCAATCTCTTTATCTTCGATCTCTCTGAATGCCTGTGGTTTTTGTTGTTGTTTTTGTTGTTTATTGTTTGTTTGTTTTTTTTCACAATCTGCGGAAAATGTCATTGTTCTTCAGCAGAGGAAGAAATTTTTAAAAAACAGCCTTAAACAAGGTCTTTCTGTGGGTTGAAGTTGTTTCATGATAGGTGTCAAGTCCCTGCAGAAAATGAAAAATAGCTCCCTCTTTTGAAAATGCTCATTTTCTTTCTGTGTTCTTCAAATCCCCTTTCCTAAATGTTCTCTGAGGGTAAAACTTTTGGGAGAGAAAGTCATACCACCTGGAAGAAATTTCCTCCCTGCCTTTTCTCCACACTTTTAGAAAACGTGACCCAGAGCAGATTCTCCAATTCCTCAGGAACCAAGAACATGTCGTAATAAAGTTCATCACTCTTGGCCAGAATTTTCCCTCACTTTCACAGGACCGTGTGTCTTGAAAGGGTTTAGCAATGGAGACCATGCTCACCATGTCCTAAACGCGATCTTCAGCCCCTGGAGAAATGCCCCATGCTTCATTGCTGGGAGCAAGTCTAAAGCTTTTACACTGTGGATATTACATTTCATCAACTTAGAAAGTGTAATCCTGGAATTAGCCTTTGGCAGCTGAAAAACAGACCAGCTGGTCCCAGCTGAGGGAGGAAGAAGGCCATGGAAGGAGGCCTGGGCTGCAGCGCCGGGAGACCCGAGGAAGCATCAAGCCTCGACCACAGTCCTTGCTCTGTTCCATATGCCCCGAGAGACAGAGCCAACCTGGGGCAGGGGCAGAATCTGCAGGGTCCAGGGTGGAGATGCCTGAATATTCCGCTTCTACACTTGGGCAGATGTGACTCCAGTGTCCAGGCAAGGTTAATGCGGCTTGGTCACAGACTGAGAGAGGGTGGAGGCTTTCCTGCCCCCACGGGACACCGGCCATCCAGCTCTTCCTTACAGAGATGGGACTCCAGAGGCCTCAGGGAATAGCTTTGACAGTTCAGGCCCTCCCCACCAAAGGTGAGACCGATTAGCTCAGAGAGTGCCTGTGTTTGTGAGGGCCAGGAGAAACCAGAATTCTCCCATCTTGTGGGTGGTATGGCATTTCTGGAGACCAATGCGATAGTATGAATTAAGTCTTTAAAAAGTGTAGCCCTTCCGGCCTTAGGAATTTACCCTAAGTTTTTGAATAACGTATAGCAATATTTAGAGACATTTCTGTTCACTAAATATTTTGTAAGTGTCTGGGAAGTGACTGAGCCCTACCAGGTGCCAGGCCCCCGGCTGGGACTTCACACATTCCCTCAGACCCCGCTCAGGGTCCCCATTGTACAGACAGGAGACTGAGGCCTTTGGCAGTTAATGAGCTAATGAGTGGGATGTGAAGCCCGTGGAGCGGACTTGGGAGGATAAACTCTGTGCCATTTGGTCTCTGAGATTCAGCCCTGCAGGGGAGGCTGACACAGCACCCCTCCCTGTGGTCGTTGTCACTGAGAGAAAAGCACAGGACCCCACAGAGATGGGCAGCTGGAATCTTCCTGTAGCTGTTGATCATCAGCCTATAAGAAAGGAAATAACCTGAACGTCTGACGAGTAGGGCTTGGCTAGATCACATTATGGCCATACTTTGGAACACTGAGTAGCATTAAAATGAATGTTGCAGGGCGATGTTTATTCACAGGGCAAGATGCTTCTGTCACATTATTAAAGAGAAAACGGTGATTACGGTAAAAGGGGCAAAAAAAACCCTGTGTGTGTGTGTGTGTGTGTGTGTGTGTGTGTAGGCATAGGAACAACACATTACTAGATTTTCTCTGGGTTTGGAGATTATTTATAGGTTTGTGGGTTTTTTTTTTCTTTCCATCCCCGATCTTTCTGATTCGGGGCGTGGGTAATGAGCATGTTTTACACATCGAATTGGAATAGCAAGCTATTTCCATCTGAGGGCCAGAGAGCTGCAGCATCTTCGGACACACACATGGCTTGGTGGCACACAGGTGTTTTATTCCTTATTTACCAAATGGAAAGGAGTGGCCTGCAGGTGAGGGAGGCTGGCCCACGTGTTGGTAGATCTCTGGTCCTCTAGCTGTGGCCTGTGGCTCTCCTGCTTCAGAATCACTTAGGGCTGCTTGTCTGTCCCCCAGGGCTTCCTGGACTCCACTGTGATATTAATAATAGGTCTCATTTATTGAATGCGTATTGTGTGCTGGCCACAGTTCTAGGTGCTTGCTTCATACTCGCTAACTCATTTCATCCTCACAAACACTATGGTATGTACACAATTATATCCACTTCCCTGATGAGAAGGCTGAGGCACAGAATTAATGGGTGTGGTCTCAGTTACAAAGCTGCTGGTGGCGGAAGGGACACCAGGCCCTGTTCTTATCCCCAGGCCCCAACTCAAAGTTACTACCCTAGGAGTGTGGAAGTTCAGGAATCTGGATTTTTAATAAGCTGCCAAAGGATCTGGGTACACACTAAAGTGTGTAACACTGCTCTGAAGTATCTTTTTATGTTAAAGATTTATTTATTTATTTGAGAGAGAGAGAGAATGAGAGTGCGTGGGGCAGAGGGAGAGGGAGGGAATCTTAAGCAGATTCCCTGAGGAGTACTGAGCACAAAGCCCAACGCGGGCCTCGACCTCACCATTCTGAGATCACGGCCTGAGCTGAAACCAGAAATGGGGCGATTAACCACCTGCCACCCAGGCACCCCACTCTAAAGAGTCTTTTACCTCTGAACCACCTGCATTGTTTAGGATTAAGAAACAGCTGGTCCATTTACCCTACGTCAGCTGTGAAAGGACTTTCTCTCCTTGAAGCCATTAGAACAAAAATGCCAGTCACAGGTACTTGGCTATGGGAGAGTCATCAAATGTGAAAGGTAGACGAGCTTTAACAACCACCCCACTTCCTCTCTTCCAAACACATCCTTATTTAGAATTCCACCTCTTAAATGTTGAGGAGCTAGGGTGCCCTCCCTGAAGTTAGGATGTGGAGGGGGCTGGTAGGCAGGGCCCACCTGGATGCCCTCCCTCTCTATGGGGACTCTGACATAACCTTGGAAACGCCATCTGGAAAGCCAGGGATGGCTGGAGAGTGGAGGCCAAGATTGCCCGTGGGCCCTCAGACTTGGTTTCCTGACTCCTACTTTCAAAGACCAACCTCGTGTGGCTCTTTGAGGTTGTCCTGATGTGTTAAAACACCCACTGGCTCAAATGGTGGCTGTAAAACGTGGCAGAGTGGCTGTGTTCTAGTATCAGACCTAAGCCCAATAACACAGTTCCAGAGGCCCCACTCACATCCTGTGAACGGAGCTGGCCTTTGGATGCGGTTCGCATATATTACAAAGTGGCTGGTGAAGCACCAAGGACCTGCCCTAGGCTCCTCCATTTTGGAATCAAGGTGAAGTTGCTCCCAAAGGAACAAATCAGCTTCAAGCAGTGGAAATGATCGCCCCGAAAGGCAAGTCTCCCCAACCTGAGGTGGCGAACCACAGCAATGGCCCTTCCACTTCGCCACGTTCACCCGGTGCCTGCGATGGAAGCTGTAGCGCTGGACGCCAGATCAGGGCACAGGCAGTGGGGTCAGCACACAGAGAGCGTGAGGAGAGTCAGTCAGTGCCTTTGCTTGGGGCTGGAGAACGGGCCCGAGGGCTACTGTTGAGAAAAGGTGTGCCACCGCAGGTCAGGACTTGATGGAACGTGCCTGTTGACATTTTCGCTGACTGGATCACCTCTGGGGCTCCCCTGAGCCCTCTGAGGTCATTCGCTCAGGCAGACGTTATTAAAATTTGTCAGATTTTATTATTCTCATTTCACAGGTTAGGGAGCTGAGACTCGGAGCCTTGTTTGTGACCACACAGCTAAGGAGAAACAGTACCACTGGGACATTTGAACCTAGAGGTTTTCTTCCTTCTGAGTCAGTGAATAATGCCAGAAAACAAACATTTCTGGGCCGGATTAGAAGACAGCAGAGAGTGGCTTTTTCTCCCTGAGGAGGTGTTAGTTCTACATTTCCTGGAAGGTTTCCCCAACATACAGCATCTCCCCGCTGCACTGATGATCTGTACCGCTGCACTGATGATCTGTACCGGGCTGAGAATTCTCTATATCCCTCCCCTACCTCAAGACCTGACTCAGCTGCTCCAATTTACACAGGGAGTAAAGGAATTAAAAAGAAAACCCTCGTAAACACGAAAGAAGTCGGTGTTTCTCCAGAACTAAAGGCTTTTACAGGAGTACAGGGGGAAAAAAAGCAAACAACAACAACCAAAAAACCAGAAGACCCTGATTGTTCTTGGCAGCTTTTGAACAAATTAGTGAAGTGAAAGAATGGCTGAAAAGAGTAAGGAGTGTGTCAGAGGAAAGGAAATCTGCAAGCTCCCCAAGCGAGTGCCCTCTGCCTGCTCTGTCTGGGAAGTCAAGGGGTAGTGGCGGAGTCCACTTGGAAAACATGGCCATTTCCTTTCCCATCTGAGTTTGAACCACACCACCCCAGGGGGGCTCCTTTGACTCTAGACCAGACTGGTTCCTCCATCTCATGTGGTCTGCCAGTCCTCTGCACCTGACCTTTTTAACCCAGATTTTACTTGTAATTTTTGTTCAGCACCTGCCTCCCCCATTTGACTTTGAACTCCATGAGGGCAGAGGGTGGGTCTTCCTTGTTCACCACTTGTATCACTTGAGAATCTTTTGGTTGCAGAGGACAGAAGACCCAACCCGTGGGTGCCTGGGTGGCTCAGTGGGTTAAGCCTCTACCTTGGGCTCAGGTCATGATCTCAGGGTCCTGGGATCGAAGCCCGCATTGGGCTCTCTGCTCAGTCGGGAGCCTTCTTCCCCGCTGCCTCTTTGCCTACTTGTGATCTCTCTCTGTAAAATAAATTAATAAAATCTTAAAAAAAAAAAAAAAGTAGTAGAAGAAGAAGACCCAACCTAACCTGGATTAAGCAAAAAAGGACATTTTTTTTTTTCTGCCCAAGTTTAGAGCTGGCTTTGGGAAAGCCTGGATTCACAGGTTCTGCCATATTTGATCTCTCAACCTCTTTATTCCTCTTTATTCCACTTCATTTTCCTCTTTGGGATAGTTTTATTTTCATGATGCTCCTCATGATGCCAAGACAGCTGTAACAACTCTGGCCTAGGATGTTTTCAGGAGTAAGCATCCCTTCCTGGTGACCAAAGCAGTATTCTTAGGATTAACTCGGATAGGCGTGGCTTGAGTAATATGCCCATCTGTGAACCAGTCACTGTTGTCCAGAGAGCTTCGTATTGACTGGCTAGCATCACACACACAGCTCATCGTCCACCCCAAAGCCATTCCCTCTTCTTCCTTGCTAACAGAAACTCATCAGTTATCAAGCAGGTGGGAAAGATGCTCAGGAAAAATGACTCCTCCTCAATCCAGATAACCATTTACAGTAATCCTGTCCTCTTGGCAGCAATTGGTTTAGAAGTGTGCCCTGACCCACTTCTGGCAAATAGGACACGATGCCAAGTTGGAGGCTTCCAGGAGAAATCTTCCTTCTTCTGACAAGTCACATCTGTAGGGGATGAGCTTCTTTCCCACCTGTTCTTGCCTTTGGATATTGTTAAGAGCAGGTGGGAAGTTCGGGGCTGCTACAGCCATTTTGCAACCATGAGGTGAGATATTGCTGTGATGTATTGAGGATGGCAGAGTGGAAAATGTTGCTCTTGGCTTCTGTGATGTTTCCTTTCTACTGGCCTGCACCTGTGACTTCTTCTGAAGGACTGTCCACAGGCTCTTGGAGCCGCTTTGCCTACACGTATAGAGCACCAGATTCCCTTAGATTTTGGCTCCTGGGGGAGTAACCCACACCAAGAACAGATGCACAGGTATGAAAGCCCAGCTCCTTGGGTTTGACCTGGAATGAATTCTGAGGTGTACTTTTCACTCTAGAGTTCCCTGCAGGATCAAGCCAAGGCTTGGACTTGTTTGACATCAACCTTCACTTGGCATCTTCTTCTTCCCTGTCCCACCCTCCCTCATCTCCCCACCAGATGCCCCCTGGGAGCGGTTCCTTAATCAATCGCTTGCACACAAATCGTTAGCTCCTTCTGGGGGACCTGTGGTATCTCCGGGGCTTGCACATCCCAGCTGCTCTGTAAATATTTGTTGCCTGAGTGAATGAATACATGAATGGATGAACAAGCTGGGGAAATCGCAGGCAGGTGGAATCCGAACAGGTTATTATACTAATTACAGGCTGTCTACTTTTTTTCCCTTTGCTCTGTGAAACAGGTTGGCCCCTTGGGGAATTTCCCCAACGCTTTTGAAGCAGACAGGGTGTCTTCTAAACCATCTCGTGTGCTTCCTAATTGGGCAGTCCATTAGAAGGTGAAGTCATCTCCCCCAGGGAAGGAGGAGAGGCCTTATCGCTCAGGACGAGGGGCCTGGGGCGGGGCAAACCCTGCCCCAACATCTGCAGTGTCTGTCTGTTACTGGAGCGGCTGGAGGGAATGACCATTCTGGAATGAATCAACTAAACCTTTGACCTGAACTCCAGTTTAATTCACTCTTTCCCCTCCATTAGCTAGTGTAAGGGATGAGGGAGGCAGAAGGGGAGGGATAACATATTTTATTTTTATGGCATTTTTATTCCAAATGACCTGCTGGGTCATACCCACTCTTCTTTCATGAATTATACATGAGAGGATTCCTTTTGTTTTTCTAATGGCTTGAGTTGAGTTCACCCTCTAGAAAGATTTTTTAAACAAAATCAGGGATTTCAATTAAAGAGTTCACCTCTTGCCGTATCAGTTGACATGGTTTTGATCGGGTCATCCCATAAATGCATCTCCGTTAGTAGAGTTTTCAAGCTTCCTAGGGTGTTAGAAATCCTCCAGCCCCATCCTCTGACTTTATACATGGGAAGACCAAGAGCCCAGAGATGGAAAATGACATGCCCAAGATAACACAGCCTGTGAGAGTCAATAGCTATTAAAAGATAGAAATGGTGGTGTATTTTACCCTCTTTTTATTTCTAGCTCAGTATTCTTTACTGCAAGTAATATAGTTGCCATGGCTGCAGAAAAAAATTGCTCTGAAACCTAGTGGCATAAAGCAATCCCTCACTATGTCTATGGACTGGGAATTTGATAGAGCACAATGAGGATATGGCTTCCTTCTGCTCCGTGGTGTCTAGGCACTCAGCTGGAAGCGCCAAAGGCTTGAGACTGCGTTCATCTAAAGTCTTGTTCATTCACATGAGCAGAGGTTCTTGCTGTCTGTTGGCTGAGACCTGCTGCTGGCTGGAATGTCCATGTGGGGTCTCTCCATGTGGTCTGGGCTTCTTAACAAGCATGGCGGGCTGGGTTCCAAAGGAAGAGTTGAGAGAGGAAGATGAGGGAATGGGGAGAGATCCATAGATTGATGAATTGGTGGAAATTGTGTCACTTTTTATAGACTGAAAGTCACACTGTATTACTTGCCCAACGTTCTGTTGGCCAAAGTTTTTACGAAGTCCAACTGGTTTGAAGAGGAAGGATGGTGGACCCCATATATCAATGGAGAAGTATCAGTTACATTGTGAGAGAACATACTGAATTGTGTATATATATATTGGTGCGTCCACCTTTGGAGAATTTACTCTGCTACAAGGGGCTTAGACCTAGTTCCCATTAAGTTTTGCTGAATTGTTTATTTAGTTTCTTTCTTTTCTGCCAGATTATAATTTCCTAAAGGGCAAGATATGTGTCTGTCTTGTTTGCTAATAGGCCTTAGTGTCCAGCACAGCTGCAGCTGACTCAGGGTAAGAACTTAGCAGATTTTTGTTTGGAAAATACGTGTCAAAAAGAAAGTATTTATTGGCTAAAAATAGACTCATAGATTTCCTTTATACTTTTGTGACCTTTCCTTGTCATCGAGAACTTGAATACTAGAGGTACCTGGGGGGCTTAGTCAGATTGGTGTCTGGCTTCAGCTTGGGTCATCCTGGGATCGAGCCCTGCATCGGGCTGCCTGCTGCGTGGGGATCCTGCTTCTCCCTATCCCTCTGCCCGCTTCTCCCCCTGGTTGTGCTCGCTCTCTCTCTCTCTGTCAAATGGATAAAGAAAATCTTTAAAAAAAAAAAAAAAGGACCTGAATACCTCCATCATCTTCTCTAGAGAGTTGATTGATTGATTGATTCATTCATTCATTCATTCATGTTTGACACATGGAAGAGGCATTTAACTAAGTCTTGGAGTGGGCAGAGAAATTGTGCTGGGGGGAGTGATGGTTGTAAGAGGAGAACTAGAGGATGAACAAGAGGAAGCTGAGTGAAGAGGCAGGAGGAAGGGCACTCCAGGCAGAGGGAACAGTCTATGCGAATTGGAGACAATCATTCAGTGTGGCAGGTGTGTAGAGTTTGAGAAAATAATGGCTAGAGGTGAGTGAAGCTAGAGGGGCAAGCAGGGCCTGGGTTGTAACCAAGCCTTCAGGGCCACCCCAAGGAGTCTGACTTATCCATTAAAATCAGTAGGAAGCAGCCCAACAAAATTTGTGCTTAGAAGGGCATGTCTGCACAGTGGGTGATGGATTGGAGTGGAACGAGGTGGGAGGCTCACTGGGGCATGGTTGGCAGAAATCCAGACATGAGATGATGGGGGCCAGAGCTATAGTGGGGATGGTGAGAAATAGGGGTATTTCTAAGGAGGCCCAAATGATGAAATGGATGTGAGAGAGAGGCTGGGCCAATTCTTGGTCTCTGGGTTAGGCAAGTGTGTGGCTGGCAGTACTGGGCCCCAAGCCAAGAAACCCTAGGGAAGAAGTAGCCTAGGGGCGGGGAGGGCACTGTGAAGAGTTCAGTATTTTGGGCATGATGAGTCCAAGACTCCAGGGTGATTGCCTGAGTGAAGGTTCCAGGAGGCACTTGAATTCACAAAACCAAAACTCAGCAGAGTGGTCTGAGCTCTGAATCTGGCCTGGGGACCCAGGGAGAGATGTAAACTGAAGCCAGCGGAATTGCATGGGCTCTCAGTGGGAGAATGAGCACAGCAGAGGGGCAGAGAGCCATGGAGAAAGCAGTTTTCAAAGAGGGAGGCAGTCAGTGGTACCCAGTGATCTGAGAAATGACGGAAGGAAAGGAGCGACATTGTCCACAGGACTGAACAAAAGAAAAGTCACTGGCAACCCTCACAAGGACAGCTCCCCTGAGAGAGACAGGAAGAAGCCAGATGACAGAGTAGAGGGATAAAGAGGAGGTGAACGTGATGAATTCAAAGCATGAATGAATAGCGTTCTAGTGAAGTCTTGACTTGCCTCCTTCCAGGTCTGGTAATTCTGGAAACACTGGAATGGATTTGTCCAATAAACTCCCCAAGAGCAGCCAGGAGGGACCTTTCCCATTCTGCTCTCTCTGTCCCAGAAAATAACCTCTGTGTGGGCTGTCTTCTGCATCCCTCCCTAGCAACCAGCATTTGTATTTAAATTCTTGGGGGAGGGGCGTTCTCATTTTTCAGCCATCAACACAGTTCTGTGGTCACATCTGTTGTTTTTGTCTGCACAAGAGCCATTTATCAGCATTTGGCTAATAGCATCCCAGTCTGGGGCAGGCTGAACCCTTTTTGTTGGTTCCACCGGTGGCACCTGTCCCAAGCCCGATCAATAAGACTCAGAACTGAGATTTTTTGGAAACTATTGGGAAGGAGAGGCACTCTTTAGGCAGGGGTGGCTTTCACATAGAGATAGCCTGCCTGCACCTAGGAAACCAAATCAGGGACAGGGAGAAAAACAGTTCTAATGACAATTCTTGAACTCCTGGATCCAGCCTTGCCTGAAGACACTTAATCCTTGGATTTTTCAGTTACCTGAGCCAGCAAATTCTCTCCCTCCTTTCTTCCTCCCTCTCTCCCTCCCTCTCTTCCTTTCTCTGCCCCCCCATTCCCTTCCTTCCTTCCTTCCTTCCTTTCTTGTCAGAAAGGCTGTATGAATTCCAGTACTGAATGAGCCATCCTAAGAGGAGCAACTGCCAAGACATGGGGCCTCAGGGTGGGATTGGTGGAGGAAGTTTACTTGATTTTCTCAGGCATTTCACTGGACATTTCACTCACCAAGATGCTCCCACCTTAGGAATCCTCCCCTCCTTTTCACTGTCAGCCCGCTCATTGTTTCAACTTGTATTCTTACCTTTTTGCACAGCCATCCTTGCTCAAAAACAGTACCTGAGGTGCACAGATGCTGTGCCAAAGGCAGGCCCTCTCTCACCGCCCAGAGGCAACACATGTGCTTATTATCGTTCATAGGAGAAGCTCCCAGAGCCCACGCTGGGAGACGGGGCGTTTGTAGGGATCCCCGGTGTCCAGTGTCTGTGCCTCCTGTGACTTGCTGACAGCCAGTGCCCGATTCCAGATCCCCCTCCCTCTGGCCCCACTACCCCGCTGTGTGCAACAACCACTCCACCGGTACAAACTCGTGTTCATTTGTTCAGAACATGAATTAGTTATGCTAGCGAGATTCCTGGCCGCTGGACCAGGTTTTGCTGTGTTAGCAATAAACATCCCTTCATCCTGTCACCACAACCTGAAGGGAAAACAGAGGTCCAGAAGTCTCAGAGGCAATGAGGGGACTCCATGGGTCACCCACGGTGGGAGGAAGGAAGTGACACATTCTTTGTTTTTCCTCCTCCCTCCCCATATCAGCTGTGATCTTGGTTTCCTTCTTTCTTTTCTTTTCTTTCTTTCTTTTTTTTTTTGCTTCTGAGTATGCTTCCTACCTAAAGGCTTCAGTTGCGTGGATCACGTTTTCTGTCCAGCCTCCAGTTAGAGGGCTCGCTGTTGGCATGGGCCCATAGCATGGCATCTCCTGGAGGGCAGGGCTTGCGTGTTACAGCTCAGGGCTTGCCAGAACCACCTGGCATCATTTCCTAGCCCTGCTCATTTGGAATTCTCAGGCTTAGGTGGGTTTCCCCCTCCTCCCTCCTTTCCTGCCTCCCTCTGACTCACTCTACTTACCTCCTCCTGTTCTCTTTGCCCTCCTCCTTCCTCTCCCTTTCTCCTTCTCCCTCCCACCTCCTCTTACAGCTTTATCTCTTCCTCCCTCATTTCCTCCCTTTTCCCCTCCATCCTCCTTCTCTTTTTCCTTCCCCCTCTTTACTTTTCCTGCCTCTGTTTTCCCTTCTCTCTTTCCTTCTTTCCATCCTTCTTTTTCCTTTTCATCCACTTGCCCCCTCCCCCGACAATGTTCACCCTGTGGCTTCAGTGAAATGTGAACGAAGGGAATAACACTGAAAAGCAGCCAGGCTCAGCCAATAAATCCTCTAATGCTTGTAATAGTTTCATGTTCTTCACGTTCATCCTAGTTTAAGAGTTTAATCAACATCTTGGAAATACTTGTGATTTACTCCGTGAGCTCTAATTTGAGGCATGGCAAGTCCCTCCCTGTCCTCCTCCCTCCCTTTCTCCTTCCCTTCCTCCCTTCCTCCCTCCTTCTCTTTCTACCTTCCCTCTTTCTACCTTCCTCTCTCCTTCCCATTCTTCCTTCCCTTCCTCCCTCCTTCCCTCTCTCCCTCCCTCCTTTCCTTCCTTTCTTTCTACCACTCATTTAATGATTATTTTTTGAGGGTCTATTCACATCAAGCCCTGGGCTAAGTGCTATTTATAGTAAATAGAAAAAAGGACATTATCCCTGCTCTGATGTGTTTACAGTCTAGTGTGAGAGGCAGATTTTCACCATAGATCACAAATGAATATATTCTCATAGTTTCAATGAAAGTTCTGAATTTCCATGGGGATCTAAGTGGATGGAGTGACCCTGATCATGGAGGTGTGGAAGCTTCCTTGAGGAGCTGATTGGAAGGATGAATTCTCTAGGCAGAGATAAAGGAATACAAATGCCAGTAAAGAGAACGGAATATACAAATGTCCTGGGGTGAGAGGAAGCAAGTGAGAGAAAACATTCTGTGTCACTTTCACAAAATTTGACAAGAATAGTGTGGCTGGGACAGAGAGTGGAATAAATGAGCCAGGGGTCAGCAGTGGTCAGATGTTCACAGCTCTTATCTGAGGTGAGAGTTTGGGTCTTAGCTCCAAAAGCAAGGTGCTGTTATTGAAGAGTTCCATCTGGAGGCAGGAATATCATAATGGCTTTGGCTGCTGGTGTAGTCAAGCTTGGGACAGATTCTTTGGGTGAGCCTTCTCTAGTCTTAGGTGATCTCAGTAAGCGGGGAAGAAGCAGATTGGGCCAGACACAACATTAGTGTCCCAGGGCTTAGACTGGAGTCAAATAACTGGTCTGCCTTCCCCAAAGGGAGATTATTCTGCCTGCAGACCTCCTGGTGAGTCACAGGACCCTATCCGATGAGGAAGGTGGAAGGAACACAGCTAAGAACTTTGGACCTGGAGTCAGCCAGATCTGGCTTTGCTGTTTATCAGCTATGAGACCCTGGACAGGTTTACATCTTTATGGAGACTGTTTCCTCTTCTGTAAAACAAGGGTAATAATAGTAATAAATGTGTTGTTTTTGTCTGCCTGTCATCCCTTTTTCATGTTAATTAGGAAATTAACATTGCATGTGGTTCTGGTGGCACTGGTAATCACTGTGCCCCATCTACCCATTGGATACATGATCCATACCCAACCAACCATGGTGCCCTATCTCCCTGTCCCCAGGCATTGGTCTAAGGGTGTAGCCCAAGTAGGGCCTATCAGAGACCTACCAGGGGATCTGATCTGGGGCTGTTGGGAACAGAGGGTCTCTCTTGGTTTTAGATTATAAGCTATAAGATGAGGTGCCTGGGTGGCTCATTTGGGTAAGCATCCAACTCTAGGTTTGGGCTCAGGTCATGATTTCAGGGTTGTGAGATCAAGCCCCACATCCGAGTTCTGCACTGGGTGTGGAGCCTGCTTAAGATTCTCTCTCTCTCTCCCTCTCTCTCTCCAGCCCTGCCTCTCTCTATTTATAAAAACCCCTCCAAATAAAACAAAATAAAATAGTAAGCTATAAGAGCATAGGCTTGTCCACTTTTCCTGGAAAGAAAATCAGGGAAATGAGTAAGGGAGGGAGAGAAAGAGAGAGAGAGAATAAGTGAGGGAAGAGAGTAAGAGAGAGAAAAGAAGAACTTTCACACTCTGGATGCCACAATTCATGAAGCCTGGACACCCTTTGCACTTCCCAGTTAATGAGCCCATCAGTGCCCATTCTGGCTTAAGCCAGTTTGAATTGGGTTTTGTCACTCACACTTTGTCACAAACACTTGGATGTGTTTTGACCAAGGCGCCGTGTCACTGCATTTTTGTGAGTGTTAATTTAGCTAAAGAACCTAAAGCAAAACTAAAGGGCCTAGCATGCAGAGTGCTCAGTCATCACTAGCCCGGGGTTTTGTTAGGATAATAATTCATAGTTGTAAGATACATAACTAGAGTGTATCCTGCTTCTCCCTCTGGCATGTGGTCTCATACTGCCCCACAAAATGCTATGTGCCACTTTAGCAACCCTATGTGAAAGCCTCAGATAATGACCTGAGTTCCTCTTCCTGACCTCCCCTTCTCCCCCAAAATTGCTGACTCTTTTGTCCCTTGGGGCTTTCTTAAAGTGACAGTGGCAGCAACAAGAGAACACAATGACCTGGAAGATGTGACTGTGTTTAGACCATTCCCCTTCTACTTCAGACCAGCTGGTTTCCCACGATCTTTATAATGAAGTGTATTAGTTACCTATCGCTGTGTGATCAACCCAAACTTCCTGGCTTAAAGCAAGCAGAGATTTATTATCTAGTGGCTTCTGGGGATGAGGGATGCAGGAACAGCTTTGCTGGGTGCTTCTGCTCATGAAGCAGAAGTGAGAACACTGGCCCCAGGCTGCCGTCATCTGAAGGCTTGAGTGGGGCTAGAGGAGCCTCTTACAAGCTGGCGTACTCACATGGCTGTTGGAGGAAGACTTTAGCTCCTGGCTACATGAACCTCTGCACAGAGTTGCTTGAGTGTCCTTATGATACAGCCCCCAGCTTCCCCTAGAGTGGGTGGTCCAAGAAGGAGAAAGATGGAAGCAACATTCATTTGACCTCATCTTTGAAACCATAAACATCATTTCTGCAACATTCTGTTGATTATACAGTTCAGCTGTATGCAGTGTGGGAGAGGGCACACAAAGTTGTGAATACGGGAAGGCTGGGGTCATTGGGGGCCATCTCGAAGGCTCTGGTGGTATTTTTAAGTGTCACTAAAGTTTCTTCTTAGCCTCATGGGAATTGTCTTCCTCAAGGAGGCCTTTGGATGCTTAAGATAACATGGTATTTTCAAGACACCAAAAACACTCCTTCCAACAACCTGTGTTTGAAAGAGCTTTTTTTTTTTTTTTCAGAGCTTGCAAAGAGCTCCTTAAACTAGTGAAATGACTAAACTAATTTGCTGGTCTGTAATTTCCTGGCACGTCTGGAGATTTCCTAATAAATACTGGCTTCAGGTTGGCTATCTGCCAGTGTCACGGCCTTCCCCTGAGTGACAAACAAGGATGTGTAAAGCATCTTGGAAGGTTGGGAAGTTTGGTGCATTGCAGGGATAGAGCACAGGATCCAGAGGCCGGATATTGGGGTCTGAGAGTCAGTGCTGCCCCTTACTCACCATAATACCTGCCAGCTCTACCAATGCCTATCATACTTCAAGCAAAACACTTTCCTTTCTATGCCTCAGTTTCTCCTTCTGGGAAACATGGTGATGTTTCTCTGTGAGTCACGTGACTATAACGAGGTTTGAATGAGCTGATATAGCATTTCTAAGATGGAGGTCTCTGGGATACTAGCACCATGGGCTGTTAAGCCCAAAAGGGGTTCCGTGCTGAAGTGAGTATGGAGAACTGTGTCAAGTCCAACTGTTTGCCATTTTTCACAACGGCAGGTAGGGCTGTTGCCCAAGCAGCCACACTGGACCGCTTGTTAAGAAGGACCCTATGCTTAGGGTTTCATGTCTTAAAATTCTTAATAATTTTGTGTTTGAAGATTTGTTTTGTAAGTGAAACCTGATGGGACAAGAGAGCATGTGCCAGCGGCTTGGTGTCTCAGCTCACAAGAGTGCCCCTCTCCCGCCTTCCTACGGTGAGCTCTTGGCTGCCAGCTTCTCTGCCCTGCCCAGAAACTGTGTCCCCAGGGTACCCAGATCATGGGGCTCAGGAGAGCAACTGACTTGCATTGGCAGAGTCCTGGGAGGGAAGCCCTATTCTGCTGCTACCCTCCCCGTCCCAGGGGGCCTGGGCCCATGGGAAGGGAGGGCTAGAGTCAGTGCCTGCCCCATGGCGTCACAGGGCTGGGCAAGAAGGCGGCTTTCTCAGGCCTGGGCTGGCAAAACCCTGGCACAGTTAGCAGGCCTCTCGGTGGGGGCCTGTCACTGATTTCTGACCTAGGTACCAAGGAGGTTGTAATTCCTCAGGGCTCACCCACCTGCTCTGTGTTGGAGCACCATGGGAAGAGGAGATCCACTCCCCCCCCACCAGCCAGGGCTGTGCATTCTCACTTTGCTCTGGGTCCTGCACATTCTGTAGCTGGTCCTGCCTGCAGGACTTGTCAGATCTTTAAGTAGAAGAGAGAATAAATTGTGGTGGGTCAGAGTGCTGACTTTTGAGCTAGACTGTCTGGGTTTGAGTTCTGGTCCCACTCCTTACCAGTATTGTCACCTCATTTTCCTACCCTTTCGGTGTCTCTGTTTCCCCGTCTCTGACACAACGATCATGTTGTTCCTACCTCAGAGGTGGCTGTAAGGATTAAATAAGGATGACTAGCCCCCACCATGTAGTGGGTGTTAGCGGATGTATTTGATGATAGCTTCTCAGGAAGGACCACAGTGCTCCTGGGGCAGGAGTGCCGTCCCTAACATGCTGCAGTCCTGACCATAGACAGCCAACCCCGTGAACACTTGCTGAATGAATGCATCTCCAAGGGGAGGCTTCCTGCAGAGACCCCGCGCTGTCCCCCTTTTATTCCAGAGAATCAGGAGCGACCAGCAGTCCAGCCTCCAAGGCCATAAAGATACAGCCTCTCGTCCCTGCTCATCCCCGGGTCTCCCGGCGCTGGGGGCAAAGCACAGGGACACTCCAGAGACTCTCACCGGCCTCCTCTCAGGGCCCATCTATCCTGCTGGGAATAGCTTTCCTAGACCCCCCACGGGGCACGCGATAACTCACTCCGCCTCCCTAGCCTCTCCGTCCTTAATTGGACCAATCTGTCTGCCTGACACCCCGCTCTGGTTCGCTTTCTTCCCAAAGCTGTCTCTTGTCAGTTGACAGATTCTCCACTGTCTTGAGCACATATTTCAATGTGTGCTCTTTCGGTGATTTCCCAAGCAGGTTTCTGCTCTTTTTAAAGCTACTTAATTTGATAATTTCCAAATGATGTTCCTCACCTGCCATGATTCTTCTCCACCCCCATTCCTTGGCTTTTCTCCCATGACTTGCATTTTCTCAGCCCTAAAACCTTGCAGGGGTGTGTGTGTGTGTGTGGTGGGGGGGAGGGAAACCCTTGAAGGAAGCCTGATTTTTTTTTTTTTTTTTGGTCCAGCTAGAGGGAGGATGACCGTCTTAGTTGGGGTCCCTCCAAAAACTGGTCCTGAGATGAAGGCGTGGGTGCAATAGTTTATTTGGGAAGTGATCCAGGAAGGAGGAATGAGGGGGAATGCTATAGGGAAGGGAGAAGAGTTGAGAACGTGCTTTATTTTCTCGTGACCTACTGGGTACCGCGCAGGGGAACTGTAGACGAGGAATGTTCCTTTGCATCGTCCCACAAGAGGGAGGGGAGACTGGCTGCACCCCTCCCAGCCCCCATTGGAGGGTTGTCTCTGGAAAAATGTACTTCCCTGCACTTCTTTCTGTGCCTGTGACCTCAACTCCTGGGGTTGGGATTGTCTCTTGACGTGTGGACTCCTTCATTCCTCCATCTTCTTTGGAAGGCCCTGATCGCCGTGATCAGGGCAGACTCCAGCCAGCTGCTGCCCTCGCAGGGGGATGGCTGGGGTCTGGGTAGGGAAGGGCCGTTCAGCCAGGCAGTTCTAAACAGTGTTTCCATCTCTGGGGATCTCCGTTGGATTTGGGGATCTGGCTCTGGAGAGGAAAGTGTTGATGTTTTCAGAGGAGATGAAGGAACCTCTCTCCCCATGAGTCCCAGGGCACCTGACAGCATTTGGGTGGGGGCCAAATTGCAAAATTGATGAAAGGTCCAGTACTCCATGTCCTGCCGAGTCTGAAGATGATGAAGCATAAACATGAATTTGACAATTTTTCTTCAACTGATCTGACTTCTTCCCATGTCCCTTAATGACACCCTGGATGGATCCCATAGGCCTCTGCTCTCTTTGGAAAGGTCCAGCTTAAATTTCTAGTCTCCTTTCCTCCCTGCTGCCCTGCCCTGGTTTGGCTCAGCCTGAGGGGATCTGAAGGGGAGAGAGAGCTTGTCTGCCCAAAGGATCCCTTCACCTCCTCCCCCTCCTCTCTCATCAGGCAACTCTGGGGAGCATCGCTGACACGGTGGCCGGCCCTGCGACAGCCTTCACCCGGAAGACTCTGTGAAAGATACTCCCTGGGGTCTCTGTGCTGGGACAGGGAAAAGGGACTGGAGAAAAGAAACACGTTTGTCTTCTCTCAGCCAACACTGGTTCGCCTGCCTGCACGGTGAGCTCCAAATGACTCCGTTTGAGATTTTTTTGAGGTGCGTTTGTGTTTGTGGGCAGAGTGGGATATGGGGAGCCTCTCATCAATGCGCCGTTCCCCAGCATCAGAAAACCACTCTTGCTTGACCTTTTCCTACTTTCCCTTCAGCAGGAACCCCCCTTCTATCCCTAGCCACTGGCTTCTGGGGTCTTGCTTTGGGGCCTCCTTCCCGGTTGAGACTCAAGCCTGTGGGGTCCTCTTCACAGGAGATTCCCTGGCTCATCCCCCTTAGTGGTGGGAGGGTTGGCTGCATCCTTTCTCTGCCTCATTGTCTCCAGTTCTCTGCTGGCCCTTCTTGAATAGGTCTGAAATTCCTTCTGTTCATGGCAGTCCAACCAGGAAGTGAGGCCCCCAGCTCCCCTTGCAAGTACCCTCTCGGTCTCTATAAGCTACTCTCCTGGAACGTTCCTCCCTTGACTTGACGGAGACACGCTCCCTCCACCCCACCTCCAGAAGTCACAGTCTGGCTTGGATCTCCTATGTCTGTTTGTACAAGGTAGAGAGAAGCCTGGATGCACTCCTGGGCTTGCTCTTTCTGGCTCTGCCTGGGAAAGAGGTTTTTACCTTAGGCGAGAAAAAGCCTTATTTTTTATATTTACTAATCTAGAAATGGAAGTCAGCATTTCTTTCTGTTCAAAACTATATTAGTCATGCCTCTGACTTGGTGATACATTGAAATCAGAGATCTTTCCATGTCACATTACAGGTGTCATAGATATCTGAAAATGACATTTTGTGTTCATTTCTATTTAAAAATTACAGTAGTAATTAGACCTGCTGCTGGATCTTGTTTTTTAATGTGTTAATAAAGTAGCACCAGTATCACTATATCACAGATTTGTTCAATATTTTGATAGCCATATAACTGGTTTTCTCCATAATCCTATGTATTTTATTTTGTGCATTTAAAAACCATTATTCTGCAAAGGGACCATCATTTCAGTGGATGCCAACACAGGAAAGGTCAGAAGCCCTGCTCTGGAATATGTGTTCTTTGTGCCTAATGTCTAGCTCTGGGGCTTTGAATGTTAGAACTCACATATCCTTCTAGATAATTTTCTACCCTGGCTTTCTTTTCTTTCTTTCTTTCTTTTTTTTTTTTTTAAGATTTTATTTGTTTATTTGACAGAGAGAGCTCACAAGTAGACAGAGAGGCAGGCAGGGGGCAGGGGTTGGTGGGGGGGAGAAGCAGGCTCCATGCTGAGCAGAGACCCCGATGTGGGGCTTGATCCCAGGACCCTGGGACCATGACCTGAGCTGAAAGCAGATGCTTTAACCCACTGAGCCACCTAGGTACCCCCCCCCCCCCATTCCTGGCTTTCTTTTCAAACAGGATCCTGCTGTCCCCAGTCCGAGCCAATAAGAGCTAACAGATTTTAAGTGCTTCTCTGTGCAGGGATATTCCAAAACCCTCTACGTGCATTAGTTCCTTTAATTCCCATCTTTTAAAGAGGAACAGAGAGGTTCAGTGACTTGCCCAAGGTCACACAGCTAGTAAGTAATAGAACTGGGATATGAACCTGGACAGTCTGACTCTAGAACCCACATTCTTAAATCTCTAGATTGTAAACTAGGTAAGAGACAGCTAGTTTTCCAAAAAGCCCATGTTCCTGGCTTTAAATAGTATGGGCCCACTAGTTCACTCTTTATCACTGCAGGGTGGCCAAAAAATCTTTTCAGCTCCCCAGCTGAGAAATGAGCATTGAATCACAGCGCCCCCTGGCTTACATAGCAATTCTGATTGCTCTCTCTAGGGTCAAGCTGGTCCACAGAAATTTAAAACAAAACATTGATTAGGCACCCACAGGAAGGCAAGCCCTCTGTTGGGCACTGGGGATAAAGAGAGAATACCTATAGCTTCCACCTCCCAGGAATTCCTGCAAAGTCAGGAGAGACATACCCAGAAGTTGTGTTGGAATGAAGGGAACTGAGCTCTGGTGGACAGTGTGTGGACACAGAGCCCCTTGGATGTTATAGGGGAAGGGATTTTCACAGGATTGGGGAAGAGGTTTCAGCTGTCTTCCAGCCCCCTACCCTCATGCCATGCTGGGCCCTCTTTGCCTGGCCCAAGTGCCACAGTTTCTGTTGGCCCTTCCTCCAAACTGTGGTCCTTACAATTCTGGGTCTCCCTACCTCTTCCCTCAGTATGCTCCCACGTGGCTGCTTAGTTCATCTCAGGGCCTCATTCAAAGTCAGTGGCTAATGACTCCTGAATTTTAACAAGAGTTCTCAGTGCTGTAAACCAGGGATCACAAACATGAACGGCTGAGGGTTGGGCAGATAACGTCAGTGAACTAAGCAGGCCAGTATTTGCATGTTAAACATGAAGGAATATTCTTTACTCTCACAAAAATAGACACTCACCTATGTTTTTCTGAAACACACTGTCTTCCAGAACTATCTTTCCTTTTCTTTTCACTTTTAATAAAGCTCAAATACGGTTAGACATTTCTTTGCCAGAAGAAAAATGATAGTGCATGTTGATAAAGGCTTACTATTGCGTGGAAGACTAAAGGAGCTGGTGACTTCGGCTGCCCCAGATGCAGATTCTGAGAGGAGGAGCTGAGTGCAGGTAGTTTAGTATGAAAGTGATCCTGGGAAATGTTGGGCGGGACCTTGGAACCAGGACAGGGAAGGGAAAGCAGCCTGCTGATAAAAGCTGCATAATGGAGTGAGTTCCACTCTGGACAGCTGGGAGGCAAACTCTGGAGGCCAGTGTAACAGGTGTCATCCAGGTATCCGACCTGAGGAAAAGGGAGCTGTGATATTTACATATCAATTCCCATCCATTGTTGCTTGGGGCCTTCTGGGGGTGGTAGTGCTTTCACTTTCTAGCCTCTTGGGCTAGGCAGGCTCCAGGAGACCAGAGAAAGGGACAAGCAAAGGGACAAAGGTTCTAGGTCTTAGAAGTCAAGTCATTGGCCCCCAACCTGGCAAGACCCAAGGGCACAACAATGTCTGTGACAGGCATCGACCGTGATGAACCGAAGCAGGCTGGCAGCTGGATTTTTCCAAGCAAGAATGTGGCCCAGGGTTGCCAGACCTTCCGATTTCTCAGGAAAAGCTGAATGTTTAGATGTTTAGGCGAAACTTCTCAATTTTAGAAATGTGGACAACAGATCTAAAATTTTAAAAAATACACTATGGGATCAACCAAAGCATACTTGTGGCTAGATCTGGTTTACCAGTGGCCAGATTATGAAGTCTGGTCTGTCCTAGAGGTACATCCGATCTTGACTCCTGTCGGTTCTTGCTCAAGGCAAGCTGTGAAGATGAATTCTGAGAAGGTAAGGTGGATATATTAGGGGGTAGATTGTGAGTTAGGGAGTAGAGAGAATTAATATAGTGAGAGACTCCCCCCCCCCCATAGGGGGTTTGGAACCAGACAGAAGTGTGTTTCTTTCTCATGCAACAGTCTGGAGGTAGGTGGGTGGTCCAGGCCAGCTGTGTTGCATGGCAGGGACCCAGGTTCCTTCTATCTTGTTGCTCAGCACATTATCTTCATCTTTGTGGTCAAAGCCAGTGACCCAGCTCCTTATTCACATTCCAGCTAGTACAGAAGGGAAAAGAGTAGCTCAGTCAGTCTTGGTAAGTGCACAGTTCACTTCCTCTCCCATCCCATTGGTGAGAACTTTGCCACATGCTCATATGTAAGGGATGCTCAGAAATGTTGTCTCTCTCTATCTTTCTCTCTCATTGGCCACATGTTCAGTTTCAACTTGGCGTGTTTGTGAGAATTTGTGTTATCATAGAATTAGGGGAGGGCTGATATTAGGGGACAGGGAGAAGCCTCTACCACAATGAGGGAAGGGTCTGGAAAAGAGGATGGGTTTCAAGTCTGAGGTAGGAGCTACCTGAGAGAAATTTTTTCTCTACAAGAATGAGAAAAGTCTGGCTTTCCTCATGAGCTCTCTTTGTTTTGCCTTGGTCAGTCATGAAACCTTAGTAGAAGAAACCTCTCTGAAACCTTAATAGAAAATTAGCCCTACAAGGAAAAAGTCTATTATAATATAAAAGAAGCAAACATAATCAGCCCCTACCAGATACAAGGGGCTTTCACATATGTGATCTCAAGTAACCTTCAAAACTATCCTATGAAATCAGTATTATTATTCCCCCATTTTGCGGATGACAAACTGAGGACCAGAGAAACAGGTTGACATTCAGGCTCTCTAATGAGGGTCAGAGCAGGGGCGCTGGCTAATCAGAGCCGCCATACAGGTTTGTCCCCTCCAAGAAGTGAAGGGCCTTGGCCAGGATTTGAAATGAGGCCCGTATGACTGCAAAGCTCACATTCTTTTCTCTGCAATCTGATTTCCTTGCACCAGCTGCTTCCCCAGAGACAGCAACAGCAAATCTACTGGGTTGTTGAGAGGGTAAACAAACCGTGATGAATGAATCTCCTCTCCTAATATGAATGTCTTATTGTTGTTATTCTTCATGCCCCGACAGAGTATTTACAGCCTCTGCTGTTGTGTGGCTTCTGTCTGGTGGATTAAGGAAACTCAGAACTCCGGGCCCTAGCAGAAAGTTACGACCGGGATTTGAGTTAATGAAAAGTTGAAGGCTCATCAAGTGGCACTTGGCTCCACTATTAACCTGGACAAGGCCATGAACTCTCCTTGTAATTAACTGGCTTCTTCCATGACATCCTGTTGCCAGGGAAATACCCTGGCATGTATGGGTGTACCCCACATTAAACAAGCCCACCTACGACAACAGACCTGGTGAAAAGAAAAGTGGGAGATCATCATTTAATTAACTACAAGAGACTTGGTTTTGCAGAATGGGATTTCTGTATAGCTATTTTCCAAATAAATACCGAAAATTTGATTCCGGAAGAAAGGGAACATACAAAAATGCATTCGTTCCCTCCTGGTCTGAGAATGTTCTGGAACAGATTAGATTTTGAGAACTCTGTAATGATCTATCAGAGGGAACTTGTGAAATCTGGATTAGGCTGAGGGTGATTTGTGGTGGGTACATTCTGGGAACCTGACATGCCCTGTCTCTCCTCTGAGTATGTAGTTGCTCAACCCCACTGGAAAAAGGGGGGGGGGTGTCTAAGCAGCCATGTCTATACCATGTGACTGCCACACCCACCCCTTACCGCTATTTGGATCCTGGGTAAAGTGAACCAGTATTAACCCATAGACTCAAGCCAGCTTCTGCCTTTTAAACATGTGAACTAGAGACACACAACTCCAGTTAGCTAGTAAGAGATTGTGCAGAGCTGGGTTGAGGGACTCTAAAGCCAGGAGCAGTTTCTTAAGAAGGCAGGACGAGAGCACACCAGCCTGTAAAGGCAAAGGGGGAAGGAGCTGACACCCAAGCTGTGGCAGGGCCTGGCTTCCTTCGTTTCTTGTTGTTGGGTTTCTGTCCACAGGACTGCCTGTTGCAGTTTTAGCACGAGCGTTCAAAGTTCCCACTCAGCAGGGATTCCCAGCTTATCCACCTTGGTCGGGGTGAGACCTATTTTTATGCGCCTGTATGCTTTCAGTGGATCTGGAGGGCTCCGGGGCCCTCTCTGTCCTGGGAGGCTTTTGTCCTGGCCATTGGTTGGGGAAAGGGTGTTGTCCCTGGGACACATCCTTGCAAACTGGATGATTCATAGGGTTTGGTGGTCTTTGTCAGGTAAGAGAAATGCCTTGATGTCAACTCAAGGAACTCCCAGCTCTTTGGAGCAAAGCTGATGGAGGTTGTGATCTTCATCTTCCCACGGTGCTGCCCTGAGTATAAGGGGTTTTGCTTTGCTTTGTTTCCTTCTGGAGTAAGCAACTCAGTTTGGATTTGAGGGGTGGAGGGAGGGAATGAAGTCCTCAGGATGCAGCAGGGAAATCTGTTGCGTACAGAGAAGAGTTGGGTGAACCCACAGTTAATGCCTCGAATGTTATCCCACCCCCCTAAGCATGGGTGGATTTCTGTTACTGGCGACCAAAGGTGGTATGCAGCATACCAGCATAGTAGTCTGTGCCTTGCTTGTCCCTCTCTTCCCTCCTGAATTTCTACGGGAAGCAGAAGCCCTATCTGGCTACCCAGGAACCTTGGGAACATCCTATCCAGATTTACCACCCGGCTCAATCAAAATCCATCCTTTATAGACACAACTAACTTGCATTTCAATATTGTGAAAGTTTCTTATCAAGGAGGTTGGCTGTCCCCCTGACCTCTTTATCTGATCCCTTCCTCCTTTTAATCTCTTGGTTGAACAGCTTCTCTCTACCAATCCTTTACCCTTCAGTTAATAGTATTCCTTGTGTGTTTTTATCCATACTTTCCATGTGCCCGCCGCTGTGGTAAATGATTTAGAGATACCCTGCTGTTTAACTGTCACAAACCCCTATGGGGTAGCTAGTAACGACCATCCCCATTTTATGGATGGTGAAATTGAGAGGCTAGGTCACTGATGTGCTGACAAGGCCGGAGAGTTTTACACCCTGCCTGGTTGTCACTCCAGCTTCCCTGCAGTGACAGTGAAATTTCCTCCCATCATTCGTGGTGGCTGAGGGGGAGAAGGCCCAGGTGTCCTGCCTGGCAGCAAGGCCCCCAGAACTTGGCTTTTCTCTTTCCTCCTTCCCAGCCAGCACAGCTGCCAACCTGGAACTTAGCCCTTTCCAAGAAAGCCCAGGAGAGAAGCCAAATGTTGACTCACCTGCCAGACACGGGGACATTGCAGCCAAGATGCCTCAGGCCCTGTGCAGGAGGATTGGCAGGGCAAGCCCGTGGTGGGGCTCTGGGACGCGGCTCTGTGGGGCCCTCCAAAGAGCCAGGCCTTCTTTCCCGAGGGCTTCAAGTTCCAGAGGCTAAAGAGATCCAGATGGGCTCATCCCCTCTCCGTCCTGCTCTATCCTGCAGCCTTGGAAGTTTCTGGAGGAGACTATCTCCTCATTTCCATTTGGATGGCAGGCAGGATTCTAGAAAAGCCCCCATGATCTTCTTCCCCCATCCCCACTGGTGTGCACTCCTCACAGGATCCCTGGGACTGTAACCAACAGCACCGCCATGATTAGACGGTGGCGCACAATACAGTTGGCCTAGAGAAAAGGAGATGATCCTGATGGTCTGATCCAATCACCAGAGCCCTTTAAAGGCAGAGTTTTCTCTGGCTCAGAAGAGCACGTGAGAGGTTCCAGGCTCCATGGAGGGTTTGACCCTCCCTGTCTGGCCTGAAGATGGAGGGAATCCGGTGGCAAGGAATGCCGGCAGCTTCTAGAAGCTAAGAGTGGCCATCAGCCCACAGTCAGCAAAGAACCAGGGACTTCAGGCCCATGATGGCAAGGAATTGAATTCTTCCAACGATGAACATGAGCTTGCAGGTGGATTCTTCCTCAGAGCCTCAGACAAAGGCTCAGTCCTGTGGGTACCCTGACTTCAGCTTTCCGACAGGCTGAGCAGCAAACCCAGCGAGTGCCCCTGGACCGTGACCTATAGAACTGTCCGCTGATGGGGTTGTTCCAAGCTGCTCAGTTTGCGGTAATTTGTTACACAGCAATAGAAAACCAGTACACCTGGGATCCTTAACAGGCTTCTCAAACCTCACAGGTCTACCCATTCCCACCTGCTCTTCTCCGTCTTCCCCATCTTGTTGACAACAACTGGCTTCTTCTTGGCTCAGGCTCCAAATCTTAAAGTCTGCCTCGACTCCTCTCTTCTCGGAGACCCTGTGTGGATCCATCAGCAAATTCTTTCAACTCTCTTTTTATGAAGGCTTCAGCCTTGGACGGTGCCTCACCACTCCCAGTGTGCTGTCTTCACTCAGCCCTGGCTGCTCCCAGATTTATTATAGCTGCTGGGAGGGAGGGTGCCCCTGGGCTGTGCCTGGCTCCCCTCCCCCTCAGCGTCAGGGCCCCACCCCTGGGGCACCTGTATTCAAACAGACAGTAAGAGGAGGGCGGCAGAAGAGGAGGCTTCCATGCTGAGGCCTACCAGGAAAAGGCCAGGGGCGGGATTCAAACTCTGGCCACCCTTGGCCTTGGGAGCTGTCAGGGCCGGCTGCCCTGCACATTTCTGGGTAGAACACAGTTATCACCCCAGAGGAGTTCCCAAGCCTGCTTCAGAACCAATTATGCTCGGAAGTCATGCTGTGGAATATTTCCCAGGGATTGGGATTTTATTTATTGTTCAATATTTTGAGCCAAGAATGAAAAATTATTGTTGATGATGACTGAAGAATTCCCAGGAGGCCTGGAAGAACTTACAGGCAACCAGTCTCCTGGAGTGGTTAAGATTTATAGCTGTCAAGTGAGCCAGAGTGTAAGTCCGGCTCATCCTTTCTAGTTGGGCTTCCTGGGGCCTCAATTTCCTCAGTGATGATTACATGAGATCAGTTTTCTCTCTGGTCAAACATTTAGCACAGTACCTGGCATACAGTGAGTTCTTATTCAGTGGTGGTTATTAGGCTGATCTGTTGTCCATGATTTATTTCTAAAGCCGAAGCATAGATAATATGTTACCTGTGCTCGAGTGTGCACGCACATGCATGTGTATGTGTGTCCATGTGCATGTTAGCTTCCATTCACACTGGAGGGGCAGTTAGCTAACATTTGAAAGATCACAGTCCCACACTCCAGAGGAAGTTACCTTAAGTGCTCCAATTATCTGTCTTAGCTCTGTACCCACGGGTGTGTTAATTAGCATAATGGATTTCTAAAATGGTCTTTCATTGATGAAAATAATGGGATGCTGGAAAGGTAGATGGCTGGAAATGTTCCACGGTGCGTCTGCTCTGCCTGAGCTTTGCAAATGAATCTAGCAAGACCAGTTGCTTGTTCTCTTGGTAAAGCGCCGAGTTCGGATGTCCAACCAGTCCAGTGTCTGGATGTTAAAAGGTTGATTTTATCACATGCCTGAGTAGGTTAGCTAAATGCTGCACTGACAGTATTGTCACATCTGCCTCAAATGAACTTTTCATGTAGGAGGCTGTTGAAGTGTCTCAAAGGACAGCTCCCTGAGATGTCCCCAGGCTCACAGAACGGCTCAAAGGGCTGTGTATGTGTCTGCTTGCTAATCACTGTTCCCTTTTTGGTGGAATTCGGGCTGAGATGGGCTCTGCTTGCTTCACCCCATCCAATTAGGAAGTCGGGAGGAAATCTGTAGCCTCTGTGGACTTCTGACTAGTGGAGGATGGGGACATCACCATCAAACACCTTGTAACTTGAACAGCCAAATTGCTTAGGATGGTTTGCAAAGATTGCTCTCAAAATAAGTAAGAGAATTATAATGGAATCAAGGAACACTGGTTTCCTGAGGCTTAGGAAAGACATGTTGTAACAAGAAGTTGGAGAATTTTGAGAATAAACCTCTGTATAGATTGTCCTGGGGGTAGAATTCTGGTGCTGTTTTAGATACTGGTAAAACTTAAGGGGGGAGGGGGTGTGCGCGCAAGCATGCATGTGTAGACCAATGGAGGAGCAGGTAGAGGATAGGAGATGAGGAAGTTGAGTGGGGAATTCTGGTGCCATTTTCCTCCCAGGACAAGGAAGAAAAAGCTGTGGAACTTTCTAGAAGTGGCCTAGCTGATTGAGATGTGCTAGCATTTGGGCCTAAGACCAGGATTGTAATGCTGCCTCTCTTCCTTTCTAAGTGATCTTGGGCAAGAAGCTTCTTAACCCCACTGAATCTGCTTCCTCATTGACAAAACGGATAGAAGTATACTCTGGGTTCGTTGTACTTAAGGTAAATGGACTTGAAACCTCTTAGCAAATATTAGGCATAGAGTGAGCTTTTGATAAACGTTGCCTCCCTGGACGGTTAGAGAATCAGGGGTCGCGCACACAGAGAAGCGGTTACAGCAGCAAACAGGCATACAAGTTTCCTAGAACACACAACCTAGCTGTGATGATGAACTTCATGGAGGCATCCCATGAGAATCTCCTGGTGTGTCTTAAAAATGCAGGTCCTAAGTACGGTTCAGGAGATACGAGGAGATCTGTGGGTGGGGCCAGGAGCCCTATTCTTTTGAGCGGGGAGAGGCAGAGGGAGAGGGAGAGAATCCCTAGCACGCTCCACACTCAGCACAGAACCCAGCTCCAGGCTTGATCTACCAACCCTGAGACCATGAGTGGAAATTGAGAGTTGGTGTTTAACCCACTGAACCACCCAGGTGCCCCAGGAACCCAATTTTTTAAAAAAGATTTTATTTCTTTATTTGAGATAGAGAGCATGTGCAAGGGGGAGGGACAGAAGAAGAGGAAGAGAGAAGCAGACGCCCCACTGAGCAGAGAGCCTGACAGGGGACTCCATCCCACGACCCTGAGATCATGACCTGAGCCAAAGCAGATGCTTATCTGACTGAGCCACCCAGGTGCCCCCCACCCCCAGGAACCCGATTTTATGAAGCTTCCTGGGTGACTCTGATGGGCAGCCAGGTGGGGAAATACACACTTAACCATTAATTCTCTACTATAACCTCAGGTTTGGCAAAGTTTCAGTCTCCATTCAAAGGCTCCTTGGCCATGTGTCTGACTTGACTGCACCTGCATTTGTGGGAGGCCTTGCCTACTTCACAGCTTGAACCATTCTATTGCAATGGGACAGGAGAAGTTATCCCTTGTTTTGCTGATTTTATAGGTAGTGCTCATGTATCATTATCAGAAACTTCAAAGACTTTGCTGAGCATGGAATTGACAGGCCATAACTTGCACTATTTAGTCTTCACTGGCTAAACCCTCTAACCCGGAATAAGGCCCTGCTCTTCAGATCAGTGTCTAAGAATAATGAAAATCTAGTCCAATGCTGCCCTTGTCTGCCTGTGACTTTGGAATCGTATTTTCTACTTTCCTCCCCTCCTTAAAATCATGTGTTGTGCCTTCATTTGCCTAAAAAATAATTCCTACTCACTGTAGAAAATGGAGGTAATATAGCATTGGCACAGAATAAAACGTGAAAAGATCCTGGGGATCCAGTCCCTGGAAGATTGAATCCCCATGGATATCTTTGGTGTATGTCCTTCCAGTCTTTTCTAAATGTATATGAATAGAGGTGTTATTTTTCCCCCAACAAACTCAAGGTCGCCTGTGTGTGCTGTTTTTTGATCTGCCCTTCTCATGTTATAACATGTTTTTTATAAAAAAATTATTATTTTTTTTAAATTTTAGAGAGAGAAAGAGAGCTAGTGGGGAAAGGGACAGAGGGAGAGAATCTTCAAGCAGATTCTCGCTGACAGAATCCCACTGAGCACAGAGCACAATGCAGGGCTCTGATCTCATGACCCTCGAGATCCACCTGAGCTGAAACCAAAAGTCGGATGCTTAACTGACTGAGCCACCCGGGGGGGCCCTTATGTTATAACATGTTTTAAAGTAAAAAGCTAGTGATATTTTTTCATTCCATTAAATAATCCCCTACGATAGTGGTTTTCACTGTCTGGGGTCCAACAAAAACCTCAGGGTTCTTAGGAAGTACTTAGTGGTTACCTGAGGTGGGGGAGGGGTTGGGGGGACCAGAGGGAGCAACTGAGCAGGGCTCTAGCACCAGAGCCCTGTGTTAGTCCCCGCAGCTCCACTTGTGTCTGGTTGTAACTGGAGGAGCCCTATAGGATTGCATCACAAAAAGATCTGGGGGCTTAAAA
This sequence comes from Neogale vison, assembly GCF_020171115.1. Classification (NCBI taxonomy): domain Eukaryota; kingdom Metazoa; phylum Chordata; class Mammalia; order Carnivora; family Mustelidae; genus Neogale; species Neogale vison. The sequence goes on from NC_058096.1 coordinate 184,556,266, forward strand.
AATGTGAAAACCACTGCCCTGAGTCATCATAAAACACTCTTTAAAAATCTGGTTTTTATTTTCCTTCTTTGAAAAAACTTAAATGAAAATGACTCCTTAAAAATTCTAAGACAGGGGCACCTGGGTGGCTCAGTGGGTTAAGCCACTGCCTTCAGCTTGGGTCATGATCTCAGGATCCTGAGATCGAACCCCGCATCGGGCTCTCTGCTCAGCGGGGAGCCTGCTTCCCCCTGCCTCTCTGCCTACTTGTGATCTCTCTCTCTCTCTCTCTCTCTGTGTCAAATAAATAAATAAAATTTTAAAAAATTCTAAGACAAACATTTGCTAATTATTTTTAAAAATGCAAGTTTTTATTATGTATTTTTAAAAATGTAGACAAATGATATGTGTTCTTTGTAAAAACACCAAATACAGGTTTGGTGAAAAACCCAATGTCAAAAATCCCCCCCACCCCCATATCTAAGGAACTCAGCACTGCCCAGCCCTGGAGGGCTCTATTCACAAAGAACACCCAGATAAGAGGCACCTCCCATTCCAGACTCTTCTGTCTGTATGGATTGCTTTGGGTTCAGGTACTCCCAAAGTCAGCCCTGGGACTAGGATTGAGTGCAAATGGTTTTTGGCAGGGGGTGGGGTGTGGAGTGGGGGGAATGGGGGGGTGGGGGTGGTTAACATATCCAACTGTCCTGGTTTATCTGCCACTAGGGGAGTTCCCAGGATGAAAGAACTGGTCACCCTACAGTGGGAGGTAATGCCAGCAAGCATGGATGGATGATGGAGGAAACGGTATGGGCCAGGAAGAGCAGCTGGTAATGAATAGGTTAGCTCTGTGGACAGCTGGGGCTCCGGCCTGTTTGGGACCTCTGGGGAGCACAGCCCTCAGAGTTATCGCACCTGGGGGGCTTTTCGCCACCAATATGTGTCCCTTCTGGTTGATCCTGGGGATGCAGACTCTGACTCCAGGCCTGCCCACCTCCCATAGCCCTGCAAAGGGCTGAAGACACAGAGGCAGGAATGCCTGGAAACAAGCAGAGCTTCTGTTATGAGACGATTTCCATATATATATATATATATATATATATATATATATATATATATATATATATATTTTTTTTTTTAAGATTTCATTTATTCATTTGACAGAGAGGGAAAGATCATAAGTAGGCAGAGAGGCAGGCAGGGGGTGGAAGGGTGGGGGAAGCAGGCTTCCTGCTGAGCAGAAAGCCTGATGTGGGGCTCGATCCCAGAATCCTGGGATCATGACCTGAGCCAAAGACAGAGGCTTAACTCACTGAGCCATCTAGGTGCCCCTCCATGCATATATTTAAAAAATAATAATAATAATAGGATCACTTCATTCTTGATTTACTGGCCCCTTGATTTATATAAGGGGTCTAAAGAAAAACCATTATAGGCCACACATCTAACAATGCAGTCACTTTGAGGGACCAGGCTTGGAACTACCCTTAGGTGAATATTACAAGGCTTAACGTGTAACTAACCAGCATTGGAACCAGATGAAATATAATAATAATAATAATAATAATAATACCTCAGATGAGTTCTCTGCTGGATTCTGCTGAACCACTGGAAGAAACTAACAAGGAAAATCTGGAGAATTTAATTCTTCCAGAGCTGTGGTGTGCCCAACTCCCCCAGGAATGCGTTAGTCCCCAGTACTGACAGGGGCTAGATGAGGCCTTGCAGGTGCTCCTGACCTGCCCCCCCCAGGGGGGCGGCCTAGCAGCACACTGTTAGGTGCATGCTGCCACAGGCAGCGTTTGCCTCCTCCCTCCATGCTCAGCAGCTTCTAGATTGCTCTGTCTAAACAAGGGAGCAAGGAATAAGTGTTCCTTTTGTAACCGTGTCTCCATGGTTATTCGACACGTGATCGCCTTTTTGGAGTTCTTGGCAAAACCGGCTGTGGGTTTGGCTATGACGTTCCTGTCTGTGAAGAAGAGGGAGGGAAGGAATTATTCATCCGGACAGGCTCAGGCTGTTTCCTAAAACAATTTGCAAGGTGCAAATACCATACCATCCCTGATGTATCAAACTGGATGCTGCTAGGGAAAAAAAAAAAAAAATTGAACACTGATTGGCTTTTTTATGATATTAAGGAATCATTACTTTTTCCCAAAGTTGCGATAACAGTCCTATGTTACCCATTTTGAGAAATGCAGTGATATGTGCAGATGAACTGATAGGATCACTGAGGCTTGCTTGGCCGTGAGTTGAGAATCATGAGTGCCTGGGCATTGGTGGTCCTGTTGGGTCCACTTCCATATATGTTTGAAGTTTTCCATAATGCAAAAAAGATTTTTTTAGCAGATTTTATTACAGGGGCAATATGTTTACATGTTAGACATATGGCTAAGAGATATACATGGCAGAACTCCATTCTAATCTATTTCCACGCCTCTGTGGAATGGAAAATCCAAGTGTCACAATTATGAACGAATTTGTGAGTATACACAATTTTGTTAGAATACAGAGGGTGGTAGCTGAGAGCTGATTCTGCTTCGTTTTTATTTTTTCCAAAGATAATGACAAAGATCCTACGAATGGGTGTGACTGCAAGATAAACTGCGTCAGTTGTTGTACGGGAGTGACAGGCCAGAGAATTCTACCCTATAGACAGTGAAAGTGGTAGTAGTGAGGGGTTTGGGGGTGGTGAGACAGGGGGAGGCGGTGGAAATTGTGGGGTGAGGACAGGACAGCTCAGAGGATCTTAAACAGAACTGTCCACCTACGACTGGGCAGCATGGACTTTTGAGATGTTAAACTACACCCCACCCCCCAACTCCCCAATCTATGAAGCCAGACCATTCAGTTTTATTGTCTCGGGAAAGAAAGGACCTACAGAATCCAGGGAATGAAAGGGTTAAAGTTTCAGCATGTTGAATTTTAAAGTTACTGTCCAGGGATAAGACAAAGATCGTTCAGTGAGAGTCAGTGTTTTCTTCCCTCCCACCTCAATGATAGTTAACTTCAGTCTCGTGTTTGCGATGTGTCAGCCACTATTCTAAACACCCTATAAATGTCTTCTTTTCTAATCCTCTAACATTCCTGTGAGACCATTAACTTGACAGATAGGGAAACTGAGGCACAAAGCAGAGTCACATAACTAATCTGACTCCAGAGGTTGGTTGCTAGCCATTCCCTGGACAGATGAAGGAAGACCCCAGGGTTCCATGCCCAACTTAGTGTGGACATCAGTTAGGTAGAGACGGCCCATGGGGGAGTTTAGGTAGAAAGAAGCTGAGAGAGACTCAGGGTGCCAGGGAGAGCAGGGAAAGAGGTATTTAAGCCTCAAGGAGGTTGTAACCACACCTGCCTCTCATGCCTTGGTTCTCCTGAGGGCCTCCAGCCCTGGTGGTCAGCTGGGGCAGAGTAGAGAAATTTCTAAAAAGAGCGCTCTTGTTTCTGCCGCCTCCAGGATGGGGGGGCCTGACAAAGAAATTAATTTTAGTGGTCAAAAAAAAAAAAAAAGGAAAAATAGTCTTTCGATGGCAACCTACAATTTCACATGCATAACTGTGCTCTGGTTTCCGCTATTGTGATTAAATAAGGCATCCTGAAGGAAGCAGGGTTAAAATAAGAGATTTCCAAGTCATACTACCCTGGGTTTGAACCTTAACGCTGTCATTTAGTTGCTATGTGGCCATGGTGTGAGCCTCAATTTCTCAACAACAGAACAGAGATGAGAGCAATAATGGTTCTGACCATGCCCGCCCGACAGGGTGGTGTGAGGACGAGGCTCAGCTCAGTGCCTGACATAGGGCCACTCCTCACTACTGTGTAACCTATGTTTTCAAGTGTCTCCATTCAGTGGCAGGAGCGATGAGAAATGACTTTATTGTTTCTAATCATTGCCCCTAACCCGGCTACCTGACATTTTCCGACAGGAAACACATCCTTAGAAGTTCAGCTGAATTCTATAATTTACCGGTTCCTTTACTAAAACCATCACTTTAGTTTTTTTGGGCACTGTCCTGTACATTTTAAAACATCAGTCTCCTTTTGGATTGAATGCCTTTTTCCTGATCTGGCCCTGGGTCAGGCTTAAACTGTGATTCTGAGGGTCTGGAGGGAAAGGGAGGATGTTTACCTTTGCCCTCACCACCCCCACCCTGAATTGGCTTGTATAGGGGAAGGGGCAGCAGGAAGGAGAGGAAGCACCATCTATGCCTCTTCCCTGGACCTGGTGAACTTACAGACTTTTCCCCAGTTGCCCAGTGCTGCCATTCCCCTGGCTCTGTGGGCTTTGTCCAGTGGGCCTGGCAAGGAACCTATTTCCCAGTCTCCCCTACATGCTGTTGGTCCCTTCCTGGATCTGGCCACAGCTTCTAGCTGACCCCACCATCATACTCTGCATGGGGACCTCTTGTTCTCCATGGTAAAGAATCCTTGCTCCTCTGCCTTCCTTGGCAAACTTCAGGGCCTCTGGGGGGTGTATGACATCCAACCTCTGTACTTCTCAAGAACTAGGGACTTAGAGCAGCATGTTCCTGACCCCCTTCTTTTCTGGTGGTTTCCGCTATGCCATCTTGCTCCAATTCTATCATCCTCTTTCTGGTCACACAAAGGAATGCCAGAAGACCCTCCAGTTAGCAAATGGAATTCTAATCTCTTTTGCCTCCAGATACCTGCAGTCACCAGGAGATCTTCTCTCTGGACCTCCCTTTCCTGGCTCTGGAGGTGGGAACACAACTCCTCACTAAGGAGAAGAAGAGAAAAGGAAAGGGCCTCTCCTCAAAAATCCTGTACTGTCCTAAAAAACGACTTCCTCTCTCCACGGCAGTGGTAGTGGTAATGGTGGTGGCATTGACAGAGGTGATGAAGGTGATGGTGATGGAGGTTATAAAGGTAGTGATGGAGGTATTGGAGGTGATAAAGATGATGGTGGAGGTGATGGTGATGGAGGTGATGAAGGTCATGATAGAGATGATAAAGGTGATGGTGATGGAAGTGATGAGGTTGGTGATGGAGGTTATGAAGATGGTGATGGAGGTGTTAGAGGTGATGAATGTGATGGTGGAGGTGTTGGTGGAGGTGATGGAGATGGAGGTGATGAAGGTGATATTGGAGGTGATGGTATGAAGGTGATGTGGATAGATGGAGGTGATGAAGGTGGCAATGAAGGTGGTGATGAAGGTGTTGAAGGTGATGAAGGTGATGGTGAAAGTGATGGAGGTGATGGGGTTGGATTTGATGAAGGTGATGTTGGAGGTGATGGTGATGAAGGTGATATTGGAGGTGATGGTGATGAAGATGATGGAGATGGAGGTGATGAAGGTGGCGACAAAGGTGGTGATGAAAGTGTTGGAGGTGATGAAGGTGATGGTGAAAGTGATGGAGGTGATGGGGATGGAGGTGATGAAGGGGGTGATTAAGGTGATGGTGTTGGAGGTGATGATGATAGAAGTGATGGAGGTGATGGTGGAGCTGACAATGGTGGAGGTAATGGTGGAGATTTTCCTGAGAATTACTCCAAGGACAGCTCTGAGGAGGCTGTTCATTTTGACTCTCAAAGATCAGATCTCAGCACTTAAAAGATGGGCATTAATATCCTTTGTCCTTAGCAGACATTTCAGAACAACAGGAAAAATTGCACTAACCATGAACACGATCTTGTTACATGACAGGTAGTGCTACCAATAAAAATAGTTCTTTCTCAATCATTTTTAAAGTGGTACTGGAAATATGGTCTCAGCCTCTTCTTGTGTTGGATGAGATGTCTGTTTTTGTGGTATGGGCTGTGGTCCCAAAGGAAACACATGTTAATGTCCAGAAAGAGGCTGAACCAAGACCCCTGGCCTCCTTAACTCTGCAGTCTGGCCAACAGGGTGAAGCAGGGTGGAGGTGGTTAGCTGCGTGAGGAGGGAATTCCAACTCCTTGTGCCTTATGATAGGTTACTTTCTTTCTATACAACTGGGACCACCTATAAGCCAGGATTTCTACACATTGGTACTATTGACATTTAGGGCCAGATGATTCTGTGTTGTGGAGTGTGCCCTGTGCACTGTAGGATGGTTAGCAGTTTCCTTGACCTCTACTCACTGGAGGCCAGTAGCACTTCCCAGTTGTAAGCCCAGATGTCTCTAGATATCACCAATAGCTCTTGGAGAGGAATCACCCACACCTGGTTGAGCGCCATTGCCGTAGACCCAACTAAAGCCAAGGCTGATCTTTTTTCCAGGAGAGTCTGGATACTGATATAGCAGGTACACTATTTTTGAACCATGTATTAAAGATGCACATAAAATTTAAATTACTTTGTATTTTTGTTCCACATTCTTGTAACTCATTTCTGTATACTCCATTTTGAGCCTTCATTCTTCTTGATGACATCTGTGGGAAAATTCCCTCTTTTCAAGTTTAAAGTCAGTCAATTTAGAATTCTTGTATTCTCTTTCCATCCCTGGGTTGACCAAAGAAGATTTAAGGGGTTAAATATTATCATGGCACTGGTTAGGGAAGTGTGAGGACAAATTGCTATTCTTATGAAATGTATAATCCTTCTGGATGTTTCCTTCCTGGGATGCCAATGACTTAATGGGTCACCAGCAAACTTCATGGAACCAACAATCATCTCTCTCCTTATCTGCTTTGACTTCATTTGATTCCCTCTTGTCCTTAACAACAGTATTCCCCTGGTCTTTATGACCCTCCACAGACTCTGGGTTTTCTTCCCACCTCACTGGCTTGTCCTTCTTTGCCTTTGGAATCCCCTCCCTCCTCATTGCTAAATGTCAGAGCCCCTGGAAACACACTTGGCGAACTGTGTACCATCAGCCGAGTTCTTCAAACCAAAGATCGCAGAGTTATCCCCAGCCAGCCAGTCCCACACCACGCTCCATCTAGCACCATGTCCTTTTGACTCTATCGCCAAAACATGATGCGAATCAGTTCTCTGAATTTCCACTGCTACCACCTGGGTTCAGTCTGCTTGCATTCCCACAGTGGCCACCTACCTGATGTCTCCTCACTTCTTCTCTTACTCTCTCAACCCCAAGATTCACTTACCACACAATGGTCAGAATAGGCTTTAAAAATATGTAAATCATCAGATCATGATATGCCCCTTAAGCCTTCCAGTGGCTCCCGATCACATGAGTGACATCCCACCTGCTCACCCGGACTCACGGGTCCCCCCCAGATCTAGCTTTTGGTGAGAACGCTGTCCAGCTTTACACTCTAACCACTGCCCTTTGCTCTACTTAACTCCAGCCACACTGGCTTCTTTAATGATCTGTTCCTGCCCAATAAAGCATCCTGAAGTGTGGGGACTTGCAAAAGCACCCATGGGTCTTTCTCACGGTTTTGTGGCTTAGCTGGGGGTTCATCTGGGAGGCTCATCCCTGTCCTACTGAAGCGTCATTTGTGTTGCTTATGTAGCTGCATTTGACTGGGAGCTCTGCTGGGGCTGCAGACCTTCTCTCACAGGACTGGCTCCTTAGCTGGGGGCCAGCCTCGTGCCTATTTCTCTCTGCATGGTCTCTCTGGCAATGTAGCTGTGTCCCTTTACATGTTGGGTCAGAGGTCCAGGAGGGTGAAAGAGGAAATTGCCAGAATCTTAGGCTTAGAACCAGAACACTGTCCCTACACCACATTCTTCTGGTCAAAGTGAGTCACAAGGTGCCCAGAGAGAAGAGGGGAGGAAAATAGAGGAATAGTGGAGGCAGCTGTGGGGGTCCTATTAATTCTTTGGGGTCTCTGCACCCATTTTTCCTCTTGGTGCTGTGTGTCCTTAAATTCAGGAGAGTGGGCGCCTTCTTCCTGTTCAAATCTCAGTTCATAGGCACTCTGGTAAGGGTTGCCCTCGCAATGAAAGATGCCACCAGTCACTCTCATAGTACACTTTGAACACTGCACAACCTTCTCTCTCTTACTCTATCAGTTTATTTATTCGCTTTTCACTAGACTCTGCCCTGGACTTTTTGGGAGCCTGGCTGTTTGGGTTTCCCTTGAGCTTTAGCCTTGCAACAGTTGGTGCAGATGAGGCAAAGGCCCCCCGTCGATATGTGTTGAATAAGTGAATGCCAGAGGCCTCGTCACCCTGCATGCGTGAAGAACCCATCTTTCTGAATGACACGGACTTGGGTTCTTCCCCTTCCTTGCTGTGTGACTGTGGGAGAAGTTACCTAACTTTTCTGGGCTTCAATGTCTAATACAGTGAGCATTAAGGGAACCCCTCCTCCTCCTCATGGGAATTGTTGGGATAAATGAGAATGATCAAATTTATCAAGGGACCTGGAAGTCCTCATTATTTTAGTGGAAAATCTTATTGAGTCCCTTCTCTTGACTTCCTTTCCCTAAGCTCCAAAACCAGGAGAGAAAAATTCCAAGTAACTCTAGAAGGTAGGAATCACATTACATAGTGATCCTTAAAATGCTTTCACGTGGCTGCCTGCTGGCTCCAGGCAAGAGGAGGGCCTTATCTTGCATCCAGTGGTGAAGGGCAGCCCGGCGAAGGTCAGGGAAGAACCAGAAGGTTCTTCTGCTTTTCCAAGGAGCTCTGTGCTCCTGCTGCAAAGGCCCCCAGACCGCTAAGGAGTTGTTTTCAGATCCTCATTCTACCACAGGCTGCACTTGACCCTGGCTTCCTTATTTTCATTAAACTGTTCAGCCCATCTCAATTAGAACCTTTGGAAACCACTGTACTCAATTTACCACCTAATTACTCTTACCTTGTTTGTTTAATGAAGCTCACCTAATGATTCTGGTGATTTTTATGAAATGTTAGGTGGAGGTTTTACTTTTCACTTTATATTTGTGATTTTTATATTAATGTTTTATAACCTTGGGCTCTTAATCATAAAGTCATAAGGAGCTTAATTGATTTGAAACTAACCATGCCCTGAAGTGTGTACATGTCAAATTGATTCAGATTGATCCAGTGAGTTTAAATAAAGCTTAGGCCAGAGAACATGATGACACCTGATAGAAATTTTCCTGAAGTGCTTAACTTGGGTAACTCAATTACACTGCCATCTCAACACAGTAAATTATTGGAGAGATACCTTTTTTTTTTTTTTTTTGCATTTATCACAGACTGAGAAGATAGGACAGTTTAAAAAAAAAAAAAAGCCTAGGAAAAGTTAGACAAGTGTAAAATGTTCTATTCATAGTTCTCCCTTCTGGAAAGCTGTGGGGAGCTCACATTTTGAGGGCATGATGATCTGAAATATATGTATGTATGTTTGTATGTGTGCGTTTGTATATATACATATGTATATGTATATATATATATATATATATTTACATGTTTTGTTTTAAAGCCTGACAGTCACCATCACCATCTAAAGTTGAAAATGGTTAGAAATTTAGAAATTGAGGACTGATACTAGAAGCCTCGGAAAAACACAAAAGTCATTTGGGATGGAAAAATAAAAAATTTCCCTAAGAGATGATCGATACCAACACTTTTCTATAGAAAACTTACAGTGAGCCAATGAAGTCACAGGAGAAATCCTCAGTTATCCAGAACAGGGTGAGTTCTATTTTGCGTCGCTGCCCAAGACAGGTCAATCTAGCCCTAAGTGGCCCTAATTGGTACCGCTTCCCTCTAGAGCCTGCATTCTTTTACCTGCCTCCCAGCAGCCCTCGCAAAGGTGTGAAACGTTTTTTGGGCTTTGGAAAATATCAGACATAATTTCCCAGCGGATCCTATAAAGCAAGGGAAACTGATTGCTAGGTACAGAGCGATGAGCTTGACTCCCAGAGAGATGCAGTTCCCAGGGCTCGGGGCTCCCGGAGGTCCCAGCGGTGAACCATCACACCGAATCTTTCTGTATCTGATCTCTCCAAAACTATTTTTCTTTGCAAGCAGTTCCAATGGTTCCTGACTTGCTTTTATATCTACCCTTCTACTTCTTGCAAAGTCTGTCATCTTGCTTTACTCTCTCTTTTCAAGAGTTTTTGGCAAAATGCTTCTTGGACTTGACCATCCATAGACAGGCTTGTGAGCCCCAGGCTCACTGCCGCTCCTCACCTCAGTGGAGACACTGCGGGGCTGCTGTTCCAGACCATGCTTCCCGTTGTGTGCCCTTCGGGGGCAGGATCCCTGTCTGCTCTAGTCACCTCCATGTGCCCAGGGGTGAGCCTAGCATTTGATACCATTTGCTCAGTACGAACTTATTATTTTTTTCTACAAAGTGCACAACCTTAGGAGGTATCTTAAAAGGTCTTCACTCCACAACCACCATCCCTCATCGAGACAGTGAACATTTCCAGCCAGCCCAGAAGACTTCCTCATGCCCTCTCTCTCATAGTCCCAACCCTACTCATTCTGGAAGTAACCACTGTTCTTTTATCACTGAACATGGATTTCCCTTGTTCTGTCAGGAAAATGCATCTGTCAGAACTTTGACCGTGGGCATTGACCTACAGCCAATTCTGCTGGGCTCTGAAATATCTCACCTCCTCTGTGGGAGAACACACTTCCTGCTGGCTGCTCCTTCCTCTGATTGGGTATGGTAGAAACAGTTGGGTACGGTGGTTCCTGGGAGATGGGGAAATCCTCTGACCGGCAGTTTGGGCTCAAGGACTCCCCACCAGCCTGGCTGAGTTTCCTTAGAACCACATGGTCCCTTCCTCACCCTCTTCCTTCCTTCTTTCTTCTCCCTTACAAGGAGCAGACCTGCATCACAGTCTAATGGTTCCCAGCCTTTCCCAGGACCTCCCTATTTTCTCTCAGGAATGTTTGCCTTAATCATCTCTCGGACATTTACCCTTGGCATCTCCTTGGAGGGCTCAGACTAACACAACTGTTTATTCTCTTCTGTAGACTTCTTTTGCCCATCTTTGGGGGTCTGATTTTTCATGTGGTTGTGTGTGGTAACAATTCATTCTTCTTCTTTACTGCTAAGTAGTTTTCCATTGCATGAGGATGCCAGCAAATCAGGTCTTCTCGCCCGCTTGGGCATTTGGGTTGTTCCCTGCTTCTGGCTATTATGGGTAAAGCTGTTATGGACATATTTGGAGTGATCCTCTGGTGGGCATGTGCCTTCATTCCTCTCGGATATGTACTTAGCTGTGGGATAGCTGGGGTGTAGAGTAGCAGTATTTAGCTTCAGGAGATATTCAAAATAATTTTCCAGGGTGCCTGGGTGGCTCAGTGGATTAAAGCCTCTGCCTTCGGCTCAGGTCATGATCCCAGGGTCCTGGGATCGAGCCCCACATCGGGCTCTCTGCTCAGCAGGGAGCCTGCTTCCTCCTTTCTCTGCCTGCCTCTCTGCCTTCTTGTGATCTCTGTCTGTCAAATAAGTAAAAAAATCTTAAAAAAATAAAAAAATAACTGTTTAAAAATAATAATAATAATTTTCCAAAGTGGTTCTACCATTTTACTTTCCCATGCTTATAAAGTATTTACTGAATGAATGAACTCAGACCAGAAGGGTCTTTTTTATTTATTTTATTTTTTTTTCAGAAGGGTGTTTTTGGAGCATGACTTTATCTTAGTTGCTCACACACGCAAGGCTCTCCATGATGCCCCATTGTTATGGATAATGTCCAAAGTCTAAACATACAATCTGTAAAAGGCCCAGCATGTGTAATAGCCCTTGTGTGATTCTCCAGAGTCATTCTTGCCACAGCCAGCACTCAGTCCTCAGTCCTCAGCACTCAACACCCAGCACCAACAACGTATACTTCATTTACATTGAACCTCTCATCTTCAAATATGCTATCGTCTTCCTCTCCTCCAAGTTTTTGCACACACTAGACCCTCTGCCTTGAACACTTCATCATTTCTGGAATTATTTTCCTACTTTGCCTAGTAGATGAGTTAGAAATGGTTTTAATTGTAAGCAGTGAAAAAAATTAGACTTAGAGGAGTTCAAATAGTGGCTCATATTTGGGTCACATAAGGGGAAACGTGGAGGTAGGCAGTCCCTAGCATGCTGCAGCAGCCTGATGATGGCAGGGCTGGCTCTATGCCATTTACTTTCCCTTTATCTCCACCCTGTTGCCTCATGGTCATAAGGTGGCTACTGCAGCTCCAGGCATTACACCCACATTCAAGGCAGGAAGAATGGGAAAGGGCTAAACTAGCCTTTTCTGTCTCACTCATGAGAAAACTAAAACTTTTTTTCCCCAGAAAAACCTCCAGCAGACCTCTGTTAGAGATGCATTGGCTGAATTTGTCATGTAGACCCTTCTGGCTTCAAGGGAGGCCAGGAAGCTTCTAGCTCTTCAAGCCTCCATTGTGGAGGACAGGAGGAAGAAGGATTTGGAAATGGCTACTGAATGAACCTTTCCATGGGGTGTTCCTCATGAAGCCAACTCTGACTCACCCTCCTAGTCTCAGCCTTTCTGTCCCTTCCTCTTGGAAGCTTTCCTTGATCCCCTACCTTTTTAGGACTAATTTAGATGTTTCACCATCATACTGATCTCTCAAGTTTTCTCCAGTCTTGAATTTCTTTGCTAAACCTCACCTTGATATATGTGTCAAATCAAGTCTTTCAAAAAAAAAAAAAAAAAAACACAAAAACCATGAAATGAGGTAAAGCGTGATAAAATATATACATGGATCCCACCTGTATCTTCTCCTCAGCCAAAGTTTTATCTGTTTTGTTATCCAGTCTCTGCAACCACAAAGCCCACGTGGCTTTACACCCACCAGTTGAATTCCCAGCAAAATGTTGGTAAACTTGTACCCAACATTTGTGCCTGTTCAATACCCACCAATCAAGACTGGATACTTCCAGCCTTTCTGTTTAATTGCCATTTGAAAGCTATAAAATCCCCTCTTTTAGGGGCAATCTGGTTTAGCTGGTAAGTCCTTAGACTCTGGACTCAGAAGACTGGGATTCAAATCCTGACTCTGCATTACCAAATCCATGGCTCTGGGCAAGTCCCTGAATCCCCCGGGGCCTCAGTTGCCTCATCTGTAAAATGAGGATAATAACAGCACTGACTTCCCAGGGTTGTTGTGGGGAGGAAATGAGTTGGTTCTGGAAACCCTGGCACAGGACAAGGGCTCAGTCTGCATCGGCTCCCTTATTCCCTCTGAGCCGTCTTTCTGTCTGCTCCTCTCTCCTCTCTTCTTCTTGAAACTCAGTTAGTGAAATGCCTAATGCAATCACTGCCTAAATCAGTGACTATTACATTTCCTTGGAGAAATTTGCAGCCAGGTGGGAGACCTCCAACTGGCAGCCGAGGAACTAGACCACAGCAGCTGACATGAATCGCAGGCTTGCGCTGTGCCCTGCATAGATGACCTCGCGGCTTGCTCCCACCAGCTCACTGCCTTTTTCCTCAGACGAGGAATCTTCATGTTGGAGTGGTTCATCCATTCAAGTGTCCCGACAGAGGAGCAAGGGCAGGTGTGTCTCATCGTCTAAAGCCAAAGTGCCTGACCATCACGCCCGGCTGAATTTGTGACGCAGAATGGGCTGGCCAGCTCCAGAAGGCACCAAGTGTCCTGGAGGTCAGAGGTGGGAGAAGTCCCAAGCAATCTGGGAGTTTCCCGAAGGACTCCCTGGATACAGGAGCCATAGCGTGGCGGGTGGGGTAGATTTTTGCCAGGTTGCCGGGAGAAAGGGTAGGAAGAGCAAGAGAGGCTTTTTTAGATAAAAGGAACAACGAAAGCAAGGGCACAAATGGCAAAAGTGCAGGGTATTTGGAGGGAAATGATGGTCAGGGATGCAGGCTCTGGCATGGGCAGACCCTAGATTCCAGTCCCAGCTCTGCCGATTACGAGCTGTGTGACCTCGGGTCCATTGCTTCCCCGCTCTGCCCTGTCTCCTCTCTTTGTAAAACGACCACGAGAGTAGCGCGTCTCTAGATGTGGCCAGAGAGGAGGAAGTCAGAAGAGTGCTGTGTAAATGCTCCACCAGTGCGTTGCCCAGCACGGAGGTCAGCAGCATTACCTGCTTTCAGGAGATTAGGAGAAGAACAGAGGAAACTGCTTTTGAGGTTTCTCAACGATTAAAGTAAAAATGTTGGAAGCGCTTGCCCCTCTTGATTTGCTCTCCCAGCAAATGACAGTGTGAATCATGCTGTGTGCTGGCTCTTAGCCTGGCTTCTGCAACTTGCCCAGATCAGCAAAATGCAGATAGAAATACAACCATTAAAAAAAGGAAAAAAAAAAAAAAAAAAAAAAAAAAGAACGACACTCATCTAAGTACCTGATTACAAATATTTGGCTTCAACAGCTATTTCTGACTCTTGCCTCAGGGAAAGACTGAGAGGTTGGTTTCTGGGGGAAATTATACAAACTTCGTGTCCAGCCACTACTATTTCCTGGTCACTGACAAGACCCTAACATCAGCTCCATTGTGGGGCCAGGGGAGGATATCAGAAGAAAAGAAACAGGAGTATTGAAAAAAAAAAGAACTTTTATATTTCCTCCTCTTCTAAGTCAGCTGGCATGTGGTCAACAAACCGCTTTGAAGGACCAGCTACATCTCAGACCATCCTTCGTGAACCGGCTCTGTGTTCAGAAAAATCGATGCTGAATTTCCCAGCCATCCCTACCCTTACCCTGCTCCCGTCCCCCATTCTCCCCTAGGAGATCTAAGGAGAATTTAATCCATATGGTTTTGATTCCCTCACTCATCAAAATGCAGTTTTCCAAGAGCCATTTGATCTCCAAGATGTTATGTGAGTGTCTTTTTGTATTTTATTTTTTTCCTGAGAAAAGAAAAGGCGACAGTTTGCCAAAAGAAAATGAACTCCAAACCCCGGGGGTCTGAACTAGGTTCAAGCATTAGTTCCAGGGAAGCCAAAGGGGTTGTTGCTTAGTCAGAGGGCTCAAATTCTCTCTTCAGAAGCCAGGTGAATCCAGGGAAAGTGAGGAGACTTCTTTTGATTTCTTTTCCCGTGTGTGTGTGTGTGTGTGTGTGTGTGCGCGCTAAGGGGTTTATGAGAATTTTCTAATTGGGTCTTTATAATCACCCTTTGCGGGATTATAAGTGGGATGCTCCCTTTCTCCCTCCTTCCTCCTCCCTCCCGTCCCCTCTTCTTTCCTTCCTTCTTTTATCTATCAAATATTTATTGAACACTTTTTATGTGTCAGGCTCTATTCTAGGGTCTGGAAACACATCTGTTATTAAGGCAATTATATCCCTGCACTCGTGGTGCATACATTCTAGTTTATGTGCAGTTAAGCAAACAAAGTTTCCAGGTAGTATCAGCATCATAAACAAAATCAAACTCAGGTGAGAGAATGACACCAGTGCTGTCATTCCCTTCCCTTCCCTTAAGGGAAGGCTTCACTGAGCTGAGAGCTGAAGGACACCGGGGATCAAGCTGCAAGATTCAGAGGGAAGAACAAGAGTTTAGTTCCAAAGCATGAACCCGTTTGCACCCCTAGGGAGCAGACTGAGGCCAGCATGCGGGAGTCATGGAATGCTCGGGGCAGAGACTGGGGGTGAGAGGAAGCTGGGCCAGGCACTGAAGCCTTTCTGGGCCATGGTGGAAGCCTCTGGAGCTTGGGCAGCAGAAGCCAGGCCTTGATTCTGTGTTATACCATTACCCTGGGTTCTGGATGAAGAAGACATTGGTAGCAAGACAGGACTAAGGAAGCAAGGAAGCTACGGCAGATCTCGTGTGTGTCTCCCTTTCCTCCCAAATGCAGGAGCCAACAGACGACTGTTTGCACCTGGGCTCCACTGCTCACTAAAGTCACCTCAGCAACTGGATCCCAAGGGCACTTTTCGTAGTTAATGGTGGCTCAGACCAAAGTGACAGCAGGGAGAGATGTGCTTGGATTCTGGAAATCTTTCAGTGGTAGGCTTGCTGATGGATTGCACGTGGAGGAAAGGGAGGAGTCAGAGACTGCAAGGAGGTTAAGGCTTGAGCCACCTAGACAGCTCAGGGGGTAATCATCCCCATTTTACAGGTGAGAACATGGAGGCCCCGAATAGTTGAATCACCTGACAGATCCCATTGTAAGGGGCAGAGTTAAGACTCAAGCCCTGGGCTTTCTGTCTTTTCAAGTTCTTCTCTCAGTTGCCCTTTCACAACTCAAGGTTATGCCCTTGGGCAGTGCTGGGCATTTGTGTTCAAGGGAGTGAACCCAGCACATATTTTTCCAGACATTGCTATGGCTTCCTAGCCCTTCTGGGTGTGCTTTCCCCTAGCTGATGGTGTTACTTCCTCATGAGAATCCATAAACTATGCCTGTTGTCTTTATGTCAAACTTCTTCTATTTTAAAACAAGCATAATATACATATGATTGCTTCTCCCTTTACTGATTTAATTTTATTTTCAACAATTTGTTTGTGTCTGCTGTATAACAATAGGAGTTTGCTAAACGCTATTGTGGACTAAATGTCCACATGAGTGCTGATACTTGTATTTGATGGTCAAGAGCTATAGAAGCCTTTCATCCATTCATTTATCCATCCCTCCATCCATCTAACATTTTGGAATGCCATTCCACATGTTAAACAGTATGTTAGGGACTCAAAATGAACAAAACATATATCTGCTCTCAGCTTCTGATCTGGTTAGGTGTGAGTGCATGTACATGTGTAAATGTACAATATGAGGGACTGTTGTGTAAATAAATAACCTTGATACATGAAAAAACCCTTTAATGGAGATAATGCATGTACAAAGTACTGTGAGTCCACAGAAGATGAGAATTTTATTCATGGGGTAGCTGGGGGAGTGGGGATTTCATTAGAGATGGGTGGCTTCATGGAGAAGGTGACATTCCAACTCAAACTGAAGACATGGAAAGGCATTCTCCAGGAACTGAGTGACAATCTGAAGGTGATTGTGTTAAGAGGCATGCATTCTACATTTGCACCCCTTCCCCAAGTTAGAAGGAAGGCTGGGGTGGGAGGAGACTGCTGGGGGAGGTAGAGGGAGCAGGTTACAATCATGTCCCAAAATCACTATGTTAATCTTTCTGGTGATGATATTGATGACTATGGTGGACAGAGGCTGTTCTTCCCTGTGTCCTAACCCCCTTCTCTGAGCAGCAGTCCTGATATTTCTGTGGGTCTTTTCCTTTATGTTGTAGGAGGGGCCAACCCCACCCTGGCTGATTGGAACACTACATTCCCTTGGTCATAGTGATCCTAGGATCCTTGGCATGCCAGTCAGGGCCCATGAGACTCGATTCTAGAATATTCAGTAGAATTACTGAAGTGGAATTCTGCTTTTCTGCTGGATTTGCTGTGGGAAGGGTGTCGTCCAGGTTGTTGCTGATAGTCACTTTGCAGTCAAATGGAGCTTAGAATGGGGCCCACACCAAGGAGTAGAGTCAAGATAGAGGGAGGCTGGTTCCTTGTGACATCCTCTGGGCCCTGAATCAATCAATACCTGGAGCCAGCCTTAGCATAGGTCATGAGCCAATAGAGTTCCTTTTTAACTTCGGCCACTTTGAGTTGCATTTCTTCTAGTTTGTTCCAACAGAATTCCAACTAACACAGTGGCCAACAATACTTGAAAAGTCATGGTTTCAGGGAAGGCTTTTGTTTTTCCCACCGAAAAAGTTTTGGATTACAGAGAAGGGATGAAAAAAGGAATGTGGGGCATGATGGTCAGGAGTGTAATTGGGAAAGTACAATATGGTGGCCTCTGATTTTAGATTATCTGTGCTCTTCTCCCTAATGTTAAACCACTTCAGTGTCTCCAAATGGAAAAACGTACTGCAGGAGTACATTTCATTGGAAAGAGTTTCATAAATTCAGCACAGATTTCTGTTGTTGATGGTGAAGACTTCCTTTTTTTAAAATATAACTACAGTACAATATCAATACCAGGAAATTGACATTGGTGCAATGTGTATGTACACTTCTAAGCCATTTTCTCATGTGCAGATTCCAGTAAAACTGTTCCATCAGAGATCGTTCTGCTCCCTTATGCTACCTTTTTAGTCACATATTCCCTCCTCCCTGCTATCCCTTCCTGGCAAACCATTAATCTATCTTCATCTCTACAATTTCATAATTTCAAGAATGTTATATATCAATGGAAGTATATTTTATATAACCTTTTCAAACTGCCTCTATTCACTTAACACAGTGCCCTTGAGATCCATCCAAATTGTTTAATGTGTCAGTAGTTTGTTCTGTTTTGTTGCTGAGTAGAATTCCAAGGTATGGATATCACACAATTTGTTTCACTGCTCACCTATTAGCGGAGATGTTAATTGTTTCCAGTTTTGGCTATTAGGAATAAAGCTGCTATAATTATGAATGGAACTTCTACAGGCTTTTCTGTGGACATAAATTTTTATTTCTCTTGAGATCAGCCACAAAGAGTAGAATTGTTGGGTTGTGTGGTAGTTACACACTCAATTTTAGAAGAAACCACCAAACTTTTCAAGAGTGTCTCTGCTATTTTATATTCCCAACAGCACTGTATGCAAGTTCTGGTTTCTTTACAACCTTGTCAACAACTGGTGTCATTCTATTTTTATTTTAGCCATCCTGATAGGTGTGTAGTGATGTCTTACTGTGGTCTTAATTTTCATTTCCCTAATGGCTACTTATATTGAACATCCTTTCATGTGTTTATTTGACATCCATATATCCTCTCCAGTGAAATTTCTCTTCATGTCCTTGGCCCATTTTTTAATTGGCTTATTTATTCTTTTATTGTTGATTTTTGAAAATTCTTTAATATATTCCAGATAGGAGTTTTTTTTGTCTAAAATGTGGCTTATATTTCCCTCTAGTCTGTGGTTTGTTTTTTTCATCCTCTTCACAATGTCTTTCCCAAACCCAAAGTTTTAAAATTTGTGAAGCCCAGTTCATTGATTTTTCTTTTATGAATTGTGCTTTTTATCTCAAGTTTAAGAACTCTTCTCTAAGCCTTAAGTCCTGAAGATTTTCTCCTGTGTTTTTTCCTAATAGTTTCAGAGTTTTACTTGATCATTTATGAATTCATGCAAGGTGTGAGATACAGGTTATAAGTCAAGGTCTTTTTTTTTTTTTTTTTTTTTTTGCCTATTGGTATGCAATTACCCCAGCTCCATTTGTAAAGACTTCTTTCTCCAGTGAATTGCTCTAGTACCTCTGTGAAAAATCAGTCAGCCATACCTGTGTCAGTCTATTTCTGGATTCTGTTTTATTCCATTTATCTGTGGGTATGTCCCTCCAATAAAGCACATAGTATTGATTACTGTAGCTATATAATGAGTCATACAACCAAGTGATTCCTCCCATTGTATTCTTTTTCCAAATTGATTTAGCTTTCTAGTTTCTTTGCCTTTCCATATCAATTTTAAAATAAGCTTGTTCTTGTCTTTAAAAAGTCTTGCTGAGATTTTGATAGAGGTTGCATTAACCCTGTGTATCCTTTTGGAGAGAATTGATATTTTTGCTCTGTTGAGTCATCCCATCCATGAACATGGTATGTCTCTCCATTTATGTAAATGTTCTTTGATTTCTTTCTTCAGTGTTTCATAGTTTTCACACACAAGTTCTATACATGGGGATGCCTAGGTGCTCAGAGGTAAGCATCTGCCTTTGGCTCAGGTTATGATCTCAGAGTCCTGAGATCAAGTCCCACATCGGGCTCTCTGCTCAACAGGGAGTCTGCTTCTCTCTTTCCCTTACCCAGCTTGTACTCTCAATCTTTCTCTCTCTCAAATAAATAAATAAAATCTTTTTTTAAAAAAAGTTCTGTATGTTTGGTTAGATCTATACATATTCCTTTTTTTTTTAGTGATTTCAAATTATATTGTATTTTTTATTTTGGTTTACATGTGCTCATTGCTGGTATATAGAAATATAATTGATTTTGTATGTTTATCTTTTATCCTGCAAAGTTTCTGAACTCATTTATTAGTTGTAGGAGGTTTTTCTAGATTCCTTAAGATTTTCTATATAGCCCATCATGTCTTCTGAAAATAGGGACAATTTTATTTCTTCCTTTTTGATCTGTAAGTGGGGGCTTCTTGTACTTTTCTGAGTCAAAAGCAATGCTTTAAGTAATCATTGAATTAAAGACTATTTTGATTTCAGAGGATCTTAGAGGTTATCTGATTTAATTAGCCTCATTAAGCCTCTGCTTCTTCAAAGTAAAATAGAAATAATCATGGTATGCATCTCATAAGGGTGTGGGCTATTAAGTTCTGATGTAGAGTTGTGTACATTTAATAGAAATACCTTATTTTGAGTAGCTTCAGTTAAAGGAGTTTTCTGTCTCATTCTAGGGAATCCAAGTTGTACATCTTTATAAAATTACATTTTAACTACATAAATGGTTTCAATATCTCCCTTTCTCTCTCTCGGTCTCAGTTTCCTCTTCTGTAAAATGGAGGTAATGATAATGTCTACCTCATAAGGTGGTTGTGGAAGATGAAAAGAATAAGGCCATGGCCCCTCTAGATTCACTCTCCACCCTTTTCCATTCTGCTGTGTCTGAGAGGCTGACCTGAATGGTCATTGTTGACACTGCTTTCGAGTTTCTGAAAGGTTTCAGCCCATGAAAAACATGAGGTTGGAGCAGGAGAGGACTGAGATCAGGTTCATTTCTGTAGGGTCATTGTGAGCTGGCTTTATCCTGCCATTAAAGACCCTGGCCTTTGGCTGTTGGCCCTCTCTATGGGATCTGGTAACTGCTCTGTGTCTTTATGGCTTTAGGCTTGGGGGTGGGGGTGACAGCCACGTTGTTACTGACCCCCAGGTGCTGTACTCTCTCTGTGGTTGCTCTACATCTTGTTCACAGCTTTGCAAATGGCCTCTCTATTGAGCTCTCAAAATTCCCATTTTGAATGTGCGCTCTGTTTTTGTTGGCCCTGACTGACTCACTGGAAGGCAAGACCTAGAACAGAGCCTGGCACAAGGCAAGTACTCCTTAAGGTCTCCTGCTATTGCTTTGGTCATCTATGAAGCAAAGAGGGAAACACAAGATGGATGTGTGGTTTGACCATTGATTTCATTATTTGAGTTCTTCTTTCTTTAATCAGATGATGTGGTTTTACTCTCATGAATTAGTAGTGGCTTTGATGAATGGTGGGCCCTCCCATCTATCTAAGTGCTGCTAGGAAGAATGACTTATGGATACAATCTCGAATCCCCAGTCATCACACTGAACTTTTATTTACCCAGGATCCTGACTTCCTTTTATCATAACCTCAGGATTCTTAGCTATAATCCAAGAAGTTTCCTATTCATGCTAATCTAATTTAAGCAAAATAACTATAATTAAAGCTTCTGCTAGGATTCATGTGTGTTACGAACTTATATCCATATGTGTTATGAATGATGTCCAAGGGATTGATAAACCCCAATGTGATGGTATTGGACATGAGATCTTTGGAAGATCATTAGTTTTAGATGATGTCATGAAAGTGGGGCCCTCATGAGAGGATTGGTGTCCTTTTAAGAAGAGGAACAGAGACCAGAACTCTCTCCTTTTCTCTACCATGCGAAGCCACAGCAAAAAGTTAGCCATCTGCAAGCAGGAAGAGGACTTTTTCCAGAAATCAAATTGCTCAGCACCTTGAACTTGGAATTTTCAGGCACCGGCACCATAAAAAAATTAATGCTGTTGTGTAAATCACCCAGTCTAGTATTTTGTTATAGCAACCTGAGCTAACCAAGACAATGTAAATATTTCTTAAGTGTATAATGACAGTGTGAACTCTTCACTGTGAACTCTTCTGAGTTCACTGTGGGTGAGACACTGGGCTCACTGCTCTA
The DNA here is from genome assembly GCF_020171115.1 of Neogale vison. Lineage (NCBI taxonomy): Eukaryota > Metazoa > Chordata > Mammalia > Carnivora > Mustelidae > Neogale > Neogale vison. The sequence goes on from NC_058096.1 coordinate 184,577,882, forward strand.
CACGAATGGTTTCATTCAATTCCCATTGTAACACTCATAGCTACTTGTATTAGGGATTGCCTTCAGTTTCTTAGTAAGAGACCAGAAATAACAGTTATTTTAAAAGACACAACTTTTCTCTCACACACAAAAAGCCATAAGCTTAATAGTAGTTACATGATCATCAGAGTCTCAGGCTGCTTCTGTTTTTCCTCCACGGGTTTCATCTTCAAGATTACCTCATGATCCAGTATGGTTGCTGTATCTCCTGCCATTATGTCTATATTCCTGACATAGAAAAAAATGAAGAAATTCAACAGATTTTTTTTAAGTGCCAGCTTGCTGTATAAACGTGCTTTGCAGCCAGTGCCTTCCCAGAAATTCCACCCAACATCTTCCCTTTATATCTCATGGTCCAGAGATTACTCTCCTGGCCACACCTAGCTACAAGGGAAGCTGGTCAACATAGTCTTTAAGCTGGGTTCACTGTGGCCCTCAGTAATTCCAAGACTCTGTTATTAAGAAAGAAGGGAAGAATGACATAAGGTAGGCATTCTCTGCTATGGTACTGCTTTTGTCTTCATTTTACCAATGAGGAAACAGGTTTGAGAGTCAGGCCTCTTGCCCAAGACCACACCAATGTCAGACTGAGCCAATAGCCAGAGGTCTGCCTGAATCCAGTGCCCACGTTCTTCACCTCTACATGCTGATGGTAAAGTTTGCCTAAGAAGAAAGGCAGGAGCCCAAGGAGGCAGCCCTGTGTGTGCTCAGAAGTCTCCGCTGCCACTGCGTGGATACCTGCTGAATGGGTCCAGAGTTATGAACGATTCTGGCTGATGTCCAAAACTGACTCACAGAAGGTTTTCCAGAGGGAGCCCTTATGTAAATAGAGAACCGTCTTAACTTGTTTGCCTGTCTCTCCTTCCTGGTAGACGGCAGGTTTTGGCAACATTCAGTTGTATGTCTAGTAGCCAAAACCATCCCCTGCACCCCTCGGGGACCCAATAAGCATTTACGGAATAAACGAAGGGAGTGAGTGAGCGAGCTAATGAAATTGTATGTGGCTAACAATCTCGAAAGCACGTCAACGTGTTTTTTTCTGTATGGTATTTACCACCAGCTGATCAACTCTGTCGAAACCACCCTGTAAGAGGTAAAATCTCCCAGAGAAAACCGCCCATTGTGAACTGTGAGTCCCAAGAGTATCGATCTGTGAGAATTAACATGTGTGGCCCCCATGAGACCTTTTTTTCTTTTTCCTGGCAGACTTCTGAATATCCTTTTTTTCCTGATTGACCTATAATGTGCCCTAAGAAATTATGCTAATGCTGGTATCTCTCCAGCCACACCCTACTGAGGATTGAATCTATTTTTCAAAGACAAAACTGAGTTTTAATTTAGTGTCCCCGTGACATTTTCCCTTTTAAGCACATGAAGGATGCTCTGCAAAGGGAGAGGTCTTGGGAGATCTTTCACGGATGGCTACACTTCATGCCTGGGTGGCAGAACCCTCAGCACGCCAGCTTTCAATTAGAAGTAAATAAATGGAGACAGCTTTGCAGTGTGCCCGACAGCCTGAAAGATCAACCTGGGGCCTTGGGCCTAGATCTCTCCCACTGTGGCTGAAAATTTTCATTTACTTTTTTTTTTTTTTTTTGGCATTTTCTGAGCAACTTTAATGTGCTAGATTTAACCTTTAAGACTTTCTCTCCTTCTCTCTGCCACTTATTCCCCCGCCCCAGGCTTTGAGAATGCCATGAGCCTGGAGGCACCTTTGGGGAACAGGAACATTCTCTTTTTCCACACAGGTGAATTCTGAACAGAATTCTCTAGATGGAAGTTTAGCCCTGCTGGGGCCAACTAACGGAGTGGATTTTGGTTTTTGTTTTTTTGTTTTTCCTCTCCGTGATTATAATTCTGTTTGAAGTTAGGGCAGTTGGGGACATTCGTCTCCTCAGCCTACCACATCCGAAGGCACAGGTGGACCCGTGCAGCTAGGGCATGCTCTGGGGAGGGACTCACGTATTTTGAGACCTGAGAGGAAGGTCATGGTATCATTTTGACATTTTTCTATAGGGAACTGTATCAGTTAGTTGTTCCTGCCCCAACAAACCACTCCAAAACTTAGGAGCTTAAAACAAGACCATTTACTTAGCTCACAGATTTGTAAGTCAGCATTTCAGGCTTACCTCAGCTGCTTGGTCCCCTGGGCTGGGGTGGGCTTGGCTGCTCTCAGGTGGGCATGGTCAGCTGGTCAGCTGGCTTGGTTGGGATGACTACGATGGCTTTGGCTGGGATGACCGAGGCCAATGCACTCTCTCTTCCAGCAGGCCAGTCTGAACTTGCTTGCATGGTGGTAGGACTCCAAGAACAAGTACAGGAGAGTATATAGTCTCTTGAGACCTGGACTTAGATGACATTACTTCTACAGCATTCCACTGCTGAAAGCAAGTCTAGCTCCAATGCTAGGAGTGGAGAAATGGACTCCACCTCTTGATGAAAAGTGCTACAAAGAGTTTTGGCCACTTTTGCAATCTATAGCAGGAAGTGATTTTCAAAACGTGCTTTTCAAGTTGTCAGCCTTCCGTAGAAGAGCCGTAGGAGCCAACGGAAGGTCAAGACTCAAGTTTGGGCTGTTCCTCCCAACGTCAACCAAAGTAACTCACTTTTATCTGCAGGTTATATTGGATGTCCAAGTAACATTTCACAAGCTGTCATGGTGAAAAGACATTTAAATACCAGGTAGTTAGAAGTAACTGTCAGGATCTCTGCTGTATCCCCGTGCCCTCTATGACTCATAGAATTGCACTTCCTGCTTTCTGATGAAAAAGAAGTTGTGCCAAGAAGGAGGGAAAGTCTGGACTTGGCCATTCACTCATCATTCTTCCCACCTCCAGTCCCATACAATCTCAGTTTGAAGAGTAGGTGGAAGACAGTAATGCGTAAGAGTCTAGAGCCTGAAGCCAGACTTTCAGGGTTCAGCTTCCTTAGTTGCACTATAGCCTTAAGAAAATTACTTACCTCTCCAATTTCTTCATCTATTAAATGAGAATGAGAATCACCACATGTGCTTCCCAAGATCTTTGTATGCATTGAATCAGATAACATAATTGGTACAGCATAAAATTTACTCAATACATGTTTACTATTGTTATTGTGATGATGATGATGATGATGTAGTCTCCGAATTCCCTTAAAGTTCCAGTAGGCTATGCATCTGTGAGATTCTGGTTGGCAGTGTTTCTTTTTACTTTGAGAACCCAGTTCCCCGTTGCTAAGTGATCTAGTTTAGGATTTATTTTTTTTCCTAAGGAGGCATTAAACAAAACAAAACAAATCTCTGCTATTGACCTGCTACCTAATGGTAAAATTTAGCTGTTGGGGATTTGTTCCCTTGGCCTAATAAATTAGGTGTTCTTACTCATTAATACTTAGTATGACTTGGTTGATTAGATCTTTATCTTCTGTGACTATCAGGCTGAACCTAGGCACTGAGAAAAGGTGCACTTTGATGGAAAGTTTTGAAAAGGAGGGAGATATAATATATATGTGTGAGAAGTAGGGGATGGGTGGGACTGGCCACTTGAGGAGTGGAGGGGGATCAAGGAGCAAGGAGGTTGGTGCCTGGATGAAGGAAGAGACCCATTAGGTTGGTGGGAGAAGGGGCCAAGAGGCACCGGGCCTGCTTTCCTGCTGTGTCTGGAGTTCAGGGTCTTTGTGTCTGGAGCTCACAGAAGGGTAATGCATCCCCCAACCTCACCTCACCCATCATGATCCTCAGATGATTCGAGCCCCTCCACCCCAGACTGTACAGGAATATTCAAAACCACCATGGCCACCATCCAACAGGAAGGCACTCAATGGCCCCAGTTGGTGGGATTTTCCCACACTCCCATGGGGCATGTAACTTTGTAATTTTCTCAGGGAGAAGAGTCTGTCCCACGGTGACACTGAGCAGGCTGCCCGTCAGGCTGGCCCTGCCCGATAAGATCTGTCACAATCACTCAGCTTCCACTCAATTAGGCCTTGGTGAGACAGACTCCAGCTTGCCATGCCAGACCCTGGACTGCAGTCCTGATGGAAAAGGTAGGGCAAGACGGACACCAGACTGACTCTTTGGAGGCCACACCTAGACTGGGGGGTGCACAGAGTGGTAGTGCCCCATCTTGAGACGACGCAGGTGGCCAGCAGAACAGCTTGGACTCAGGAGTTGTGTGACTGTCAAACCCAGCAATTTTCTGGCTTTCTCAGGTAACAGAGAGAGGTGGTGCTGCCTGGAAGCCAACTGCCTGAATGGAAATACCCCACCCTTCCTCAAGCTGTGTTTCTGTACCACACATAAACTGGGAAACTGTGCTGACCTTACTGGAGGGAGCTTTTTGTTTTTCAGGAGGATTTGCCTTAGAATTCTTTTATCTGGCAAATTCTCCTCTAACTTTTAGGAGCTGCCCTTTTTCCTTTCCCGGGAGTGTCCGTCATTTTTGTTCAGCAAGTAACTTGTGTGCATTCTGGAAAAATCTGAGAAAGAGCGGACAAGTAAGAGTTTTGTTTGGTGTGAAAAATTACTTGTAAATAATCACTTTTAAATTCTCTCTCTCTTTCTCCATGGCTTTCTGTTGAAAGCATAGCCTGTCATTTGTTTATATAATCCCCTTTTGTTGGGCTTCTAGGAGTGTGGTTTTGCAGGCCTCTAGCACCTGCAAAAATGCCTATGGGATTAAGCTTCAGTTGCCTCCCGTGGTTGCTGACGGATAACTCACCCTTTGTTAACTGCCTGTCCTGCCTGTCTCATATCTCCACATCCCTGCTCATTTCCCCTTCAGCTCCCAATAAACCACTTGCACTTAAATCCTTGTCTCGGAGCTGCTTCTCAGAGAACCCACACCAATGAAGTGATTCACTCCCTTCGGGTTTGTAACATGCCTCCCTTTGCCAGTGTTTGACTTGCATACCACTTTTCAGGAACAAGTCTCTTGTCTGACGTGGGGTAACCAGAGGTCAGGCTCTGTGGATTCTCTGAGGCTAGTTTGGCTGTGGCTTCTGGCTTTGGCAACTCAACCTTTGGCCCCCATGTTTCTCATTCTTTTGCTGCCCAATTTTCTTGAGACTTCCGCCAAGGCCCACTTGTCACTGATGGGTAATCCTTGTTTTTTCTCTTGTTACTTTGTCCTGAGTTAATCCTCTCTTAACAAGTCTGCGATCTCCTCTCTAGGCTTCTCTTATCAATAAATCTTAGCAGCCTTCGTCTGGAAGCAGGAGGCCCTGTCCAAACGCTGACCATAGCCAAAGATTTTGGGGATTCTCTTTACCCTGACCCAAGAGCTCTACCTTTTCTTTTAAGCCTCCCTGGGAAGAATGTTTTGTTATTGGGCTGTCCCCTGAGGGGCTACCCCATCTAAGCAGAGAGTTTAGGGCTTCTTCTCCACACACACACACACCCCCGCCCCTGCCGCAAAGCATTGTTCATAATCTTAACTTTGATCAAGGGATGGATGTTTTCCCTTCCATCTCCCCATACTTGCCATTTTGATGGTCCAAAGTCTCAGAACACTGCCAGGGTGCAAAGTAGAATGTACTCACTTACACAAGAGCTTGCCATGTCTTTTTTTTTTTTTAAGATTTTATTTCTTTATTTGTCAGAGAGAGTGAGCACAGGCAGACAGAGTGGCAGGCAGAGGCAGAGGGAGAAGCAGGCTCCCCGCCAAGCAAGGAGCCCAATGTGGGACTCGATCCCAGGATGCTGGGATCATGACCTGAGCCAAAGGCAACTGAACCACCCAGGCATCCCAAGCTTGCCATGTCTTGATGTTATCTTTGTTGAAGTTTACTTATAATCTAGGGAACTTAATCCAAAGACAGAATGTAAAAAGTGGGAATTTCAGGCACTGTGGTAGGAAGTTTTGAGTGATATTCCAAATAACAACATTCGCATTTCATTAGGGCAGTGCCTTGATCTGGCATAAAAATTATATGCCCGTCTTTCCCTCTCTCCTACCACTCCCTCCCTCCCTCCTTCTTTTGCTACCTTTTGTCAACAAGGGTGCTATGGTTGACTCTACCAGTTACTAGCTCTGTGATTTTGGACAAATTATTCTTGATGTCTCTTTTCCCACCTGTAAAATGGAGATTATTCTGATCCTGCTTTACGGTGTTTTTGTGAGGATTAAATGAGCCCATACTTATAAAGCATTTAGGACATTACCTGGCACAGAGCAGCCCTTCAAAACCCATTTGCTCTTTTTATCAATATACTCATAAAATAAGTAAAGCACCCACTTCCTGACAGGTCCTGAGGCAACAGGGTGAGTAAGTAAGACCCAAAGAGTCTAGTGAGGAAAAAAAGTTTAGAACACATTTATTCAACTTGCCCTCAGGAAACCACAACTTTATGTTCTTCTTTTTCTTTACTACAAATTCTTTAGAAAAATTTGGCCTGTTTTTGGAAGAAAGGTAAGCCGTCCTTCAGGAAGCCACTCATGACCGAGTGCAGGCAAGGATGTCACCTCAATGCCAGAGCGGTGGAAGGAGGGAGAGCAGGGGCGGCTTTCTGGTAACTAAGGATTTTGGCACTGGCGTTAATGGCTTCCAAGATCTACTGGGAACAAAACAGGATTAGGATGTGCATAAAAGGGAGGTGTTAGAACAGACTGGATGTCCACGAAAATGGTTTGAGTAGGACTGGGTAGATAAGAGACGGAGCTCTGGTCCCATACTCAGTGCTCTGTGAGCCTGCTCTCCTCTCCAGCCAACTGCTCCCCTTCTCTGGAGCAAGTGTAGCCGGTTGGTTATAAGCATGAACTCCGGAACCTGACTATTAAGTCACATCTCAGCTTTATCCCTTACTATGTCAGACTATATCTTCCAAAAATGGCAGCAACCCCCACTCCCCGCCAATGCCTCAGGCTCTTCTCACAATGTGACTGGTACTTTTACTGAGAAGAGTGGTTCTACTCTCTCTCCTTGGACACAGACAGAGACTTGTGACTGCCCTGACCAAAGTAGTAGGCAGAGGGAATGCTGAGTGACTTCTAAGGATAAATCATAAGAAGGGTCTAGGTTCCACCTGGTAATCTCTCTCTCTAGGGACACTTGCCCTTGGAACCCAGCTACCATGTTGTAAGAGGTCGAGGCCATGGGCAGAGGCTGCATCCGGGCATTCCATCTGACAACTCTCACCAGGCTCCAGGCAGCCACTAGCATTAATTGCCAGACACGTACGTGAACAAGCCTTTAAATTATTCTAGGCCACGGCGTTCTACACTTCCGTCTGAGGTCCCAGACAGCATGGAGCAGAGACACCTATCCCTACCAGGCCCTGTTTGAACTCCCAACCCACAGAAACTGTAAGAAATAATACATATTTATTGTTGCATTAAGCCGCAAGTTTGGGGACAATTTGTCATGCAGCAGTAGACAGCGAACAAACCATGTGACCTCCAGCAAGGTAAATGATTTTTCTATGCCTTAGTTTCCTCATTTATAAAATGAGGTTAATAACAATATCCAGTGTGCTGGTCAATCAGCTCTCCTCCCCTCCACATCCCCCTCATCAAAGCCATAATTTTTAGCATTTGCTGATTTCTGTGGGATAAATACTCCCACAGTGGTCAATTGCAAGCGATCAATGGTTTAAACACCAGATGGTGAAATTCATAAATATTTAACAATTGGCTCTCGTGAACCAGTACAAGTCACCTCCAGCACATTACCAAAATATCTACCTCCTAGCAGTAAATGATTTATTATCGGTAAATAATTTAGACATAGCACAGAGTAAGTGCTACGTGCCTGCTATTAAAACTCCTGCTCTTATTTTTGTCATTATCACATATACCCCAGTTGATGCGCCATTATCTGCAGCATTGTTCCAACCTACAGACGGCTTCCCCAGTACTCGCTGGCCAGGCCCCTCTGACAGAACCAGGAGAGCTCTGTCTGAGCATGTGCCAGGTTAACCCCGAGTCAAAGAGAAGCCCTCGGCATAAAGTGGGTGATATGGTGGTGAAGAGCTAGTGTGCAAAGCTTTCATGCCCGTACTTGTTAGGGGGCGCCGGACCTGGGCAGAAGGGAGAGTCCCGACTAGGGTGGTGGTCAGTGATTCCTCATCACACACAGCACAGTACAGTTTGGTAGATGATCAGAAGAGCTACACCTGGGGGGCTATGGGAGCCCATGGAGGGAGCTTCTGTCCATGCCTTAGGGGGCATTAGGAGAGGTCTCAAGAAGGTTGAATGGAGATTTCCCATGAGAAAGAGAAAAAAGAAAGGGCCTTCCAGGTGGAAGGGCTAGCTCAGATGAAAGCCTGGTAGAAAGAAAACATCATTTCTGGGGAGATGTGCAAATCTGAGTGTGGCAAGAAGAGTAGAGGGACAAGTCCAAGGGCATTCTCTGCATGTGCAAGTCTGAGTGTGGCAGGAGTACAGACTGATAAGTTGAAGGGCATTCTCTAGATGTGCAAGTTAGGGTGGCAAGAGAGTAGAGGGACAAGTCCAAGGGCATTCTGTGGAACTAGTGGTCTGCAGTCTTCAAAATGACACTACTATGAAAGAAAAAGAAAGGCTCAAACACAGTTTCTGATGAAAACAGACTCTACAACAATGACAGCTAAATGCAATCCATGATCCCAAACCAGTCCTGAGTGAGGAGAAGCAGGAACGCTACAACAGACTATTCAGACAATTGGTGAAATTTGAATGTGGGCTGTACATGAAATAATAGTGTTTCATTGATATTAGATAAAATCCCATTTTCTCTTAATTGGCGCTGAAGTGTTAGGAGTAATGACACATGGTGTCTACAATGAAAAAAAATGGCAAAATATTAACCATGGAAACTAGGAAAACAGGATAAAGGAGTGTCTTCTATTCTTGCAATTCTTCTGTAGGGTTAAAATGATCTCAAAATAAAAAGATTCTCTAAATGAGTGTTAAAAAAAGAAAGTATTGGCTACGAGGGAGGGGAAAGAGAGGTCTGGAGGTTGGGCTGCTCATTTTATTAGAAACTGAGGCATGGGCAGGCTAAATGGCTGGTTGAGGTTCAGCGAACAATTAGCATGGACTTTGTTCCCTGAGCCCTTATTTCTGAGACCCAAGTGTTGGCTCTTTCTAGTAAACTGGAGGATCCCAGAGGGGAAGTGTGTGTGTTAATATATGGCCTCTGATGTGGAGAAGACCTCAGGGGTGTAGTTTCTGCTTGCCGTGCAGGAGTTATCCACGTAGCTGCTATTATTTCAGGTTATCATTAATGTGAGTTGTGACCTGAATTCCCCATATACTGCCCTGAAATTTGCCCCATATGTTTGTAAAGGTTGATTATATCTTTGGGACCTTTTTCTAATGTGAGCAGAAGCTATAAAGTTTCAATTGTCGCAGCTTGTTGGGATCAAGTGTCTTTTCTTGTGTGCCATAAAAAGGCTTGCCTCTGATATCTGACGTCAGACAAACACGCATGAGCAATCTATTGATTTTGGATGATGTGGAAGGCCATCATCTCTTAGATAGGAAATTAGGAGAAAATCTCTCCTTCCCTTTTTCAAGAGAGAACAACTCAGTATAGAATAATGGGATCCTGGTTAGCTATGCGCCTAGAACCAAAGAGGAGTCCTCACTCTCCCTTGCTTTTGGTGGAAGTAAAAACTGGTACAGCCACTTTGGACAACTATTTGACAGCAACTAATAAAGCCTACTGTATGCTGAATAAAGCAATTCAATGCTTGTGCATTTATCTCAGAGAATATGAGTGCATATGTCCACCTGAACACATGTACAAAAATGGTCACAGCATCTTTAATAATAGCAAAAAACAAAAAACAACCAAATGTTCATCAACCCTAGGACACACAAACTGGTATCTAGTACTGAGCAATCACAAGGAACGAAATGTTGAGATCACACAATCTCATGGCTGACAGCCACAAGAGAAAACATTCTGCATCATTCTATTTATTTGAAGTGCAAAGTTAGGTGAAGTGAATTTAGGAGGATAGTCTTCAGAAGAGTGAATATTAAGGAAGGTGTTGATTGGAAAGGGAGCTGTCTAGGGTGCTGGAAATGTTGGCTATCTTCATCTGGGTGGTGGTTACATAACTAAGATTTGAGCACTTTGCTGCATGTAAATTATATATTATTAGAAAAATAATTGAAAAAAAAAAAGGGAGTTTCTTTCTACGTTATCTTGAGAGGATACAGAAAGAGCCATCCCAATAACAATGCCTAATAGTAGTAACCTGGGGTTTGTTGTATTTTCAGGCCCCATTTGGAGATAGCTGGTCACATCTGCTTTTGCTAACATGCGCTGGGTAACAGGCACCACCCAGTCGAGGCTCAGCTGATGCTGGTGTGCCAAAACAATGGTCTCGGGACTGCTACCTTCTGCAGGTCAGAGGTTGAGACCACTCAAACTCCAATGTGAAAGAATCACCTGGTCATGTTCAAAGGCAAATTCTGATCCATGTTGTACATGGGGCCTGAGAATTGGCATTTCCAGTAAGTTCCCAGGTGATGTTGATACTGTCAGACCAATTTTGAGCTTCAAGGCTTCGGAGGCAGACAGACCAGCATAAGAACTTGGTTCTGCCACTTACAAGCCTTTGATCTCTGTTCAATTCTTCCGTCTCTCTGAAGATCTCTTAATTTCTTGTGTACACTTGAGGAGGGGGGAAGGGAGGGTTAGGTGAGACAACAATCTCCCAGAAGGGGAGTGGATTCAAAGGGGTAAGATGCAAAAAGTGTTTAGCACAGTGCCTGGCCTATAGTAAACACTGCTGATTGGCAGCTCCTGTTGTATTTGTTATTGTTAGCAAAGAAGAAGATGGGGGCGAAGATTTGGAGAAAGGTGAGTGAGTATGGTTTCTAAGGGCAGGAGCTAGCAAGCATTTCCCTAATAGCCTGTTGAAGGGAGACATTTTTTTTCCTCACTTCTCTTCTCTCCTAATTCATCCCATAATCCTTCCCTTGGTCTCCACTATCAAGATAGACTTTCTCTTCACTCTTCTTCCCACACCAGTCTACCCCAGATCCAGTAAAGATGGAAGAACTTAAGCCGAACGGAAGCTTGAAACCAGGCAGGTTGTCAAATTGTTGGATTGTGCCAGAAGGTGATTTTTTTGAGGAAATGTCCTCCCCACTTGGCTCTTCCTATAGGGGCAGCATTGTTCCCCAGGAGGCGAAGTCCGCAGCCGGGTATCCATGCGTGCCCACATTCAACTACCATCTTCAGAATCTGACCATGCATCTTGGTGCACAGGGGCCCCTCTGGAGGAAGACATATGTTCCTCAGTTTGCGGGGCTGTCAGTTGGTGTCTTTTTCAGGAACTGAACTAATTTGTTGTCAAAGAAGGAAAAAAGGAAATGCTTGGTTCTGTGTTGTCTGGACAGCAACTGGACTGGACTGGGACTGGATTTCAGGGGAGCCCTCTTCAGTTGGGAGGTGAGAGCACCATTTTTTTGGAGCCTGGAGTAGACTGGAGGCAGGCGGAGCTCCAGATCACAGCACTGTTCATGGATGAATCTGTGTTCCATGAGAGCCAGCGACTAAACCAGGCACCAAAGGCTCAAAACCAACCAACCAGAGGTACTCATAGTGGAGTGGGGAAACAAAAAAAAGAAAGCATGCATAGTGCCACGACAGAGGTGCTGAGCTAGGGGGCATACGTGGATCCCAGGGAGCACAGAGAAGCGGGGGAGACAGGAAAGTGGTAGCCAGTTTTCAAGATGGCTTCCTAGTGACCCTCATGGCTCAGCAAACACACCCTTGTGTAGGCCTTCTGTGTATTAAATTTGGGCTGCCCGGTGTAAGCAATAGAAGTTAGTGGAAGTGACCCTGTGTGACTTCTGAGGCTTGGACATAAAAAACCTAGCTTCTGCCTTGTTCTCATGAACACAGACTCTGGGAGAGACCAGCTATCACGTAAAGAGTCTGAGTATGCTGAGACCATGTGCTATGAGGGATCCCAACCAACCCTGTGAAGGCCTCACAAGAAAACAGAAAGATACCCACCAAGCAGCCGTCTCAGCCAAGCAATGGGAAGATGCATGAAGGAGCCATCTTGGGTGCTCAGCACAGCTGAACCTTCAGAGAGCCCCAGCCCTGGTCATCTGGCTGCCACCGGATAAAGGACGACCCCAATCGAGACCACTCGGCTGAGCTCGGGTAACCCACAGCACCTTGCATAACCATGAACAATAATACTAAATTGTTGCCTTGAACTGCTAAGTTTGAGAGTGGTTTATTATGCAACAGTGGATTTATGGAAGAGAAGAGTATCTGGTAGAAAGGGCACCTGAGAGCAGGGCGTTGAAAAGCAGATGGCTAGCTGGGGAGGAGGACCATCCCACAGAGGGGTGTGTCTGGAAAGCCAGAATGGAAAAACAGAATGGTCTACTGAGGAATTAGGAGCAGCTAAATATCAACAGAGAACAAGAGAGAGCTGGGGGCTGAGCTGTGAGAGGTGGGTGGGGGCTGGACTCAGAGATCCAGGGCAAGGGCTTCTAAATGCTACCCCACACACTTTGCAGGAGCTTTTGAAAGGTAGAGATGTGAACATCCTCCAGAAATCTCTCCACAGCTGCTGCTCTTATCCTTGGCAGCTGTGGCAAAAACCACTCCAAAAGCTGGGTGAAAGCGAGCACTCATTGGCCCCACTGGCTCACAGAAAGAGGGGAAAGGGTTAAGCTCTGTTCACAGCTCTGCAGCCGCTGTTGCCAAGTCTGAGAAATGTGATGCGCCCAGGAAGTCCTAGATTCTATTTTAGCAGCAGCCGGGAACCACTCTCCTTGGATTGGTGATGCATCCACAAAGTACCTACCCACAGAATTGGGAAATGTGTGAATTAATTTAACACCAAGCCGGGTTTTCCCTGAAGTCCGGGCTGTCTCTCACGTATGTCCACTTCCACCTCCCCCTCCAGCTAGAAAGAGAAGAGCCAAAGGGAGGACAGTCCCCACAGCTGCTTCTTCCCCTCTGTCATCACATCTGCTGTGAAATGGGACCAGTAATGTCTACTTCACCGTTGGTTGGGAGAATGAAACGAAATAGCATGAGTCAGGTAGGCAGCCCAGGACCTATCTACAGGATACACTCCAGAAAGGCAGGCTCTTGTGAATGTCGTCCTTGTCGTGGTCTGCTGGTTTCACCCTGAGCCTGCTCTTGGCGTAGCGGATACAGAATAAATGAGCTGTCATTGGCCGACATGGCTAACGGACCAGGTCACTCCTTGCCCTCATGTGCAGACAGCCTCTAGGTCTCTGGCAGCCACTAATCATAATGAATAGCTAATATTTCTTGAGATCTCACTATGCTACAAATGAGTTTTTCCTTTTAATCCTCATAAAAATCCTGCACTCTGGGAGCATTTTACGTTCATAGAAGTTGAGGTGGAGTGAGGGTAGCTTGCCCGAAGCTTTGCGACCAGGAAGGACCCAGGCTGGAGTCCGAACACTCCAGGGCTGCTGTCTAACCGGAGCCTTGCACTGCCTCCCAAAGGGACTTGTCCGAAAAGGGAGCCCTGAGAGGTGTACCACTTCTCGTTGTTCTCAGAAACTGAAATAAGCTGAGTTTGGTCTTTGCGTAGGCATAGCCCTTTCAACTAGCATGTCCGGTGCCTCTGTCTTCTCCTCCCAAGTCCTGGTGTAAAAGGAATGAAGAAAGAATCCTTTTAATCCTGGTTCCCTGTAATTACTGGAGGGAAGATCCTCAGAAAATTCCATTGCTTTTTTGAGGAATGATGTAGTGCTTGTGCTAGACAATTAGCCCAGTGACGGGACTCTATTTATGTAGTGGGTGCAAGGCCGACCTCTCCATTAGGCCCTGTAGATGCAATACCTAGAGCCTCGAAACTGTTAGGGGCCCATGATAATGCTGCAACTTTCATGTCTTTTTTTGTGCAAAAATAGAAGAGAATAATAAATAATATTAAATATATAATAATGAATCCAGCTCAGATTTTATTCATCTTTATACCAATGCAGTTATAAAGTAAAACTTTTAGCATTTTAAATTAATTAATTATTTATTTTTTAAAAGATTTTATTTATTTGACAGAGAGAGAGAGGAAACGGCATAGGGAGAGGGAGAAGCAGCTTCCCCCGCACCCCTCCGCCAAGTAGGGAGCCCAATGCAGAGCCTGATCCCAAGACCCTGGGATCACAACCTGAGCCAAAGTCAGATGCTTAACCAACTGAGCCATCCAGGTGCCCCTTAGCATTTTTTTTTTAAAGATTTTATTTATTTATTTGAGAGAGAGACAGTGAGAGAGAACATGAGAGGCGAGAAGGTCAGAGGGAGAAGCAGACTCCCCATGGAGCTGGGAGCCCGATGCGGGACTCGATTCCAGGACTCCAGGACTGTGACCTGAGCAGAAGGCAGTTGCTCAACCAACTGAGCCACCCAGGCGCCCCCCCCTTAGCATTTTTTTAAATGGAGGAATGGCCCCCAGGCCCCCAGCCCTGAATGGGTGAGGGTTATGTGTAAATGCATAGAGTCTGGTACAGGGTAGAACTTAGACAGGGTTCATTTCCTCCCATCTGTGCTTTAGAAGTAGAAGTGCAGAAGGGACATGTGACACCACGCATACATAGGGGCTCAATCCATGCCCACAGACTCCTTCCCCATCCTCTCCACCCTGGAAAGGGGCAGTGCAGTGCATGTACCATACGCCCCTCTCCTGTGTGCCATGGCTGATTGGTCCAGAGGGCACTCTTGACCAAGGACAGCCAATAGGAGCTGCTGAGGGGGGAGGAAATGCTGTCCAAGAGGTACTGCCATGAGCAGTGGCCGAGCCAAAAGATTTGAAGCAGAAATATAAGGAAGGAATCAACAGGTAGACAGAGGAGAACCTAAAGAAGACACAGAGAAATGGAGATGGAGTCAATGAGTAGTGGAAATGGTGATAAGGAATAAGGATCCATCAACTCACACTGTGGGTAGAGGTCGGTGATCTGGTTCCCAGATGAACTTCAAGCACAAAATCCACCTGCCTTCACTGAGCACCTCCCATTTTCCAGGCACCAGGCTAAATGTCTTATATATATCATTGCATTTAGCCTCCCAATAACCCTATAGATTCTGTTTTATCTTTATCCTATCTCCCAAATGTGGAAAGGAAGCTTAATCCATTTGCTCAAGCTCAGGCAACTCGTAAGTGAAGAACCAGATCTCAAACCCAGACTGCTAGACTTCAGAATCCACAGTTGAACCAATAAACCATCCTGCTTGGCCAAATCTCAAAGTCCATTCCAATGACCACAAGGCTCAACAATTTACCTTTCCTGGGTTCTCTTAGGGTCCCTGGCCCCCACTGTGCTGTGTCTTGGCAATCCACTGCCCAGCGCCCATGACTTGACATAGTCATGTTGTCTTCAAAAGACAACAGCCCAGGGGAAGGTCAAGAGGGGGAGAGCTGGTGGGGTGAATAATAGGAACTAGATAGGAAAAGAGAAGCCAGGGAGAAACAGCGTGTTGGTGAAGAGAAATAGCCCGTTTGCCAGATCGTGGTGAGAATGAGCTTCAGTGGGCTAGAAAATGCCGGACCAGGAAGAGACTGCAGGGCCCTCAAGACCGAAGAGGTTGTTTCCCCCCCAGAGACAGTGTCTTAAATGGGAAGAAAAGTGTACAGAGTGGTGTTTAAGAAACCTCATCTGGTCGCTTAACGAGGATGAATTTGTTACAGAAGGGATGAGGCAAGAGACCATTTTTACAAGAGGAATGAAACAGAACCTTTGAACTTGGGTAGTAGCACAGGGAGAGGGGAAGAAGGGACACTGAAAAGAAAGACTGCCCCGGAGTATTTAGATGTAGGCAGAGTGGGAAGCAGAAGGCGGAGTCTTCTGTGATTAGGTCCAGACTAGTGCTCTCAACGTTTGGAAGCACCAGATAACAAAGGCCGAGATTCCTAGCTGTCCGCACCATATCTAGGATAAAAACGCAACGTTTCCAGCCGGGTTGAAGGAGGTTGCGCAGGAGACACGCAGTATTCTTCATCCTTCCTAGCAGGGTGACATGGCAATGGGCCTCTCACAGAAACCGGCCTGTACTAGTGCCGAGACACGCCAGCCATCGGCGGAGAGCAGCCACCTCAGCCATCGGAAGAGAGGCGATGGCAGATTCCGACTGCAATGGCTGGGCCATCAGTCCACTGTCTTCGTCCTAGCAGAGCTGAGGAGAGCCTTTTCATAGGCGCTACATGCTTTTCCTTCGTTTTTTGTTGTTGTCGTTTTTGTTTTTGTTTCTTTCATTTTGCTGCTTCTGAGCCGGCTTCCTGCTTAGGCAGCTTTCCCCTTCCCGACCGGAAGAGGGCTGCCATAGTTCCTGTATCACACTTCACCCCACAAGCCAATGGGAAAGAGCATTTGCCATTTCCCAGCAGGCCTAGCAGAACCCTTATTGTGTATCATTGGGTCTAACTGTGTCACGTGCCCACCTCTGACCCAATCACTATTACTAGGGAAATGTGCCTTGCTGATTGGCTGAGGCCCAGGCCACAAGCTCCATTTTGGAAGGAGGAATGACTGCCTAGGCAGGCTCTTTGGTCGGTCCCCAGGCAGCAATGGAAAAGTGGAGAACCAGCGTTGGAGAATCGACCACGAAACGTTCTCGGTAATAGCGTTTAACGTCTTCACACTTATTTCATCCTAGAACCCCATTTTCAGAAAGCATTTTGCAGGGTTATGTCTGCAGAGCGCGAAGTGAGAAATGCTGCATCTAAGAAATCTAGGAAGTGTATTATATCTGCATCGTTACATCTTCTGGATAGTCTTTGGAAATGGGTCATTTGAGTGAGGGATGTTAGCAAAGAGAAAAAGAATCTCCAGATTAAATGAGGTCACACGGTTGGTTGAAACATTCAGTTGTCCTTTCTTGATAGAGTCTCTTCTCTTAGAGATTGTATTACAAAACAGATGCCAGATTTGCCAGATGTTACGTGTTTTTAGGAGAAAGGCCAATTTGACCCCATACATCTCCTCCACAGTGTCCTTAATCACTTTTCCATTGCATCCTGAAGCCTCCAAAGTAGGAATCAATTAGAGGTCTTCATTCTGCTCTTATCACAGATGACACCTATGGGAAAAAAGGGTCATGCCCTTCCGCTCCCTGTTTCCTCCAGGGAGTAATGCCCAGATGAGTTCCTAACAGAAAGAAATTCAGGTCCATCAGATGTGAGCCAGTAGGGCTAGGTGACCAGTATTTCAACGTGCTGTGTCCCAGGCATGTGTGAAATTTTATCTTCATTAGCTCTGAAGAGTTACATGAGGATAAAACCATGTCCAAAATATCCATCTCAGAGAGCTGTATTTAGCAGAATCCATTCTGAAGTTTATAAAAGACAAATAGTACTAGTCTCCGTGTTCTGTAGTTTCTCATTAGAAGAAATGATAAGATTATCAATAATAAGAAAAAAGATACAAGCAACAGCTATTATTTAGGGAGTCTTTTTATATGTGTCAGACACGCCACTGAGTGCTTTGTATGCACAATCTTGTTTAATATTCACAGCCATCCCATGGGGTAAGTAATGTTATTGTTTCCCATTTTCCAGATGAAGAAATTGAGACCTAAGAAAATTAAGAGCCAAGTTCAAGACCACATAAGTAGTAAGTAATAGAGTCATAATTTGAACGCAGGTCTGTATAGTTTCAGTATATGTGTTCTTTAAATTAACGTGCTACCCTGCCACTTAATGAAGGGACCTTGTCTCCACCTTGCATAGCTGTCTCATAGGGGTGCTGGGAGGATCAAATGCATCAAATTAATATGCATGAAAACATTAGATACCTCCTTACCCGCAGGGATTGGCCCATTGGAAGCTGTGGGTTTTGTTGGGACTAAACGCTTTTTTTGTTGTTGTTGTTATCTTCATCTTTTAACTTATGTGGAATGGCATTGCCAAAGATCTCTGATGCTCATGTCTGCCTTGACCTGCCAGACCAGCACTAGTGACAGGTACCAGGGTTCTGTTAGCTCTGTCCCCCACTTATAAGGCGGGACCCTGACTTCTTACAGAATCTCCTCCTGATGAGCATTCATAGAAATCACCATATGCCTGTGTGCGTGAATATGGCCAGTCAGTACTTCATAGCATAAGCCATTCTGTGTCCTCTGTTCTGGGCTTCTTTTCCGGCACCTTTGGAAAACAAGGTACCATTACGTTGTCCTCCTGGTGAATAGAGGACATTCTCACTCCCTCTGTCTGGTTTGCTGATGTTCTCCCAAGAACCGAAGCTCCTGTGTTTTCCACTGTCCTCAAACAGCCGAAAGGAAGTGGGAGTGTGAAGAGAACGTTTTTGGGGTCATCTTTACTGAAGTGTTGCATGCATATAGCAAGGTACACAAATCATAAGTGTTCGGCTCCAGAATTTTTAATAAAATGACCCTGCCATGTAACCAGCACTGAGATCAAGAACCAGAACCTTTCTGGAGCCACAGACTTCCCTTGTGAGTAAGGTTATCCTCTGCCCAGGTACAACCCCTCTCCAGAATTCTGACAGTAGACATTCATGTTGCCGGTTTATGAACTTGTTCTGAATAGAAACCATAGAGTATAGACTTTTAAAAGTCAAATTTCTTTTACTCATAAATTACGTTTGTGGTATATGTTTATAGTAATGAGTATAGTTATAGTTTATCATTCTCATTTCTGTATTGTATGCCATCGTATGAATAACACAGTTTAGCTTCCATTCTTATGTAGATGGATATTTTGATAGATTCCAATTATGCAATAATACAGAAGAGAAAATCCAGTTGTCTGAGCTGACACGGTGGGCCTCTTCTCTGGCCACACTAGAATAGGGAGAGGGAAGTCTGTCCCTTTCACTTTTGTAGTGGGACTTGGTTGTCAGGAATTTCCCTGCATCAAGGAGCCAATAATTTCTTCCAGAGAAATCCTGGTGTGGCTGGAATGAAAAATGGATACAAGGCAGCCAGAAATTGATGGCTCTTCATGCTCTAAGAGAGATATTTGTGCAAAGAATAATGGCCAATGGGAAGCAAAGTCATGCTTTTTGGTAGCTGGGGCTAGCATCCTAAACTATAACACCGACAGTTCTAGCGGCTCATGTGTTCTAGAACCACGTGGAACACTTTTTTCGAAACCAGTGTAGTAGTTTCTTAGAGCTGCTATTTAAAAAAAAAAAAAAATGACCACACACTAAGTGGCTTAAAACAACAGAAACTTGTTCTATCCGAGTTCTGGAGACCTCATAGGAATAGGAAATCAAGGTTTCAGCGGGGCCACACCTTCTCTGAAGGCTCTAGGGGACGATACTTCCCTGGGTCCTTGTCTCCTCCCAGCTTCTGGAGTTTCCAGCAGTCCTTGGCATTCCTTGGCTTATAACCACACCACTCCCATCCCTCTCTGTCTTGGTCTTCTCGCCTGTGCGTACTGCTGAGTGTCTTCTCCTCTCTTACAAGCCCACCAGTTACTGTATGTCCCGCCCACCCCAATCCAGTGTGAGCTCATGTTAACTAATTATATCTGCAGAGACCCCATTTCCAAGTAACTTCACAGTCTGAGGTTTTGGTGGACATGAATGGGGGGCGGGAAACACTGTTTGGGTTTCAAACCAGAACAACTGGTGGGTTCCCACCCCTTTTAATTCCCTCACTACTTGCTGGGACCAAGACTGATAGATTTTTTTTTTTTTTTTAAAGAAAGATCAATTTGTTTATTTATTTTAAAGAGCAGGAGCGGGGAGGGGCAGAGGGAAAGGGAGAGAGAGAATCCTCAAACATCCTCCTGGCTGAGCATGGAGCCTGACATGGTGTTTAATCCCAGGACCCCGAGATCATGACTTGAGCAGAAATCAGGAGCCAGCCACTTCACTGACTGAGCCACCCAGGCACCCCTCCCCGCAGGTTTGATATTTTTTGCATCCTTGCTACATGAAAGGAAACAAAGATAGGAATTGTAATCATGACCTGCTCTTTTAGTGATCTCCTGTAAACCCCCTGGACTGTAAACTTGATCTGATCAGATCTAAGACCTGACAAGTCAGATCTGTAGGGCTCAGCGGCTAAGGGCCAGAGGCTGTAGCCAGACTGCCCAGGTTCAAACCCTGGTTTGACCTTTCTCCTAGCTGGGTGACACTCTTTGTGCCTTGGTTTCCTCCTCCGTAAAATGTCACTGACGAAAGAAGTACTGTTTCGCAAGGTTGTAGTAGTAAAAGTTAACTGAGGAAATGGGACTGCTTCTCAGTTGAGTGCCTGATATAGTGTCAGCACCAACTAAATGTTCTTCATTTGTGTCTTCCTAGGGAAGTAGGTTTGAGAAAAGAGTCTTAAAAATACTTTCGCCTCTGAAACGCCTTACGCCAACAACCTTTTCCCCCTCCTCCCTCCTGTCCCAGGACTGACCCAAGCCCATGGGACCTTGGGCTGGAATGTGAAACCTACAAGACCTCCTGGTCTCCGTGCCCTTCTGAACAATCAAAGCTTTGTTCTGAGGCCAGACTTAAGGCTCCCAGCTCTGTTGTCCCTTCTGATGGGCCATCTCCCTCAGGCTCTCAGAGCTCAAAAGCAACTAGACTTGTAGAGGCCCAAGCCATCAATTTACCAAGCACGCTCAGACAGGGCTCCAGCTCAAGCAGGGGGCATGGCTATACCTACTAACGGCTAAACACATACTGCTGTTTCTCGGTTATCCCTACCTTGGGTGGGAGACCCAGCCCGACCCAGGCACCTGAGGCCCAAGCAACTCCCGAAGTTGTAAATCAGGCCCTGCCAGTATCACGCAGGGAAAGGATTTGGGGCTGCCTCCTGTCTGAAGGCTCCCGCCCTCTGCCTTCATTTGGTGAATGGCAAATAAGACTGACTTCTCCCGAGTAATGGGAGGCTGGCTAGGGGCCAAATTGCTATTGATTTTTCCTGCTAGGGTCTAGGCTGAGACAAGAGACTGCTTTTTGCATCAGCTGCGTGGGCCAGCTCAGCAAGGCCGGGGGCGGGGGTTGTGTGGGAAACTCCTTTGCAAAAGCCTGGGCCGCTGGCTGATGTCAGTGGAGGAGAGGGCACAGGGCACGTGTCAGAAGCAAGAAAATGACTCTGTAGCCCTCATGTTCGGGTGCAGTGGGGGATGGCTGGGAGGACGCCAGCCTGCTGCACTCCAGCCAAGGGGCCAGTGGCTTTTTGTTTTGTTATAGTTTGCAAAAATACCCTTCCATATCTAGTCTCATTGTAGGAAAGGGATTGACACTTGCAATGGCTCTTCCTTCTCCGGCCAGCATGATAGCGGCTAAGCAGAGGAGAACAGAACCAGAAGCTCTGCATTCAGGCTGTGGGCCCCTCATACTGTGGATCCTGGAGCAAGAGTAGGAAGAGGGGCCCGCATACATTATCTCTGAGCATTCTAAAATTGTAAATCTCACCAGCAAAATGTTATGTAAAATACATGCTACCCTCCAACCTTGACAATTAATACCTTCCCGATCTCTGTAGCACCAGGACTGAATTTAGATTTCTCAGGATCCTTAGTGTTTTGTGGCCGAATATGAAATCTGGGGAGAACCACTCCCTACCACCCTGCCCACTGGCCTTCTCTCACCCCTGGCCCCATCCTGGGTGGCTGAAGAGACTCTCCCACCCTTGCTTGCTTGTGGTCACTCCCAGCTGCCCCAAAGTCAACTCAGGCTTGGGGAGTCCTTGTTGCTTGGCAGGTTTGGTCTCCCAATAAGGAAGAAGGGAAGGGATGTGCTCTCATCCTGGAAAGAGGGTCGGGGCCACGGGGCAGGACATTTTGGAATCCTGGATACCCAGAGTGGGGACGAGAAGGAGCAGGACCAGGGGACCCAGATGGGCATATCCCCTCATTCCCAGGGACTCTTTGGAGGGAGGCAGCAGGCCAGAGACGCCCTTTAACATTGGGGCCAGGGCAAAACCCTCTTGCCTAATTTTAAATGCTGTTCTGTCCATGCTAACAGCACTGTGAAATTCCAGTCCCGTGCCAGTGTGCAGACAAGGCTCATACGGCAGGGAGCGGTGCTTTCTGAAGTTTGGGGGATACGAGTCCTTGACTTGCCCTACCCCACAAGGAAAATGTTCACTGGGACAATAGGGGCCAACTCAGAATCAGGGAAACCAGAGGTCTGCATGGCAGCCACAGGGAGGGAAGCACCCCCGAGAATGGGGCCCGTGCCTTCCTTCTTGCCTGCTCTGGTCGGATGATCCCGGGCAGTGCTTCCCGCCACCATCCATGTGTTTTCTGTTGTTTCCTAATCCTCGGTTGGCAGGCTCTGAGGGCTACATCCATAGTTTCGTCTGTTCTTTTGTCTGATGGGTTTCTTCCTACTTGCCTAAGCCGGCTGCAGTGAGCCCGTGAAACGAAGCTCCTCTCTTTCACAAAAAGATTCATCAAGTTCTTCTCTGAAAAGGCCTTTCTATCCTTCATTTTTCTCCCTCTGGCCTGCCATTTCCCTTTTCTCTGGGTCCTATTATATATTTTTTAGCAGCCTTGGTGTTCCTGCATTTTCTGCTACGAAGTTGATGGTTACCTAACAGTCTCATGGACCCGCCTCCTAGAAGCTGAATGTCTGTTGCTATAACTACAATGCTCATAAATTCAGCCTCACTTAAAATTATGCATTTTCCAAACTCCCCCAGTGAAGACTCAGAAGGGTTGGGCTAGCTGGATTTTTAACCGTAAAGTTCATGTCTAGACCCCCAGATCTCTACCATTTAAAGGGACCTGGGTTTCTTTTCATTGCCGCAGAGGCCTTCCAGGCTAAGTTTCATTTCCGCATCTGGAATCACAGACATTCAGTGCTGTCCAGGAAATAGATGTCACTTTGCCACCGGATCCTCCAAGAGAGGAGATGGAGAGGGTGGGAAAAGAGGAAATGTGGGATTTTTGAATGAGCCAGTGGCTTTCTGTCCCCAGTCTGTTTCTCTTTTACACCTGTGTTTCTGATTTAAGCTCCTGTTCAGGAGCTCTGTATGAGAACCAGGTCATGTCTGAGGGGCTGAGGGGATCTTGCCAGTTGGTAAGAAGCAGTTGCTCCTGAGCAAAAGGAAGCCAGGTCTAAAAGAAGTAAGGGGTCAGGAATCCATTTCCTGTCTGTCATTGCTTCAGTCACAGCCCTGATCCAAGACTTCAGCTTATCCTCTCAGGAATACTTCCATGGCTTCTAGAAGACAATGCTACTTGGCCAAAAACATGCTTCCTCCTCATCCTTTACAGATAACCCCAATCCATTGGTAATGGCAAGATACCACACTAAATACTACTGTCGCAGCCTCTCTGGGAGATTAGGGAATTCATAAGCTATTTGTTGCTGTGTAACAAATCACCCCAGACTTGGCCTAAAACAACACACCATTGTTACCATATGGTTTCAATGGATCGGGGATCTGGGCATGTTCTCCCTGGATCCTTTGCCTCATGCTCCTTTACCCGGCTGTAGGCAAGGTGTCAGCCAGAGCTGGGGTCAATGGAAGGTTCCACTGGGACAGGCTGTGCTTCCAAGCTCACACAGCTGTTGGCAGAACTCCGTTCCCTTGAGGGCTGTTTGATGAGGGACTCAGTTCCTTGCTTACTGTTGGCCAAAGGCTGCCCTCGGTTTCTTGCCACATGAAGAAGGAAATATGCTCTCCCATAGGGCTGTCTGCATCATCAGAGTGTGCAAGGAAAAAGACAGTAACATCTACTAGCAGGACAGAGGGTAGAGTCTCTTGTAACCTAATCATGGAAGGGACATCCTATCGCCTTTGCTGTGTTCTGCTGTTTAGAAACAAGTCACTTCTAGCCACCATAGCATGCTGCTGTTGTTTGAGCTTCTGGGCTCAGCTCTGCTTATGTTACAATCCTTGGACTTTCCAGCTGTAGGAGATAATAATCCTCTCCCCTCCTCCCTTTTTGGCTTAAGCCCACCTGAGCTGAATTTTCCATCACTCACAACCAAAAGAGAATATTCTCATACTGTAGGCTTTAATAAATATTGGATGAGTGAATTTAAAGGAAGTGCTGAAGAATTGATAAGCAATTTTAGAACTCTGAAGGCTGGAGATCCTAGAAATAACACCCAGGGGTTGGCAGACTTTTTCTGTAAACAGCCAGCTAGTAAATATTTTAGGCTTTGCGGGCCACTCAGTCACTGTCACGACTGATCAAGCCTGCCACTGCAGGAGCGAAGCTGCCTTAGATGATACACAGGTGAGCATGGCGCTTTGTTCCAATAAAACTTTATTTACAAAATCAGGCATCAGGCGAGATTCATCCCACAGGCTGGAGGTTACAGGCTAGAGGTTACTAACCCCTGGTTTAGGGCACTGGCGCATGTGACCAAAACTGTTAATGGGGTCAGATTTAAAAAAAAAAACAAAACAAAACTGAGTAGACTTGTGACCTTGGGGAATGGCACTGCAAGGTTAGGTTATGTTTCTTTGCAATCTCTTCCTGTCCATCAACCCTCTCTTTCTTTCTTGGTATGATCAGAACCTGGAGTGATCTGGCAGAAGAGAGAGGCTAGCCAGTCCTTTTCAACCCCATGTCTAGTTTCCATCGGGAAGTTGGCCACAAGAGCCATCATCCTGAGACTTTCCCTCTCAGCTTCCCTTCCTTTCACATGCAACTCTTTGTCTTTCTTCCCCTTTCTCTGTATGCACATTGTATGCCTTCCCCTCTTCTCCTGCTTCTTCCATCCGGACAGCAGGCCAGGGGGCCTTCCAAGGGCCTGACCAAACCTTGCATGCTTCCCCAAAGTGCCGGGGGAGTGAAGAGGCATCTGAGCTATTCTCCAGAGGACAGCAGGGCAGAGGACCCACACCCCGAGGAGACACATAACAGGAAGTTGGGATTCCTGACAGAGCGGGCACTTTCCCTTAGAACGTAAGCTGCAGGAGGGGAGCGGCTTGTCCCTAGTGTATCCCCAGGGCCCGGTGCAGCACACAAACTTGGGAGATGTGCAGCAAATAGTTGGTGAATGAATCAGTGAACTGAACCCTTGCAGCTGGTATACTGAGTGATTTCTCAAATGAAGGCTCACTTTATTTTCAGGCTGCTAAAGACTCGGCTTCCTTAGCTTAGCTCCAGGCCAGCTGCAGAGTCTCCCTAAGCTGCAGGCGGGAGGGGCAATCCTGTCCTCTGTAATCTTTTTAAGTGACTTCTTTGGAAAAGGCTTTGCATGCATTAAACACTGGGTTGGCAGAGTCTTAAGCATCTTTCAGAGACAGTGTCAGGCAGCTGCTGCCAATAGGGACCGCAGGAGGCTGGGTAAAGGATGGATGGGGGATTATCTCCTCTCTGTGGAGCCAAGGAGGGGCAGAGCCAAGGGCTGCTCAGAGCGCTGTCCAGAGTGATCAGGCCACTTGCGGTTTCCATAAAGCACCGAGCGGCCCTCTTTCTTCTGCATCAGGCACAGCGTGGCCCTGCCATCAGGAACAGAGTCTTGGTACCCCAGTTCACAATCCTCCCCACCTCCCTGATGAGCTGTGTAACCCTGAGCGGGTTGTCTCCCCTCTCTGAGCCGAGGCTCTCTTGTCTTTGCAATGAGATACTGACTATGTCACGGACCTACCCTTTAACACAGGGTTGGATTCTACAGTCAGCTGGAATTCATGTATAGTCCAAAATACCATTGAAAAATGACTTAAATCGCCATAAAATTTAGCCTATGTGATTTTGAGTATCTACAATGTTGCACAGAATTTTCCAGGCCCATTAAAGGACCAATGGAAAATCTGAGTGCAAGTTTTTGGGAAGTCAGATCATTCTGCCTTCCAGATAATTGTCAAAGCCCTGGCAGTGAGTGGAGGTCCGTAGGGTGGGTGGGGTGAAGATTTCTCAAGGGCTCTGGCTCGCCTGAAGACTGTTCTCCATTCTGGTTTCCTCATAAGCTTCTATGGTCGTCATACATGTTAACTGTTTTGTTTACAGTTGGAAAGATCATAGGTATAGTGGCAGTTGTGTGGGCTGGGGTGGGGGGGTGGGAGTTAGGAGAGTTGAGAAGTCTCCAGAGAGTTGTCCCATCAACGACATGAGGTACTGTGTAGTTACTGGGTAGGGTAGGGCTAGGCACAAAGCAAGCACTCAATAAAGGGAACATTTCAGCCTCACATTATTACCGTTATTATCTCCTAAGAACCTCAGTTCAGCCTGGCCTGTACTTATTTACAGAGTGGAGTGGTTCTGGTCAATGATTTCTTTGCAGTTCTCCTGCACCCCAAGTCCCATGGTCTCATTGCCCTGCAGCCTGCCCCAGAGCCCTCGTGGAACTCACGGGCTGTCCTCAGGCTGCTGGAGCCCGCTTGGGCTGTACCATCAGAGAGCTGAAAGTGCCTGGAAGCTTCTGGCCCACCTTGCTCCCTAGCCCTGGTCATCCCCACCAGGACTGAGCTGCTCCTTGCAGGGTGGAGCTTCTTTGTCCCCAGTCCCAGCTCCCCCCCCCCCCACTTCCTCGTCCCATTCACAGGAATCTTCATTTTCGCTGTCTGCTTCTGGGAACGTGGTCTAAGACAGCGAGGGTTGGAGGATTTTCTCTGCTGGAGAGAAGGCAACCAGAGAGAAGAGGAGCGGAGGAGGGGTGAGGAGGAAAGAGGGAAGTACCGGGATAGCAAGGGAGTGGGGAACGGAAATGTTTGCGGTGGAGGCAACTTGAGGTAAGAAGACACAATGATCTGAACTTGACACATGGAGAAAGTGAGGGCCGAAAGGGGAGGCGACGTGCCTGAGAGCTAACACCATTCCTAGGCAGAGCTTGGCATGGCGTTTGGCCCATAAAAGTTCCTCCAAAATGCCTGTGGAATAAAAGAGTGGGCGGGTGAAAGGCCAAGACTGTACCTCAGTCCCCTAAGCCAACAGGCTCAAACTGCAGCTTCAGAGAACATTCTGTCCTGAAACAGCTACCCTCCAGTGCCTCTGGGGCTCTACTCCCCTCACTCCTGGTTCTGCGAGCATGCCCCAGCCAGAGACCTGGCACAATGCTCTTGCCAATGGCCTAAGCATGCAGGGAGGTCATCCCTCCTTCCTTCCTTTCTTGGCCAGAAGTGCATGTCACAGAGATCATAGATCATCATCAGCCCTGAGTGCCTCAGATCCATGTGCACCTGCCCCTCCTTGTTGTTCAAAGGGTTCTAGGTGGCCCCAAGAGTCTGCATTTCAAACAAGCTCCCAGGGGATGCTTGTTCCTGAACCCTACTTTGAGGAGCAAGGTTCCAAGAATATGGCTTTGTTTGCCCTTTCCCCTCCTCCCAAAAGGACCCTTTCTCCTTCCTGTCCTTTGAGATTCAGCTCAAATGTCACTCCCAATCCCCTTGTCTTCCTTCTTTCAATGGGAAGAAATCTCTTGCCATGCCAGTTCTTCTGTGCTTCTTATAACATTAATGTCTTCTCCTTTATGGCATAGTTATTCGTGTCCTAAACCGGGAGCTCCTCAAAAAGTTCTGTGATTTTGTTTTGAAATTCCCGTAGCACGCACTTTACTCCCTGGCACACTGTCTCAGCTGCTGTCTTGCATATGTCCGGCACCAGGCTCGGTCCCTGGTGGGCATGATCTCAGTAATCCTCAAATAGTCTTGGGAGGTTGGCATTAATATCCAAAGTCTCACAGAGGTTGGATGAATTGCCTGAGGTCATAGCTAGTAAGTGACCAAACCCAGTGAAGGCATCTGTCAATGGCCAAAGCCCAAGCTTTGATGCATTTTGTATGTGCTGAATGAAGAGGGGTGGGTGGATGGATGGATGGGCATTTCAGATGCAAGGACTGATTCTGGGTGAAATGTTCCACGTGATGTTGGGAAATTCACATGCTCTGGCTTGGGGCAGGGCTGAGTTTCCCTGATCCCTCCTTCTTTCCAGTGCTGAGATTCCCAGGAAATTCTGATTCATAATCTAGACCCGCCCACAAAGAAAAGGAAACTGACATACCCAGCCCCTATTGCACTTCCTACACCCTCAGGTTCAGTCCTCAGTATGTCATCTGTCACCAGATAGGGTCTCCCTCCTCCCAAAGTGTGCAAGAGTGCTTCACTCCCTGCCTCCTGGGGGTGGGGTGGGTGGGAGTGGGTGTCGAAGCACAGAGCAGCCTTTGAGAAAAGCACAGCGGCTGGCTGACGTGAAAGCAGGCAGCTGTAGGCCTTTATTTCACTGGAGCAGCTTATCTCAGATCATCTCCTCAATCACAGGCCCTTAAACAGCTTCTGACAATCAATTCATATCCCCGCTGCTGTGGCTGGGAGGCGGAAAGAATTACCGTATTTACCTGTGTATCAGCTGCAGCCTTCCTGTGGCCAATGGCTCCCTGAGAGGACCCACCTGCTGCTCCTGAAAATTGGTAGGGAAGCCAGGTCCTTCCTCTTAGTCCTCTTAGGTCCTGCCATCGCCTCATGATGGGCATGGAACAGGTACTCTTACGGAAACAGGTTGTAGTTGAGGACCGCATGAGATAAAGCATGGGGGCCCATGTTTCCCATGCCTGCAGGTGGAAGGTACTCAGTAAAGGTGGGGAGGTATGTGTGCTTGAGACTGATTTCCTGGGAATCACAGTGTATCAGGGCAGCTTCCTTGAGTTCATTCCCGGGCTTCCTACTCATCCTTCAGGAATCTTCCTCCAGGGAGCTCCTCAAGTTGGGGTCAAGTGACTCCCATGGCTGAGTTTCAGTGTCATCTCCTATTCCGACCCCATGTGGGATACGTTGTGGGATTGCTGTAAATACTTGTGTAAAAAATACTTGTGTAGGTTTCAGGCATAGTTTGGTCAGATGTATCAGATGGAGGAAAGCTGCCTTCCAATGAGGGCAGAGGGGCATGGAGAAGCACTCGCATCAGGAAAGCATGTTGAATGGGAGCAGGGATGGGGTGGGAGGGCCTAAGCCTGGAAAAAGTTCGTTTCAACCAGGTCCCAAGGGGTGGGCTGACACCTGTATGGAGTTTGGACTTGCCACTGGGGAGAATGAAAGGAGGCCTGTGAGAAGCTCAACTCAGGGTTTAGGATGCTCTTTGGCAGCTGTGTGAAGGATGGACTATGGGGTGTGAGGGACAGAGTGGAAAGAGGGAGAACAGATAGACACTATCACTAGAATCAGGATGAAATATTTAACTCTTGGCCCCAGAGCAATGGGACAGCTGATAGGTTAAGAGATCAGCCAATCAGAAGGGGCTGGAGCAATGTCTTGGTGCCCCTTCTGTGTGGCTGTGTTCATCATTAACTCTTGATTGGCTAGACAGCGGCAGTCTGGGGATTCCAGGAGGGGGGCCTGGGTGGCCTGGGTTGGGAGGAGTCAGGCCAGTGGATACTTACTAGCAGATTCAGCAATAATGCGATATTTAACAATGATAGTGGTCAGTGGCTATGCGGTGGAGGTCAGCACTGTCTGGTCCCTAGGGCTTGGAGAGGCAGAGGCAGATTTCAGAGAGATTGCTCAGATAAAACTGACAGGAGGGCTCAGTGAGTGCTTTGGTTCCCACATCATCATAAGGAAACTTCTCAGAGTTCTCAGGAGTAGGCAGAAGGCATGGCATCACCCTCATGGCCATGCTGGTTTTTAACTTTTGCCTCTTCATATCCACACTTCCTTCCTCCATATCCACACCATCTTTCATATCCACACTTCCTTCTTCTGATGCCAGTTACCTCCGGGGAAACATCCTTCTCCCGCTTTTAATCTGTTTGGTCCCAGAGTTCTCATGTTACTAGGTCTGGCTAGCCATTTGCTGGACAGTGACTGGTTTCATGATGAAATTATGATCTTGGCCGGCTCCAGGAGAGTCAATCCTAGCAATCTGATTGGAACTTCTGGCACAAAGAAGTCCTCTTTCTACTGAGACTGCCAAACTGGAGGATCTAAACTTAGAGGGAGCTTGCTTGAGTATGAAACCCACACAAAACAAAATAAGGCTAAAAGTCAAGAGTTCCCAATGAAAGAGCTTGAGCCCTTGGACCAAACTATGCCTGAAACCTACATCTACCTTTATACCAGAGCCCACAAATTTGGTTTTGTTCTAAAGCCAGTTTGAGTTGGGTCTTCTATTATTTACCAATCAGATTACTCTCTTCTGAGAATTAGGAATTGAGACAAAGACTGAAGGCCGTTTATATTGGCTTAAACTAAAGCCAATGATGCCAGGTCAGAGTGGCCTTGTGCTCACCTAAAGAGAAATCCCAGAGAGAGAGAAGAAAGGAATAAGACCAAGAGAGAGACAGAACAGATGGATAGAGAGAAGAAAAGGCAAGAGACCACGGGGCCTCAGAGAAAAATGAGAAAAGCCTTCTCTGTCCTCCTGGGGGCTCTTCAGAACGGGTCCCTGCTTCTGAACTGGCAGGGAGGCTGACTGCATTTCCTGCCCTTGGTTCCTTCCCCAGCTCTCTTCCTTCCAATAATTTAGCCTCTGGACTTGAGTTTGTTTGAATGGATTTCTTTTCCTTGCCCTGAATGAATTCATAAACAACAGAGCAGCTGATTTGATGGGGCTTGAGAAATTGGGACAGGGAAGAGAAATGGACCAAGAATGATGTCGGGGATGATATCCTGGGGAGAGGAGAGAGGAGGCATGAGATTGGGGCTGGGGGAATGACCCAGAATTAAAGCTGGTTCAGAATAGCCCATTAAGCTTCTTCGTGAGCCTGCTACAAATAATGCAACCTTCCCTCCTGGAAACCCAAGGGTCCAGGGAGCTTGAACAACCAGAATTCCCTGATTCTGCCCTGCATGGACACTCAGAGGGGTGTTGGTGGGCCCCTGCCTGCAGCTGTGCTGCTCTTATCCTGAGTTTTAAGCTTCCCTTCTAATGGCTCATGCTCTCTACCAGCATCTAGGAGGTTATTTCCTTTGCTCCCTTTGCCTCCTCATCACCATCCCCACCCATCATCCTACACTCACCAGCCTCTCCCAGGAGTCATTGGCTTCAATCTTTTGTTCCCTAACTCTGTGGGTAAAGACCTCCTCACAGCTCTGTGGCAGCTCTCCCCGGTTCTGTTGGCACTCAGTGTTCTCACGTGCACGGATGGCTTCCTATAGCTTGCACCTGGCACTCTCTGCCAGGGAGCTTTCTTTGGCCGGAGCATTCTTGAGAGCCAGGACAGGGCAAGCCGGAATGCTGGGGAGTTAACCCCCAGAGGAGCAGCCTCAGACCAATGCCAGGAGTTAGTGGCATATACCCCAGCTTCTTTGGTCCTTAGGTGGGGCAACTCTGACACCTTCCCACACCGTCTCTCCAGGTCTGCTCCCTACCTAAGTTGGACCAATACCCCCCTAGTTCCAGCCACGGTTATTTCTCATCTGGATTCCAGTCTGGCTGCCCTCCAACCTAGTCTATAGCCATGGAGCTTTCCAAAATGTAAAGCTAAGAATTTCCCTTCTGTGCTCCCCATTGACCTTGTGCAAGTTCTAACCCCTTAAGTGATGATGGACCCTTCCAGTCCCTGGGCACTGACCCTCCAGCTTAGTCTCCCCCATCCCCTATGGCTTCTCTCCCCCAAAACTCCAGCTACGTGAAATTCCTAGAAAGTCTGCTGGCGATTCTCATCTTCAGTCTGGGCATTTACCCGAGCTGTTCCCGTCTCCTAGAATCTTCTTCCCCTTTCTCTTTTCCTAACATCTTTGCCTGGCCCATACTAACTTGTTTTTAGTCTCAGTTCCTCCCGAGAGCTTTCCCCACTCCAGTCATAGTTAGACCCTTGTATACACAACCCCCTACTCCTGCCCTCTTCACCCTGGGGCATAGCTGTTTGCTGTTTGCCCTTCCCTGGAGAGCCCTGGTGCTCAGCCCTGATCAAGCATCGGAAAGAATGCAGACCAATTAAATTGGAATCACTGGGGGCGGGCCCAGCATCAGCTTTTCTTAAAAGCTCTCTTGGTGATTCCAGTGTGTTGGCTGGGTAGAAAACCACATTCTGAGAGCATGATTTCCGTGAAGGTAGGGGCTAGGTCTCATTTATTTGTCTCCAGTTCCTGGCACACAGTAGGAGCCCCTGGTAATGTTGGCAGTGAATACGAATGACGTGTAGGGACGTCTGTCCTTGTGTGCCAGGCACTGTTCTAGGAAGATGGGAGAATGCATAAAAGGCCTACCACAAGTATATGGGAACTGTAGGCTTCAAAAAAATGTCTGTCGCTAAGACGTCTCATGGTCCAGCAGGCAGCAGCAAGCCTCTTGCCAAAGCAGAGCTAAAGGAGTCATCTAGCTCGGGGGCATGCCCGTGGTGGTCACTGCTGAGCTGCTCACCAGCAAGTCCCTCTGGTAGCAGACACAGGACTGGAAACAAGCTGGGAGGTAGGGGCCGGGGAGTGGGTTTCTGATTTACAAGTGAGTTTTGGGGGTAGGGGTCTTTCCGATGTTTCATTTCTGGAGCTGCAATGGAGTGGGATCACGGTGGGGGGAAGGGGGCGGGGGGAGGGCAGCACTCCTGTCAGTAAAAATGCACCAGAGAGAACACCAGAGAGCCTCCAAAGTCCTCTCCCAGCTTCGCTGGCAAGAATGAAAATATATGGTTTAATAAAAACGGCTGATTCAATTTCAAACAAGTGGCTCATACCCACCTCTAAGTAGCTGCTGTTAAAAATCCAGGCTCTGGCCTTGTTTTAAATGAAGCCTGAGAAGGAAAAAAAAAAAAAAAGAAAAGGCTGATGGGGGTGGTGGGCGTAGGTCATGGATCTTCAGTGAAGCCTGTTTTAGCTTGAGTTTTTAAAATGGAGTCAAAGCCAGGGGTTCATGTTGTTTATTATTTTTCCTGCTGCACAAAGCAGGCTCTAAACGGCATTAGCTGTAATGAGGCGGCCCCCTGTGCTGCCAGGTGGGGGGCCTGGCGGGGAAGTGGTTACAGGCCAGGGTCCTTACAGGGCTGGTTGCCGTCCTTGGGGGCGGGGCTCTGAAGTGCTGGGGTGGGGGGCAGGGGGAGCACTGCTTCCCTTTGTTCTAGCTCCCAGGCCAGACGGAGCCTGGATGGCGCGGGGTGGCATTGGGGGCGCTCCCCTAGCCCCAGCTGCCAGTTCCCTGGTTATCTGAATTGAAGAGGTCAGAGGTTAAGTGAGAGATCAGAGTCCTCGGGTCAGGGAAAGAAAAACAAATCCCCAGAGCCTTTGACTGTGCTCTTGAAGCGTGTAAGCCGTGCCCTCCAGTACAGATGGGGGAATATTTTATACATGACCCTGTCCTTTTCTGTTACCATGTAAATTGATTGATTTTTTTTTTTTCTTTAATCGAGTTAGGGGAATTTCATGGAGGGAAAACAAGGATTGGTGGGGCATTTGGATTTTGTCGGAGGCCAGGATGGGCAACCTTGGCTTTGGCTCTCACTCCGTGAAAGGGAGCCATCCACAGTGGCATCCCTCAGTTTCCCTTTTTGCAGACGACAGAGTGGAAGAGATGATACGACAAAAAAGGATCTGAGAAGCACATGAGCTGATTCAGAAACCGGGGATAAAACCGGCCTTTATGAAGCAAAGAGGCACATTTAAGAGCTTGTTACTCTATGGTTCTAATAAGCTTCTCATCGCTAAGGCTCATCAGCCAGGAAGCGGTTGGGGAATCGCCAGTGGGTTCTTAGCCTTGTGCAAAGGACTGGAAGGGGTACTGAGGGATAAGATGAGATAATGCCTCTCAAGGGGCCTGGTATGTTGCTTTAGAGCCAGAAGGACTCCAGAAAATCACGGCACGACATCTCCTAGCCGTGTGCCCTTGGACCAGTTTCCCCAGGCCTCACTCTTCTTGTCTGTAATATGGGAGCAATGAACCCACCTCATGCCCCCACTGCTTGTGTTTCTTCATCTGAGGGCTTCCTCTGGCTGCTCATGCCTATATCATCTGCCCTGCAGAGGCCAGAAGTATCCAGGAATTAATGCTGACCCCACCTTCACACCCACCTCTCAACCAGCCCACATCTGATGGGAACTGGGGAGCAAGTACACTGACTCCCTGCCCCCGTGGGTATGACGACTCCGAGGTGTGTGCATTCCACACCATTGCCCAGAATGTCCCCAGCGGGATTAAGCTCCAGTTTCCCAGGAGGTTAACTTGCTTGATACCGCTCCTTTTACGGACTGCCTTCCCCACCAACCTGCCCTGATTTCTTTCAGTTCCCAAATAAACTACTTATACCTGATCCCTGCTCAGGATCGGCCGAGACGGGGCGGGGGGCGGCAATAATGAGAAGAAACAAGGTTATCATGGAGGGTGTTGTAATTTGTGAGCAGCGCGCTTGTGCATATGGTGAATTTGAGACAGACTGAGCCCTCAGATAAATAACTATTGTTAACAAGCCTGGTCCAATTGATCTGGGAGAGATGATGGTTTGCAGGAAGAATGCTGGGAGGAGGACATGGAGGACCCAAAAGGCAGGAATGCTTAGGTAGAGCCCCACGAAGAAAGTGGGGTATGAAGACAGAGGGCCGTTGAAATCAGCTCTCCTGTCCATGGCCTTCCAAGGGTCGCCAGCTCCTGGAGGGAGCTCAGTACTGTTCTCATGGATGTTTTTTAAGCTTTCAGAATGCCTGGAGTCTCCTTCTTAGTACTGGGAAACGTTTTGTCAAATATTTGAATAATGTCTGTGTTTTTCCTTAGAGTCTGATGCTCCAAAGGGACAGACAGGTCAGGTCTGGTCAGCACTGTGTCCCCAGCACCTAGCACATGGCCTCACATATATTAAGTCTGTAGCAAACGAGCAGGTGAATAAGTGGAAGAAAGAAGAATGAATAGATAGGCTTAGTCAGGCGGCTCAGCTGAGCGAGTCTAGAAACAGGCTGGGGCAGGCTAGGTTAAGGCACGAGCAAAGGGAGCCTTTGGCAGGAGTGAAGGAAGCATTGTGAACATGGAGACTCGGGGCAAGTAGTGCAGGGCTGGATGCTGGCTTAGGACACTGGGCTTTTATTCTGACCCTAAGTGGGAGCTGTCAGAGGTGTTTGAGCCAGAAGGTGACATGGCAGAAACAATTCTTGTAGGAAGACTTCTGGCATTTTTCTTGGCGATAAGATGAGGTTTAAATATCGCTGAAAAGATTGGGTTTCAGAGAACTTAAATGGGATCATACAGGGGCAGTAGTGAGCACAGCGCCTATTATCTAGGATAGCAAGCACCCAATAAATGTTAGCTAGTGTTCTTGGTTGGTTCTCCTTGGTAGTGATTTACAAAAAGGTGCTTGGCCGGGCACCTGGGCGGCTCAGTCGGTTAAGTGACTGCCTTCGGCTCAGGTCCTGATCCCGGGGTCCTGGGATCAGGGATCAAGTCCCATGTAGGGCACCCTGCTCAGTGGGAAACCTGCTTCTCCCTCTCCCTCTGCTGCTCCCCCTATTCAGGCTTGCTTGCTCTTTCTCTCTCAAGTGAATAAATAAAATCTTAAAAAACAAAAAAAACAACAAAAAGGGATTTGGCAACAGAGAAGAGCAGGAGGCCGTAGGCCGGGAGTAAGGGGTCAACCATGACCAGGAAGCAGCAGTCGGAGAGAAGATAGCTACAGGGAAAGCTGTTCTATATCACCCACAACCCCCTGCTCCCCCACCTCCACTACCTCCTGGTAGGGAAGACTTGGTTCTCCCACTGCTGGGATTGCTGTCAGAATGGCTTCTGGCTAAAGAACACTGCTCACCCGAGCCCTCGCCTGCTGCCAGGGGCCGTCCCCATCCAGTGGTTGATCTACAGAGATCCTAAGGATCTGGCTCTTCTGCTCCAATTTGAGGCTCTGAAGCTCCCTGTGGGGCTGGCTGAGGTCATTGCTGAGACTGAACTGCACCTTCACTTCTCTCTTGGCCTAATCCTGCTTCCTTCTCCGTTCCAGGAGTGCTGCTGCAGAGAGAGAGCACTCCCCCAACCTCTCCACCTCAGAGTCTGGCTTCCCAGCGCGTGGGCTTGTGCTCCTGGAGCCCCATGGGAGGATTGAGGCCTGCAGGCCTTGGAGAGACAGAAAGCCAGGAAGGGCTGGGTGGCAGGACCAAATGTGGCTCTGAGCCCAGGAGAAGCAGACTGGAGAAAGGCTATCTGACTGAGCCACTAACAAGCCGGCAAGGACCCCAGAGCCAGCGATTCCAGTTAAGGGGAGAGGCAGGGAAGAATGACTGCAGGGTGCAGAGGGTCTGGAAGGTGGGCCAGGAAAGGGGGGGGGCATGAGAAGAGAGCCTGTCGAGTCACCTCTTTATTTGGCTTATTTTGTGTTACATCCTGTCATGGCTTCCCATCACATAACCCACTGGCTACATGCTCAAGAGACCTCAAATACCTCTTTAACCATGAGACTTAAAGACAGCAATATGTTTGGCAGGATTGTGAATGCAAGCCTTGGGGATTTCATTTTCCCAGCATTGAAAGGCACCGCCATCCCGATTCGAGGCACTTTGTAAAATGACAGTGAATGGCAGCCTTGCATACACGTTTCCACTCCTCTCTCTCACGGGCTCTTTGCTCTCTGTCTTCAGAACCCGAGCCCTGTGCCTCTTTCCCATTCACCTCCCCTGACATGCATTTATTCATTCCACAAATATTTATTGACACCAGCAAAACTGTATCGTCACAGCCACTCGTTAGAATTCTCATGCCCCTCGGCTTCCACGATGGCTCACAGGCTGGGCTCCCGGGTGCATGGCCTGGACGCGGGCCCACCGCTGTCTGGTCAGACGGGCCCTCGCCACTTCCCTGTGGACCTCTGCTGGTTCTGTCCTCGTCATTGCATCCCCTGTATTGACCCAGCTCTACTCTTCAGATGCTTACGTCTAAGGCAGTTCTCCTAGGGACTTCTACCTGGGTTCAAAATGAAGTCAGAACCCCACCCCCTGCAATTTGGCAGTTTCTTAAGAAGTTAAACACACTGCCTGACCTCACAGCCATCCCTAGATGTTCACCCATGGGAAAGGACAGTGTATGTCCATACAGAGACCAGCACTTGAATGTTCATAGCAGCTTTGCTGCTTTTTAAAAAAATTTTGAGAGAGAAAGAAAGAGAGAGAGAGAGAACACCCACACTTGTGAGTGGGGGAAAGAGCAGAGGGCAAGAATCTCAAGCAGACACGCTGCTAAGTGCAGAGCCCGATGGGGGGCTTGATCTCACAACCCTGAGATCACAACCTGAGCCGGAATCGAGTCAGATGCTAAACAGACTGAGCCCCCCAGTTGCCCCTAGCAGCTTTGCATCTAATAGGCCCAAACAGGAAATAATCCATGTGTCCATCAGCCAGTGCATGTATAAATAAAACGTGATCCATCCCCACAATGGAACACTACTCAGCAATCAAAAGGAATGAATCGCTGACAGCGGCAACAGCATAGAATTCTAGAGAAAGCAAACTAATCTATAGTGATGGGGAACAGATGTGGTTGCCTGAAAGGGTGGAAAGGAGAGAATAAAAGGGCATAAGCAGGGGCACCTGGGTGGCTCTGTGGGTTAAAGCCTCTGCCTTCAGCTCAGGTCATGGGCTCAGGGTCCTGAGATCGAGCCCCGCGTCGGTCTCTCTGCTCAGGGCAGAGCCTGCTTCCCCCCTCCCTCTCTCTCTCTGCCTGCCTCTCTGACTACTTGTGATCTCTGTCTGACAAACAAATAAATAAAATCTTTTTTTAAAAAAGGGCATAAGCAAACTTTGGGAGGGAGCAGGTCTGTTCTTTGTCTTGACAGTAGTTAGAGTTGCACAGAATACCAAGATATCAGAACTCATCTGATGTGTGGTTTACTGTATGTCCGTTATACCTCAATAAAGCTGTTTGAAACAATGTTTGTAAGCCAAAGTCCAAGAGGAGAAGGGCCTCATGGCCTCTTTGGAGAGGAAATCTTTCTTCTGGAGAAAGCACTTTGTTCCTGGGTTGACGGAAGTTGACGCTTCAGCCTCTTCTTCCTGCAGACTTGACTGGGTGGTATGTCTTTGGAGTTGCCCTTACCCTTTTGCCACTAAGTGGATTTGCTTTCCCCTTGATACTTAGGTTCTGCAATAAGCAGCCTAAGAGGAAATATTCGGTTTGATGAGCTGAATAACAGTAGAAACCCGGGTGATTTTTAAGAGAAGAGAGTATCTATCCCTTTTGGTCAGAGTCCTGCAGTTGGCATGGTCAACTAAGTTGAACTTACTTATACCTGTAATTCTTTCC
Source organism: Neogale vison (assembly GCF_020171115.1). Taxonomy (NCBI): domain Eukaryota; kingdom Metazoa; phylum Chordata; class Mammalia; order Carnivora; family Mustelidae; genus Neogale; species Neogale vison. Next base: position 184,615,839 of record NC_058096.1, read on the forward strand.
TTAATGTTTACAAGGATTCATTTCCTCCTTTCAAGATCAGTGGGTATTTATGCTGCTTTAAATGCACACATGGCACTCATTCTGACGAGCCATGATTTATGTAGCGTTCTTGATTCCCCTTCTTGTCGGACATTTCAGGTTATCTCGGATATTTTCCCATTACACATCAGAGCAGACAATTTGGTCGGAAGCAATTTGGCCAAAAGTAAATTCATTAAGCTGCCAGCACAGTTAGGATGTTGAATTCATTGATAATGAAAAGTTTTAGTCATTCTGTTTATGCAAAGAAGAGATTTTTGTGTGCCAAGGGGAAATTTTGCCTGGAATGATTTTGCAGATTTTCATGCATCTCTCAGCAATTTCTCTCTGTACTTTTTCTTTTAATGTGAAGTTTTTGTTTGTTTCATACTTTTCTACTTTTAAATGTCTCCATATTTCCAATCAGGGATGCTCTGTTTGGGATCAGATTAAGAAGGAAACAACATAAGCGACCATCACCTGCATGCTGGAGACAATTTAAGTGTTTGTCATTGCATGCCTTGTAGAGAGCCCTCAAGGTTTATGATGTGTGCACCAGTGACCGAAAGATTAGCCTTGGCTCACTTTGCTAAATAAAAACTTTCAGGAAAACATGGTTAAACAAACAGAGAAAGAATCAGTTGCTAAAAATAAAGCGCCTTTCAAAAAAATGCAAATAAAGCTCCTACTCTCTTCCCTATCTGGGTTGAGAAAGGAAAAAATGCAACTTCTGACATCCGGGGAACATTCACAGCTAGGCTACATTGTTCTCCTTTTGGACACACAGAACACTGACATCAGACAGGGTTACTCTATGACCATAATAAAGTCGACCAGAAAACATGGTCACTGTGCAACACACAAAATGCTGAACATCTCCCTCTCTCATCCGACAGGAGTGACTGCTGATGCTTTATCCATTATAGCTTTACTTTGCCTTTCATATAGGTAGGATTTACTGTCATGCCCAATTGTAGAATTCCCCCACTCTCTTCATGAGCCTGCTTCCTTCACAACTTCCCCCAAATTACCCATCTGAAGCCCAGACCCCACACTAGTTCTTTCTAACACACATGGTGTATGTTTTTCCTCACTGCAAGGGTAAACCCAGTTTCTTCAACAACAGGTGTATTTCTGGTGGGCTTTGGCTATAAGGCATTAGCAAGATTCATTAATTCAGTGTTTCTTTTATGTACTTGTCCTTCAATAGCAGAGCCTTCTCTTTACAGGCAAAACAAACAAACAAAAAAAAAACAGACAAGGAAAAAAGAGACCAGCAATTATCCAACCCTCCTCGAGACAACCGTTGTTGACACATTTGTGTATACCTTTCCTGATTTCTTTTCTGTATACATATGTTATTATTTTTTTCTAAAAGTATGCCTAAATTATTCTATTTTGTAACTTGATTTTTTTTTCCACTTACCCCATGACAGTGATGGTTATTATGCTTGATATGATGACTTGGTTAGGCTATGAAGCCCTGGTGTTTGGTCAAACATTAGTCTAGATGCTTCTGCGAAGGTGTGAAGGTATTCTGTAGCTGTGATTCATATCTATAAGGAGTTGACTTTAAGGAGTTGGGTGGGCCTTATCCAATCAGTTGAAAGCTGTAAGAGCAAAAACTGGGTATTCCTGGAAGGGAAGGAATGCTGCCTTGAGACTAACAAAGAAGCCTTGCTTCAGTTCCGCCAGTCTGCTCTACAGATTTCAGACTTGGCAGCCCCCTCAAAACATGTGAACCGACCCCTTAAAACTCTCTCTCTCTCCCCGACTCCTTTCCCCCTCTTCTGTTTCTCTGGAGAACCCTGACCATTTCTGATGTAAACAGAGGCATGGATCTACCATATCGCTACCATATTACATATAATGACAAACATTCCTTTTATGCTTGTTTAGCCATTTAACTCATAACTGAGCGACACAGAACTTGTTTTCTCCTTCGTCTTATTAGCAGCCTGGAAGCATGATTAATTGGCTGAAAGGGAATGTGAAATTTTAAAAAGTAGAAAAAAAATAAAACCCGAATATTTCTGAAAAATATTAAAATATTATGTGTCTAAAGATACAATGAGGTCATAAAGCCACCTTACTGTGAATCAAAGTTATCCATAACTGTGACTGGTGATATTCTTTCCAGTCAAATTGTGAGAGATGGAACCACAATTGCAACCGATGTGTTTTCAGCCAAATCAAATGAAATTACTGTAAACAAGGCTATGATGGGACATTTTGGTAATTAAATTTTTGCACACGTTGGAAAATATTTCCTTAAATTCTCCGAAGTGTAACTGCTGAGTCAAGCACTATGTGCTTTTAAAGTTTGAGGTCTATAATTCTCCCCCTGGGATTTACTCCAAGTCATGTATTTATAAAACAAAGTTTTTGAGTACATCCTATAAGCCAGACTACATTAGGCCCAAGATACTGAGACAAACTACATCCTTCGTTTCAAAGGGCTCATGGCCGAAGCTCACTTGCCTTTGTGCCCAGCACAGTGACCCCAGAGGAGGCACTCAACAAGTATTTGTTAACTCAACAAATGGACAAATGAATGAATGAATGAATGAGTGAGTGAGTCTCAGTTAGCTGTTGCTATGTAACAAAGTACCTTACTGGCTTAAAACAACAAAGAGCTGTTATCTTATATGATTCTGTGAGTCAGTTGGGTGGTTCGTCTTGTCTGCGCTCCCTGACAAATGCTGGGGCTAGCATGGCCTCACTTGCTTAGATGGCAGAACTCAGACGTGTTGGTCTTGAAGGACCTTGGGCTGGGCTGGGTCATCTCTGCTCTCCAAGGCCTCATATCCTCCCATGGGCTAGCCTGGGTTTGTTCACATGGGGCTAGCCTCGGGGTTCCAAAGAGCAGCAGAAGAGAGCAAGTGCCAAGTCACATGCACTTTTCAGATCTTCAGCTAGGTCACACTTGCTCCTGTCCCATTGGTCAAATCAGGTCTCATGGCTACACCCAGACTTGGACAGACCCTGTGTGGATATAGGACTGGGAACAGCAGCCAGTAGGGAATAAAATTTCTTCCAATTCTAAGCTCACGGTCTGGGTCCTTTTACCTAAATGCCTGAGTTGGAAACTCGGTTTGGAGTTTCTGAAATTACACTTCAGGCCCTGAACTTTTCTACTAACATGTGTTTAACCCAATGTGTCTGATTCTGGAGGCCATGGCTAAGTAAAGTGTTTCTGGGGAGACTGAATGTGAGCCTCGAATGCGTGATGACTACCCTGCGTTCTGACCTTTTTCTTAACAAGTGTGGAGAATGATAACTCTGTGGCGCTGGGGCCACCGGTGACTCATTCCCTCTCTCCTCACGAACACAGATAAAGTTCATCCGTTACCTGGGTCCCCAATCACGTAGCCCCTTGGCTCCACGGACATCATTTTTCTACTTGCTCAGCACTTGGAAGGTAATTTAATGTGAAATTCCTTAGCATCCATTAAATGCTGGCCTCCGGATGGCACCGTGAGGGGCCACTTGGGGAGCAAAGCAGTGCCTCTCATTACAGAAACTTTGTGCAGATTTTCAAAGAACAGTTACTGAAATGATGCCTTCGCTACCACTTTTGTCCTGGAAATCTCTGTCTCCTTTTAAATGCACATGGCGTGTTCAAACCAGGAGAAAATAGTTGGTGGAAATCTCCTGCATTCTTTACTTGCGAGGGCACAGAGGTTAATTTGCGAAATAGTTCTCTAATGGAAGCCAGATTTGGGGAAAGTGAGGAAACAAATGTAAAAATCATGACTGGGAGTGGGGGGAGGGACACAATTGGATGGTGTGGGTCCCCTGACATGGGGCTGTCTGGGTCAGTTAGGCAAATAGGATGATCTTAATAGCTGCAATTTATTTTCCCTTTTGGGGCTCAGGGTTCAGTCGACTATTCTATGAGCTGCTTATTGTCTGAGCTGTTGAATTCTGAGAAACTTTCTTTGATGGTATCAAATGGGAAAGTGTTCCCCGCAAACTCATATTCAGGCAGGTTTATTTTCTAGTCCTTACCATTTCTATTGTTCCCCCATCCCATAAGCAACACACACACTCACACCCCACATTATCTGCCCCCTTCCCCACTTCCCATGTTGTCATCCCAGGAAGGGTGTGGAACAGCACTTCTCAAAATATTCGTGTAAAGGACCATTATTTTTTAAAGATTTCTAATCTGTTGCAGACCAATACTTTCATAAAATAGGAAAAACTGTATATAGGAATATACATATTAAAGGCATACAAAATACATGCCTGACTGTTTTACTATCTGACTGGGCAGGCATGAGAATGGTCAAATTGTTATAAAGGTTTCTGAACATTTACTCTCCATTTCTGTACTGAATTTGTTGCGAACTTGTGACCAGGGGGCCAAGCGCACTCCGCGCAGCATTGGTGTGCAGCCCCATTTCAGCGGCGGACTGAATGCATAGTGTTTGTTTCTTTACTCACCCGGTTACCCTGCACTCTTTATCTAGCCTGCGTTCCCCACCAGGAGCTCTGTGAAACAGTGCTGGTTAAAAATAAGACAGAGAGCCTGTCGAGTAGAGAGTGGACAGGGGAACAGGCTTGCCCTACTTGTGGGGCAAGGTTGTGATCAGGTAGCTGGTGTCGGTGGGGGGAGCATCTCACCCAAGCCTAAGGGCTCCGGGAAGGCTGGCGGGAGGAAGCAGCATCTAAGCCAAGTCTCGGAAAGAAGAGGAAAATTGGGTTCAATGGAAAGAGGGGTCTAGGGTGGTGAGAGAGACTGGAAGGGAGAAGTCCTTTCCCCAGGAGAGGGGAGGGGGTTTGCGATGTCGCCGTGTCTTCAGGGCAGAGCAGGAGTTGGGTTTGCCTGAGTGCAGAGGTGGAGAAAGGGAGAGATGAGCCTGGGAGCTAGAGCTTGGGGACTGGGGTGGGGGTGGGGGGTCGTGCCTGAGGCTGTGCCAGGGAGTAAGGGCTTCATCCCAGGAGCACAGGAAATGCTGGAGGCTTTGGGCAGGGAAGCCCCCAGGAGCACATATGCATTTCCGGAGGCTCCCAAGTCTGCTGTGCTTAGAGGTTGCAGGAAGGTGTGCTGGGGGCTGCTGCTGGCAGCCAGTTCAGGTGACAGGTCCTGGCCCTGCTTTGTCCAGTGGCCCTGAGGATCGGTGCCCAGCCTGCACAGATAGATGCAGAGCCCACAGAACTCAAGGCAAATCATTTGCAAAAGGAAGGGAAAAGAAGCTTCCAGACCATTGAGCCCAAAACAGTGTTGGGTGTGGGCTGTGCCGAGCTGGCCCCGTAAAGGGTGGGGCTGAGCTGACAGCCCCGCGCTGCTCCTCTGGCCACCACCCCCCACTCCCCAACCCCCACCTGGCACCGGCAAAGCCCACCGCTTGACCCAGAGGGATGGCTTTCCTGGAGACTCTTTAAAATTGCTAGATCCCCCCCACCCCCAATCCGAATTACAGGAACGCAATGAATGCATGACCAAAAGAAAGGGATTCACTCCTCATCACATTGGGGAAAAAGCCAGGCTGGATTAAGTAGGTTTGCAATCCTCAATGCTGTACCTTCTGCCACTCTCTTTGTTTTTGTTGTTGTTGTTTTCTAATAACAGCCCAAAGCCCAGGGTTTGATGTCTGCAATGTGTACCACAAGGGTGTCTGCCTTTGTTTCCTGATGGACAGATGCTGTGACCGAAGACCAGCGTTTGATGCTGAGATCACACAACATTCTGCCAACATCAGTTAAATGATGAATCTCATACAAATAATCCGTTTGGTGTTAAGGAGGGCGTTGAGCCAGATTGTAGTGATATCTCCTTTTTTTTTTTTTTTTTTTTTTGCATGCTAAGGAGGCAACGTTTCAGAGTGCCTGAAGTGGCTGGGCAGAAATGGAGGGAGGGGTTCCTGCAGGTGGACCCGGGTACCCTCCTCCCTCTGGGGCCTTGAGGGCTCTGCAGGTGCCATGCCCCCCCCCCCCAGAAGCCAGGGTCTCAGGAATGGAGCCACAGTGTGTCCTTCTGCTGTGTTTCTTTCCAGGGCCTGCGGTTTAGTGAAGGTCATTCCTCAGGGTCAGTACAGACTGAGTTAATACCCTGGGCGCAGGGAGTGTTAGGGGACAGGCCTTCTCTAACCAAATGTAAATCGTGGGCCCATTCATTAAGTGTGCCTGCAGCTAGATTTCAATGCCTCATCATCCATCTGGAGCAGGAAGGACTTTTTTCCTTAATAATAATAATTTAAAAATTCCTAAAAACAACAACAACAAAAAAGAGTTGTTTGAGGGCTCATAATTTTTACTTCATCCCCATGTTAAGAATTAGGACCACCATACGGTAGGTGCTTAGTAAAAATTTGAGAACTAGATGAATGGGTGAATTGTCATTTCCCCGCTCTTGTCAATTTCTGTAGACTCAGTTTTTATTTGTCTCCCCCACTTTTTATTCCCCTGTGGGAGCCAGGATTATACCTGTCTTAATGAAGATTCTTTCCCCAGTGCCTAGCACAGGGCCCGGCCCTGAGGTTGAATGACCGAGTGTTGGATGTGGAAGAGGAGAAGCCAGGGCTTCTCCTGCAGGGCCGTGCCCAGCCCAAATGCTGACTCCTGGGGGGGAGCTTTTCGTGGGCTGCCACAGCCTTCCCTGCCCACACCCACGGGGCCGCCCACAGCCTGGGACCTGC